>NC_079911.1:13887668-14546992 GCF_024868665.1 Triplophysa rosa | reverse complement strand
TTGATGTTGTTAACCGGCACCCATTCACTTGCATTGGTTGTGTGCTCAAACGATAGAAGCGAATAGGTGCCGGTGCTGTCCGGTTACCAACTTTCTTCATAATATCTTCTTTTGTGTTCTGCTGAAGGAATAAAGTCATACAAGTTTGAAATGACAAGAGGATAAATAATGACAGAATATTCATTTTTGAGTGAACTATCCCTTTACTCTTCTTGATCGCAAGGAGACATACTTGAAATATTAAAGGGATTTCATTTGTGATTTTTCTTTCTTATAAGAACTTACAAGTCATTTGTTGATGTCAACAACATAAAAAACACAAGAAACTGTATGTGATGCGAGTAGTCAGGTATGGGCATGTAGATTGCAAACAGTCGCAGTGAACTTTTGTGTTGAAAGCTTTTCCAAAGGAAGAGAGGTTTATGTGGAATGGGAAGTTTGGATTTGGTCACAGGAATAATAAAATATTATATGTTCTAGAGTGCTATTTCTGGCAAAAGCATCGAAACAAAGTAACAAAAATAATAAAATAAAAAATGGAGCAGAACCACAAGAAGAATAGGCTTATTTAAAGATTCAATTTTAAAACAATAACAATGCATTTATTTTCTTTTTCATTTCTGGTAAACATATTTTCCTTTCAACATTTTATTCTGTGCTAACCACCATGTTTTGTTACAATTGGCCCTTCATCATTCAAGCATTCTCCGAACTGTTACACGCTCTTGCAAAAATCCCCAACACAATTTCGAAATGAATTCAATACACTTCTATTAAAATTCAAAACTGGCATGTTTGTGAAATCCTATGCCTATATCTACCCCATCAAAGACCGCTATGGTTTCCTAGCTCCGCATTCTTGCTTTGGTGATTTATTTCAGCGCTCTGTGAATGATTAACAGACTGAAGGAGAGGCAGCTGAAGGGGTTCGATGATGAAGAAGATTTGTGTAAAGCTAAGTGAGAACAAAGAGGTTTCGTCTTGAGGTCGTACCAAAGCATGAATGCCTGACCGTTTGGGCCTTTGAAAAGAAGTCCGCAAACATGACACGTGGGATGTTTTGTAATGTGCGCTCTCGGCCATTTCAACCGGTATAGATCGATCTTGGAGTAAAGTAGTAAAGTAGACAACAACCCTAATGCAATCATTTGACATTAAAAGGAAACCTTAGTGTAGTGTTTCCTGTACGTTTGGTCCCAGCAAAGCGAAATAAGATCTTTCGAACTAGACCTAAATCAAAAAAGTGTCTCAAGCTGTAACCTGCTACTTCTCCAGTGTAGGAACCACCCAAATATGTTTCAAATGTTCCCTGTTAAATTCCCCGAAGTGCCGCTGCTTTGTTTAAAGGCAATCGCTTGTAAATGGCAATTGTAAGGCCACTTTACTCAATTGATAGCTTACACATTGTGTTATGAATTGCAGGAAGGCACAAAACGCAACCCAACAGCCCCAGGACCCGCTGATCTTTGGGTAATTCAATCCGATCTCCGGGCCTCTCCGACGCACTCCTCGCCCTGCTCTACGTCTCCAGTCAGAGGAAACAGTCATACGTGAACCTCAAGCAGTGGCACTCGAGTTTTAATCCACAGTAGCGGGGTGTAGATTAGGCTCGTAGAGATAAGAACGACTCACGAGAGAACAACAGGTCTCCACAGGCACCTGACCTGTCTCATTCCCCTGCAATAAAACCAGGCTTAGGAGCCAGGCCCCAAGGGCTTCAAAGCGTTCTTTCTAGTCAGACCCAAGAGGGTGAGGGTCAGCGGTATTTGGCAAGATGAAGTCCCCGGCTGGGAGTTGACAACCAGACCTCCCTCACCAATATGGATCGGACAATTACAGAGGTGCACAGTGTATCACAGTGGCTGACCGTAATGACAAAGGCACAATATAGAGAGAATCTGTCCCAGGGGTCAACGGTTGGGTCTTTGGGTTGCCTTGATGTCTGTGATCTTTGACCTGAAGCTCTCAGGGTGGGCGGGGTTGAGTTTCAGCTCCTGGGTGCATGTGTCCAAAGCCTGACCTGAAACTAAAGCCAGGGAATGGCAAAGAGGCTTGACTTGATGAGGTCCACAGTAAATGCTTTCGGGCCTAGCGTTCAAACGCCGCAATTGACTAGACACTTGAGGGCCTCTATAAAGTCATAATCACCTGTCGCGTATTATTGGAACCATTCACCGCTAACACAACAAACTTAATGGAAATGGGGGCCATGGAGAGTAGATAGTACATAAAAAAGCGCCATGGTGTGTTGTGAAAAATGGAGTGAAAATATTTCCTCGGAGTGAACTGAAACGCGCACACATCACGGGATCTATCTCTTGGTCAGATCTCAAAGTTGAGAGAGGCACATATGTGCAGTGGATTTCCATGACTTTAGCAAGGTTTATTCTCAGATCCGTTGAAGTTGACAGAAACTCATGTTACTGAAATCTGCCGGACTATAGCATGTATGTAAATATGACTTTATCCTACAGACATTCCACTCCATATGGCGAAACGATAGGGATCTTCAAGGAATGTATCTGTTTTATCCATTCACATGATCGCTAGTGTTACCGAGGCTTAAGTGTGGATGAAATGTCAGTGTATAGAAAGTTTAAACCTGCATGTGGATTAAGCAAATTGGTCTTTCTTGTCAATGATCTTTAAAAGTATCTTTATATCCCTTCCTCACATTGGGTCTCATTCATTCAAGTCCCACAGCATTCGATAAAAGTATCACTTAAAACTAATCTTTAAGCCTTAAAATAGCATATGTTAATAATTCTTCATGTCTTAAAATGATTTGAATGTAATAGCATGAATATTCATGAATGTGCAAAATAGCCCCGCCTCCATTCAATCGCGTGAGATCGTATACGGTTGATTCGATGCTTCATTTCGAAGTGAGCAGCGCGTGCTCATGTTGTAGAAGCCATAATGTATATACTTCTGTGCAAAAACAGGTGTGTAAAGCACATATACTTACACATTCTGTATCAATTTGATCTAATTGCAAAGATAATATATATATAAAATAAAACATTTTATGTAAGCGCATTCCATGTTTCTACAACCACTTCTTGTGCACATGTGATTTCATTTTGTTTTAAATTTATAATAGAATAAATGACAATAAATCATGTCTGTGTGAATATCATGCACAAGTCTGGTTAGCGAACAAACTCCATTATCTTTCCTTTCACACAGCTCTTAAAGAAACGCTCAGCCACAAACACCCTTTAAAAAAAGCCAGTTCGCTGTGAATTGCACTCGGTCAAACAAACGTCATTCCGGGTAACAGTAAAATGATATCATTCAGGTTGCGGTTCCAGCGCTCCTTTCCAAATCTCATGAAAAATCTGTACCGGTGCCATGTAAGTAATGCTTAGAGAAGCTTTTTTTTGCTTCAATGATTTACAGAGTAAAATGTATACCATTTCATCAGGTCCTGTACAGTAGAATTGTGATACAAATACATGCATTGACGCAGCAAACGCAGCAAAACAGTCCCTAAAAGGGCTGTGCCTTCAATCTTTATAAAGAGAAACATTATACAGTGCAGAGCTTGCTTAAGCTTTCAGATCTGCCAGATGGTTACAGATGGCCAATACTGGACTCAAGAAGTAAAAGCATCACCACTATGGTGGGCTCTGGGGTTGTAAATACTTTTATGAGGTGGTAGTTTCAGTCATTACGGCCACATTAGTAGATAAAACACCAACGCCCCATAAAAACACCTGATACATTTGCTATATACAGTATGAACATAGAAATATATGTATAGTATTTATATGTGTGCACATATGTAAATATTTCCAATTACATTATGTGTTAGAGACGTACATTAAAGTATATGTGCAATCATAAAGTGGAGATACATCAATTACGTATCCATACTGGTGATGTAGGAATTCAAACTGTTTACAGAAATATGTGTCATATAGTCATTACATTACATGTAGTATATAATTTATTCAACATACTTTATGTTTAAAATTTAGTTATCTGTGAAATCAATAAATTCCTACAAATGTAATATTGTTTTTATACATAGTGAGGACGTTGCATAGACATCATAAATTTTATGTCTGTGAACCTTACGGCATTTTTATTGTTTAATAAATAATAGTTTTACCATCCCTGTGGGCATGACATTTTTGGTCCTAACAATGTATAGAAACCTGTACATACTCAGGCGCACATGCACGTTGTGTTTCCATGTTTTATGTGGACTTTCCATAGACGTAATTACTTTTTATTCTGTATATTCTATCCCCTAACACTAAACCCATCCCTACATTTGTACACACATGTATTCCCCAAACAGTTTTTGTATGGGGTGTATGTTTAAAAACGTCACCAATCAAAATCTATAGGTAAGGACTTATAACAAACACTAAGTAACACTGGACAGAACGCATATTTAGATAATTATTTTATTATGCTGAGCTGGGATCTGAACTTGAAGGGCTCTGCATAACGGTGACATAAACCAAATATATTCCACCCTTCCTGTAAGGAGCATGAGAAAATAAATCATTTATTATGACTATATACAGAGCTGAGTGACATCTTGCAGTTCAGGTAGGGAATGATTTCACAATTTACCCCATCCAGCACACGTGTTTCCTTTGAACAACTTTGTTGTTCTCGCAACAGTGTAACATTAGCTTAATATTGTCAACTGTTCCTCAATGCTAAAATATTTTTTATAGAACAGTAGATCCCTTTATTGTCTCAATTGATTGCAATGAAATTCAAACTTTCCAGAAGTAGTTTACATCACGTCTCGATACACAACAAATATTAATGTTCAAGAAACAATCAATGACTCAAGAAGGCGTTGATTAATATGTACCCAAGATGACTAGAACGTTCATGTCTAAACACGAAGAAACCATGTAAGCACACATGCTCAGCAGATTTCCGTTTGTTCTGTGCTTATATACAGTTTTGGTAAAATGTTCCTCCAAACCGTGGCTCCTCTCCAAATTATGGGCTCATTGCCTGTGGTCTTGTTCAGAAAATGTGTGTCGCCACAAAACAAGACTCTCACTGAAAGTGAGACAAAAGCAAACCCATGCTGTTACTTTTAAGTGAAGATGTGACAGCGTTGTAAAGGTAACAGGCTTAGTTCGTGTTTATTTTGGGCACATTGTGGTGACCCTGCCCATGGCCTGCTGTGTGCCATGGACAGCTCCAATGATACAGCTTTTCTTTGATCTGGATCAAGAGATATAGCTTATTACCTTCCAGTCTTGGGACAATAATCCCCCCCATATGTCTCCCCTACTGGTCTACATTGCAGGGCATGACCTTTGCTGTTATTCTCCGATTCACAGGGCACCCGTGACTCCCGTAACCTTTATAGAGAACAGGATGTGTCCATATCTCTCTTATCCATCCTTAACTTTAAAATCAATGCTGACAGTTTTGCAGGGAGAGTCTAGTAAACTCTTTCTTGTGACCGCGATCTGGTACTAAATGGATACAATGCAATACCCTTGCGCATACTTACCGGTTCCTTGTGTCTCATCAGTTCACAAACAAAGCTGTAAATGCACTTTTTTAGCAGCGCGTAGAAGTGCTTAATGTCGAAAACATCCCCCGGATTCAGACAGCTCGGGTCTGAAATGCAATACTTCGTGACTTGGTGAGTTTCCTGTGAGGTTTGTAAAAGTACATAATACAGACGTGATACATTAGGCTAGAGGACTGGGGTCACATCTCGGGTCGCAGATGAGGTACATCTGTTATGACTAGAGAAGCAACCCTGACCGCTTCTGTCCGTATCTTTGTCTCTTTTTGGCTTTGCGTAATGATGCCGCATGGGGAACTTTTGATAATAAGAGATTAGCACTTGATGTTAGTTGCTACAGACACAGATGGACGTTTATGGGGTTGTTCTTTCAATTAACCTGTATGAGCAATGAAGAAAGAGAGAAAGGGAGGGTAAAAGAATGTCCCTTGAGTTCTCATTCAGGAAGGTATGCCGGGCATATGGTTGTGCTCTGTAAAAGCAGACTCAACCTTTTCTGTCCTTCTTTGTGTCTGAAGAGAAAGACAAGTCTATGAATCACTAAGCTTGGACCAAAACATGAAATCGAGTCGATATTCCTAAAGGGATAGTTCACCCAAAAATGAAAATTCTGTCATTATTTACTCTCCCTCATGTTGTACCAAACCTGTATGACTTTCTTTCTTCTACAGAACACAAAAGAAGATATTTTAAAGATTGTTGGAAACCAAACAACATTGCACCCCATTGACTTCCATTGTATGGACACAAAGATCTTCAAAGCATGAACTGAAGATTAAGTCATTTGTATAGATGGAAAAATAAAAAAGAATGAAGGTGGCTAAAAAGTGGGCGCTCACTGTTGCGCTTCACTTACTGTACATGTACGGTTTGAAGACGTGTCTGCGTTGCTTTCATAAAGTCTTCACTCATTAAGGTGATGAAAGCTCTGTGTAATCAAAAGCTGCATTCGTTCTTTAACAGTATACTTCTCAACTGGATCCAGGGTTGGAACGGTGCAAACTAACACCAAAGCAAACAAGATGAGAGATGGCATATGCCAGGTGACCTGGGTAAAGGAGAGTTTGAAGTCATGGATGAAAAAAGAGGAGAAATGGAGGGATGGAAAAGAGAATCCATGGAACAATGGAGGAATGTAAATATTTGCCATGTCTTTGTTTGCTGTTAAATCCACCTGTCAGAGCAGATGGATGACGCCAGACAGAAGAGGATTTTACTCGGCAATTCTTTTTGATTCTGGTTACAGGTCTTGTAAACTGAATTAATTGGCATGTAAATGTTTACAGATCAATAGCAGAGGAGTTTAAATGTTTTGCATGAATGAATGGAAGTTTAAACGGTGTACGGGAAACATTATGGTAATAATATAATCAAAATGCTATGGTCATATTTTTAAGTTCCTTGAAGTACCAATGAAAGTACCTTGTAAATACCATATAAATCATTTAAGCTGTGGCGTTAATATCTGATACTATCATTTGTCAATTAGCTAATAAATAAATGTTTTGTTTAGTTAATATAAACTTCTTCGATCAGAGTAGAAGCTGTATGGGTGGGTTTTCTGCAAAAAATTATACACATCTGTTCACTTTTTGTTATCACTTTACTTACTTTAGCTGTGTAGAGAAACCAATACATTCGTTTTATAATAGTCTTTAAAATTTCAAGAAAATCAAAAAGGTTAAAAGATAACAAGTAACCTATATTTAGTTGACTGTGTCCAACATTAACAGGTATTGTACATACAGCCCCCTGCCTCTCAATGGGTGTTCCTGCATGTGTGTTTGTGCAGGCTTTAAGTGTGTGTGTGTGTGTGCGTGTGTGTGCGCGTGCGTGTGTGTGCGCGTGCGTGTGTGTGTCTCAAGGCCTCCACTTGAAGCTTAAAGGACGAGTCTATCGATACATCAGCTGTTCTTTACTCCCCTGCTGTCTGACTATAGAGAACATATAGGGAGGGGGCAGAGCCGGCAGATCTGGCATTGCTCTGTCAGACTGTATTAGGCACAATTCAGCTCACAAGTCAATAAGACGTTTGTGACCTCATGTGAAGATACTGCATCTCAGGGGTTTGAATACAGAATTCAGTTTACATTGCTTGTACAAAGCATGACATCACAACCTAGACTTCAGAAATCGCTTCATAGACAGCAATTAGATTAAATGAAGACTAAATGCAGACTTTTGCTTTTTTTTTTAGATCATTCTTCTATGGAGAAACCCTCACACTAAAACAACTAGTAGGATTTACTTAATTTTTGTGTTAATTTGCTTATTTTTTTAACAGTTTTTTTTGTAAATTGACTTAAAGAACCGTGTGCAAAAATTAAGGAAATTCAACTAGTTGTTTTTTCAGTGTCAATTGGTGCTGGACAGGATATCATGTCAGATTTTAGATTTTTAACTCATCTTTATTTTTAGTACTTTATGAACAAATATTGAAGTTAATACTCTCAGAGATAAATATGTTACTGGGAAAGATTATAACTTTATACACATTTTTACGTTCTGTAAGGAAAAAATGAATCAAATGGATCAACTGCATCATTATCATCAGAAAACAAATCCTACAGATTAAATGAATGTGCGATTGTGCTTAATTATGCGATTTACACAGCACAAGGTGTAATAAATGCGTATGGCTGTTACGCTGCATTTGGAAATTCAGTTTGATATCGGTATGCACTAAAACATCAACATGTACGAAACGTTTGGTAAACATGACATGCAACTTTTTGAGTCAGTAATCGAAACTGCTGTCCTGAAACGACACAGTCTAGTTTAGATCAGTTTAATTCGGTGTGTAAACACGGATCTGTATAACTTTACATGCCTGTTCAACTGCTATGTTCCACTTAATCTCAACAGGATACAATGTCCAATTCAATCCAGCAGAGAAATTTATCCTCGGCATGATTTAACTCTTAGCTAAGGATGAAAATTCACATGCCTAAATTAACTCTGTGCGTATTCAAACAATATTTCCATGTCACAACCTATCAGTTTTTACATTTAGCATTGTACAACTATGCAAAGGAAAATTTGACTTTGTATTAAACTAAATACATAGCTGATGTAATTTTAATCTTGGAAGCATTTAATGAGAAATGTTTGACTTCACTTCAGAATTATTGACTTGTTAACTTTGTGATTTTTAAGCACATCTCAAGAGATCTTTTCAGAAACTCTAAGAGACGCAGAAACAAAGCTCTCTCATTGCTCTCTAGGATCAACAAAAACGATATTAAAGAGATAATGTGTGGTTGTCTCTCCTAAATGTGAGTCAAAAAGAAGAAATCACACAACATTTTTGAACACTAGGAACCCATTTTTTAACCTTTTAGGCCAAATTTGCTTTTGTGAAAGGGCAGCTGCAATAGACAAGGGAGTAGATGTAAAGCAATGACAGCACCACAACACAAAGACGAACCAGAGATCTCACAAGTGTGAGAAAACATGCCCAGTCTAAACCAAACAAACAGTTTGGGAAATCAAAAGGAAGAGAAATAGATCATTTCCTATCTTTGTTCATTTTCACTGCTGCACTTCTGAAGTGGTTGTCGAATGATAACATTTAAGAAGCAAGTTTTAAATGTGCAAATCTTTAAGAAGAAGTACAAAATCATATAAATATATTTTTTATATGTTTGGTGTTATTAATATTTAAATTATTAAAGCGTCCCACATGTGCTTCTGGCTAAAGTCGTCTCTGAGAAGTCGATGCACAACAAGCCATATGTACAAAAAAGAAAACATCAGCTTTGCACGTGTTTGAAAAATTGCATTAATCAGCTGACTAATGTTGCTGTTTGGTTGTTTAGCTTTTGGATGAGAAAGAAAAATCTCTCATGACTCGCGTACGTCTGGCCACAAAAACGTTCAAGTGACTAACCCTCAGATTTACTCTTGCACGTATAGTGTATATTTATTTATGCATTTCGTCGTTATTTACATAATACCGTATACCTCTCACTCAGAAAGAATTCACACGTTATTTGTAATAATGTCTAGCATGGATTGATCCTTTGATTTTAATCAAAGTCTGATTATAATTTCTTTTGAAGTGATCTTTGTTTATCTTTGTAGGAGGCAATTACAAATGCTGATTTCTCTCATTGTTTATACGAGCATCGTTGCTGATTCACTCTGCAGGGCTTAAACAAATGTCCTTACAAATCCACTTTACAAGCATCCTACGCGTATCAGAGTGAAGGGAAAAGCAAACAGGACTATCGAAATCAACATCCAAACAAACAAAAAATGGACAAACAAACAAACACTTGTTATCAAAATATAAACACAGACAACTCTTCAGAAGGAGCATTCCGAAGGTCTTGTACGCCGCGGTAGATAAGGGCATGTGGGAGCTATCACGCTCCCCATCAGCTCCCAGGCATACTTTACTCCTGCTGCGGATGGCAGACGACTCAGACGGGCTTATGTTCGTGGCCGGGAGCGACATGCTCATTTCCTTGTTCTGAGCCTGTTTTCACTGCAGTGGTTTGCGAACAAATTGAGAGAAACTTTGTACTTCCTTTCACAGGTGGGACTCTGCTGAGGATCGTGCAGGCAACAAAATACACATGGGATATTGGTCTGACTTCATCGATCTACATTGACATCTAAAAGAATAAATAAAAAAATATTACTTGCTTTTTTACCACATAGTGGATAGTGATGATATCAGACGGTATTACGATTTCTATGCTATATATCATGCTATGTATTTTTATTTTTTTAGCTCAATTGATAGAGATTTGTAACGACACAAAGGCCAGAAAATATTTTCTTTATTTTGTTTTCCTCAAATGCTTACAATTATCCTCTGCATTGAATTCTTTTGGACTTGTTATTATTGATTATTTTGTACTCGTCTCTGATTACCTAGGAGATATCTGAATGCAATATGCTCTTCTATTCGTCTCAGGTCTAATAGTTCAGGTCTATTTTTCATTCCAAATTGTTCAAACCTTTAATAATCAGGTTAGGCCACAGGACAACGCATGTTTTATAAATAATCACTCCATTTCTTGTTTCAGCTCACCGTGGAGCCAAAACATAGTGATTAATGTAGATTTTCCCCTCTTGATATTTCAACAAATTAGTCTTTCAGGATTGCCAGAATTTCTCTCCTCTTGTTAGTAAGATAGATGAAGAGAGAGACACAGCTGTTACAGTACACTGATCATTACAGTGTCGTACTGAGAGAACTATAATTGGATCTGAGCTCATGCCAACTTGAGTTGGAGAGACTCCTCCAGGTTGACTCTGTTGATAGAGACGTCTCCAAACATGGACTCATTTCCCTTTAATAAAGCCCTTGGTTGGGTTAACACACGGCTCTGCTTAAATCCATCACGTCACCTAATATTTGGGTTGAATCATGTGTTGTAAATGTGCAGTACGCCATCGTGCTTTCAAAAAAACATTGCTCTCCATCGATGGCCTCCAAACGTAGCCGTGGTTTGACACAACAGTTTTACAGGCAACGTAGATAGTGGTCAAAAGTAATGTCCAACTTTGGACAATTGACATCTTTGCTCTTTATTCAAATATTGCATTAAGTTGCATTCAAAATGTTGTGTGCATGTTGCATTGTATTGTTTGGAGTTTAAACTTAAGCTCAGCTTTGAGAAAAATGTAAGGATGCTTGACAAAAAAAGACTGAACAGCCGATATTACCACACAGAAATATTAACAACAGATAAAATTGTAGTAAATTGTTTAAAAAACATGATTTATTTATTTATATTAAAATATTAATATAAACAACAGATAAAATTGTAGTAAATTGTTTAAAATTACACCAAGTTTATAAAGACTAAACAGGAAATATTACCACACATATATTTATTAATTATTTACATATTAACAACATATAAACAACAGATAAAATTGTAGTAAATTGTTTAAAATTACACAAGGTTTACAAAGACTGAACAGGAGATATTACCACACACAAATATGAATAACAGAATTGTAGTAAATTGTTTTGCATACTATTCATTTTTTATTTTAAATATAACATATTAATCTAATATAAATATTAACAACAGATAAACAATTGAAAAACGGTAGTAAATTGTTTAAAATTATTATTTATTTATTAATATTAAAATATTAATATAAATATTAACAACAGATAAAACTATAGTAAATTGTTAAAAAATATTTATTGTTTTTTGTACAAATTTTCATATCACTTTTGGCCATTTTTGTAATTTCTAAATATTTCATAACATTATAATCTATTGATATGCATTTAGCAAGTATTAAAAGACTTGCACGTGCATGAAAATTCGCAAGGCCCGTACCACCAAACCGCTGTGATGACCTCAAAGCATTCAGGAAATCCCTCCAATAAAACGTGCGGATGGGGCAGGAATGTTGGCATAGACCCTCTCCGAGCCTTTTAGCTCAAATACCCTACTCCAGCAGTCAGGGAGCATGTGATCGCCATGGAATGCTTCTGCCGGGAGTGAGCTGTTTAAAGGCTATCTGGGCGGGGGATTTGTCTGCCACGCTAATCTCTATTTGGCAAGGCGAATGGTGGACATTACATGAAAAGGTCTATTGAAAAATAGATTAATGAGAAGAGCAATAAAGGGAGAGTGATGGAGAGAATGAAAACAATTCAGCATTTGTATCGCTCTACATCAGCGGGTAATTGCGCTGGAATGGAACTCTTGAACCCCCAGCAAAGGGCAAAGTTTGGACAGCATAAATCTACTTACTGTACGTGTAGTCAGCGTAGACAGACCTGTATATTCTCCCTAAGGCTACGTACAGTAGACACAGTAAAACCCCTAAGCTTAGCACTGCAGATGTGTTTCCATATCTTTTTTTAAATTTATTCATCATTCGCGACTAGCATTATGATGAATGATGCTGTTTGCATGGACATCCCTCCTTCGGTTTCTTTACAATCCGTTGTTTTAGAAGCTTCCACATATTTACAGTGAATGACAATTGAAAAGGTACAAGTGCAGGCATATGATTTCCAACTCCCGTTTCAACCCGTCCACACGCTCTGAATACATAAACGCACTTGAGAGATTATTATTTTTTCTCTGCTTGTTTTGGTTCTCTGTAACTATTCAGAGTTTGGATTACTTAATCGGCTGCATTGACGTTCAATAAAAGCTGGATAAGCGCTTTAATGTGTTGCTGTCAGTCTGCGCAAGTACACATGGCCGTACAGTGAATAGGCAAATCTTTGTCCCGCTCAATCCCAGAATTAATGACGGTATCGGAGTCATTAGGAGCTCTGATGGCAAAAGCATGCAATGTGCCCGGGCTTGAAACCAAGAGCAAATATTAGGACACGCAATTCGAACGAGCAGGAAACATCACGACAGATAGAGATATGTGACTGCGCTTGTCCTCGAGTGTGTGTAGAAGAGGTTTAGCTCGAGGCGGTCGCCGTTTGAAAGAGTTTTCCCTGGTGAATAGATTTTGGGATGATTGGTTGAATGTCAGGGCTCAACATGGTGAACAGTTTGAAGGAAAAAGGCAGCTGGTGGACCTGAAAAAGGTTGGATCTGAATGACTTCCATGCTTTTTAGAGAGAGATGATCTTCTGGCTGGCTCTAATCATTGGTTTGAAGCGGTAGATACAATGGCCACAGACTGTAAACATCTGATTCTTCTCTTTCTTCTTGAACTTAAGGAACAGCTGGTGCCTCTCTCTCGCTCTCATTCTTTCATCTACTCACCATGCCCAAGCTAGAGCAAGATGGATATTCTTCTCCCCCCTTTTCTCTACCAGACTATACTGAGTTAAATCAAGATTAATTACCGTATTAGTCATCAGTTACGGCTTTGTTATCCTGCTGAAAATAAAGATTAATATTTCAAAAATGACATGTCATGTGAAGATTTTGTTACAAAACCACCCCCCCACCAAAACACAACTGATGTTCATCTCCTCTGGGAGGCCGGGATGTTTTCGTTGATCCATAGAGCACAAACTTTTGCATCTTTATTCATTTCCAGCAGAAGATTTTCAATGTTTTTCCTCTTTTTGTGAGTAAGACATAGCCTTTGGTGTCTACACTCTTAAAAATAAAGATGCTTCACGAGGCCAGAAGAACCTTTTTTGTCTAAATGGTTCCATAAAGAAACTTTAACATCCGAAGAACCTTTCTGTTTCACAGAAGGTTCTTTGTGGCGAAAAACGATTCTTTAGATTATAAAAAGGTAAGAAAGGTTCTTTAAAGAACCAAAATGGTTATTCTATGGCATCGTTGTGACCTTTATTTTTAAGAGTTTACATGCATTTCTAAATATAGGCATGTACACTACCAATCAAGTTTATAAACACTTGGCTGAATTTATGTTTCGATTATCCTGAAAAACATTTGACATTTTTCAAATTCTAAAGCAACGTAATGTATTTACGTATTTGTCTCAAATTCAGAGTAAAACAGGCATTTTTCATATGCAAAGCATGCAAACAATCTTCTCTTACAGGCCAAAAAAGAAGTATACAAAATATAAAAAAAATACAAAGTGAACATATATAAAAAACAACTTTAATTTGTTTTGTGGACCAATCTGAATGAACATAATTTATTAAAAAAGTAGGGGTTTTCAATAAACACAGGGATGCACCTTAAGAAGTTGAAAAAGTGTCCAGAGTGCTCAATAGGTTCTCGATGGCTCAATTTGCTTAATAAAAAATTTTGTTCAACATTTTTTGCATAATTTTTTTTGCATCATTGCATAATTCCCACACTTTATGTTCTTTCATAATGTTCACGACTTTACTATTATTCTAAAATAATTGAGCAAAATCTGAATACTAAAAATGAGTGTGTGTGTGTGTGTGTGTGTGTGTGTGCGTGTGTGTGTGCGTGTGTGTGTGTGTGTGTGCGTGCGTGCGTGCGTGCGTGCGTGTGTGTGTGTAAGTTGAGGGGTAATGTAAGTGCGCTTCTTTCAAGCTGACCGGTGTGTTTGGGTTTCATTTCCAAACACTTGGCTGAGTTCTTACTCAAGAACACTTTACCATTGACCGCATACAGTACAGTGTACGTACAGTGTCTCCAAATATAGACGAATCCTGAACTGGAATGCAATAATGATTATCACAGTCCAGGCAGAAAAAAGGAATGTTTGGGTGAGTTTTAGGGTAAAACTGAGGTGAAGTCAAAAGGTTGTGAAGCTTGTGAAGCTTGTGAACATGAGGATTTCTGCGAACATTAAGTGGACTTCCTGTCCCGTTCAGCTGATATTGCTCAGCCCTTAAAAGCTATGACGCCTCCCTCCATTTCTCTCACTCTCTCTCAGGCCACAGTCTGTGCATAGTAAGTGCTGGTTTACAGCAGTCGAGAGTTAACTCTCCCACTAGATTTACCCACTGAGTTGTTTTAGCAGCCCAGATGGAGGTTTAACACATTACTGTGCCATAATAAAAGACTGTAAATTAGAGTTTTGTCAGGTCTGGGTATGATATATATGGCCTATGAATGGGGTCAGCTGCCCAAAACGTGATAAACTGCTTTCGCTGTCAAAATCCAGCCCCGCTTAAATGAACAGAGGAGAGATCGCTGTGGTAATGTAAATCAAAGCATAAGGAAACTTCACCCACAATAATAATTTAACATGATAGATGGGGGGCTGGTGAGTACCCATTATATGAAATGGTTAGTATATGCTGGATACTGATGTTTTTTTGCTAGCACGGAAGAATCAACACAGATTCCCGATATAGGTGGGATATAATAAGACCCTTCTCACGCATTTCATCCAGAACTATATTCTGTAAGAGCTCATAATCAGTTGTAATGAGTTTGACTGCTGCCATTCGCTTCGGTTCGCTCTAAATACGAGGAATTACCTCATCCGGCACAAAATATATGGAAACAATTAAAGGCCGAGATGAACACCGGCTACCTCTCATAATCACTTGTGCTTTCGCAAGGAAGATAGATTGATGTGACTGTAAGTGTATATACATTTAATTTTGCCCTAATCAAATGGAATCTGATGTTTTTCTTGCCTTTCAAAAACGTCAGGAAATGGATAGAGATTCCGAGGTTATTTGATTTATTTACTTTTACAGGGCAGCTCAGAATGTCAGAGGCCGCCGTACTTCCAGTAGAATGAAAAGGGAGAAATCTGGTTTCTCCATTTGCAGGTGCACTGCAGAATTTATTACGTTTAATGAAAGATAATGTCAGATAATGACAGAATGAAAGACAATGAAAGAATTAAATAGGGAACTTAATCACCCATGTGACTAGACTTCTCTTTCCCAGAGGAAGATTTTATTGCTCGGTGGTTGCTCTTTTATAGCTCAGCTGATTTGATAGCTCTTAGTTGGTTTTTTATTTAAGCATCAACTTAGTCTCAGATGTTTCTTAAAATAGAAACAAGTGAGAAATGATACAATTGTTGCTGTAAAATGAATGTTGATTTGTATAGGTAAAATCTGGATCTGGGTAAATCTGAAAATAATTTTGACTTTTAATTGCAGACATAGCAAATCTGAGCTCAGTTTGTGACATTGTTGAGATCTATTCTGAAATTAAAGATGATATTTGTGAGATCTCTGTTTTTTCTTTACGAGAAATATCTTTCAGAAGATATAAGCAAAAGTTTCCATTTGCTCTCTATTTAGTCTCGTTGATGTCTAAGAGAAATAACTGAGATATTAGAGAGATCGCATCTGTGATTTTTCCTTTCACATGAGAGCTTACCAAGTCGCAAGTTGATATTACCCTTTTTTTAATAAACCACAGAAAAAAAGTATGTGTAGATGCGAGTAGTAGTGTTATAGATTTTATTACGTGAATGTAGATGGGAACGGTTGTGTTGGACGGTTTAAAATCATATTAAAATCTTAAAAGCTCAGACTGTGACATTGTTGAGATCTCTTCTGAAACATTTGTGAGATTTCTTGGTCTTTTCCTCTGAATAAATATCTAAGATTCAGGAGGCTGAATCTAAGCAAAAGTTTCCATTTGCTATCTCTTTTAATGTCAATGATGTCTAAAAGACATAACTGAGATATTGAAGAGATGTCATAATTACCTGCCAAAATTCAAAGTCAAAACTTGCAACTAGAATTTATCAGATAATTTACATATTTTTAATTAGTTGTAAATCTATTGGTCACATCTGCTCAAAATGTATCTTACCTGAGCTCATTATATTTATATAATAGCTCAGTTTCATTATATGACAAAGAATTGCCAGGAAAGTTTTAAAAAGTATTTACCAATCAAACCGTAAAACACTTGTGGTTTGTATTCCCCTGTTAGCGACTACGCTAGGATAGCATTTACAAGGTGCCACAAATCAAATTGTATTTGCGGCCCAGCCACAAAATAGTTTTATTTGAAACCAGTCTCACTTCAAGATAACCAGAGCGTTCCCAAAAGTATATTAGATTGAATAAACAACGGCAGAAATCCATCACACCAGTGTGTTGACGTGAGAATATGTACAGCTGACCATACTGAGGTCAGTTTCAAACAGATTATCAGCACTGATCTCTGGCCTGGCCGAATGCAGTCCACCACGTTTACTCCAGATCAGCAAACCAGACTGATTTACATTGGCTAGCATATCGTTCAGAGCAGCACTGCCGACCAGAACAATGAAAATCAAGATAATTCCTTGTTTTTCGAAGCCTTCTCAAGAGTTGAAGTGGAGAGTTGTGGGTAGTCTCGAAAAGAGCAGCTGGCCCTCAAAATTACTCCAGGCAATCACAGGGTGAAGCATAAGCCAAACGTGATTAAGTTCAATCCCGTTCTAATAAAGGCACACATATGGAACACTAGCTGGAGTTGGCCGAGGCCCCAGTCAAACAGTGCCCATTTAAAACGCTCCCAGGGTCCCCTCCCTTTTCACCAGCTAATACCCCTTAGAGTTTGATTGTGCTGGTTCTTGTTGATTCCATTATTTAGAGTAAAAACCTTTCACTTTCACCTCCACTGGTCAGATTCGAAGCAATTACACAGGCCGGTGTTGACTTTTCCCAAAGTGCTTAACTCCCGTCCTGCATTAGGACTGAAGAAATTTAATTCCGTTACATCTCCTCCTCAGGTCAGCGGTACCTAATTTACAACCTATTTTGAGCTGTTCCATAAGACTTGATAAAATATACAACTGCCAACAGTTCATTACTCGAAATTGCAGCATTTTGTTATGGAGTTGAACGTATCGGAGTTGAGCGTATTTTGCTTTAATTACGATTCATTTTAAAGGTATTCGAATCACGTTTCAGAACAAATGTTGTCTCACTTGTTTTGATTGTGTGTACAAAGTTCTTCAAAGCGTACTTGTAGGATGAGAAAATTGGAGATATGACAATAATATGACTTTCTTTGCCTCATAACACAAAGATGTATGTTTCTATAACAGATATTTCTATCGAGACATTCTTCATATAGTGTGTACTGTACTCTGTTGGAAGAAAAATGTCTTCGTGAGAAAATCTCATGTATGACTAAATTCAATAAACAACCGTGTCGACTCATTAAAGAGGTGCAGGAGACTGAACAGAAGTTCTAGAAATTTAATACAATCGAGGATTCTGGGATTTGATTAGGGATCAGTTATCTAAGATTCTTCAGCCCGCTTGTTCATTCCTCGCAAATCCTCGGCCACTTTTGATGCTCACTCGGCAAAGGAACGGGAATGCTTGCATCAACCTTCTCCATGGCAACATGGCTGAACCTCGCTCTGAAATGCCTGGGGGGGCACAATGATGACAAAACAGTATTTAAGCGAGCATACTGCTCAGGCTATTTACAAAAGGCTTGGAGGGTGGGGACAGCGCAGCTTCACAAAAGTCCATTTACAGTACGGGTCAGCACATCTCAATACCTTTACAATTCGAGTCAAATTCTTTGTGTCCCCCCACTGACAAAGAGCATCTAACCCGCGCCACACACAAAAGGGCGCTCGGCGGTTTATGGTCTCAGCCGGCATTAACCCTACAGAATTTCAGCTCTTCTCCATTAAACTGCCCTTTTTTTCTCTATGATGGCATTAAACTTCTACTATTCTTCTACTGTCACACGGGTCATTTCGAGTGTGAAACAATCTGAGACTGAGAGATGCACCAACTTGCCTTTAACTATAATTAGTTCCTCTGTACGGGGGTACAATCTGCCTTTTTCTGAGCACCAAAAGGATTCTGCTGTTAAGGAGACATTAGCAGTTGTAACAAAGGGTGTGTTGGCCTTTGGAGCCGTTTGACTCGCATTAGCTCATATCCCTGCTTCCGTTTCAGCCCTGCTTTGAGTCCGAGCCCCACTACGGGGGAAATCTCCCTGTGAGTTTGAGCTGCGTGCATTATGTTTCCATCCCAGTCTAATCCTGCTTTTACAGAGGTCAAAATGAGGTCAATCCTCCTAGCGTCCACACAGGACACCACGTTGTAGTTTGTACACACATCTCAAGATGAGAAATCTCACACATATTCAGGTGGAGAAAGGGAAGGGTCTTACTTTCGAAGCAAAAGAAGAGCCGTCGTGGGAAAATCAGCTGGTCAAACATCTTTAAAGCATGCACTGGTTTTCTCCATTTGAATGCGGAGTTTTGACATGAACAATTAATACGACGCAGGAGTGATCTTACATTTCAGTTTGTGAAAAGTAGGGCACGTATAAGCATAAGAAACCAATTACAAGAAATAATGAATCAAATCTGGAATTTTGGCTGGACTCTTTCCAAGGGATCTGGTTAAAACCAAAAGAATAACATTCCTAAAGTCCTAAATTGAATTAAACATAATCTTTCACATTGAAGCAATGCTATTCAAGCCAGATCACAATATACAGGTATATGTATTTAGTGATATTATAATATTTTTAGAAGTAGGTAAGTTTTCATACATCATTTATTCACATTTATGGGACAAAACCCTGACATAACAATAGAATCTCACTGCAAAAATGGAACTATTTTATGAAACGGCTAATTTTGGCTATTTCATATCAATTCATACGATCTCATTCGTTCATTTTAGTACGAATTGCTTTCATGCCGGTCACGTTGGGGTTAGGGGCAGGCCAGAGGTGTATAAATAGTACTTGAATATTTTACTCAAGTACATTTATCGAGTATCTTTATCTTAGTGCTTTTTTTCTAGTAATCGTACGTTTTTGTATGATTCACAATGTACGAATGTACAGTATATGAATAAGCCATCGTAAAATAGATACGAATTCCCGTGAGATCAAAATTTTGTATTTAGTGAAGTACTGACAAAATATTTTTTGCATTTTTCTAAAGAAAATGGTACAAAGAAGGTACACTGCAAAAAAAAAAATTTTTAAGCAAAAGTAATAGTAAACATCACCAATTATAATTATGGACATTTTGTTATCTGAAATAATATTAAAGTATCTTCTGACCATCAGAATCGGCTGAAATGTCTGTATCAGTTTTGAACCCATAAATGTCTCTTATGTCAGTCACACCTCCATCTCACGACAACCGAAACTCTCATCTGAATGTGTGAAAGACAAGTGACAGGAATAGAGGAAGACCTCCATCGGAGTAAAAAAAACTTGTGACTAAATAAAACTAAGATATCTGGAAATTTATGAGGAACTGCAATGTAATACATAGTTTGAGTCGACTTCGTCCCTATTTAATGACCAACACTACATTACTGAATATGCCCAGATTTAGTTTTATAGACCAAAACCCAAGATCAGCATTTTGCACTTTCAGTTCCCTCGTCCCAAAGTCATCTGCTGGGTTTTAGGTTTAAATGCCTAAAATAAGATCTGTGTTTCATGTTCACAATATATTATTTATTTATTTGACCAATTCTATACAGTCATTAAGGAAAGGTGTGTTAAAAATGTAACTCTGGACCCTTCGCGTCTTTGTACTGTATGCTTCTATGCTCTTTTAATTGCTTACTCAATCTTGCATCTCTTCACTCATCAGGCAACAGTACCCGGTGCTGTTGATAACTTAGACCTCTTTGACAGAGAGAAGACATGAGCGAGTGACACCCCCAAACCCCCACCTCCAGCTGCCATTATAGGGCACACCACTGACAGAGGCGTCCTTGAGTCTGTCGACAGACCTAACTGTGGTGCTGAGGTACCCCTCCCAACTGCACAAGACCGCTGTTTCATCCTGCCTGCCCCCAAACAAACAGGCCTGTATTTAGAAGCATGAACACACACGTGAACGCAGACATCCAATGGCAGAGCTATTTTACACTGTTCGTTAACTTTTGATAGTTGAAAAAGTGTGTGAACAAAGTTTTGTGTAGTCCACCACCAAGGTCCACCCACTGGAAGAAGATGAAAACAGGCTGTCTGACTGACAATCACATTCTGTTTTGTATTTTTCTGTATTTTAGGGGCATGGTTGTCTGAAATAGATGACACCACAATAAGACCTTCGTTGACAAAGGCTGATATTTTCTAAATGACTTTTGCTTCAATTTTTGCAACAAAAGTTTGCACCTGTCCAATCTCGCTGAATTTTACAAAAACGTACGATTGGACAAAAGCAATACTGAAGCTCCACCCCTAGCCCCGGCCCCAAACCTAACGTCACTGGCACGAAATCAAATCATACTAAAATGTACGAATGAAAATTTGCCTAAATTAGTCTCCTCGTAAAATAGTTACATTTTTGTCAGATCTGACAGATATGTAGAAAATGTAGAGTGCGAAGGGCACAGATTACAATTTATTATCTTATTTTCTTTATTTGAGCTGTATTATTTTGAACTTTAACATGCTTACCCACCCACGACTGCATCCAAATACCAATTTTAAAAGTCACGTAGTGTGTTCCAGCCTTTAGACTAATGACTTTAACAAAGGACAAGTAACTTTTTTAATCCGTGTTGAAAGTTTGCATCAACACTGGAATTTAACTCAGTAGAAGTAACACACTAGCTGCTATGTGAAATTGTATTTGGTTTGTAATTGGATTGAAATGTGATGTATGAGCATGATACATGCTTCTCAGTGGCCCCCATACAAATGATTTTCATGTATGAAAACACCAGAGTTGTTCTTGGCCCCAGTGCAGTCTCAGCCTCAGTCTGTGACAACAGCTTGGCAACCTTACACGACAGACCTGTTCTTCATACGAAACGTACACTTTCATCATTAAAATCCTCTTAAAATGTCTACCAAACACATCGACACTGACTTCTTCTGAGGGATAGACAGCTGTACACACACCAATTGGTGTGGTACAACATCCATATCTCTGTTGGAAGTTATCCACAATTCCAACTTTAAACCCTGCTGGTGGCGCATTGTCTGTTCTTCGCCCGGTTTTACTTTCACAGTCTTGGTCAACATGGCTAACATGTGGTGGTGCTCATGACCTCAAAGTGTTAAAACAGAACTGAAGCCAAGGTGCTTGTTTTAGCTCGAACCACTGAAAATCTTTTTCTGCTCTAATCAGACTATGAGACCCAATTACGTGAGAACTTTGTAAGCAATATAGACAGGTTATGAATTGAGTCTGAACTGTTTTCTTTTATGGAACGTAATGCTTCGGTTCACCTTCTCTGTTATTGTAAAACTTGAATAAAATGAGTTTTACTTACAGGCCAATTACATGCTGGAGAGAGAAGAGCCAATCGTGCCAAGTGCAGAGGTTCTCCTGACACTACATGGTTATTTATCAGGGTATGGTGTCCAAACAAACACTTTCCCAGGGTTTGACAGACCAATCATTGTGTGCCTTTAATCGGAACAATAACAAGTGTGAGATGATTTATATCGGTGTCATGCGTAATTGTGCTAAATTGATATTTATCTAAGACAAGGAACTTAAATGAATGATATGTGAAAATCATGGAATTATAAGAGTCATTTTGTTATTGCAATCAATCTTGCACAACCACGAAAGTGAATCCGAATTAAATTTCGTAACAAAAAAGAAGCAGCCTTGCAGATTTTAATGGTAAAGACTTTTAATTAGTTTATAAATATTCCTTTTTTAATTCAGCATAGAAAAATGACAGTATGTACATCCACAGATAAGTGGTTCATGAAGGGTGTAAGGGGCGACCCATATACTCTGTTCAAATGCTCAGAGGTTTGGCATTCGAACGCCTGCATTTTTTACGTCGAGTAAAATGTAATAAGGCACAACACGTATAGTCCAATGTTCGTGCTTATATATGTGGAATAAATGCAGGTACAGTATTTGTCCTCTAACAGCTGAACTGAAGCATCAGACCCAGCAGATGGAAGCCATTGCACAGTTCCTCATCCATTAGCTGTATTCGAAGTTCCCTTTCATGTTCAACACTTTCGTTGTGCTTTCAGTCTATTTAATAGTCTTAACTGGTGAAAGTGTAGTACCGTCTGAGGCCTGAATCCCTTCGAACTCGGAATGTGGAATCCTTTGGAACATTTGACCTATTCCAAAGCATGGGTCTGAAAGAGTAAATGAAAGTAAATTTCTTGTCAAAAATATGTACCTTTAAAAAGAGACCCAGGTACTGTGTAGCAAAATAGACTTTTCAAGATCCAGATAAATGTAAAAAAGGGAGAACATTTTCTCCTGAGGACGGTAACTTTCGGGAAAACCAATAGCTGGGCGTTTAGCTCGACAAAACCGTGTGCAGTTAAGAATATTCCAACTCTTGTTGCTTCTCTATAAATGTTCATAAAGCCCCAAATAAATCATTTCTTCTCAAAAGTATACAAGCTGGAAAAGCATAACACAAAAGTAAGCCTTGTTGGTATCATAGTGCTCTGGTTATCTTTGGCCAAAGAAGGTTGTTCGAGAACTCTGCAGCTTTGTTAAATGAGAATTTAATCGAGTCCCGTTATAATAGAGTCTTCCAGATCTGCTTTAGATTAGTTTGCTGAGAATAGGCACAAGGTGACGTGACAAGGATTGGCGTGGTTTCCGGTGTTGACTGCAGGGATGAAACGGACACTCATTTGCACACGTATCTCTCCACATTCCTCTCGCACTTCTTGCACGTGACTTAGCAGCACCAGTGATATTTGCAGTGGCACCGTTCCACCAGCCTCTCTGAGTAAGGGTTGTAGCCTCTGCCACAGCACATCAGATCACAGCTGTCACTGCCGCTGGACGTCTTATTGCACTGCCTACAGAAGAGAGAGAGAGGCGAAGAATCAGAGATGAAGAAAAACGTGTGCCATGTCACCATAAAACTCTGGAACTAGGGGTGTGTGAAGCGACATCTTAAAATCAATTATTCAATGGGCTGCATGAAAAACAATTTAAATGAAGACCTGTATAATTCATCTGCTTTCATGTGTCAGGATGAGATGCTTGCTTAAATATGTATCTTATTTTTTTAATTACTTTCTAAAATCAGTGAAGTGCAATGGAATGTAGCAAAATGCATAGATATTTAGTTGTACTGTATAATTTGAAATATTATGTCCTTCTGAAACCTTGTATCTCCATATTTTTTTTTTTTTATTTTTTTTTTTTAATCCTTATTTAAAGTCACCCTCTATGTTTATCACTGGGTTTTGGAAATGAAGCTGACCAATAAAAAGTATTAAAAAGTGCTTGTCAACTTTGACAAAAAGAAAAACCAGAAAAACAGTGAATTTGGACATCCCAAGGTTTCAGAAGGACAGTGATGATATAACTTACTCTGATTATTATTTATATTTTAAAAACACAATGCTCTTGGTCAAGACGCAACTTAAACGCTATAAATACTTTTGAGAAAACATCAAAATCAGCCTCACTAGTTGTTCAGCCAACCATCCTTTTCATTATCTTCACCATCTAATTTGTTCTGAACCTTATGAACATGTATTTTAAACTAAACTAACACAAATATAAGACCAAACATCCAGAGGTGGACAGTACTTAAGAATTTTTACTTTTCCTCAAGTACATTTTTGTACATTTTACTTTTTTTCTCGAGTGTTTTTACTTTTAAAAAATGACTTTATTTACCACATTATAAAGCATTATGTCATACTTTTACTCTACTACATTTCATAAATATATTTTTACATGTTTTGTAACCATTAATACAGACATTTAAAACCTAGTACTTTACTAATAAAGAAGTAAACAATTTTTTTTAAACTGCATTTATTTCTGAAATGTAGTCGAGTGAAAAGTAAGATATATGCTTTGTAATGTAGTGAAGGATTTTTTTTCTCCAAAGTTTAAGCACTTTAACAAAATACTGATATTTCAAAAAGTACTTGAGTGTAAAAATACATAAGTTTATGTCTACCTTTGCATCTCTCTGTGACCATAAACACAACCCTTTTTTCAAACTACATGCAACCACCAAGGTGAACATTTAGCTCAGTCACATACAGTAATAAAGAAAGCAGCTCATTTAAAAGCTTGGTGATTTGCAGGGACAATTTTTAGGTCTAGCTGGATAGATCATGTGAAGGCATTCGTTTACTGAAGCCTAAGGCATCTCAAGTAAGCAAGAAATAGCCCTGTCATAAATCACATTCTATACACTAGGGGTCAGCCTCTGTGTAGCCCCTCTGCGTAAGTGCATTGTTTTATAATTGTGTGGTGTTAATGGCCAGGGTGCTGAGAGACATGGAGTATGCCTACTATGAGAAGGAGAGAGAGAAGAATGCTGTTATTTAAAACTAGAACAAAGCTGTTCCTTTAAAAAAGTCGTTCCCGGGGAAATATATTTTTGGTTTAAATGTGTAGCATATGTTCCAATTTTAGAATTCTAAATCATTCTATTTTCCAGTTCTAAATAATTACTATATATATGTTATTACAATTCATTATAATTATGAGGTTTTATGTGAAGCTGTTCATGACCTCTGAATTTATTTGAATGTTAGTATCTTTTTTTTTTTTAAATACAACTTTAAATACAAAAAAGACCTCGACTTTCACTGAAAACCTAATAAAAGTAATCAGGTTTTATAATTAGTTTTACACTTTAACAGCTGTGAGCTGAATTTATTTCCCCTGAAATTAGAAACACATCTCAAAAAATACCGCAGTGGTTGTTTCTTTAGTGATGCTCATCTCTAAGCCTTTGGGATGTTATCCGTCTGAACTTCTAACGCACCAATTTCATTAATAAAATCCTTGTGGCCCACAATGCAACATTGGGAACACTGAAAGCAATGTAACTTTAGATGAGAGAGATGAGATATGTTCAGGGTTAATCTATCTTGTCTCTCATCGCCAAATCAGATTGCATGTTATCCAGTCTCTGCAGCTTTAGTTAGGCTAACACTCAGGAATCATTATCTAAAGACCCCCCCAACCATAATGAGAGTTTCCTGCCCCACTGCTTTAATAAGATGTTATGGGTGAATCTGACAAAAACATGTCCAGGTATCATTTTACTTCCTAAAAAGGATACTAAAATAATTTATTTTCTTTTTTATTTCACAGCAACAGCCATTGAAATAACTGTAATGCAGCTACACGTTTTACTTTTTTGTTGTGTTTAATTCTCAGTGGTAATTCGTAATAAAATGTTTAAATTAAAATAAAAAGCAGAACAAACAAAGAGCAGAGTAAATTTTCATAATAGGTCATTGAATTTTTTTATTTTATAATGTTACATTATTTAACATTATTATTATTATATTATTTACAATTATAATTTTGTATTATAATAATTATTTTTTTAGTTATGAGAATAGGATTTTATGACAAATATATGACAAATATAGTCCTAAAAATAGTCATCATCTGCTTAAAGCAAAATATAATTTCTATATTTCTTGGCTGATGAAGAAGATTAAATATAGGGTCGAACAGGACCATTTTTGAGATGCAGTGTATAAACCTCACTGTAAACATTAAAACAAAACACAATTAAATTCAAGGTAAGCAGACGTATTGTCAGTGGCAGGTACAGGGTATATTGGGCAGGTTAAACCGACATGATGACCACCCTTACATTCCAGAGACCACCATGGTAGCAACAAGTGTAACACACATTGTTCCCTGTTGACCTTCTTCAATGCTTACTGAACACACTAGTGTCTTGTGACTAAGTGTATGGCACTAAATATATGAACAGAGAGCACGTGTGAGTGGGCTTATCTGGGCTAATGCCAAGGATGCTCTCTGTGTTGAGTGCACCTGACATGTAGCATGTCTCTGGGTTATCTGTGCGCTGACCTCAAATCCACTGTGAAAAAACTCTTACAAATTCTAAAACAGATAGTTTATTAAAACAATTTCTTGTACTTATTTGTATTTTTAATAAATGCGATTTTTTGGTGCCTTTTGACATGTTGCTGTTGCTGCCGTTATTTAAAACCACCAAACAATAAGTCACGTTACAGTGATTTTACAATGGCTATGCATGACGCAAAGCAGTTTGCAACTTGCTGAAAAATCATACGAACCAACAGTTCCATGTAGCTTAGCAAAAGATAACACCACAGAGCACACAAACAAACAGAACAAAAGCAAGGAAGCAGAACTTATTCCATTCTTACTCGTATCTACACCTGAGCCTCCACTGATAAAGCAATAGGAAATAAGCATTCAGGAAGAATTCATTGTCGGGCTAATCTTTGTGTGCAGTGCTGGTATCAACTGAGTGCTCCTAGCTCTGTGAATAGCAGCATTACACACAGACAGCCTGTGATAACAGTCAAGAGGACACAGTCACTTTGCACATGTCAAAGACACGTGTGTACACACATGCACACAATGTGAATCCATCTCAATACCCGTTTTGTTGTTGCAAGTTGCCGTATCTCTCTAACCTTCTCTCCTTTATCCTAAATGTGTGCTCTCACTGAGCGTGTGTGTGTGTGTGTGTGTGTGTGTGCGCGTACTTGTCTGTGTACGCACGTGTGTGTGTGTGTGTCTGCGTGCGTGCGCATCCGTGTGTGTGTGTGTGTCTATGTCTATGTGTGTTAGTACGTGTGCATATTGTGTGTGTGGAGTGTTTTGTATGTGGGTATGTCTGTCTTCTGTGTTTTCAACCTGTTCTTGTTTTTGCAGGTACAACTTTAATTATTTTGCTTATAGTCAATATGTCTCATGTACAGCTGCTTTGTAACAATGAAAATTGTAAAAGCGCTATATAAATAAAGTTGAGTTGAGTTGAGTAACCAATCCGACCTGACAAGATGCCACCGCAACAATCTAAAGCAAATGTACTTCAAACAATGATGGACAAACTAAATATATAAATATGTAGCTAAAATATATATGAAATTATTAGTCAAATTATTTAAATAAAAAAACTATAATAGCCCTAAAATATGTTATTTAAGAATTAGTTAGTCTCACCTGTCCTGAGTACCAAAAGATCCCATCTTGTCATTTTTCATGCAGAAGTCCGGTGAACTCTGCAGATACACCAGCTCATTCTCTCGAACCGGCCGGATGTCGATGTCTTTGGGGACGAGTTGTTTGCGTGTGCCCATGGGCCGATGGACCACCTTAGTGGCTGACAAGTACTTGGTCTTCAAATCCATAGCGATGTCCTTGAGGTCCTGTAGGCCTCTCCAACAGGTCCGAATAGAGCAGGAACCAGAAACACCATGACATTTGCACTTCATGACCAAGGAATCTCGCAAAGCCTTCGTGAGAGAGAAATTCTGGGATGAATTTAGATTCTTATAATGACAGTATGACAGTCAACATCTATTTTCAAACAAATTCAATGTTTTGCTTTGATGTTTGACTGTCAGTGTTGTGGCACAAAACAAGAGCAGACTGGAGCAGATCGTAAGCCGTAAGCCTTTTTATGTGTATTAAATTAGCAATGTCATATGTCACTATGGTTGCCTCTACCTGTCTGCCAACTTCGCTGTTGTGGAGATGCATCAGCTTGTTGGCGTTCGAGCCAGATTTCTTCTTCATTTTCATGGGGGCGTCTGAAAACTTGGAGCCCATGAGAAGACCATAATGCAGGTTATCAGCACAGCCACCCCACCTGTACCCCGGCTCGGGTATTTCACCTGGAATCGGACCGCATGTGCACAACCTCAGGTCTCCAGATGTGCACGCGCGTGCTATAGTGTGACTTATAGCCGCTGCAGAGAGCGCGTACACGAAGGCAGATTCCCTCGTTCCTGAGAGAAAAACAGATATGTGATCAATTAAAACAGATTTAAATGGTCTGTTAAAGACAGAGATAATACATTCAGATTCACATAATAAAAAAAAACATTTCCGTAAGTAATTCCCAATTCTTCCTCACTCCCTTCACTGGGGACTTACAGAAAACTAAAGCAATATGACAAAACAAGCAGCCCGTCAAACTGAGGTATGAAAGGGTAATGGCGGAGATTACGGAACTTCTCACACAGTTCACATATGTCATGACAGAATAATAGGGGTGGAAACAGGAGAGGCACAGTGTGACCCTGGACGAGGTACATCAAAGGCCGTCTCCTTAGCAGTGCACTTATGAGAGACTTTGACTCCTGACAAAAGTAAACGGTATGCGGTGTTGCGCAGTTCTCTCTCAGCGAGGGATCCGAAACATCATCGGATTTACTTTGAACATCCAGTGGCGTTCGGGGCTCGGTAAAGGCTAAATAAATAAATAGGGAGGACAATTTAACTACCCGTCAAAGCGTGGTTGCGTGCGCCGGTGTCATAGCTGTGTTGAAATTTAAGACAATCCACGGGGTAGTTATAAAGTCTAGAGTAGGTGGACAAAAAGATCAGTGTCATAACCGAAAGTCAAGGCTTGACTTGCTTAATTGATTTCATATTTCTTTAATTGGTTGACAGCTTAAAATGATACGCGTACGCTGCGAGGCTCTGTCGCAGGGTAATAACTTCAGAATGTGGGCCTTATGGGACTCAGAAACCAGAAGAGAGAGCATAAAAGGCAATTCTCCGATCATTGCTAAATGACTAACTCAATAGCATCTCTCATTGAATAGAATGGATTCTATTGTTGGGATTCACAGTAAACGCTGGTCTTCCGTAAAGCCTCACATCAAACACGGCTTGAAAATGAAGAGCAAGGAACAAGAATTCTGTGGGTCAGAGGTTTCCGGGTGGGTAGGAGCACGATGCTTTTTATCAAGCAGTGAGGCACTTAGGGGGAAATTTAGGCCAACGTTTAACTGGCATGCGTTACATGTTTAAAGCTCACCGTAGGCTGCTTTTTAAACCACAGCCCTCATAAACTTTTCCCTCAACAATTAGATGAGTTTCTCTGAGGTATTACGGCCTCAATGGAGACCACATTCTGGTATAAAGAGGTGTGTGGTCACTTCAGGATGAATGGGCCTTTTCACAATTTTAAGGTAACTTACTATGTGGATACAAACTTTGTATATTCTGTGCACACATGCATTGCTTCACACAATGAAGACAAGAATTGAAAAAACAAAACAAATCTTTCTGCGTATCATCTTGGACAGTTTTCTCTCAGTAACTCACCTCGTTCCAGGTCTGGGAGGTATTTTGGAGCATCAATGGAGGAACAGTTCCAGCGCATGTCTGTGAAGGTTTTTTGGCAGACCTTTTTCACCTCCCGTGCAGCTTGGATGATGGTTTGCATGAGTTCCAGGTTGCTCCTACAGAGCTGGGCCTGAGACGAGACGAGACCTGGTAACGTCTTGCAGTGCTGGGTCTTGTTGATGTGCTGTGTGGACTGCGATAGTGACCTGAATGAGGAGGGTTATATGTTTTATATAAACACTGGCTGTAAACTGTACATTTGTTTAAATGCCCTTTTATGCTATAGGTCGGTATTTAAATTTTACATTACAAGTTAATAAGACATTTGAAAAGCGACCTGATTTAGATAAAAGGAAAAGTGATGAAAATATTTGTGGTAAAAATAAATACTGAACTTAAATCGTATGCCAATATTCGGCTCAACCGAAATCCAATAAATACAGCCAGATCTCAAATTTAATGTAAATGTGTTTACCAAAGCGTTCTCGCACGCATTTGGGCTGCGGGCTAAAATTGTTCAGTGTCTCGCTCACAAAGGCATGCAAACAACAACCCATTCCCAGAGATAATCAATCAAGATTAGACCAAAATGGAGGAAGGGGGTATTTTGCCATTGCTTGGAACAAGAAAGGCACCAAAGAGTAATCGTCAGTGGAAAAAATCATTTATCCGCAAGATATTTGGACATGGTTTAAACACTAATGAATGCACCTTGGTAAAATAGATGTCAGACACTACTAGAGGATTCATTCTTCAACACAAAAATATTCACAAGATTTATCATCGAATGTGACCTGGCAGCCAAACATTTTGTAGTAATAAAAAATATTTGTGCTTCTCTGATAAAAATTAAAGATCTGGATTATGGATTGTGGAAAGAATTCAGGCTTTGTTACTATGGTACCACCTCTCTTTTACATACACACACACACACAAGTATCACCATTCGTGAGAACTAACTAATGCTCTCTCTGCCTTTGCCTGTTTCAGATTAAGGGCTGCCACTTTATGTTCCATGATATGCTGTGACTGACAGACCCATGTCTTAACCTGCACACACACTTGCACACACAACCTTCCTCCTTCGTTATCCAGGGAACACAGGTGTTTATTACAGCATCTGTTTTGCATTTCTAGCCATGCAATATCAAGGCTGTGGAAACCTTGAAACATCTTTCTCATGCAAGAACCCTTCATGTCTCAGTTTCTCAGTGATCAATGGTATGATTATGTGAACGCAAAATATTCTAAATTATCAGGAAATTTGGGTTGTCATGAACTGGGTTTAACAGTACAGTGTGTGTAATATACCAGGATACACTCGTGGAGTTTCTTTTAAATAAAGCATAAATAATGCATTCAACAGAGAAAAAAATAGCAACTCACAGCCATTTGATTCCGGTGCACTCCTTTGACAGGAGCAGAAATGTGAAGATACAGAGCGGAAGTGAATGGAATGTGCGCTTCATGCTGTAGAATAAAATCCAGCTCGACCAGAAGAGACTGATGCAGGTGCGCGCGCTGACCCCACGACTTTTTTTGGCACAATCACAGTTAAAAGCCAAAAGCCATTCCACTTATTCCGTTTTTCCCTTTTCACTGTTCAGCTTAAAAGATAAAAAAAATCTTAAATCAGATACTGAACATATTGAATACACAGAGAGAGCTTGTATGTAAAGTGCATACGTTTTACGCACTTGAGGTAAACTTTTAAAAAGTTAAACACGCTTCAATGGCTGCTTTTCACATTGTTATTATTATTAATATTTTTGGTGCTGTACAAGAACAAAAATAAAACCCTGTCTCCGGTTTGCATTACTTTGTTTTATGGAAATTCAAGCAGAAATAAAACATGCACATTTCTTAATAGGCTATAAACGATTCAACTACAACTTTATTCTTTGAAAATACATTTATTTATCCAAAGATTTAAAACTGCAAAATACACAGCACACTGCTATTTGTAATAGAAGTGTTGCTTCGCTTCGAGTTTTTTTTTATATCATATCATTCATTTCATATTATTCCATCTGACTGAACAGGAGAGCAATAAATACACACCAGCTCCCAGTGGACATGCAGTTTGGCCGGAGGCGTAATGCGTCCAGACAGCAATTGTCCAAATTGCAAGACTTTTTAAGTTTTTTTCTTCCCTTTCTGGCTATAAATCTAGCCAGAACTTCTATATAAAACTATACATTAAATCGTGTGTTTACAGTAACAAACACAAGTAGCTATTATATCTACAATCAAAATAGCTACAGCAATTTTACCTAGATTTAAATTTTATTTGTGCATTAAAAACTATCATATAAATCACTGAAAAACGAGACTACAATTTATTTCCTATGTTTATCCTAATCGATCGAATAATCTATTGTTCAATCGTTAGCTATCCGCATTTTTGCCAACACACGTTATTTCTAAACGCTTAAACATTGTAGTTTACAATAAATATTACTATTACGTATTTAAAATTGAATAAACTAATGTTTTTGGCATATATATATATTCATATGAATAAATACGATTAAAAACAACAACAACAACAAATATATATATATATATATATATATATATATATAAGAACAGTTGCATCAGTTTTTTATAATGCAACAAAAGCCATAAACCTGCTCCGGCACACCCCTGTAAACTTCCCTGCAAACTGAGAGTTCTTGAAGATTGCGCTTTATTTTATGTTCATCTCACGAACGATATAGGCCTAATGATGATGGGACAATGAGGTTAACTCAAAATTTAATTGGTTCGCACAGGTTGTATCCCCACTGTATGCCCCATCCTGGCACTATTGAAGATTATATATTGCCCTGTCAATTAATCTTTAATGTGCATCACGAGCCACAGACGATAATTAGAGACTAGAACTAAAACATATTTGTGCACATGCTAAGAATGAACGGCTAATAACCAGTTTCATCACATGCCACAAACTTTATCCTCACCTATATCAAATAGAGACAGACGCCAACAAAATGCCTCTTGCGCAAAGTAATCCAAAGGTTTTCCTTATTTTAAATCCAGTTTCTCAGGAAAAGCTCTAAATGTCCGTTAATCCGTGCTCTGAGAATGAGGAAAGTCCGAGTGAAAAAGCATCATGCAACAGTCCGATATGAGATCTGCACTGATCGCGCTGCCCTGTGCTGCTCGCGCTCTGAAGTCTGTTGAACTGAACGTGCGGACAGGAGCGCGAGACTATATGTGCCCGCGCAACACTTTGATCTCGCGCTGATGTCAGGGGCTATTAGCATAACAAAGTGGTTAAGGTTACTGAGCCAAAGAAAACTTTGAAAATATGATCCTTGACACTCATGCATCTCGCTGTTTATGACTTGGTTTGACGCGGAATTTTAAGGCATTTCGAGTCTTTTTGCTTCCTGGCTGTTTTTCCAGAAAAAAATGAGTGATTTCAGGAAATAAAAATTACGGAATTCGCTAAAGTGTGGGAAATATTGCAAGACAATTTGCATGGCCCATAAAATTAAGTAGGCTATACGGCTGTAAGCCAGAGTTTCCACACTTTTACGCCGTCCATGTCTGGACACTCCAAAAACAAGGCAATATTCCAAGCACGCTAATAATGATGTTAACGTGATAAATACATCCTGATGCACGGTTCACATTAGCCACTATATGACACTATTCCACATTTCATACCATAAATGATTTAACCTTCAGAAATACTCCCAGTAGCCCATTGAAGTCCACATCTGAGCAATGATATTTCCTCATTTATAATGAGCTATTCAATTATTCCCTTGTTATTTTTGGTCTATCAAGAAGTATAAAAGAAGCCATTAAAGGATTCATAATCATTACAGATTGTTATTAATAAATATAAATGTGTTGAGAAAATATTTTTATCAAATAAAAAATAGTCCAAAACGTGTGTCCATTTATTTATTACAGAACTCACCACACACAATGGCCAAGTTAATATTTTTACCATCGAAGGTAACTGTCATTTTAATAGTGTCTATGGTGTAATAAAAGTCAAGATGTTTCTTTCCATATGCTTCTGTTATTAACTTGGCTTTCTGGTCCAAGACGCCTCCTGCAGTGGATTCCGTGGCACTCACAACGTTCCCCTGTAAAACACACCACACAAGCCAATTTTCAAATAATGATGCAATTAAAACGCAATCATTAAGGCTTTTTCCAACAGTATCTACTGTTTTATAAAAACTAGACAATTCCATTCATTTTGTGGTTATGTGCGTAGATGTGGGTCTGTGAGTGTGAATCTAAGACAAAAGAACGTGAAAGAAAAACAGCAGACTAACTTGATTTCAAAGCTGCCCATATACTGCACATACAAAGATAAACAAATTTGGGGCAAAAAAGTGATTATATTAAACAATATTGATGTCAAAAAATATATTGTTCTCATTGCAGTTCTAAAACACTAATATTTCTTCATAACACATGTAAATGTTTGAATGTGGTTATGCTCTAATGCTCTTCAATATCAAAATAAAAGAGTGCATGGTTCTTACCTATAAAGTTATATAAGAAGATGACCTGTGTGTATGGGTGAATCATATATATTTATGTGTAGCAACTCCACCAGAACCTTAAATGACCTCCGAATGCCTCCTCTGTGGATGTCAGACACAGCAAATGACACACCGTCTTTTCATTCACTCCTATTAGCTCTCAATATTGGAAACTGTAGTCATGACTATTTTAGTTTAATTGATTTAGGAAATAATCTAATAAAGTAATCCTCTCACAGTTGAAAGCAAAGCGGCACATAACAGAAAAGAGGCAGGGTGTATATTTAGAGCTAATCTGATACTTTCAAAGGTACCACTTTCCAGCGTCAAAAGCCAAAGCATTTCTACTCGCTGCCAAGCTTTATGATTTTAGCTCAATATAATGTGAAATGCCAGTGGAGCCATAATATCCAAACAAAGCAAAAGGAAAGCGAATACATGCAGTGATTATCTAAATACATAACATATCCCTATATTAAATTATTAAAAGTTATGAGGGGTGGTATTCTGGACAGGGATTATTTTAAACTAGGACTTGGCCTTAGTTAAATTAGGATATTTAAGTTGTTTTTACAAACATACGTTTCAAAAAACATTTCTGATGTGCATCTTGATACAAAACAATCGCACTGATCTATTTTAAGATGTCAGTGTAGGTTGTTTTCAATCAAGACACCTCTTACATTTAAATTAGTCTTGTCCGGGAATTAAGCTTGGGGATGCTGATTTTAAGCAGATGATACATTTTGGACCAAAATGAAACTGCTGGGCCTATTTTTGCTGGTAAGATTCAATGCAATCTGATCACAGTGATGGTATTTAAAATGCTTTTATTTGGCTTGTATATTATTGCTAAAATTTTAAAGAAAAAAAATAAAAAGTTTCCTTAATAAGGCTCAAGTTCCCTCCTCACCATCACTAAACTAGAAATTTTGCCCTGGTATTATAGTGAATATCATTTACATCACAAAATATTACCAACATTACAATTAGCCTATTTACCCTTTCTAATCTTTTCAATTATTAGTGCTCATTTTATTATATCAAATATAAAATTGTATGGGTTACTTCATTTACTCAATAACAAATCTTTATTTTTATACTGAAATCCGCTTGAGAATAACCATCGTAAGATAAACACTAAATACTGTAATATTTCAAAGTGCTGATTTTCAGAATTTTCATGTGTGGTACTAAGTACTAAGACTATGTGTATATGGGAAAAATATACTTCACACGCTTTTCATGAAGGATGGGGAAAACATCTAGATGCGAATAGACATGAACTCTTAATATTAGGCCAAACGGGACTGAAGACTGACCAACAGCTCCCTGAGGCGTCTGTGTTGGGGTTTTAACACGCAGACTCTCAATTCCTCCCCATACCAGGATCAACAGCACAGCTACTTTGATCTGCTAGGCTTCTCTCACTGGTGCTGAGTCTTATATAGCCTGAGGCTGGTTCATAAAGGCCATGAAAGCTCTCTCGGTTTATATAACTGAAATTATGCATAGAGCAGAGAGAAAAAAACATGCTTTAAATGAGAAAATGTGATTTCTGGAAATTTCCCTCTGAAACATAACTCAATTTAGTAATTTTAGACGTTTTGCGATGGGTATCCATGTGTGAAGTTTAACGCCGTTAGCAAGACTAATGATATAACGTTTGTATTTTGAATCATTTGCAGCAGCTGTGCCGGCTGATCCATGCTATTTGTCTTCTATCCTAGACATCATTAGACACATAGCAGCCTGACACATATTCAGATCATTCATTCTGAGCTTGTTGAAGGAGTACAGGGACACAGTGCTCTCGTCCCATGACTTCCCGGGTCTTTGCCCTGCTCACAGCTGTCTCATGTCTCATGCAACTGTCAGTGCAGTGCTAGAACCACAGGGCTATTTCTGAGCTGTATGTCCTGGTCCTTATTTCACAAAAAAAATATTTAAAACATTGTTTGTCCTGCTAAATCCAAAAAACGAAATGAAAAAGCAGGGAAAGCACTATTTAAGCAGATAAGGAAAGTACCAGAGGAGCCGGTCTGAGGACAGTTGATGTTTGATGCATGAACAAATTTGTTTTAAATTTTTTTGGTCTTCTCTACTTAGACCATCATTATCCACACATTTAAACGTGATAAAATTTAATTTATATTTTTTGTCAATAACCAGTCAATAATAATAAGTTATATTTTTAACCCTAAGCTTTATTGTATTTACTTAGCAATACAAATAAATAATACTAGTTTACAGTGTAATATAAACTATGTATACATAGGGTCGCTGTCCTTCTGAAACCTGTCCTTCTGAAATGTCCAAATTCGCAGTTTTTCAGGAAATGGAAAAACACTGTACTTTTTAAATGATTAAATACTGTGTTGTCAAAGTTGACATGCACTTTTTAATACTATTTGTTGGTTATATATTTGCAAAAACCCAGTGACAAACATAAAGGGTGACTAATAATAATGTTTTATGGCAAAAAATTAAAATCACAAAATGTGGAGATACGAGTTTTCAGAAGGACAGTAGCGAAATGTAACAGGTCGAACCAACATCACGCAACAACCTGAAATAAGAAATAAAGAAAATATGAAGAAATAAAATATGATTGTGGCAAACTATACATAACTATCATTTTTAGACAAACTTTTTTGCTGCCCATTTAAAAAAAACTGTACTAACCTGGACGGGTATCGTTACCCATTTTGAGACAAACCATCACAGTATACAGACCACACCAACAATGTTGATGTGAAACGTTGTTCAGCAGTTCTATGTCTCTGACAAATACAGAATCCATTAGTTTGAGACGCAAGAAAGGCGGCAGTGCCTGTTTGGTGCTGTCTGCTGCAGCGTGATGGAGCGTCTGTCGCTGACCGGCTGTTTAAACTAAAAGGAAATGCATCATTTTGGCCGTGGCACCACGACCAGTCGGTTTATTTAAGTTAAGGTGGGAGAAGCTTTGTTTTGGCTGTTCTTTTGAAACCTGTTTTAATTAGGCAACCTCATAAAAACAAATTGTGATTTAATAGGCTTGACGATGAGAGACCTCAGCAACAGCTTATGTCGACATGTCGAAGTTTTGTTTCTGTTGCAAGGGAAGGTTCAAAAGGCCTAAATATAAACAATTACCGTTTTGGGGGACGTTGTAGGAAGTTTACATATAGGCACCATCAAAATGTGATCCTCAATCATCACCTGATCAATAGATTCCTGTTTCACGCCAAACCTTTTTGCAATATGTAAGATGTGGGGGGAATGGTTTGAGATGAGAGGAGATACATGGTGGAAAAAAATTACTAGACATTACTACTCTATACCATTTTTCACTAAAATGTAGACCTTGCGTCTGGCCTTGTGTGTTCTCAGGTGCTTTTGTTGTAAAAACACCGGGACAGTCACTCAGCAGGAGAACCCAGAGAGAAAACGTTCAGCGTCCAATTCAGACTGTTTAGAGAAGAGTTTGGACCCGTGCTTTAGAAAGGGGCCATTTGTTTAGGACTGGCTCTCTTTCTCCTCTTTGAAGGCGACGGCCCTCTTTCATGTTCCAGATGGGAGGTACTTTCAAAAACACAAGTGACTTGTCTAACTGTATAAAACATGCACCCATTTGTTTTTTGCTATTGGAGTCTGGTAACATTTGCTACTTCAAAGAAGTTTCAAATACAGTTCTGCGCAAACCGATTTGAGGGTATATTACTTTTCACAAAAGCAAATTTTATATATCAAAAATACGACTACGTACACAGAGGGAAACCCAACACTCTGTGGCTTGTCGCTACAGTGTTTTAGCTGTGTGGGGTTTGATCTCACCACTTGTAAATGATAAAATAGGTGGGAAAGACAAGGAAGAGAAGGGGAGGAACAATGAACGCTTGTTCGCAAGCCAGCATGAAACATGGAAGCAGAATTAGGCTATACAGCAACAAACAGCAAAAGTACACAGCAAAATCGCCAGTGTCAAAAAAGGTCTCATTAACTCTCACAGTGTTTATATAATCCACACTTTGAGAGTGTGGATTATATATACACTGTGAGTGTTAATTTGTCGTTTTTTAACACTGGCGATTTTACTGTGTATGAAAGCGCTAACACATACGGCATTGTGTGTCCGTGTTGTCCTGCTTGCATTCGAGAAGTTATTTTTCCCTAACTACAAGATCAAAGCCTTTACCCATCTGCCACAGAGAATTCTAGGACAGGCGATACAGATGAGATAAAATCAGCAACGTTATCGGTCAGGAGGGACGTACTTGTGGTAAGAGCATTTTCTGCTTCAAACAAGATCAAGAGAATCTTCTCATCAAGTTATGGAGGTTTACACAGATGAGATATAACCACTGTCATCAAATATGAGACAGCAGCCAGAACGCATGCTGTTACAGCATTTTTAGCAAAGCTAGATGAAAAGAAGCTGTGCACCGACACAAGAGCAAGAGGAATGAATCTCATTGGCATCAGACCAATAACACCATAATCATAATTGAATTTCACAAAAATGCCTATAAAAACGCTCATATGTACTGTTGAATTGTATTAAAAACGTAAAACAATATAAATAATTATATATGTACAAATATTACAGTTGTATTGCTTTAATGTGAATATGTATTTGTTTTCTTTGCAGTATTTGAGGTCTGAAAACATACAGAGCATATTTTCTCTTATTTTGACCTGTTTCTCCAGTTTTCAATTTCTGGAAATAAATGCAAATATAAACAATATTCTATTTTATTTTATTTTAATATTTTACCTAAACACATACCTATGAATAGTACATTTTCAAATCAGAAAAACTGTCTCCGAAATGGTCTCTTGATTTTTACCGTGGCTGTCTATTATCTGACTCCCAATTGAATATCTGTGTCTAGAGATGTAGTGATTGGTGGAAATCCGAACCAATGAAATAATGGTGCAAGCTGTTTGGGTGGTAAGGGCACAGACTTGGCAAAGCTTTGTACCTAGATGAACACTGATCTACTAAGGCGGTGGAGATTAACGGGGCAGAAAGAGGCAACAAGTAGAACAATAGATAACTATTCCGACACATCTGTTTTTGATCAATAGTCTGCTGCAGGATTAATGTAAGAAGAAACCAGAGTACCAGGCTTGCTTTTAAGAACTACAGACGCTCCAATCTGAAAGCAAGGTAGTAGAGTAAAGGCTGCCAGAGTGGTAACCTAATCACTCCAAATCACAAGATAATCCTACTTGCCCTCCACTTCAACAGCGGGGCATTATTCATATCGCCAGGCACTCAGACATCAAATTCTCATAAGTAACCAAATGAATCAGCGACACACATTCCTCATAACTCCATGTAGAAGGAAAGCACACGCTGCTATTTCAGGAAGACTAAAAAGCGTATCAATTTATCAAGGTAGTGCCCACTTTGGTTCCAATGCGCTCAAATTCAGTTCTAGTGAGGGGGTGAAAGCTGAAACATTAAAACTTCTTAAAATCTCATAGGTTAATCCATGGCATTTAAATACATGAGAGTTTATGTAAGGTCTAGATTTACATGCGTGAAAAAAAAGGAAAATTCAAAAGTTTTCCGGATCTGACCAATGTATTCGACATCAGAATAACTCGAACCAAATGCATTATTTGTTGCTGGTACTGAGATTTTGGCGAGGGATTGCCTGTGCGGAACCTTGAAATAAAATCCTGCTAAGTCCTCTGCCTCTTTTTCAGGAGTGTAGTTAAAACCATGCTGTGTATGGACACGATTATACACAGCCACAGGTCCTACGGCACGGCCCGGCTTTGACTTCGAGCAGGAAACAAGCTCAGGAGTTCAACTAGGCCAATTCTGAGTATGGCTAAGAGCTTAGCAGGTGACGGCATGCAATAATGTATAAGACATTATAATAGACCCGACAGAATAACAGAATAACATAACTTTTAATTAGGGCTGTCAAACGATTAATCGCGATTAATCGCATCCAGAATAAAAGTTTGTTTTTACATAAAATAGATCTGTGTACGGTGCATATTAATTTTGTATTTATAAACACAAAACATACACATACTTTTCTATATATTTATTATTGTAATATGTATTAATTTATATTTACCAATAATTGAAATTATAAATAAACGTTTATTAATTGTTATATCTTTCTTTAAAAAATGCATTTATGTGTATGTGTTCATAAATACACAATGAATTAGCACAGTACACCGACATAAATTACGTAAACACAAACTTTTATTCTGGATGCGATTAATCACGATTAATCGTTTGACAGCCCTACTTTTAATCACTCATTTGAGACACTAAAAATGACAGAAAAAGATGAAATCAAAAGAATCGAATGCATTTAAACTTGCACCACATCCTGCTTTGTATTCACCATTTAGGTTACAACAAAAGCCGATGGTGGTATACAGAGACACCAAAATCTCTACAAGTCAGAAGACCAGACATAATCCTATCTGCAAACAGCCCCGCCGGCAGGCTAACCAGCAGAGGAGACAGATCCGTTTGCTCTGTGGATGAGTAGGAGGAACATGGAGAGATGCACTTTAACACCGGGCTGAGCAGACACAATCACACCCTTGTTCTGAGAGGAGGAAGAGGGCAGCTCTGTTTCGGTGTACAGACTGAATTCATGAGCCGCTTCAGTTTCAGATCAGAGCAGAGGATGCTCCAGGTGAACACACAATGTTAAGAGTGCTTTTAGAGGAGAGAGGAAATGCACTAATCCCAGACACCAACAGACAAGAGAAAAGGTATTCGAAAACATTGTCAAGGAGGTTAGTGGCTCCGGGGGTTTTAAGGATCATGTTCTTTTAGACTTGAAAAGGATGACACAGGGAGGAAGAATTCAAACATCTATCTACTTTAAAGATGTCAGGAATGTGTTGTTTTAAATTCCTTAAACAATGCAAAAACATTACCTGAGTGATCTAGCAACTGAAAGATAAAAGATACATGTTACCGATTTCTTCCTCAAACGTGCTTTTTTATTTAAGAAGTGGGGAATATGATCTGAGAGCTGTTGGAACTAACCTTACATTTGAGCACCATGTAACGCACAAAGTATCCACAATCTGGCTAGCAAATCACAAAAAAAGTCAATTATTTCTTGTGGACAAACAAAACTACTGTGGTTTGTGAAAAGCATTTGTTTATGAAAGTCGGACAAGAACTTAGCTTGTCAGCACACCATCCAACGGCACGAAAAACAATCCTTAGAGAACTGACCAAAGAGCAATTGTTTTTCTCTAGATTTTAGGCAGCCCAGGAGAGGACATGTGGATCATTTATACAGCAAGACTGCAGTATATGAATGTATTTGTATAAAAAGTTTTGATGTAGGTTGCTAAGCTTTTAAAAATGGTCAATTTGTCTCGACAATTTTAAGTAATTTAAACTCTTGGCAGGCATTTTTATCCATGGGGAAAAAAGCAAAATACATACATTCTTTTAAACCATCTTCAGTTGTTTCAGAACGGCTACTCTTCTACTCTCTCGAGTCGAGATTTAGTCTGTAACAATAAAGCAATAAAACGGTCCTTGATTGATTTGTAGTTGTAATTACTGTGGTGTTGTCTTGTTAATAGCTTTATTTTGTGCTTTCCGACCACATCTACTGCCGCTCTCACAAGAAACGACCCTAAAAGGTCAAAGGCCCTAGCCCCCAAGGGTGAATCATAGGTCCAAGGCTACATGGAAATGGGAGACTGATTGCTTCTCAACATCTCAAAATCTACTCCTGAAAACAATATTCTGTGATAGATCTGTAGTCTATGAAACAAAGGTTAAAGAATGGCTGCAAATCATCGACAGGCTACAGGGGGCCCACACTTGCACTGTGAAAAGCCTGAACTTTTAAAAAAGTGAACGTCTAATCATTAACTACCTTTGACTCAATAGAGAATAAAGGACATCGGTAGGACGTGGTGAAGCACAGCAGGATTATTATAGGGGCTAATAAGAGCAAACAAAACTAGCCAGAAAGAGGTAAACAAATAATTGAAATGGAATTAGCAATCTGTCACCTGTAACCAATCAGTAACGCTTAAAAATTATAAAGTTATATTTATTTCTGTAAGGTAGAATTGTATATTATTGATAGACAAATGCTAATTAATTATATAAAATGATATCGTTTTCAGTATCAACTATAAACAACATTGATTACCAGAATTGCTAGTTCACATATCTTCCAAACATTATGGGAAAAAATTATATAATTTCCCAACTGTATTATGCTTTTATTAGCATTATAACAGCCAATCCTGATATCCAAATATTGACTGACAACTAGTTAGAATTTCTATAATTATAATAAAAATAAATAATATAACACACTTACTACAGATGGTAAGTGAATTAACCGTTTTTTAAATTAAAAAAATAATTTGGGGATAAAGAGGACAAAACACAATCATCAGTAATTAGACCTTCACAACCCAAGAAAGCCTAACACTGCCATCTTGTGGACATGCTTTAAAATATTTAGGTTTCAATGTCACAGAGGTATAAATGTAAACAATGCTTCTTTTTAATAGTTTTATTCATTTATTTTAGTCAAATATATATGTATGCATCCTTCATGAGGAGGGCTTCTGGGAGAAATGTTTACAGAAAAATGTAATTCATCTAAATAAAACTGCAAACAAATCAACCATTGTAACACGCATAATGATACAGGAACAGAGCGTTTTAGTTTGTGCTATGGGATGACAATTTGACAATAAAACATCACTGTCGTGATTTAATGTGATAAAACACGCTTCTCAAATTATCTCTGAGGACTTACATATTTAAAGTCATTTAAGGTTCCTGAAGATATTAGGAAATTTCCAAAGTCTGACTTTTAGTCTGATGATTCGAAGAGTCATGGGTTTTGCATAAAGGCACAAAGCAGTAAAGCCCCCCTCCCAAGGGCATCCTTTTTTTTGGCAAGACATTGGTCCCAATTTTCAGCCCTCTTTTTCCATGCCACATACGTAAATGGAAGAAAACAAAAAGACAAAACATCAATAAAACCACAATGTGAATATAATTAAAGTGTACATGTCTAATTCATGTGTCTAATAAAAAAGCATACTGAAACCTACAGTCTGACGCGATCTACAGTTTAGAATAAAGTGGGCCATTCTGAAGATTCAGCAGTATATGACATCCTAATGGGAGGGCTTGTTTGGGATCAGCTAAGCCCAGTCACCTACAAAGGATATAACTCAGAACTCATGTACCCCTGTCTAAAGCTACTCTGCACGCTGGACCAGGGCAGGGCTGCCAGGAGCCTAAGAATAGTTAAAATGTTGGGAAAAGACTGGATGTCAGAGGTTTGGAGAGTGCCAAGAACAGTATCAGGAAGGTGCTGGTGAGCCACGATGGAGACCTGCCACCTATCCTTCCACCTCTGGAGCTCATCCTGGAGGGAGTTTGGGTCAGGAAGGTCATCCAGAAACACTCTGACCAACTCAATGTCCTTGCAGCATCCCTCCACTTTGGACATGACATAAGGCACAACCTGCAAGCAGTGAAGAGCAGACAAAACATCCTGGGAGAGCCCTTCTGCTTCTGCAATGCAGTACTCAATGGCCTCTCTACTGATGTCTTCTCTGTAGTGCACATTTAAGGGAGGTTGTAGTGAAGGATGCTGTACTATGACCTGGAGCTTAGAAGCTAATGCAACTGCCTCTTGAAACCAGGTTTGATGGTGCGATTCAATACAGCTTTCCATTTCACTGAGAGGTGACAGAACATCAGACAGGCTGCTTACAGCTTGATACACATCACAGGAATTTCCCTGAAGACTCTGGTTTAGGTTTTTGGTGAGGCTCAGGATGTTTCTCATAATCACAACTGTCAGTATGAAATCAAAGTTCTGGATGACAGAAAGGAAGCTCTGAGCCTGTGCTGCGTTGGCCTCACTGTCATTTCCTTTCATCTCATTCAAACAATAAAATACGGCCTCTAGAATGTCCACAGTAAGATCCAGAATCTCATGGCTCATGGCCCATTGACTGCAGCCAAGCTTGGTTTTCAGCTCACTAGCTTTACTTTCGTCCGTCTGGAATAAATGTACAACAGCATCGTGTAGCCTTACTTGTCGCTGATCATCCTCAGAGAACCAACTTAACAGCTGCTCAAAGCATTTAAAACTGTGCTTGACCTCTCTTAGAGAGGACAAACTGGCTAGCAAAGACTTGGGAGTTAATGGGCTCAAGAAACTCAAAGCATGAGGAAGTCTCTGGGAAAGCAAAGATGAAGCTCGTCTCATTTGAGAGACGGAGGCCCCTGGTCTTGCCAAGACCTGACCTCTACAGAATGCCATGTTTAAACCCCACTTCTGTGAGAGGGCAGTCGTCAGAGTATCCACAAATAAAGCGATGTCTGTGGCGAGGGGGATGAAGGCTAATATATTCTCACATTGAACATCTTGTTTGTCAAGGTAGTGTATTCCAACAGGGATGTAAGGTTGTCCATCAATTTCCAACTCTTCTTCAGCCACAATGGTAAAGTACTTTATGTCACAAAGTTCTTTGAGCAGCTCCTCCCGAGCAGAAGTGTCATAGAGGGTAAGAACTTTTTGTTCAGGTCCAGTGTCTTTGTCTGTGCTGTCCTGAGCCTTTGCTGTGGATTTGTCCGTTTCTTCAGATTGTGCTGCTGTGGGATGATCAGTAATGTCCTCAGGTGAAACAGACATGGAATGGTTAAGAATTATTGCAGAAGGCTGATCAGGGTGAGCATGTAGCTCTGCGGTTTGATGGTCTGATCCATCTGGGGGTGCTGAATCCAGCTGGTCTGTGCCACAATCTACAGCAACTTCAAGCTGGTCAGGGCCAACCTTATCTACTGTTTGTGAATGATCGGTTCCACTTTCTGAATTCCCTGGTACTATCTGATCAGTTTCACTTTGACCAAATGGCACGAATTGATCAGGCACGCCTGGAATAATTCCATCCCGAGTCTCTACCACAGACTGTACTTCATTTGCCATGAGCTGATCGGTTCCACTTTGAACCGCTGATACAATCTGACTAGCTCTGTTTACATCTACTACACCTGTTACTGAATGATCATCTCCACTTTGACCTTCAACTACAGGTTGAGCTGCAACTTGTGCCACAAACTGATCAGTTTGATCCATTACCGATTGACCTGTTTCACCATGATCTTCAGATTGATCATTTCCAGAGTCAGCTACCATAAGCTGATCCCCTACTAACTGACCACTTCTATCTTCACTCGCCAATTCAGTTTCAGTCCCACCAGTATCATTCTGGCCATCTGTTATAGACTGGTCAGTCTCAACTTGACTCACTACCACAAATTGATCAGGTACACTTTGATCTCCCATTATTGAATGAACACTTCCGCCATGATTTGTTCCAATAGACTGATCATTTCTAGAGTCAACTACCATGAGTTGATCATCTGATTCCAATTGACTTGTTTCAACTTCATTTGCTAACCCTGCTTCTGTCTGACCAGCCTCACTTTGACCCTCGACTACAGAACGATCAGTTTCAACTTGATCAACTTCTTCCACTAACTGATCAGCTACACTTTGATCTGCTGTTACAGTCAGATCAATACCAGAGTCAACTACCATGAGCTGATCCTCTGATACCAACTGACCAGTTTCAACTTCATTTGCTAACCCTGCTTCTGTCTGACCAGCCTCACTTTGACCCTCGACTACAGAACGATCAGTTTCAACTTGATCAACTTCCACTAACTGATCAGCTACACTTTGATCTGCTGTTACAGTCAGATCAATACCAGAGTCAACTACCATGAGCTGATCCTCTGATACCAACTGACCAGTTTCAACTTCATTTGCTAACCCTTCTTCTGTCTGACCAGCCTCACTTTGACCCTCGACTACAGAACGATCAGTTTCAACTTGATCAACTTCCACTAACTGATCAGCTACACTTTGATCTGCTGTTACAGTCCGATCAATACAAGAGTCAACTACCATGAGCTGATCCTCTGATACCAACTGACCAGTTTCAACTTCATTTGCTAACACTGCTTCTGTCTGACCAGCCTCACTTTGACCCTCAACTACAGAATGATCCATTTCAACTTGACCAACATCCACTAACTGATCAGTTACACTTTGATCTGCTGTTACAGTCCGATCAATCTCAGCGTCAACTATCATGAGCTGATCAGATCCATTTTGCTCCTCTGATACATCCTCACCAGTTTCAACTTCGTTGGCTAACCCTGCTTCTGTCTGACTGGTCTCATTTTGACCCTCAACTACAGAAAGATCTGTTTCAGCTCTAACATGTGCCACTACGTTATCAGTTACACTTTGATTGTCTGTCACAGACTGATCAATTCCAGAGTCAACTACCATGAGTTGATCAGATGCGTTTTGATCCTCTGATATTAAGTGACCAGTTCTAACTTCATCTGCTAACCCTGTTTCCGTCAGAACAGTTTCACGTTGACCATCAACTACAGAATGATCAGTTTCAACTTGTTCAACTGCTACTAACTGATCAGCAACACTTTGATCTGCTGTAACGGATGGATCAATTACATAGTCAACAACAATAAGCTGTTCAGACACAATTGTATCCTCTGATACTAACTGACCCATTTGAGTTTCATTTGCTAAACCTGTTTCTGTCTGACTAGCCTGACTTTCTGCAACAGAATGATCAATTTCAACTTGACCAACTGCAATGATCTCATCAGTACCACTCTGATGTGCTACATGTGTTGTATTCTCATCCTTTCCAGAGCCATCAATATCTACAAGTTGACCAGATTCAATATGAGCCAATGATACTAACTGAGCAGTTCCACTTTCATCTTGAAGTTCTACTATAGATTGAACAGTTTCCACAGTGTGTGATACTGTGTGTTCACCTGTTTCTGACTGATAGGCTTCATTTTGATTTGCAGCTACAGACTGATCAGTGTCACTCTTATCGACTTCCATGACTTCCGTTTCTCTTTGATTCTCTGACACTAACTCTTCATTTACACTTTGATCAACTGCCATGGGTCGAATATATTCATTTGGATCCTCTGAAACCAACTGACCAGTTCCATCTTCTTCTGCTAACCCTTTTACTGTGTGACAAGGTTCTACAGACAGATCAGTTTCAGTGTGATCGGCTGCCATCATCTGATCAGGAACAATTTGCAAGCTTGCTGGTTGGTCTGTTCCACTTTCATCTGCTGCTACAAACTGATCAGTTTCACTGTGATCAACTTCCATGGTTTCACTTTGATCGACTGATAATAACTGGTCACTCATTTGCTGTTCTGATTGCTCAGCTCCATCTTGCCCTATAGCCAACAACTGATAAGCTGCAGTCTGAACTGACAAGCCAGCTTCACATTGATCAAGACCATTTGTATCTTGATGCTGAGTTGAGTCAATGAGTTGATCAGTTTGGACTACTGATGTGGATTGCATGGAGGCATCTTGGACAGATTGTGTTGGTTGTTCAGGTGTGCTGACTGGCAGAGGGCTGCTAGCAGGGATGACCTGAATCATTGTTGCGGGTTTGTCAGAGGTGTCAACAGTTGATGATGTCTGTGGGTCAGGTGTCCTTGTGGATTGTTCTTCAGCCTCAAGTGTCTCAGTAGACCCATTCTTTTCCATTTGAACTTCCTCTGTAGGAGCAGTATTGACGTCTAAACCAAAAAAGAAAAAACATGGTTTTACATAAAAAGACACCATGAAACCATAAACTGGCGTTTAATACTACAGATTAGGGCTGTCAACGTTAACGCGTTAACGCATGCGATTAATTTTTTCAAATTAACGCGTGAGAAAATATTTATCGCAATTAACGCAGCATCCGTTTGTTTTGACATCCTTTGTCTAGCGTTACATTATGTAATCACGCTCTTATTCGTGTACAGGCTTTTAAACCACTTAAGCTCGATTTGAAACAGTTGCTTTGAGGCGTTCAATGAAGATAGACAGCTTCTAAACTGTGGGACGTGGCAAAACGCAACGAGAGGTCCAGTCTGTACAGTAACGGCTGCGTCGGTGAATCTCTGTCAGACAGCGCATCCTGTTAAGTTCTCTTTCGTGCTTGAATGGATAAAACCACACAAGATTATGTCAGAAAGCCCGTTTTGTCTAGCATTTTCTTAAGCACAGACTTCAAGGTGTAAAATAAAATCTTAAATGAATGCAAAGAGTTGTGAAAATGGGAGTGCGGTGACGGTCAGATCTGCGTACTAAGACAGCTCTTAAAGGGGCCACGTTCTTAAACGTGCTGCTGTGACTCCTGTCACTAATGTTAATCAAAGAACAAAATAAAAGAAGAAATCAATGTGATTTTATAGCTTTAATGAGAATTCTTCTGCATTTAATTTATAATTTAGCATTAAAGACTGTAAAGTGTCCTTCAATTTCCTACATGAGCTCTCAATTATACTGTTGAATGGATATAATTAATGTTAAAATAATCAATTTACTAGAGACATCAGTTACAATACTAATATCAAAATGTTAGCTTTCATAAAATGATGCTGTTAAATAAATATGTTGTTTCTACATCAATTTGAAGATTAAATGTGAAATTATTAAAATGTAAAAGTAATAAATAAATAAAATGGTTGTGTGCGATTAATCGTGATTAATCACAGAAAAAAATGTGTGATTAATCCGATTAATTTTTTTAATCGATTGACAGCACTACTACAGATATTCACTGACCAATTCCAACATCTTTTGCATCATGAGAATAACCAGAACCATTCACATCCACAGAAATCTCCTTTGGAGCCATGGCAATTACTTCTGAGGAAGATAAATAAAGAATGTGTCAGCACAAAAACAATGGAGTCAATATCCACAGGCAATCTACTTAAAAGTCAATGTTTTTTAGTGTTTTATGTTACATTACATTGAAGACTCAACTGATCCCATAACAGAAAAAATAATATTAGTGACAGACCGATATATCATCATGGCCAATTTATTGGGTCGAAATTTGCAATTTTGTAAATATTCCATCGGCCGCTAAATTTTTACAATCAGCCAATATTTTTGTTGCATTTTGTTCTTTTAAAAGGCCACTCTTATGTAAAGCCAGCTTTTGCACATAGTAAAAAGACCACAGTAAAAGGGATCATATGAGGTGAATGACAAACATATAAAGAGTTCATTTGCAAATACTGTTTTTAAAAAATTCAAAAATCATGTTTTTTATTGTGCATGCAAGTAATATCAAATAAAATTAAACTGATTTTATTAAGAAATAAAAACATACATCTAACTAACAAAAACATGTCAACATAATAAAAACATGATTTTCGAAAAAATTAAAAACGTTCAGTTTTGGCAAATAAACTTTTCAAACATTGTATGGTAAAAACTAACAATACATTTAAAATCCTATATATTTTATTTATTTATTTGCCACATTTAAAAGCCAGATATTAACGTTATGTCGTTATGTCATGTGTGCTAAGCTGCATGCTACTAACGAACCACATAAAACACAATAATCGTTCATTTAGTTTCACCAGTTTTCTACACGAGTCTCATTTACTGTAATTGCATTTGTGTTATATCAACCTCTTATCGGCCAATTGGCCACAGTGCTATCGGTCGACCATGATTTAATAAAATATAAAACTTTTAATTATTCTTACTACTCACACATATTTTCAGAGTTTTACTTACCACTTTCCATTCTCAAATGATTTACTCTTGCTTTTGCCTACAAAAAATATAAAATCCGAAATGAGAATGAGACCCTTCCTGAAACCTTTGTTATTATTATTCATTTTTGACATAAAATGTTAAATGTGATGTTAAATGAATGTAAATCAAAACAAATGGCTAGTGAGAATATTTTTTAGCTATTTTTATGCTGTTACACAAAGAAGTAAAAAACAACTGCGAGAATGTCACCATACCTGAGCAAGAAATTGATGACTCTCTAGATCATTCTCCATACATTTCTCTATTATCTCTTCCAAACTTTGAAGCGTCTGACGATGCATCAGAAGCATGACTGCGTCAGTCTTACTACCCCTGTTAAAGATACCATCTCTGAGTAAAGTTCTCAAGGAATTTAGAGTTGTTTTCATTAGATCACACTCCATGCTAATGCTAGGCAACACAGCCACGAGTTTAAGAAGCGTAGCAACATTTGGAAGTTTTTTGGCTTCACTGTGGAGCAACGTCTCAGAGATGGAGGTAGGAGGAGAAACATCTTGGTACTTCTCCCTCCACGCTGTGGCCCAGGTGTTGATGTCTTCCTCAGCTGTTTCTGGTTCAGGGAGGTCACTCAGGTAGATAGTGTGCAGTTTATCAGTGGATTCAGGAAGGATGGGAAGAGGGTTACAGGTTGGCAGCAGAGATAACACTTTAAGGGCTTTCAGGTGATTTTCAGAGAAGTTGAACTTCATTTCTTCAATCAACCCATTTAGAACTGGTAAGCTAACGATTTCCATGTAGAATGCCTCTGGTGACTCAAAGCTATTGACGGATTCTGGATATGACAGCAATCCGGTGACCTTAACAGCAAGTTCCACTGCCTCCTCAAACCAGGTAGAATGCACTCCACTCACATTTTCCAACATCTTGCTTAGAGAATCTATTATTGGCATAATCTTCTCAAGCTCACAGACGATGTCAGCAGGGTTTCCACAGCGAAAAACCGTGCTACAGTTCCTCAATGGAGCACAGGCGTTCTTCAAAATCACAAGAGGGATGACAAAATCAACCTGCCTGATAGCTGTGGACAGAGTCTGAGAATGCAGCAACATGTTACTACTCCATGACCCATTGTTGTTGGTGCTCACAGAATCCAAGCAGTTGAGGGCTCCCTCGAGCATGTCCACGAGGATATCAAAGAAATCTTCTCTCTTTTTCCATCTGGACAAGCAGGTCTCTGGGATCTCTCCAAGGGCTTCCTGTGGGGTGTTTAGAAGTCCATCCATCGTCTTAGCAAGCTCATTCTCTAACTTAGGTGACTGGTCGAAAAACTGTAACAGATCCTCAGCTATCTCTAGAACCTTAGTAATGGAGGCATTTTGTAAGCTTAACGCCAGCCAATAGGCAAGACCACAAGACTCACTGGGTGTGTTCACAGCTAATGGATAGTTCTCCAAAAGACCCAAAGCCATCTTCCTGAGACTCTGGCCTCCTGTGCCAATGCGCATAATGGACTGGCCACGGCAGTAGCCCATCTGAAGTCCCCACTCAGCCTCTAGAGTGGATGAAAGGGCCTTAGCTTGCAAATTTACATCAGAACTTTCCTCAAATGGCAGAAACCCTACCAGCTCCACTTTAGGAATGCAGTCATTGACATACCTAACAAAAACGGGAAGGAACTTTGTTTCACCCACTGAGATAGGTCTATCAGTGATGATGGAAAAGAACGGAGAGTCCTGAACTTCACTGAGGATTTGTTCTCTTATGGCCTTTACAATGCATTGCAGCATTTCTCCCTCTAAAAACAACATCCCTTCCTGCTGTATCCAATGACATGAAGCAAGGTCCCGAAGCACCGAATCTTGCTCCTCTTTACTGAGGTCAACCAATGAGCAGTTTCTCCTTGCAAGCACAGCTGCCTGTTTAAACACCTTTTCACAGTTCTTTATGTTGTCCACTGGTTCATCAGAATGGCCATTCTTATCCGCATTGGTCTCTTCTTCGATCTTTATCTGTTGGTCCACAATTACCACTTCAACAATATCTTCAGACTGATGTTGAGCATCTGTACTCTCTGCTTGTGTGGGGGTATCTGCTTCTAAAATGCAAAGTAAACATTATCGTTAAAAACCCAAGATTAAAGTGAAAAAATGTTCTAACATAAGACCTGGGGCCAGATTCACAAAGCATTCTTTAAAAAATTCTTCTTACCTGCAGTACTTTTTCTTAAATTCTAATTCTTGATAGATCAATCTACAAAAAAAACTTAAATCTAAATTCTTGACAAAAAAATCACGTAAATATAATCTGACGTAAATATCTTAATCTAAGAGCTACGAGGTTTTATACATGCATTTGGTTGTTTCTAGGGCTGTGACAGTGGCAGTTTTTTACCACCGCGGTGGTTGGGAAATATATTATTTGTATAAATAATATTTATATTATTATATTTGCGTGTAGCAACCACATGACTAGTGGAAGCGAGATATAGGCCGATTTAAATACTTTTTGAAATATGATATCCGAAATGTCGTAATACACAAGTATTATAAAACTTATACTGTTGGCTAACATTTTAGCTAACATGTGATCGTTAAAGGGATTCTGTTATCATTTACTCACCCTCAGGTTGTTCCAAACCTGTATAAATTTCTTTGTTCTGCTGAACACAAAGGAAGATATTGGAAGAATGTTGGTAACCAAACAGATATCATCCACAATTTACTGCCATGTAGGGAAAAATAAATACTACGTGATTCAATGGGGGATGAGATCTGTTTGGTTACTTGCAATCTTGCAAATATCTTCTTTTGTGTTTATCAGAACAAGACATTTTTACAGGTTTGCAACAATCTGACGGTGAGTAAATGATGTCAGAATTTTTTTTGTGAACTATCCCTTTAATGCTGTTTGACACATTTTCTGTTAATTATTAGAAGGCAAGTACTATCACTGACAAAGCCTTTTTTCTATTCTTATGAAAAAAATGAAGATGTTAAGAGATATTTAAGAACCTCTTAAGAAATTTTCAAATTGCACTTAAGAGCATTCTTACAAACTTCCTTTAATTTATCCTCAGAAAGTTCTTATATTTTGTCTCATGGACAACTTTGTGAATCCAGCCCCTTGAACTCAGTACAGGGCAAGTTTCAAACAATTATATACCTCTGTTTGTTGTCTCAGAATTCATCACTGGTATGCTGGGGTCTGTTCCCTGTAAATTACAACTCTACTGTTAAAAACAACAATACTGACAAAATACAACAGCGTAGAAAGGCCGATGTGAAAGAACAAATAGCTTTGCTCTCTTTACCCTTCATTGTCCACAACATTTTCACAGTGGTAAGATACTTGCAATCTTGGCATCATTCTTGACAAAACATTTCATACAGATGTGGTGTAAAATTGAGCTACAACTTTAAAACAGCTGTAAAGAAAATAATTACCAATTATTTAATATTACAAACCTGTAGAGTTTCCGTGACCTCAACTACATCCATATGGTGGTCTTCTGCAAAGTTGGCAAAGAGCGCATTCATTAGACATCCTGGATCTTTAAAATAGGAATAGCATCTAGATGTCTAGTTCAATTAGTTTACATTCCTGTAAAAATAGACATACCCTCTGTTTTTATCTCAACAGTCCTTCCCAAAGTTCTGGATTCTTTGTCCTGTTAAATAAAAAGAAAATTAGATTAGTCTGAAATACAATTACACATTAAATACCAACACTAATTTCAATATGGAATTTAAAACATAGCTCCTTACCAAGCATATACCCTCCAGGGTCTTAGGTGTGACTTTTAGGCACTGAGCAACCATTTTGTCAAGGTCTCTTTTAAAGTCAGTTCCCACCTGAAGCATGGCTAAACAGGGCGATCTGTCCTTTGGAGAGGTATTGCTCAGGAAGTCTTGATACATTTTATGCCGCTTCACCTCACCGCAATATTCCAGAGCTGTGCTTGGCAACACGCACAGAATTTTCAGCAACGTATTGATGTTTGTAAAGTACTGCATGAGCGGCAGTCGCAGAGTCTGGAAAATGGTTTCTGGTATGGTTTCACTAACCACTTTTGTATTCCACTTAACTTTCCAGCAGCTGAGCTCTGTGAAGAAGTTGTCAGGGTCTGGAAGGTCACCGATGTACAACGGAGGTTTTAACTTTAGTGTTTCAAAGACATAGCTCATTGTAACGGAGCACGGCACCAGAGACAAGAAGTTGAGGGCCTCCTTGTGGTCATCAGAGAAATAATCCTTTACCATGTTTATAAGGTAATCGACCAAGGGGACACTCATTGCGTCTTTGTAGTACACACCTGGTTTTAAGAGACTGTCCCGTGGAATAACCACATTATCAGGCATTTTCACCTGGACACCCAGATTCTGAGCAAAGACACAAGCCTCATCAAACCAGTTCTGATGGAAAACCTTGATATTGGTCTTCACCCGGTGGAGCGTGGCCAAAATCCCACTAATCTGGCAGAGCTGTGAGGCAGCACTAAAATGGTCTTTCTGCAGTGCTGCGCTGAGTTCTCTGGTGAACGATGAGGCATTCTTTAACGCAACAATTGCCACAATGAAGTCAAAGTCCCGAATCAACTGAAGCAGTCTTTTGGCTCGGCTGGAAATCGCTAAGCTCCATCCCTGCGGTTTGCAGTCATCGATATTTTCTAGACACATTGCCAAGGGCTCTAGAATCTGAGCAAAGACTTCATAAGAGTCTTGCTTCTCGAGCCAAGAAGAGCAGAACTTTCCTTGAAGCTCGTGGATTTTCTCATAGCTCTCTCTCAAGCCTATGGCTAAGACTTGATCCAGTTGTTTCTCCAGGAAAGGCAGGCTTTGGAAAAATGACACTATTTCTTCTAATGTGTCTATGGCTCTGATGACCGCAGCTACAGGGACCGACCTTGACCACCAGGTATTGAAAGAGTAACACGAGCAGTGTGTGCATATAGCAAGAGGCTGCTTCTCCTGTATTTTACAAGCGAAGGCTTTGAGCTTGTAGGACACCTCGCCGGAGCCAAGGTAAGCTTGACCTCTGCAGTTGCTCAAATTCAGACGCCACTCTTTTGTGACGGCATCAAACAGTCGTTCGGACATGGTGTCAGTGTCATGACTGACTTCTACAAACCCTAAAAGCTCAAGACGCATGATATCAAAACTGTCGACAAATCTGAGAAACATGGGTAAGTATTCAATTTCTCCAAGTCTGACAACTCGGTCAATGAACAGGGAGAAGAACGAATGTCCGACCTCTGTAATAATTCGATCTCTGACAACATCTTCGCACACTTTCAGGACTTCGTTCATTTCAGATTTGGTCACATACTCCATTTCTTGATCACCCTGTGTGTGTTTGCTTTGTCTGCCATATGCTGCAGTGACCGTTGCCTGTAGAGCAGATTTTAATGCTTCTTTATCCGTTTCTGCACATTCTGGTAGTTTCGGTCTCTCAGTTTCCATACTTAAAGTCATCTCTCTTGGTTCTTCTGTGTCGTCCTTAGAGGCATCATTTGCAATGGTTTCTGGTACTATACAGGGGTTGGAGTAAAAAAAGTGAAATGTTAAAACGCCAATCATGTTCTGAATGGGATGTTTAAAGGAAGATTAAAGGGATAGTTCACCCAAAAATGTAAATTCTGTCATGGATTTCTCACTCTCCAGTTGTTCCAAACCTGTTTCATTTCTTTGTTTGGTTGAACTAAGAGAAAGATATTTGGACGAATGCTTGTAACAGAACAGTTCTTGGATACCACTGACTACCATAGTAGGAAAAATTACAATGATAGTCAAAAGTGCCCCAGAACTAGTTACTTTCCTACATTCTTCAAAATATCTTCTTTTTTGTTCAACAAAACAAAGAAATTTATAAAGCAACTTTTCCTACTAAGGTAGTCAATGGGGTCCAAGAACTGTTCAGTTACAAGCATTCTTCTAAATTTCTTTCTCTGTGTTTATCAGAGCAAATTAATTTAGACAGATTTGGAGCAACTCAAAGTCGAGTAAATGATAACAGAATTTTTATTTTTGGGTGAACTATCCCTTCAAACATATATATATATATGAAGAGAGAAAGGTCTTTACCTGATGGCTCGACTTCCATCGCATCAACCTTAAGATAAATAAAAAGTTAAGAATGGCGAAAAATTTTATTGCATTCTAGAGAAGCATTGCACATCTACAGAAAACAAAAAACCATAAGGATGCCAAACATATTTACCTCTTGCAAAAGCTGCAGGATGTCTGGATATTTCTCAATGTACGCTTCCACCATTTCCTCAATGTTGAAGTGTACATCTTGGTTGACATAAACAAGGGCCATATTACAGAGTCTCTTCTCTACAGGAACTTCTTTCATGTAGGAGTGATACCTGTTCAACACCATTTCATACTGTCCGTACACGTCTGCTTCTGCAGTGACACAAGGGATGGTACCCAGCACTCTGAGAAGGCTCTGCACGTTTGGGTAAAAGCCTATATCTGGAATCTTGAGGGTGGCAAACACATTGGTTGGAAGGATCCTTCGCTTGCTAGCATGTCTCCACTTCACTTCCCAACAGCCCAGCTCATCATAGAAGGAGTCAGGACGAGCCAAGTTATTCAGGTTGGCATCAGCGACTTTGTCTTTGCGGATGCTAAAATTGTGGTCAGCCATGTATGATGGCACCAATGACAACCATCTGAGGATTCTCACCATTTCAGTGCCTAAGACTCTTTTGACTTCGTCAGCAAGGTATTGCAAGACTTTCTTGCTCAGTGTTTCCCTATAGTAATCCTCTAAAGAGATCTGGGGTTTCTCTGCACCTTCCCCGTTGGTCACCAATTCCGCGGGCATACTGACTGGCACACCCAACTTCTTGGCCCTGCCCAATGCATCTGAGAACCACTTTCTATGAAAAATCGCAATCTCCTGTAAATGTTTGGTGAGAAGCTTTAAGGCGTTGGAGATGGTGTACTGTAAGGTGCTGCTGATGCTGATTATTCCCCTGAGACTGGGGTTCAGGATGCTTACACAACACAGCGTGTTCTTCAGGACCACAAGCGTAACAATGAAATTAAAATTCTTCATCTTATCTTTCAGCTTCAGAAGCACTTCGACAGTGTCTGCATCCACATTTGATAGGGAACTGGTGCACATCTCTCCAATGCTGTTCAAAAATGGCTCTAAGATATCAAGCATTGTCTGAAAAGCATCAGTGGCATATTCCCAATGGTTCTGGCAAGCATCCTTGACCCTGTCCACCTCACCCTTGATGTGGCCGTACAAAGAAGTGATTTTGATGTCAAGTTTCCTCGCCAGAGTTTCGGACTGTCTAATAACAGCGGCAACCTCTTCTACGGTATCAATAACATCTTGAATCGAAAGGACGGGCATAGTGCGAATCAACCACATGTTAAAGGCATAGGGCTCACTGGGGGCTAACACTACTTGCGGAAAATCCCTCAACATTCTGCAGGAGAGCTCTTTTAACTTCTGACATACGCTCCCTGTCGTCAGGTAGGTGAATCCACGACAGTGCTCCATCCGCAGACCCCACTTGTTGCTGATCTCAGATATCAGCATATTAAACAGACTGTCAGAATCGATATCACAGGGAAGAAATCCCACAAGGTGTTTGTGTGGGAAGCCTGCAGCTGTGACAAAACGGATAAAGAAAGGGATCTGGTCCTTGCCTTCGATTTGTATTTTGTCTTGGAGAAGTATGGAGAAAAAGCGTGCGAGGTGCAAACTGTTGCAAATCTCCTTATGCATAACATCCTCTCCTAAGGTGAGCACTTCTTTCGGGTCAATCTTCTCTGCACATATGGTATTGACAGAGAGCGGGCCAGCTGGGTCGCTCCCCAGTGGTTTGGCAGAGTTGGGAATTGCATTGCTGCCAATGCTGAAACCAGTGAAGGCTAACGTCTCTTTGAAATAGTCTTTCAAAGTCTCCTTGACTTTGGAAATAGCAGGATCCTCTTTCTCGGATTCATCAGGTGCAAGAAGATTGTGTGTCGCGCTGTTCTCAACTGGGATGTTCTCAACTGGGACGTTCTCAACTGTATCCTCTGCTGTTATTACAGAGGGTTGCGAGTTACCAGCAGTACCTAATGAAAGCAAAGCACAAAAGAAAATTAATTTATAAATAGCTAAGCATTTCAGAAGTTAAACCGTGTCAAAAGAAAAAACGATGAGATAATGCATTTTCTACCTTTAGTTTTCTTTGCGACAACTGGCTCCTCTGCTGCCTGAAAACGAAAACATATTTTTTATTATGCATATCCAAATGTTATAGTTTAGCTTTTGCATTTAAAACTGTTTGCAGATCAAATTCTCAGTCTGTAACAATGCATCCATAATGATAGATATAAACAATACATCGATTTTACAGAGGCCAAACTGTGTTGCCACTTTTTTCCTATAATAACAGCAATAAATTGTAAAATGTATGTCAGAAACCCACCAACGAGGAACTATTACAAACAAAATCAAGAAAATCCTAATAAAATCTAAAATATTTAATCTAGAAATAAAAACTCAATGCTCAAAACTTGTTTTGTTGAAATAACTTCTCAAAATTCCAGTATAACAAACCTATACACAACCTCTGTTGCCTTTCGCATATTTAAAAACATTAGCTCTTCAGCTTACATCGTGTCTACACCGGACAAGACAATAGAACGCAATAGAACCTATTATAATTTTAAATTTTGTCCACACTAGATGTGGCGCGGTGCAATGTGACAATCCCATTAGAACAAGCAGTGTGTCGTGTCGCATCGCACCGGTTGCATCTGGTGTAGACACAGTGCAAGTCAAAAGTGGTGACAAGAAAGTTTAACACTATGCTGCATAAAACCGTGAAGCAGAATTCAAATATTTTTGCAATAAAACTATTTAATAAAACAATAAAACTACACCCACTTTCTCTCTTGTTCTTTTTCTGCTATTTTCTGCTTTGTCCTTGTTGGTTGGTTGGTCAAATATAGTAGGAACTGCATCATCCTTGAGGACAGGCTTAGCAGTGCTCTAAAATAAAACAAAAATGTATGATTTGTAGATATTCCTTAATGCTAAAAATGTGCATGGTTACTAGTCATTATACATAACTCCTATCATTGGTGCTATACATTTTTACACATAATTGAAAAACTAATTGTAAGATGCAAAAGATTATTCACAAACAACACATGGCTACAGAAATATAATTTTACACAGTAAACTGTGACATAACTTGCCCCACGTTGGAGGTTGATTAAGTTACTGTGAAATCCATAACCAATTTACTTCGAATTCAACCTTTGTAATAAAAACAATGTACAGCATTTCTCATACACGGCGGCAAATGTTTAATCCCCAAAAGATTTGGTGCACCTTATCCCAGAACTAGCTTTTATCCATTTAAGATATCACTAATCTTTAAATAATAATAAAAAATATTACATTGCAGATCAACAACATACATGCATTCACACAGATATATTTGCAAGATACTACTTTTTTAAACCCGTTTAAATTTGCTTTGACATAAAATTCAGAAAAGATGTGATGCACCTTATCACAGAACTACCTTTTTCATTGAATATACTGTATGGCTAGTCTTTAAAGAAGAAAATTAATATTTGCTTTGCTTAGACATAAAACACATCTATCTCCTGCATCACAGAAATTATATTTTAACAAAAAAACACATTCCCTCCCTTTTATCTTACATTTCTCACTTTTTCTCACGGTCTATTACAGCTGTATTTTATAGCACGTTTCTAAATATATGGCAACGTGACAAGAACATGGAAAGGTGACACATTTTACCCACTGACACATTTGCATACAATTAATGAAAATGATAATGCCTGAAAAATATGCACTTCAAAAGCTCGTTTAAAGATGATGCTCACCCTTCTTCGCATACTTACTTGCTGACATATCATAGATGTCTCAAAATGTTTTGAGCATAACTTGTAGTTCTTGTGTAAATATTCCGGTGTTTTACTCTTCAGGTCTGGTCTGCTGCAGTTGCTGACCCATTGTTTACATCTACAGATAAAAATAAGGTTACTGCAGTAGTGCAAAGGTGATGCTAGGCAAAATAAGATCTTTTTTTTTCACGTGAATACAATGACAATAACCAGTTCACCGCTCTGTCTGACACCCAATTGTTACGTTTAAAACAAAATCCAGCAAAGCACAAATCAGGCCATAAACAGAACGGCATGTATTCTGGAGGAACTAAATTCCTGCCATTTTGGGAAGGGCCTGATGATGGCGAACGCGTACTAGAGTCGTTGCTTACAGTAACCTAATAAAAGTTGCAGCAATCACTTTGCAGAACCGCTAAACATTCATTGATAAATGCGAACTGCAAACAAGACCTTCGCAGAAACATATCGCATAACCAGATGACTTGTAAAATACACGCATTAGATAAAAACCGATGATATAACTAACGTGTAATGCATTCAATGAATCGTTGCGAGAGGGGGGCAGAAGCTAACCAGCTAACAAATAATGCTAATTTGCAAATCCAGGCTCTAAATGCATAACTTAACGGGACATAACAGATACGCTACAACGCAGATTTGAAATGCATTTAGTACAGAAATAAAACCGCACTCACCGATTCGCATCCAGCGGGAACCTGAAGAAGAAGAAAACGTTGGACTGGTCCGTACTCTGCTTGCAGCTTGCTGCAGCACAGGAGTCGGGCATTTTGGACATAATCAAAATGAATATCGCATTGCATGAATCCTCCCTCGCAAATGAGAAGCTTTGAGGCTTACAAAGCAAACGCCGAGATAGACATTATAATATCTAACGCTCAAACGTTATTTTGTATCGTCGCCTGCATTTTGTCGGAACTTGCTCGTGGCCGAAATGTTGCTATCCAGATCAACAACCAGGAAGAACACCAATGTCGAGCGGAAATAGATACTTAGACCAAAGCATGGCTAACGTTAGATAGCCCCTACAACTCTGTTGCACCATCGGTAGTTTCAATTCTCATATGCGCGTAATGAAAAACGCATGACTGTAATAAGGTATATTTGTATATGTAGTAATAATAGTAAATAAATCTAAGCACAAAATTGCTCTCATTTTCCACGAGGCGCCAAGGTTTTTTGTCTTCAACCCACGTGAATATCGAGGTCACACCCCTTTCATAGCATAAGTACGGTATCGAAATCATAGGTAAAACATTATTTTATTTGGATTACCTTATATTTTAGAGTTTACGTAAATTGGTGTAAATATGTAGAAACGGCTTGGTAAACGGTATGACGTTTTGTTGCAACAAATGCAGGATAGATCGTTGCTACTGTAGTAGGAAACGAAGTTTGTCTTTGTTAAAGTCTTTACAAATGTGATACTAATTTAAAAGAAATGCTTGTTATAAGCAACACAAAGTAATAATAATCTCAGTACACTCTAATGTACCGTTTCTGGGACAAAATATTTCATGAATATGTAGTAACACTGTATGCAACAAAAAAATGGCCGTTTTATTTTACCATTCCAAAATAAAACTTTTATTAGGTTTGATGTAGAATGAAACCAGTTACAACCAGTTGAAATGACTACATTTTGCATACAGAAAGAAAACGGACTACAAAATACGAACAGAGAACCAAGAGACAATCATAAAATGTTCAAATCAATTCAAATTTAATTTGGAAATACACATTTATATACACAATGTTAAATCCTGCTAATCCTGAATCACTGTACATAAAGGCAAAAGTAAAAAAAAGGTTATAGCTGCAAAATTACAGTTTTAGATAATTTAGATCATTTTCATGTGATCATACAGATCTGATCTGATTCATGTAATCAATCGCATTTCTCTGTTGGTTCACTATCTGGGTACATTTTTAAGTATGTCTCCACCATGGTGTCCAAATCATGCTTGATGCCACAGTTAATATGCAACAGGGCCGTACTCTTATTTCTGTGATGGGCAGGCGTGTCTTCCACATACTTCTTTAGTCGAAGATTCGCAGTATTGCATTTGTCGTCTGTCAGAGCGAAGACTGGCAGACTATGAAGAATTTTCAGTAACGCACACACATTGGGAAAGAACTTGGCATCAGACAGCTGAAGCGTTTCATAGATGTTAGGTGGCAAAACAACATCTTTAGTGCCATGCTTCCATTTAATCTTCCAGCAGTGCAACTCTGCAGGAAAGGTGTCAGGGTTCGGCAGGTCATTTTTGTACATCTCTGCACTGGTCTCCTCTGACGTGTTAAACTTCAGCTGCCCCATGATGGCTGGCACGATCGATAAGGACTTCAAGGCCTTCAGATGGTTTTCAGAGAAAAGATCCGTCAGCTCTTTAATGACATGTGTGACCACAGGAATGGTGATGTTTTCTTTATAGTAGGTCTCAGGTTGGATTTCCTCACCAGTTGCTGGGCGTTTTCTAAAGAACAACCTGGGTATTTTGACTGGTATTTCAAGAGCTGCGGCCAGGTTGACGGCCTCCTCGAACCAGAACTCATGATACACCTCAAGATTCTCAAAAACTTCGTTTAGGGAATGCAGAACCGCGGTTAAACTGGTGGCTGCAGCGAAAACCTCATTCGTCTGTCCTTGCAAATTCTTCCCGAAGGCTCTAGAGAAGGACAGGGTGTTTTTAAGCACAACTAGTGTCATAACAAATTCAAAATCAGCCAGTGCTTCAGATATCACGAAGGCATTGTGTGCTATCTCATCGTTCCATTTGTGGTCTTCATTGTCATGGACGCTATCCATGCAAAGCAGGAGGGACTCAAGGAGGTCAACAGCTATTTCAAATGCATCATGCTCCTCGGTCCATTTAGAGTAACATGCTTCTTTGAGGATGCTGATTTTCTCATCGTTTCCCTGGTAGTAGATGGAAATGGCGTTCTCCAGCTGATTTAGAAGTAAGGGTGACTTACTGAAAAATGCTTCCAACTTTTTCAGTGTAGACATGACGAGATAAACACCCGTGAGGGTCATACTGTTTGCCAGGCAGATGTTTAGAGAGCAGTTGGAGCAAGGGGTGAGAGTCGCTAGCGGGTATAACTCGGTTATTCGGGCCACCACTGCCTTGACCTTCAAAGTAGACACGCCAGAGCAAAAGTATGCTTGCCCTCTGCAATGCTGCATATCCAGCCCATATTTCTCTGTCACTTCATCAATAAACCTCTTGGTAATAGCCTCTACATCACCTTCTAAAAGCAGGAACCCAACAAACTCTTCTCGAAGGCAGTTGCTTTTGTCCACAAAACGTACAAACAGCGAGAAGTGACTCTCTCCAGCAACCTCAACCTGACTGCCAATGACCAAACAGAAGAAACAGCCCTCTTTGACCTCAGCTAAAAGCTCATCACGAGCACACTTTTCAATCACATCCAGCATCTTCTCTAACTGAGCGCTGGAGCAATACTCAGAGTTTACAGCTGACATCTCAAACCTTTTCCTGAGGGATTCATCGCCTGCATTGATGCGGTACTCCAACAGTGCCTGGAGGTTGCTGGAAGTGAAGCTTTTGCTTTTGGGATCTTTGTCGGAGTGTCCATTTAGAGGGATGTTCTGCACGCCCATCATCACAACAACATCAAACAGGGACTTGAGATGTTCTTTATTGAGCGTTTCTTCATCAACAGCCTGGGGGCCACTGTCGGCCCCATCTCCATTACTGCTCTTGCTGACCTCTTGTGATTGCGCCTCACTGGTTTTTTTGGTAGTGTCTCCTGCCTCGTCCACTGAAAAAATAAGTTTAAAATTAACTATAATTTACCAGACAGAACATATATGTATGTATGTAGACAAATAACTACACGTTGCAAGATTAATAGTCATAATCCACACATTGAAACATACTTACATTTATCTTTCTTTGCTTCAGGGGCATCATTATATTTTGCCTGTTAAATACATAGCATACAATTCTTTAGTAAACTATTTAAATGTATTATTTGAGCACAATTAAAAGGACTTTAAAACAGCATAAATCCTTACCTCCTGATTTGGCCGTTTGCGGCAAAGATCATCAAATATAGTGGGTATCGCACTGTCCTTCAGAACAGTCCTGAAAGGGCTCTGGATGATAACGACAATAATATGTAATACACATATAATGAAAATGTACATGATTTAAAAAATATTAACTATAGATAGGCAGTTGCATGACAAGTTTTAGAAATATGTTACAAAATAACAAATAATAACCCACTAGTAAACAGGGCCTTTTTATCGCTATTATACATGCAGTTATTTATTTGTCGTTTTACAAATGTATTTGTATCATACCATAGGACTAATTATGTACATTACAGGGATAGTTTAACCAAAAATGAGAATTCTTTCATCATTTACTCACCCTCTTGTCATTTCAAACCTGTATGACTTAAGTTTCTTCTGCAGAACACAAAAGAAGAATGTTGTTACCGAACAACAAAAATATCTTCTTTTGTGTTCTGCAGAAGAAATAAAGTCATACAGGTTTGAAATGAGAAGAGAATGAGTATGATGACAGAATTTTCATTTTGGGTGAACTATCCCTTTGAGTTAAAATAGAAATAGAATAGTGAATAGAAATAATGACCAGTCACAGCACTTTAAAATATTACTTGCATACAATTTTTTATCTAAACTTTGAAAAACAAAGTTCATGCGAATGTAATGGTAACTTACAGTTTTCGTTATCAAGTTAGGTTCAAAGTGCCTGGCACACAGTCTGTGGTATTTGTTCAGATGGTCAGGTGTTTTGTCCTTCAGATCTGAACGACTGCAGTTTTCCACCCATTTCTTACATCTAGAGGATAAAGAAACGAACAAAAAAATGTACTAAAGAAATAATGCAACATGAAGTTTAGGGGCACTGACATATTGATATAAAATGACAACTGTATTGCATTGCAATTGTTTACTTCTGATCTGTGATAAGGCACACATTTATCTTTAGCATACTGCATTGTTGTGGCAACTGAGTATTGCATGCTAATATTTCTTGTGTAATAAAAACATAATCTTTACTTGACTTTGATTGTAATGCTGCACTGTACCATGCTCACGTAGCGTGGTGAGCTAACAAACGTAACTCTTATCTGTTATGTAGAAAATATTAAAAGTGGCGGATTTAGGCTGTCCGTTGAACAACTTGGAGATCAGTCAAATGACTTTGCGTTGTATAACTCGATTCAATATCGGAGAGTTCGTGCGTTTGCGTACATAAAGATCAGTCTGTCACGGAGCTAACCGGCTCTATAAAGCTTGATGTTTTGTATGCGCTGTGTGCACCAATATAAGTTATGCAATTTATTAATGCGTAGCTCTGTCGACTCGGTTGTCAAAGTGACGATATATGATGTGTGAAAACGTGTACACTTACCTCTCTGGATCCCGTGGAAACCTAAAGAACGCCAGAACCGAGTGCGTGCTGTTCCTGGTACAGTTTAGCGCCGCGCAGAAATTAGGCATTGTGCGTTCACCCAGAATTCAATCCTAACGCTGAATCGAGTACATCCGACTGTATAGGATAATATTCCGCTCAAAAAGTTTTAAAAATCAAGTTTGATGGACTAATAAAGCGGTAAATTAAACTGCACTCTAGTGCTTTGTGTGGCCTGGAGGTGAAGCGCGTTGGAGTTCCTTCCCCGCCCCACAATGCTTTGCGAGCTTACCGCCAGTTCAAATTATCAGCCAATGAGAGCGCGTTTAGAGGAAGAAATGGCGCCAGTTAGGAACTGGGTGGATACTGGATAGATTTGAAAATGCAGTTCTCAGTTCTTCATAAACAGGGTTAAGACATTAATACAAATTAAAGCCGATTTGTCCATTATGTTAAACAATGACAGTCAAAATGGAGTATTTAGATAACACTCAGAAACACTTTATTAAGATTCATGGTGCATAAACAATTTTTTTGGTTCAAATTAAAATACAGCAAATGCTCCTGCCTTTAAAAAGACATAGTCAATAACGAAGTATTAATGAAATTCTTTACAGATAATAATTGCCTAGCTCAAATGTTAAACTTTCATTGCATGTTCAGGAAGAAATTGCACAAGTAAAAAATGATCGGTAACAACTGTAGCGCAGAGTACTTATAACATCTAAAAGAGATTCTGTTTGTGGGTAAAAAAAATCCTTTGTTCATTCTTTTGATACTTATCTCTTCTAACTAAAACTTCCACAAATCATATTTTTACAATAAAGAACACAATGTGATGTTAATGTTATAAAGTACCCAAATAGCTTTTATATCCACAATGAGTCAGGAACACACAGAAACCTCTGACCTTCATGTTAACATGGCATAGATACAGTAGAGGTTTTCACAAATAGTGCTTATAAATTATATTATTCTCCTTAAGCTGTTCAGCCTACTAATACCGTTAACAGTTTATTCTATATAGCAGCCCAATGCAACAAACACTTAAATATTACAATATTAAATTATTAATAGTGTTACAATTTTATGCCCAGTGTTATGGTACTTCTGTTGTTGATTTGTTATTTAACAACAGAATTCTGTTATTGTGGTTATTTGTGTTATTTTTCTGTTAGGCTTTCACCCCCTCTTGAATTTTTTTTCTAACTAGCATTAACAAATCTTTAGATGTGACCTTTTGTTTGTGGTGCCAGAACAGCTGTAAAAACGTATTTTCTTCTAATAACCCTTAGATATACAAGGGGAGGACGTGAAACACATAAAATGGTTAAGATGCGAGCATTACATGTGCAATGAGTCCGATTCTTAGGTTCACAACTCAAAAGTGATCCCTTCTAAATATTAGATCAGCTTACAGTCCTTAACTGCAAACTTTTCCAATGGCTCCAGGGTGATCAGGAAGGTCCTCCATCAGGGCGGGGTTTTTTCTGTAGATGTACGCATTTGCATCTGCATCTTCCAGTTGCACCAGCTCGGCCAATGAGGAGACACAAGTGTCGTGGTCATTCAGCATACCTGGCAGACGTGAGGACTTGCGCTGGATCCGTGTTGATCGTCGCACAGGAGTAAGGAACTTCAGGTCTTTAATGGTGCTCTTGTGGCGTGAGCCGCTGCCTGGAGCAGATTGGCATTCGATTCTCTTTTTCACACTAAAAGCATGTGAAGAGAAAGAAAGATGTATAAATGTCGTGCACATGCACACGTCTAAACAATTATTTTATCCCTACTTACCTTTGAAGATATGGAGTTGTTTTCACACTGTACTTCACAATGGAAGCCCCTTCCATCTCTGGAGTTGTGGTACTCATCTCCTCCTCACTGTCCTCACTCTCATATGGCTTCTTCTCTTTTGCTTCTCTGTCTTCATGCTTTACAGCAGCCTCCTTACAGTTTTCGTCTTCCTCCAGTTCTTCCTCTTCCACAATTTCAAACACTTTGTCAGTTTCCTGGGCCTTCACATGCACTTCCATCCTTTCACCTTCCAACTCATCAGCTGTGCCTGTCAAAGAAAGACAAAAAATAAATCACATCATACCTTTTAGAGCACAAAGATGGTTTACTTCTGTATACTTTCCTGCATAAAGAGAATAACACTCACCCTCTGTATATGATGATGGTGTTTCCATTGCCTCCAATTTATCACACAAGTTAAGTATAACCTATAAATTGCAAAGTAAAATAGAGATTACAATTATAAATCTCTATGTATACATAAGACTATGCAATAAGGATCAGTATGATTCTTACAGACTCCATCCTGATCTCTGGGTTGACCGGCAGATCCATATCACTGTTGTCAAGCAAATCTAGTGTGGTATTCAAAATATTACTTGATCTGTTGGACTGTACTGGTTTGCTGTCAGAAACTTTAATATTATCGGTCTGGCTGTCAGGCTTCTTTTCATGAGCTGGTTTTACAGACTCAGGCTGGGTAACAGGCTTTGGCTGGGCAAAGCTGGTGGTCTTGGGTCCAGGTTTAGACAGTGGAACTGGTTTGCGTGAATTGGTAGGCAACGTTTCTAAAATTGGAGGCCTCTTTATAGTCTTTCCCTTCGATGCCAGCCACTCTGCAAGCTTTGCCCTAAAGAAGAATACAAGGATTCTCTACAGTACAAAGATGTAGTACATAAAATGGTATGTACTGTATGACTGACTACTATAAACCATTCTATTAAAACGTTTTATAAAACTCACCTTCTTTCATCAGCCGTCTCCATTTGCATCCTGTACTTGCTGACTGTACTGGTGACAGGCCTGCAGACTTTCTGTTCAGTGTTTGTCACAGCAGGTTTGGGTTTAGCCCTCTGTACCACCGCCTCATTCTTCTTTGAGTCAATGGGTTTGCTGGTGACCAAGCACCCTGTAGTTAGAGGGGCTGGCCTGGGAGGAGCACGTACCTGGCGGGGACCTGCTGGACAGACGGAGCCTAGAACCTTCAGAGGGATCTGTTTTTGGGAAACAGACTTCTGGACTGGTTTTTCTGCAACGTGCTGAGGAACATCAGACACAGATTTCGGTCTTGATAGAAAAGCAGAGTTGAGTGTTGGTCTTATGGATGCTGACAGGGAGGTGACAGACGTAGATCTTACTTTAGGCACTTTGGTCAGATCTGGCTTCGAAATCGCTTTCTTTTCTGTGGTCTTCACATCACCACTGGGTTTTCTGAAACAGTCTATTTTAGACTGTATCACACGGCCTTTGTACGTACCAGGTTTGGATTTCTGGAGTATAGTAGGTTGTTTTTGAACTTCTTCCACAAGCTTTCTGGTTCTAACAGATTGCTGGGTACGGAAGGCCTGACTTAGCGTGTTCCGTTTGGTTGGGTTGGCATCATTGGTGCTGGTCTTTGGCCTTGCATCTTTTTCCTTCTCTCCTTTTCCAGAATTATCTCCCTTACCATCATTCTTAGATTGAAGGAGTGTAGATTTACACAATACTCTTTGTTTTGAGACGGTGCTACTGATGCCCTGTGTTCTTGAGCCACGAACTGGTTTGGTGTTCTCCTTGTTACTCTGCACACAAAGAATTACACAACACAATTTATTAAAGTATATTTTATGCATTTGTAGTGATTTGTAGACCTAGTGGTGGACAGCTTTTTTGTCAAGTTACCTTTCTCACTACTTGCTCCATTCTTTGCATTTAACAGTGCAAGCACAGCTCTGGAATGTTGATCTCCCTGCTGAACATGAGATACAGTTTATAACAGAAAGATGAACAACAAGCATCTTAAAAAAATTACAATATTTTCCAAATACTAAAAACTTTAAATATTTGAAATGTACTATAAACAGTAACCTCCCTTACAACAACTGACCATCATTTTAGCCCATTAATGATAGTTTAATTATGTTATTTTTATTTGTAGCAAACCCATAAATGTAATCTTTCTACAGTGACCAACCATGACATGTGCAGTAAAACTACGCTAATACAAATGCGCCAAAAACATGATTACGTCACTTTTATTATAGTTAACGATATAATAAAATAATTATGTAAACAATAGCTAATTTTCCTAAGGGCTAACTCCACGAGACCCTTTTTAAATCTTGGGTTCTTTTCTAAATGTGACATTTTAAGTATTTGTCACACATATAATCACTTATAATACACCTGTAACGTTAACGGCGTTTATCGAAGAGCGTCAACTAAATACATTACTTACATGCATACCTCAACAAATCTAATGCGCAAAACGCTGCATTAGATTTTACACTGCATGTCCCACATCATAAAAGCAGTCACAAACAATTTAAGATGTCTGATAAAATAGCGTCTACGTACCTTAGTCTAAGATTTCTTAAAACAGTCGGGTAAACCAAATGTCAAAACCTGAGTTTAATTCAGGAATGTTTGCGAGAAGAACAATCGTCCAAACATGCAGGCGTGCAGCGTTTGAAACTGATTTGACTTTGGCGCGGCGGCCGCCCTGATTGGCGATGACCGTTTGTGAGTCACTCTAGCCAAACATTTGTATTGGCTGATTCTGGTCATGTGACCAAGTCGGTCCCACCCGCTCGGGAAGCTGGGCGACGCCTGTTTAGTTTGAATGAAAATAAAATTCCTCTCATAACTGTTCGGTTTTGCAACTGTAACTGTTGAAAATAGTGAATGGTTTAATATGTAGTACATTACTTACTTCATAGAATTCACATAACACCATTAATAAAATAGCATAATATTTGTTTCAGAAAACATTGCATACAATACTTGATCACAACCATATCTCTGCCACATAAATACATACTTTTTATTTTTGAACAGGACTTTCTGTCCGAAAGGAGATTAGTAACTGACAAAGTTCATGCGTCCTCAAGCTCTTTATGAGGCAGTTGATCATCATATTGCACCACTAGATGGCAGAAGATTCCGGAGTTTTAGTTGATGTAACAGCTCTTTTCTCAGAATGAAAAGATATTAAATACCCCTTTCAACGGTATGCAGGTGAAATGTGCCTTTATTTCAATGTGTCATGCTGAGTAAATGAGAATGCTTTCAAATAGGCTCCATCGGGGTTCCACTTTAATTAATGCAATTTTTAATTCATGAGGCATTCTGCTGACAAGATTATCTTTCTTGACAGTTCATTATGAACTTTTTTATTCTAAAGATGTTGGACAAATAATTGTATTGTGTGAAGAAACTGAGCACTATAGTGGACCATTTGAACAACCAGTGGTGGAAATAGCCAAGATTTTAATTTACTGTATTTAAAACATACACACGAGATTTTTCATTTTTGAAAGAGATTTTTCATTTTTGGGTGAACTGTTCCTTTAAGAAGCTACACAAAGATTACAAACTAGTTTATGAGGGGGCAAGATACCAAGAACTCTTTAAAGCTCAGTATAATTCTGAAAGACCTCTTTATGGCATCAGAGCTGTTGGAGTGAGTAATGGGCACTGTACAATAAGCGTGGGAGCAATGGACCATTGACTGTTGCGAGACAGTCGTACAGTTTAAAATGGGAGCTTGTCAAGTTCTCTTTCAAACACAAGACAGGACCAAAGAACATTGCTGAGATGGGCTTTATATTGGTAGGCAAACTTATTTTCCTAAACTCTGATAGTCTGCATTTCTTTGCTAATGTTTTGAAGAAACATGCAAAGCAATACATTTGTCAAAACCTCACCATATTCGACATTGATTTTCAGTCGCCTTCAATGCACCTGAAATCACCACAGGCCTGATTTTTTATCCATATGTTTAACGCAGCCTAAATTTATACTGAGCTCTGCCCAATGAAATGTTAAACAAGGGTGACGTTTTAAGAAATACTGCAATTATCAGTAACGGTTCATCTTCTTCAAACAGGCTCATTTATGCATCCCTTTCCCAAAACAAGAGCTGACTCCAGCGTGGACGTGTGACAGTTTGCTGATAGTGCTAAACGAGAAGAGCAGATCGTCAATAACTTCTGATCAAGCCTTACATCTGGCCGCAGTGTGAATCTCTGGAGATAATGAGGTTTTACATTCCACCAGCAACAACTTCAGCACTGCATCACCCTGTCGGAAATTAATACTGGGCAATCCATCATTCCAAAAGAGAAACATACACTCGGGTTAAATATACATACTGTATATCGTTGAGATTATGAATGATATTTCCAGGATTAAATACAAGGCGTTAAAGAACAAAAACAACAGCATTTAAAATAAATGTTTTTTTGTTTTTTAATACAGTCTTCATTTATGCAACTGCGATTTTTCAAACCACAATATTTATTTCCAAATGTGGTGAAATATACTGTAATGGACAATTATAAGGGAAAAGTGAAGGGAAATTATGCATCTGTTATGTAAAATGTTTATATTTTACAATACCAAACGACAGACTATATTAGACACAATATATTGGCAAACAAAATACAAATGCACAGTCCACTTACGATTAATATTATTGCAGTGGAAATATTTAAGGCAATAACAGCCCAGCAACAGAACATGAATACATAATATATAATAGATTATTATAATACACACACACACACACACACACACACACACACACAAAAAACACACCGTACCAACAACTGAAGCCACCAGGAACTGTACTTACACATAAAAAACAGATAAATGCAAAGTAAAACAGTTGGTCCGTTAAATACGCTTTAATCTTTCAAAACCCATTAGGTCACGTCATTTGTAACATATTCCTTTTTAATTGAACTGGCACACGCTTGGGATGCAAAAGGATCCCATTGCAAGGTCAAAGGTCAGTCACAGGACACATTTTAATTGATTCCTGCTGTGGAAAGGTCAAAGTTCGGTCACACATAGTCTTCTTGTATGCGAGAACGTTTGCAAAGTCCACTGAAGCTCTCTCGATTTGAGAGTGAAAGTCACATCATGCATATATTTGTAGCATTTAATAAGGGTAATGTTTCTGTTTCTTCCCAGCGAAGCACGCCATCCACGTGCACAGCAGCATGGCAACCACAGCCCCCGCCCCCGTGCAGTAATACGCCCATCCGATCTCACAAGAGCCTGTCAAACATATACAGGCAGTAGATGAATGCACAATCGCAAACAATGGTTAAGTTATTACACAGTAAATAATCTGAAGGCTGTGTATACCGTACCAAGATCAAACTGGTCGGAACTGTTGCTGCACGTTTGCTTGACCTCCTCGCTGTCCCAGCCTAAAGGGTACAAGGCACATCCAGACCCGATCAGCAAACCTGCAACGAGAAAGATGCATAAAACGCGTGAAAGCCAAGGCAGACTACAGTGTGTTTTATTTCAAAGATCTTAGACCATATAAAACGGCACTTCACAAAATTGTAAACACTATCATACTTCTCCAAAGCTTATGTTGTACTGAAAACAATGCAGCATCATTAGCTCAGTTTTCCCCCTGATGACATATACTTCATCACACACAAACTCAAACACGTAGCTCTGCGTAGACAGAAAACACAAATCTTGTTTTCATCAAGGCTTAAGACACATGAAAATATGATAATGAATGCAACGAGTGCTTATATTTATGAGCATTTCTCTTGGGAATTCTTCTACATGTTTTCTCTTTCATGTTCTCACTAATTCAGCAGAAATAAACAGGCACAGAATTCCCACCAGAAGCATAAAAATTGTGGTTTGTATGCGGTGTCTTTTCTCTGCATGGCTATATATTCTTTTTATATAATACCTAGTAACAGCTTTAAAGGTCCAATGTATGAAATTTAGTGGCATCTAGCGATGATGTTGCGAATCGACTCTACCCCCCCCCTTCAAAGCACTACGGAGGCTGACACAGAACAAAGATGTCGTCCCGCTTTCGCTTCTTTGCCGAAGGAAATGCATTTACGAAATGCGCTCTGTAGAGCAGTTTGTCCGTTTAGGGCTACTGTAGAAACAACATGGAGAATTCCATATAAGGGACCCGCGGTGTATGTAGATAGAAATAGCTCATTCTAAGGTAATTTTGTAAATTATATTGCATTTCTTTCAATAAATCCTCCCAAAAATTACACATTGGACCAAAACAGTATACTACACTATTTAATAATATCAATATTCTGAAATAACATCAATTTCCAGGCTGAAATCCTTTGATATGAAAGCATCCTAGATCTGTCTGTCAGACCTCCTTTGTTTTTAAAATTCTTTTGATGTCTCTTGTTTTCTCTCCATTTCCTTCAAAAGCCTGACAAGCCATTACACTGAGTCAGACACTTATGAAAATGACATTCCACTTCACATCCCGAATGCTTATTGCACAGCAATAGAGAGGGCAAGGAAATAAGCTTTTATGTTTGTACATTTCTCTGTTTTATAGGCAATAAAAATGAATAAATAAGTAAATCAGTGGGTTGATATTGGGTCAGGTATCACGTATGCTTGTGTATGTGCATGTTCATGCATTCTGTCATGACCTCTGCCTCTGCTACTGCAGGGTCAACAGCTGGTCAAGATTGCATGTCGTCGCTGTCGGTCGGAAACCTCCTATGTTCAAATTTGGTCAATTTCATATTTTTTCACAAATTGATGCTATTGGTTAGTCCCCATGTGGGTCTGTTATTTTTTACAAATTATTAACCAATCTAAAGTGTTGAAAATAGCTTGAGAGCAAATCTCTTAACTCCATTGGACACTTCAACTGTCTGAGAAGTCTCGTAACTCCACCTCTTCTTCACTCCGCTGGAGCTTCTCGGCATTACGTCTCGTGATTGAAAGTTTTTTAGACAATAACGAGTGAAAATAGTTAGGTTAGATACATTTGAGTATGTCTGTTTTGTTAAAAATCGATAGCTGTAATGCTTCGGTGCAGAAGGAAGCCCGTGAGCCACGAAGGTAAGTTTGCGAGCAGATTCGGCGAATTTCCGCCTATTAGACAGCCTAGTCAGCTCATCGTTACATCACTTATAGTTCTTAAACCTTTAAAATAGAGTTTAGGAAGATGTATGTAACCACAGTCGTTAGCTTTGGTTAAAAGTTAGCTTTCCCTTGTCAAGAGGCTCAACGCGACCGCCGACTTTATTTGCGTGCAGATTAATTTCCGCCTATATTAGACAGCCTGTTTAACGTTTTATTTTGGTATTGCATCACTCATAGCTCTAACGTTTAAAATAGAGTTTAGGAAGATGTATGTAACCACAATCATTAGCTTTCATTAGCTTTTAAAGCCTCGTCTCTTGTCAAAAGGCTCAGCGCGACCGCAGACTTTGATGAACACTGCTGGCAGCAGCGACGTCTGTGTCCGTACCATTCTTATCAATGACAGCGTAATCTCGTATCTCCCTGCTCCCAAGTTATAAACCTTGTATCTCCGATTAAACATGGTTTTGGGGAAATGTTGTGTTAATGTTGGTACACAACAGTATATGATAGCAATATAAGGTATAATACCAACTTTAACGATACAATGTTTAATAACTCAAAAAATATGCAGTGTTTTTAACTTCCTGAAAAATAATGGTTTTGGAGATATATACGAGGATTCCGCCTGACAGCGACGATGTGGTCGATGTGCTAGTGAAGAATCAGAATCCTATATTTCTGTGTCATTTTTGCTTAAAAAAAGGGAGAAGGAAAATGACGACGATAAACAGAATGGTGCCCTTGAAGATGCTTCATCTTGAAAAAGATAAAGCTTTAAATGTAGTGCATACTTGTTTAAGTATGTACACTACAATGCCTTTACAAGACTAATGTACTTCAACTGGGCACTTTGCAAATGCACTAGGTAACTTGCACTATATAGACAACAGAACAAGGACGATGCTTTCAAGAATAACTAACAAAATTACAAAGTGTGTGCGTGCGTGTGTGTGATACGATCTTGACAAAGGACAGAATGTAGTCAGGAGAAGAAACAGATTCCACAACACCTCTGCTCAGAATGCAGGGAACCTAAAGGGAATTTTGTTTTGACTTGGAAAAATTAGTCAAAGGGACTGTAAAGAGAAAAAGAAATTTTTGGCTTTCAAGATAACGATCGGAATGACACAGAATGGCATGTCTGTGTTTACTTTAAATGTGCTTGAGTCTGGGCAAACACTTGCAGCTGCTAATCATTCTGAGGAAAACAGAGAGAGAGAATGTGAAGAGAGAATTTAGCACAGAAGACATTACACCTTCTCTCAGGATTCTCATGTTGATCACATATAAAGATCAAGGCCTCATCCTGCACCCCATAATCCTGTTATAAACCCTCATCTAAACACAACTGCCTCCTGCATGGAGAGTGGTAAGGTTTTGAATTTTCAATAAGGCAACCAAGTCCATCATTTCGTCCAATCTTCTTGCTTTTCTGGGCAAGATTCAGGCCTCCAAACCCTATAATGAAATGGGCAGGTAGACAGCATGCGGATGAGCATCGGTTTATATCGTGAATTAAAAATGGGTTTATTTCACAGTGGATTGTAAAACTGTAATAGAATATGTAGGTCTATAATCCAAATATCCCCAAAATAATTTGAAAGCTAGTTAAGACACAAAGGACAACCAAACCACTTACTCTTACAGGAAAACAGAATAAAACAAGTTGCTTTCTAGTTGTGCGTAACACCAGATGGTTCACTGCCAACACTACGTAGTGCACGTGCAGTCTGACGAGTCAACGACACCTCAGAATATGAGAGCGCCAAGATGAGGTCTTTGATGTAGACAAGACAACTGAGACAACTTGTCATCAAGAGAGTAACACCTCTGAATTTATGTTATTTTATTATATAATAATTGTATTAAATAAACGATTTGTTGAATGGGTCCTGAAGTTTGGTCGCATTTAAACAAACCGTATAGTACATTGACATCTAGCGATTGAGCTTGGTATTGGAGTCTAAATTCAAAATATTGGAGAGACAAGTTTAGCCAAGTAACGTTTCTTCACGGTTTCTTTTGATTGTTATCAGAAATAATCTACAGGCACTCTATTGTTTGTGAATGTGTACCGGAAGTTAAGGTGGGGTCACAAAAGTGCGCATGCGCACTACCGTTTGTTCGTGTTGTTAAGATGAAACCGTCTACATGACATTTACTAGTAAATAATGAATGAGGGAGCAAGTTTGTACATAATGTGCATGTATAAAATGATTTATATGCATAAAAAACGATGAAATAGTCGATTTCTCTTATTCTGACAGCCTACAACAGTCTGTCAACATTCTACTTCTGTCTTGCAAACAGTCACCTCATCATCCCAGTGAAGTCAAACTCTTATACAAAAAGGGATGGGAGAAATCACATCAAAGAAATATGGAAATGAAAGTCTGAAGATTTGCATTTCTACCCATTCTGTGGAAAATTCCTGACACCATGATCATTTCCCATGACCCTCCCTCTGGGACTGGGCAGCATAGGGAACATGACATTGACTCACAAAATGTACTGATAATGAAACTGGTTTACATTTTCAGAAATTCAGGATTCAAAGGATTTTATGCACACAAAATTACAGAATGCATTTACTCAGCTCAACCACAATGATTTTCAAATCTATGTGCAGAACTTGAAGTCCTTGAAAGTCGTCTATGAGTCTACATCTTGTGAAAGCTTCTTCAGAATCACAGTGTTCAAAGTTTTGATATTATAGCTATCATCAGTCATGTTCCGCTCTTCCATACAGTTTGGCACCGGGGTTGACAAGCAATGTCTGATATCTAACACTGAACTTTGACGTCTGCATAAATCTGCCTCTTCTTCATTACACAGCCTTTGGCAGGCTATGATCAGTTGTGATTAAGAAGAGAACCCAGCTGCTTCTCAGTCCAACACTAAAAAACCCAAACTGGAGCGCACAGTCCTGACACAACCGTAATTTTCGTGGAAGGGAGAAATTCATACGGTGCTGGTGGGTCTTTGATATAGTTTATCACAGAGCTCTTTCATGACCTAGATGTCTGGCTCCCTGACTGCTCTCTTGCTCTCCCTTGCTCACCCACTCACACTTTCGCTATCTTTTTCAAACAAAAAATACCCATTCCAAGGTTTGGAAGGATGAAAAATAGTCTTGCATTGGATCAAAGACTTTGTTTTAGGGGCTTAGATATTTTCTAATTATACTAACTTTGTACTGGACGAGTTCTAAGTATATTTCTCTCTAATTTAAAAATGTAATCTGTGTTGTCAACACAGATTAACAATACAGATGAAAGGCAAAAAATTCGAAGCATATTCTACATTTTAAGTGTGACATTCTTATTCTGGGGGGTATCTGATTGGACAGAAACCTGTGTAGTGCAAGATGAGGCATTTCATAATTTTGGTTCATTTTCTTAAAGGGACAGTTCACCCAGAAATGAAAATTCTGTCATCATTTACTCACCCTCATGTTGTTCCAAATCTGTATTAATTGATTTGTTACTACCATAGTAGGACAATTACAATGGTAGTCAAAACTGACCCAGAACTGTTTGCTTTCCTACATTCTTTAAAATATCTTTTTTTGTGTTCAACAAAGCAAAGAAATTCATAAAGCAATTATTCCTACTATGGAAGTCAATGGTGCTCGAGAACTGTTTATTACAAGCATTCTTCCAAATATCTTTCTCTGTGTTCATCAGAACAAAGAAATGTATACAGATTTGGAACAATTTGAGGGTGAGTAAATGAAGACAGAATTTTCATTTTTGGGTGAACTGTTCCTTTAAAGGAAAAATGTAAATGTGTTTATGGGCTAAATGTCAGTTTAGTCAAGATCAAGGAAAGCTTTAGCATATCGATGCATGCAAGCAAAAGTCTTTAAAGAATTTCTTGGATGTTTTAGTATAATTATTATGCTGTTAAACTGCCAGATTCTCATTTTCTTCAATCTTAATCATCATGATGTTTCATCAAAATCATGAGGGGATGGCAATATACATTTCAATACATAAATTGCTGAAATAGTATTTTCAACAGCTGCTAAAACAGCATGACGATAAGCAATGCTACTGTTGCCTCACTCAGCAGAGAGTGTTGGGTCAAAGAGGAAAGTCCATGACAATCAGGTCAAGATGAGGTCTTCAAGTTTAGACAGAGTCGACTCGTGTTCTCATGAGTAAGCACTTCTTAGGGATGATTAGGCTCCAGGCCTGCTGCCATGTCAATCACTAGATCCTACTGGGTTACTAGTGACACAGGAGCACAGATATTAGATTTTATCATAATTTATACAGTAAATATAACTTTCTCTACCCATTAATAAGTGCCACAATCTATGTTGTACAACAAAAACATCGTATTTTCTACATGACTATGGCAGCAATACAATGGTTTTGTACCACAGTGCAACTACTGTACAGTGCAATGGAACTACACCATGGTTTTACCATAATGGTAGTGTCAAAACATCATTTCTATAGTTACCATGGTAATGGGATACTATCACGGTACCAATTTTATAAGGAAAAATTGTCTACAACAATGATAACCAGTTACTTCATAAGCCTGCCCAACAATGCATTAAATAAACACGAGGTTCACTTTTGTGGGCTTCAGATTCAACTTTCCTTGGCTGAATTTACAGACAGAAACAGAGACGGTTATTAACTTTATTCTCATGCATTTAGATGAAACATTTATGGAAATGGAGCCCTGAAGGGTTCCTGTGCCCAAACTATGTTCATGTGTCCCCCCTGTCATTAACATCAGTGTATGACATCCCGAATGGAAGATCTCATCACAGATGGCTCCATTAAACCAGCATATGTTGGAAGATCACATCCACTCAGACCATCAAAGTTAATCCAAACCAGAAATTGTGTCTTTTTTGAGAACTATGAATAATTTCAGTTTTAATGCCGATTTTCAGTTAAACATTATAGAACCAGCAAAAATAAAGCAATGAGGTAAAATGACACTTATTGTTACCATGTTTAATCAGACCAGTAAATTTGATTATGTAATTTTATTAGCAAATGAAGTATGACGTTGGTAATGGGAAGGGTTGTGTGTGGTATCATTTTCTGCTTGGTGTAGAATAAAAACAATTTGGTCTAAAATTCAGTATAGCAGAATCTCTACCGGCTAACCCATTTCTACCGTCAAATAGAAAGTAAAGTCATGCCGCTTAACCCTATCTAGAGGCTGAACAGGATTAAGCAAAACCTCCACTAGCTGGTGCTTTAAATAAGCCGATCTGCTCTTAAAACCCTGAAGGAGATTCATTTTTGTTCCTTATACTTGCTTTGAAATGTGCAGAGAGTTTGATGGGCGGTTGCGTTCCAGTTTTAACTTTAAGTACCTCTAGCATTAAGTGCCTCTCACAATCTCTGTCCCCAAAGGTATCGTGAAAAAAACAGACAGCACATGCTAACATAGATGTCAGTCTCTGTGAAATTAACAAAGTAAACCAAATCTCTTATAAAGCACTCACTATGACATTAGACTTTCCCAGACCACCCATAAACACTTAAATAGGATTTAGGACTAAGTCATTGCTGTCCAAACCCACATAGACAAAGCAGACGTTTTTGCATTTTAGAAACAAGCTATGATCTGCTGTTTCAATTGTCTTACAACCACATTCAATTGCAGAATGAAAACACATGAATTTGCACTGCTTTTCACCATTTTCAAACTTTTTTTACTTCATTTTCCTTTCATTGTTTTCTCAATATTCTCTTCATTACATCAACGAAATGTTTTCTCGTTTAGCAGATGTTTCGTGTTGCATTCTTTTTAACCCCAGAGAGAACGGGAGGTTTATTCAATTTAGCTGAAGTCAACATTGGAAACATCTGGATGCAGTTACGAGAGTACATTCCCATTCAGCGGAGAAAGGAACGTCATTCAAAAACAGCAGGCAAGAACTGAGAAAGAACCAATGGGAGGAACCTTCCCAGAAGACCCTGAAGTTATTCATAACAGATGCTAAATGGCCGTTGAGATGTTATGGGAAAATGAACAATATTTCATTGTTCCAGAGGAAGCTTGGGTCGTAAAATATTTTCTCAAGTGAATGAGAGAATGTTCTCAAGGCATGCTTTAAAAAGAGCTGTAAAAAATATGATTTAAAGCAGGTTTCCTGAAGTCCAACAGTCCTGATAGATTTAGTTTGCTTATAGTTGTCTCTGCATAATAAAATGAAATAGGAACATAAAATGGTCAACATTTTATTCAGACTGTATTCAATAACATTATTGCATCTTGCTCTTTATTTTGTATGAATTTAAATGGACAGTTCACCCAAAAATGAAAATTCTGTCATCATTTACTCACCCTTGAGTAGAACCCCTCAGTGCCCTCTAGCCCTTCTGTGCTAAATTATCTTAAAAAATTATATTAAAAAACTTAAAAATATTATTTTCAATAAAAGTCGGCTGATTTTCCCTACTAGATATTTGACTTCCTGGATCGATGCAGACTCTATCTACGTACTTCAAGATCACGGAGCAGTCGCAGTTCTGTGCTGTCTGCGCAGCCTTCAAGAAGTCAAACGCGTGCTTACGTCGGGGGCCTTCAATGAGGCTACTGCTGACAGTACAATAGTAAGTCAATGAGAGAGATTCATTTTGAGTGACAGTAAAACTGACCAATCATGTCATCTTTCTAAACGTGCACGCTTTGTTTTTTGCTAACTTTACTCCATTTGGGGGTTGTTCACCAGCAGTATCGTAAAGCGGAAGAAACGCCAGAAGAAATGCAGAAAAGGTCATTCAAAACCGCATGTGGATGAACTTTGTTATCAAGTCTCGAAAAAAAAAAGAGAAAAGCTGATAAACGTTGTTCAAACAAAACAACAGGAGGAAGACTTTGTTATCAAGTAATTTAATCATCAAATTTCAAGTTATTTGTGATTTATTAGGCCGCCATGCCTCAATTCATTCTGTCAGTTCGGTCAGTTCCATACGTTTAGTTCACTGTACCAGTTTGATATTAAGATTTGTTATAATTATAGTTTATTCGCTGGTGAATCTCTGTTTACTGTCTGCTAGACCGGTTTTCTTTGCTGAGAGCTCTCTCATGAGGTGTCGCTTTTTAAACTGGTATTGTGTACGTTAGTCTGTGTTGGTTTCATGATCAGACTGGGAGGTAGTGTCTGTCGTGTGTGTGCAACCCAGTCCATTATTCCGTTGAAGAGCACATACATGCGGCACGCCAATCATAATGCATATGTGTAATAATGATTTGTATTTGTATGTGTTATTATGGTGATAACTCTCTTGATGTGCTGTTCGGCTTGTCGCGTTTCAAGTCTGGAGTAGCATTGTAAATGTATCATGTGGTAAGTGTGATGGTATAATGATGTATGCGCACTTCTATAGGAAAGCACAGTAAGGTAAAATACCTTACTGTACTGTGGTAAGTGTGCATGTTGGGGGGTTGCTTGTGCGCAGAGGGCCAAGGCTCAAAGTCACGGTTCGCTTCTGCCCTCGAGTTGTTCCAAATCTGTATACATTTCTTTGTTCTGATGAACACAGAGAAAGACACTTGAAAGGATGCTTGTAACCAAACAGTTCTTGGCCACCATTGACTTCCATAGTAGGAAAAATTGACAATGGTAGTCAAAAGTGTCCCAGAACTGTTTGCTTTACATATTCTTCAAAATATCTTCTTTTGTGTTCAACAGAATTAAGAAATTTACAAAGCCATGTTTTCCTACTATGGTCAATGGTGGCCAAGAACTGTTTGGTTACAAGCATTCTTTCAAGTGTCTTTCTCTGTGTTCATCAGAAGTCAGAACATAGAAATGTATACAGATTTGGAACAACTCGAGAGTGAGTAAAATGACGACAGGTTTTATCATTTTTGGGTGAACTGTTCCTTTAAGAGTCACGTAAGGGTTTTTCTATTTGTAGTAGGTCTGGACCCTTTTAATGTTTTCCCTCTTTCAACAGGTGATTTAAAAAGAAAGTCTTTGATCGTGGAAGAGCAATGGAGCGAGAATCTAATGTCTAAAAAAACAAATGACATCAAAGAAAGGAAAATGTGTAAAGTGGAGTAGGAGGGGTGAAAAATTACTCTTAGCATTATCTCAATGAAAAATGGCAGTGTAAAGTGAGGTCCCACATTAAGAAGGAGAGAAGTAATTTACTCTTTATCAGAACAGTGAAATCTGTTACCTCCCAAGGGGACATGATAAAAAGAATTCAAGGTCACTGCCTATGAGACATGCATCACAAGAATCAGTTGTTATCAGTTCTGACGTTCAGAAAAATCCCAGTTAAGCCTTTCTCTTTTCTTCTTTTTTCTTTCGTTCTTTTATACTCTGTTATGATACAACACTATTCACCAATACATAGGAATATGGGCTGAATTGGCTCTAGCTTATGAAGCCGATTTTTTACAAAGCGGGATCAGAAAATTTAAAAAAAATCTGTCAAAAAAACAGAAATCTTTTGGGGGCGCCAGCAATAAACTTTTAAATAACAGTATTTCCCCGTAAAATTACATTCCCCTCCCTCGTTTTTCTTGTAAATTTGCTTTTTTTTTCTGTAACTTTACGTTTTTTTACTGTATTTAAAAAAATACAATAAACATATGTAAAACAAAACAGTAAAATTTACATTTACGTGGAAAATCTGTAAGAAGTTCTGTAAAATTACAGGTTTTTTTACAGTGCAGGCCAAAGAGAGGTGAGACAGATTAAGCAAGTAAGGGCAAATGAATATACAGTATATTGTAAATCGGGGCAAAATAAATAGTTATTTTCCACAAGTACTATACACAACGGCAAACTAAAATGCAAAAATGCACACACTCATGCTTGTACATTACTGAACACCCTGGTGGCTAATCATAAACAGACTGCCAACTTGGAAATGAAATCTTAGTTTATAGTCCGCTGCTCATGATTTCAGAATCTAGTTGTGTGAGAAAACTCGTCCATCACAGGTTTGTGATAGCAAGGTCTATTGTGCAGTTACAGCAACCTCAGGGACCTCAGAGGCTCAAAGCATAGACTCTGGCGCCTTGCCGTCCCCAGAAGACACTATGGTGTCTGTCCCGCTGTAGAACACACTAAATAAATCAAGCAAAACCGTTTTCTATACATGTTTTATCAGCACAATGAACCCCCCATGGTCCCCTTACAGAGCACAGAGGCGCTGGGATCAAGAGTGATTATCTTCTCATTGATCTGTGCCCAGTCGTGATCAATATGGTGTCCTTTCCTTTAAAGGTGACCTTGAATTTTCACTTTTTTCTTGTGGAGCATGACCACAAATACAACAAAGTTCAAAAGTTAAATTGCAAGTTAAGTATGCTCTTGAGGAAATAAAAAAGATAAAGTAAAGCGCAGTATTGGAATTTAATTGCCTAAAGGTTATTTGATTTTTCTACAGTTTCTACAGATATTATTACACTATCTGGCTGTGTAAAACCTTTATACTGTAGATTTTGTTGAATGTCAGAGCAGTTCACACAGAATGCGTCTCAATAAGTTTATAAATCAATTTGGATAAAAGTGTCTCCTAAATGACTAAATGATTAATGGGAAAGCAGAACATCTTTGTCAACATGTCTAGAACGGTCAACACTTGAAAAACAGCACAATACCTTTGAAGGCCATAAGCTGGAAACAACAAAAAGAGCATTCAAACACTGATAAAGTTATCAACACTGTCCAGTGTGTTTAAACATGTTGAGCCGAAGATAAACTGTTGGTTGTGCCATAAAACTCAGGGCCAGAAGCTTTGAATAGACTGAATGAATGATTTCCTCCTACCCCTGAGTGTAAACTGGCTTGTCCACACACACACACACACACACACACACACACACACACACACACACACCCACAATGTCAACCATAAACTAAAAAAAAGGACATACTAAACAAGTCATGTTAAACCCCTTTGTCTTCGACGGAAACACTATTTTGCACACTAATTTTCCACCTCTTCTTTCTCCCGTCTGGCACCCACTTCTCTCCTAAAGCAACCAATGCTTTCTGTCTTTCGCACTGTTTATAAATTCAATATAATTTCCTGAGGTTGAAAATAAAACTGAAGATGTTTTTTTCTGAATAACACTTGCTGCATCAATATAATTACTACACACGCTGCACAAAACAGACAATCGATACTTTTCACATCAAGCACTAGAGTTTACAGAGCCCAAAGTTAACAGCAAACATTTTAGGCTAGATAGAGTGCAAAGCAGGTGACTGCCGCTGTGTGTTATCAGATGTAGAAGATGAAGCATGAGGAAAAAACATGAAAGACGATCTACTCACTAGAATTTGTTCAGGACAAAATGCTCATACTCTTACTATTTGTAAAAAAAGCATTTAAATTCAGCATGTAACTCATCTCACATCTTTTGTGCAATAGACAAAAGTGATGGCTCAAATCACGCAGCTTGTGGAGAAAATGTGTGCTATCCTTTCAAAATAATGTTTCCCATGGTGATACTGGTGGAATATCGCATGGCTCTCAGCCAATCAGATTCGAGATCAGAAAGAACTGTTGTATAATAACTTACAGTATTTAACTTTAGTTCATATTTTACAGCAAATGTCTGTTTGATTTCATTTGACTTCACTACAAGAAAAATGTTAAGTAACATGCCATTTTGTTTCAAACATGATAGCCTAGATGCTATATGTTATAGATTCCAGCTTCAATATATATTTTTAAAAATGGCTCGTTATTGCGTTTGCCACTGTTTTAAAAAGACAACAAAATAACAACAATAAAACCTCGTCAACATGGTCTCTTGTGAACTCACCAGAAACAGATCTCACTGGTAAAGAAAATAACCGTCTTGGAGCACATCTCTCGACGCACTTTCAATCTCTATATATAACCGAGCCATGTAAATTACATCTCAATTACGAGAGCGCTATCTGTGAAGTAGCCTGCCAAGCATGATGGCTTAGTTGTTGATTTCTGACCTCATGGGTTGCCAAGTCAACTGGTCAGAATTTAGAGTGAGAGTTCCTGAACTAACATACAATCTACAGCGCAGCTTAGCAATTACCTCCATTTCTAAAAATTCTGACATCCTGTTGTGTCTACATGCGGGTGAGCAGGTGAATGCTTGTGTACCAATCAAAACTCTCTTCCAGGAGGTGCAGTACTGTCTTATCAAAACCCACCAGTGTGAAAACACACAAACCTGCACCGACTCAAACCTTCTGCTACAGATGGAAAATTCCACGGCTGACTGGTTTTTCTTGGCAGCAATGGTGATGAATTAGCTGCTGTTTGTTAAAGTTTACCGCATGGGAGATGCCATAAAGCGTGTACACTAAGGGGGCCTGGTAAACAACCTGGACAACAAAAAAGGGAAGTTTGAGGAAAAACCCAGAGTCCTAATTTAGAGTGTTCACTGAATTCACAGAGCGACAGAGAAACAAGAGAAGATAGATGGACTGCTGCTGTGTCGTTCACCGCTGTCTAAACAAACCCGACTAGAAAAGTCCTGACAAGATTTCTTTCAAACAAATAGGTCTCGTTCAAGTCCATCTTCTCACATCTCTACCCTGTTGAAAAAACAGCATATGCTGGGTTAGGTATGTTTTGATGTTGGTTTGGCCAGCTTAAACCAGCTAAGGACCAGCAAATGACCAGCTTAAACCAGCACATGAGCATCTTAAACCAGCACAAACCAGCATCAAAACATACCAAACCAGCATATGCTGGTTTGTTCAACAGGGTAGAACTGTCACACTTTCTTTTGAGAATCTTTTTTTAGCAAAAGAGTGATGGAGTCTGACTAAAATTCCAGCAGTCTGTCTAAGGGCAATGAAGGGTCAACGATGTCCAGATGCAGCCCTCACTCTTGGTGACCCCTGACAGGGATCGTGTTTAGGTGAACTAGAGGAAAATAACAAGGCAGCGGCAAAATCCTTATTTAGATAATGAATTACATATTAAACGGTCGATAGGCAATGACCACCTGAAGGAGGGGTTCAAGCAGACCAATCAAAGCGGTTGCGGTCCGCGTCGAATTGACACGTTGTTACATTTCTGGAGAGGTGCTCGTCAGCCTACGGTGTAAAGTAGGCGGCTCTACGTAGGCTTAACTCAGAACCATAAATTGCCCTTTAAGTTGCACATTATGCCAACACAGCTTGAGTACATTATTTCCTTCCTGCATTGGGGAAATAGAACGTGGATTAAGCATACTTAGGCATATAAAGCTATATTCATACACTGCAAATAGATCAAAAATGAAAAATAAAAACAAGAATAATTCTGTCACATAATACCTAAGGGCACGTACCAAAAGAACCACAGTTTCAGAAACACTCCTAAATCAAGTTCATACATTTATTTAACATCATAAAAGCCAACATCTGGTATTGTTTTTATGAACATAATACAAATTTATTCCAGAAGCCTGTTACCTTTAAATCACATAGCGGAGAACTGAAGTCAGATGTGTGGGGAAGGGCATGAATTGAGAATGCTTGATTTGTATTTAGAATAGCACAAAATGTTTGCTTTTTAAAATGATATTAGTTCCATCATGACTGTTTTGACAGCAGCTGTTTTGTGCTTTAGTGAAGCATTTATACATAGAACAATGTGGTTGAAAGTACAAACAAATACTGTTAACAGACTCAAAACACTCAAAGCATCGGAGAAACCAAATCACAAGAGATATTCTCCACTTCGTATTCTTCAAAAATGCATATGCCATTTGCGTGCATGCATCCTCTCTTCTCCTCTATCCAAAAAAGATCTCTCTGTGTCACACTGCTAGATCGCTCTCGGAGGGAAATTCTTTTCAAACACTCAGGATGGGCTAGGAGAGGAAACCAATTATTTTTCCTCTATTTTAGCCAAAGCATGTCTCCGCTGCCACAGTCGCGGACCTTAGAGGACCATCTGGAAGCCTGGAACATTCCAGAATGATTGCCTTCAGGAGAATGCAGACGTGCATTCCAATCTGAGGGAGGGAGTCGGGCCGGAGAGGGACCACGCGGAGTTGGATGTGGACTGGGCCAAGCTCGCCATGCAACTCCTCAAAGATCTTAACACAGAGATGTCTTTGTTCATTTATCCACGGAAAGATGGCTGTGTTCGAGAGTGTGCGCATTTCTGAAAGTTAATAACTCGTATCTCTTGCAACATGCATGAAATGAAAAACGAATGTGACAGCAGTGTCCGGCACATTAATGCAGGTAAAGCAAGTTCAGCTTGCAACAATTTCTGAGGCAAATATACAGACCCACCCGCGCACATGCTATTCTGAGCCGGTTTATACATTCTTTTCCTTCCTGTGAACCACTGACTTTTTATGTGAGCTGGTTGTAAGATGTATGCCTCAGAGCTAAAAAATCATACTGGATTTGAAATGATTTTTTTAATTTTACCGAGTTAAGTTACAATGAATAATTCAAGAATGAAAGCTCTTCTTTCCAGCGCGTGCCTGTCCGAATCCAGCTTTTCTGGCCACACACACACAAAGAAAACCGCAAACCTCTTATGCTTGACACACTCATATCATACTCATTTAAGTGCTGTCATCCTAACCAAACCTTTGAGCATCATGTTGTTTTTATATTTGTCAAAGGAGTCCACACAGAAAAAAATCCACACAAAAAACATCTGTGTAGTCCTCAAAATTCTCAACCCAAAAACCTTTCTTCTCATTTCATCTCCACCTACAAAGAGCGAGCTAAGAAAATATGGTTCCAGCTCACTGCAAGGCAAAGATTCTGCTCAGATGTAGTCAAGCAGCGCACCGCTTTTCTTTCAAGAATGTAAACACGTGCAAACTGCAGTTGGAGCTGTGACCTACATATCTTTACGACTGCGTTGTGTACGTTTTAGTCAAAGGTGCCGAAGTTTCAGCCAGTTGGAACTTCGGTCTCTGACTCATTTCCTTTAGGAGTCACGGAGGGATCATTTCTTGTAAACTGTGAGTGTTCTTGTTTTGTCAGGATGAGATAATCTAACTGATGGTGCCCAGCTGCTTGCACGATACTTTGGCGCTCTTGATGATCTGTTCAAACCTGCTTTAAAAAGTATATTTGAGTCAAATAACAAAATATGATACAGATTAGCAAGTCCCAATCACAAACTGTTTTGAAGAGCAGATTGTTTCTAATAATAAATCATTCATTGTAAAAGGATAAAATATTAATAGCACTGAATGAACTTCACCGGCAGTAGTGGTGAAACGGATCGCGGTGTGAGTTTTGTGACCCGTTGCACCACTAACCGGCATCTAGTGGTGAGGTTGCGAATTGCAACCAACGGCTCACTCCACCACTCCCCCCTCCCTTTTGAAGTACTATGGTGGCTGACATAGGACTAAGATGTTGTCACGTTTTCGTTTCTTAGCCGGAGGAGATAATGTATTTACAAAACACACTCTGTAGAGCAATTTGTCAGTTTATGGCTACTGTAGAAACAACATAGAGAATTCCATGCAAGGGGACCCACGGTGTGTGTAGATAAAAATAGCTCATTCTAAGGCCATTAACGCTTCATTATGTAAGGTCTTTATACACTTCTGAAGACATAGCTACAGTATGTATATTATTTTGCCTTTCTGTAAATAGATCCTCCAAAAAATTACACAGCGCAAAAGAACAAACACAAACGAGATATCGCCAAATCCTTTTTCTTTTCCAGGAATCTTCCAAGGGGGTTGTGGGGAACATTAGCATGCATGGACACACACTAGTATGCCATCAAAGTCCCTTTAGCATACTATTTCAAACGTAGTTCTACTACTATAATTTGAGGGGTGCAGATCTTTCTCGCATACTACTATTAGGCAGAATGGTTTTAAAGAAATCAGTCTGTTTGCACAGATGATGTCATTGATTTTTGTGAAGGACAGGTGGTGGTTTTCTTCACCTTTGATGAGATGGAGAGAGAGTGACAGGGAGCAAAACTATTTTACTTCTATTTTCTGTCAGCATTACAACAAATTCCAAACATTCCAAGGGCACAACCTTATTTTCTGACAGATGCCACACAAAGAGAAGAAACTGACAGTGTGAGATGTTTAACAATCTTCTCCTCGTACTGGAGTCAGTTAGTCTCTCAATGCTTCTGCAGCTGTTACAATCAGCTGGATCCCACATGCCTTTTTTACTCGCACTCTACTTCCTCTCATGCCCCCCTCCATCTCTTTCCAAGCGCCAAGGGGTCGGCACGGGTCAGCTAAAACCAGCATACGCCCTTATCCATGGCTGTTCCCACACAACCACAAATACACATGGAACGTTACTCAAGCATACACATTGCCATACAACCACACAAATGTACACAAGAACAATCAAAAATTGACAATTCTTGGCATTCGGTGGAACGTGCAATTAGAAACATTCCAGCGTGACTAACTCAATATTGTCGATCTTAAACAAGAAAGCTTTGCGCAGCACACAAACGTGACATATTTGACATCCAAGCTAACAGTGTGCAAACCTCAGGAGCTTCTGCCATCCTGTTTATGTTTGCAGACAATTTGATTCAAAGTCAAGGGCAACTTTGGAGAACTTTTTTAGGATCTAATGAATAGTCCATGTATTTTTTCTTTGAAATCGAATTTATTTCATTTAGCAGATATGCATTAAAAAGTTATACTTAAAGATGCACCGATACTTAATGTCTCCAACGATAGCGATTAATCAGAGTGATATCCGCCGATACCAATTCTGAAGATAAAATTAATATTTCTTAACTTTCGGAATGTTATTAATATTGAACATCAAACTAGTGATGCTTCTTACCATTTTCTAAATAAAGAGCACAAAGTCATTGCATTTTTCTGCCCTCTTTAGATTGTCAGCAAATACCGGCCCTGATCATCTGCAGTTTTTAAGCAATCTGCAATTGTTAATATCAACCGATCCCGATTATTGGCCGATATATCGGTGCATCTCTAGTTATTTTCCATTGGAAAGACCAAAACCAAGAGCATTCATAATTTAATTTATAATCTCAGATCTCTGGTAAAATGTCATGGAAATTTCAACCCATGTAAAGATAACTATGAAAAGTAACCTGCAATTTGATGTTTTGAACAGAGATCTGATTGGTTAATTTTTGATAGGGTGATGAGAGACTCAATGCGGGACCAAAAGATTGATAAAAATGTAAACAGCCCTATTATGCATTCGGAAAATGTTACAATCTAATCAGGCAATGTCATTAACAAAGCGAGAAACATCTCTTAGTAGCTGAGGTTGTTTTATGAAGATATGTCCTCAGTATTTTAATGTGATAAGATGACATTAAAGGGTAATTGAGAAAACACACTTCACACCCAGTCATATCGGCAGGTCCCTCATGCGAATAAGACTCATTTCAAGGTCTTGCATTCTCATTGGCCGGGATCCTGACAGTAGCTAGACATATCCCATAAATCCCACTGTAAATTTACTGTGTGAAACACACGACTGAGCCGAGACTGTCTTTCGGGAGAGCGCGCGTCACATACAGAAACATGTGAGGGAAGATGCGGGCGTGAGGGGAAATCTAATCCGGATGAAGAAGGATGTCATATCCATTTACATTTATCCATCCAAGATTAGAATACATACTGATAGGAAAGAATGAATGGGGAACAATAGACTGGTTTACTTCACACGCCTTACCCTGTCCTGACCTAGGACTAATGTTTCCACCTAAAAAGGGCAACCTGAAGATGTGATACAACAATATGGCATCTGGCCCAGAATTAGTCAGTGTATGAGAGAAAGTCTCTCTATTGCCTTTACGGTATGCTTTCTAGGACAACGAAAAACTGTGTGCAGGAAATATTTTGTTGCCTTTGAATAATACTTGATGAAACAAAGAGCGAATCAGGTGTATGTACAGTATCAATGCGTGTTTGTCAAAATAAATAGAGAAGAAAGCGGATAGAGAAGAGAGAAAGTGACCTATTTGTCAGGTATGGTGACCCATACCCCAAATGTGACCTCTGCATTTAACCCATCCAGAGAGTCGTGAACACACGTACGCCCGGAGCAGTGGGCAGCTATCACTGCAGCTCCCGGGGAGCAAGTAGGGGTAAGGTGCCTTGCTCAGGGGCACCTCAGTCGTTACCCGCCGGCCCTGGGAATCGAACCGGCAACCTTCTGGCCACAACTGCCATCTTTCCTAACAACATATAATAAACCTCCATTACTTCCTATCTCACTGGACTGGAGCAAAGTCATTGCTCTGAGGCAGGACAAATGGATAGATGATGATGTAAGTCATAAGGGCCTCTGAAGAGCCGTCCCCTCACACGCCGCTCATTAGATGGCCAATAGCTTCATAGGCAGCCCTGACAGTGCCTTGCAAATACCAATATTTTGTATGAAACCAGCAATTTGGTCAGGCAATTTATTTTGCTATCTTTTCCATGTGTGTGCGTCAACTCTCCCGACATGAAACTCTCGTTTGCGTTGCACTGTTTGTTCTGATAACAAACAAACTCGAGCTGATTTTCACCGAGATGCAAGTTTGGGCTTCAAAAATCAGATCGGCAGGAGGTCACAGCCTCCTCTCTTCACAGGGTGACACGAATCATAGCAACAGAACGTCAAAACAAGCACATTGACTTTTACTAAGGGGATGCAGCGGTCCTTTGTTGCCGCTAAAGGGCCGTGAGGTACTAACGTATGGTGAAGACGGTGTGTGGAAGTGTGTGTTTGTAAGGTTACAGTGTTTTATTTGGCTATCCAATAAACAAGTTGTGTATGAAACCTTATTACTGCCTTTCTATGCAGTCAAACAGTAAATGCACTTAAATCTAGTGGCCGGCCGATACAAATATTTACATAATGCTTATTCAAAAAAACAAGTTGGAAACATAAATTATGCCAATTTTGCAAATGATACAATAACGCCTCGGCACTCGCCCACATCAGCCCATTTTCTTAAAGCAGCAATCCATAACCTTTTGATAAAAATAAACAAAAAGTCAGTTCAAAAAGTGCATAAAAATCTGTTCTTTTTACCTTACCCTGATTCACTACAGTAATCATATAATAATGATTTCAGTTGAGCTGTCGGGTTGGAATAAGCAGGAAACATAATTTGTCAACTCGCATAGAGTAAAGCATTAAAATGCATGTTAAATGCAAAAGTTACAGATTTCTACTTTTAAAATCCCAAATAACAAATTACCTATCAACCATCCAATCATTTGTTCGTTCACAAAAACCCCAATCAAGCTTGTGATTTTACATACCCCCCACAAACTGTATCCCTCCAGCCACCCGTCCGATAGTGCGAGAGATCAGATCTGTGATGCAACATCCCATCAGCGCCGTGAGGGCCACCAGAAGCAGAAGCCCGCAACCCGTACCCGTCACCACGGTGCAGATCCTCCATTCCAAACTCGGAATGCCCTGGAAGGAGGCATAACGTCCACACTGCTCCAACATCACCGTCCCACCACCGGCTTCATCCCGTACTGGGTACGAACAACGCCGGAATGTTCCAAAGGACACTGGCTTGCCCATCTGCGACCCAAGGAGCCAGTACGGCATGAAAAAGCCCACGCAAGAAGCTGCCGCACAGAGGAAGGAAAACATAGCCCAAACCACACCTGCACAGGTAAGACTGGATGCCATCTTGGAACTGCCCGGCTGCACCACAGCTCAAACTTTCTTACAGATGCAATAGAATCCAATTTAAGTGTTACGACAGCATACAGAACTACCAACCCAGATCCTCCCAGTGTCTTCCTACAAGGTTACACCTGAGGAAATAGCAAAAAGTGTGGGAACGTCAGTAAAAGTTTGGGACATCTGTCAGCGACCATAAATCTGATGTGACGACTCATCTGGTTGCAACACAAGTACACAACTGAAACACACACATTTCTATCCTTAATTTACGAATGACTTGTGTAACGTTATGGGATTTATATTAACATTTACGTATGTATTTGACAGATGCTTCTATCCAAAGTGAATTACAGTGCAAACAAGCAATACATTTCTTAGAGATTTTTTTTAAGTTAATAGTCATTATGAGGTTTTAAATCTTTTAAAACAACTGAGAAATTGACATAAAACTATTTTAAAACAGCATTTTGCTTATTATTTTATAAACATCCACGCAAATTTATAAAGGCAGACTAATTTGCGGCTTTAAAACTTATTTCTTACACTGTAGCCTATACGACCCAAGATGAACTAGAGCATGAAAATATATATTAACGTAAACGTTTATTTTACGTGACCATCACTGCAACGTATAACTACCGCACTATAACGTTACCTTTTAATGAGCTAAAACCTTAAAAAGACATTATGTGACAACTACCCAAATACACAACATAATTTAAAGAAAAACGTCTCTACAAACTGTGTTATGTTTACAAACTGTCATGCACTACTTAAACGCCAAAAGTGTGACTGAAAACTAGCGTCTGAAACATGCGATAAAGATCTTACATGTCTGTGTCGTTCACTTATTCCGGTTGTACTTGGTACCTATTAAAACTGTACAGCGTGAAATTACGATAATTTATCCGTTCACTAGTTCATCTATTATAAAGTCTTCAACTGTGCGCGCTCCCTGCTCAATTCTGCTCCGTCTACGGTCCGATGTAACGTAAGTGTCCCGGAATACCCACGCTTTTCTGCCGGAGACAAAACTGTGTGAGGGAGAGGGGAAGCGCAACTCGAGCCATCAATCTCTCGATCCTCCGCCCAGGGGCTGGTCTGTTTGTCACTAGGGTCTTCTGCGTTTCCCAATCCAAAGAAGCGCTCTCAGAGTCCTTCATTGATCAACACCGAACTCTTCAAATTCAACCCTGCTGAAAAATAATAAAATATGGTTCTATTGGTTCCCGTCTACTAGATAACATTAACAACAGACAACCCACAGATGTCATTATAGTTTCCATGAAAACCAACGCAATTCATATTACAACCATTAAATTCATTAGACTTTATGTAATGGTTCCAATATTGTTTTGTTTTGCAGGGGAAGTAGTTTTTTTGTGCGTGAGAAGAATAAAAGCAAAATGCATCGTCTCCAGCAGCCAATGTGCATAAGATAATAGAAATATTTTCTAAACATTTTCCAGCAGCACATACAATGTCAGACTAAATTGTGACCACGCGGATTACATTATAAAAGAAGAAAATAACAATATAAAAGAAAAAAACGTGATTTTATAATGATTTAAACGAAATATACGATTTGTTATTCCCAAACAGGTTTCCTAAATGCTTGCTAAAGGGGTCATATGGCGCGAACACGTGTTTTCTGTGTCTTTTGTGTGTTATGTGTGTAAGTTGCCCATGCATGTATTAGACACGTAAAATTGCAAAAATTAAAGTGTCGGAACAAAAGATGCATTCTATCTAAAAGCCTGAAACGCCTCGTGTAACCCCACCCCCACAAATCCACGTCAGTTCGTGGTATGATTTGACTAAGACCACCCAAATGTATACGCAAGTAAGGTGGGCGTAAATGTCAGTGCAATTGCTTTGGAACCTGATGTTCCAAATATGGTAAGAGGCATTACATTCCATCACACTCTTGCAGTATTTGACCAATCACTACGCACTGGTTAACTGGTAAATCATAGCACACCTCTTTTCAGAGCGATGAGCTTTGTAAAAAATCCGCGCGTTTCAGTTTCAGAGAGGCGGGGCAAAGAGAAGATACAAACATGCACGGTATGTGGAAAATACAGCGTTTTTGAACCTTAAATCGTGTATAAACATTGCATTACATCTAAAACAAACGATAGTATTCGTTTTAGCCGTGTCAGTTGACTCCTTTAAAACAGGAATTCCCGCCCAAGACACACGTGATTGGCAGAAAGCCACCTGGGAGGCTCTGAGATGATGTATTTTTGTATGCAAAACCCGGAAGCGAGTTAGCATTTTAGGACTTCCTGTTCCATCGCTCCAAAGTCTATGGGGTTTTTTTGTAAATCGCCCGAAATAAGGTCTGTGGTAAACAAAACCCCTAAATATTTTCACGTTTTATTCTATGACATAAAACACACCAATTGCTAACAAGTTGCTTAAAGCGACTACTTCCTTTGGCGGGGACGTTAGACGTCATCGCGCATATAAAGCTCACAAATAATGCAACATGCGCACAAATCTCTTAAAACGTAGATGCGGATTCATTCACTGAGTAATTACTTACCAGGGAACACATTTTTAATCAAGTTTGAAAGAGTTGTCGAAGGCTTGGTGGTGGTGACGTTGATATCGAGCGACCTTAAAGTCCCAGTGAAATAAAAAATGACAATTCTTATTTTATCATGAAATATTGCAGCGTTTATAGTAAATAGCTTATCAATGTGGGTCATTTTCTTTATAACAAATTTTTCTTCATAATCTTTAGTTAATATACACTTCCGCCCTGAAATGACAATCCATCTCAAATGACATAAATTAGACGGCTTTGGCATCCGTTAACTCCACCCCTTCAACTGTCTGTCTGCTGACAGTTTCATTCCAAAATCAATGCAACAGCTGTTTTACAGATCCAATCAATTCGCAGTGAAAAACGCAGACCACGACCACTAATTTTCTCCTTTAAAATTCCTTTTCACTCGGAAATGTGTCAGAATTTCCGGTTCACAGGGACTTAAAGGCTGTGTCCCAATTCGGGGGCTGCGTTGTTTGAAGGCTGCATTTTAAGACCGATTGCGTCAGCAGCGCGACTGAAGGCTGGTAAGGCAGTCCCGATTCAAAGGTTGCTCCAAATGCAGCCCTAAAATGCGGCCTTATTTCCGTGGGTTTTTAAGGATGGAACGAATGTACGACAAACAATCGACGTCCGAAAGCTTAGGCAGCTGACTTGTTGCCTCGCTGTCTCATGAGGCAATGCCTTCGGAGGCAGTGTTTAGGCATGAAGGCAGCTCAAAGAAACACATTCGGACAGCCTTCAGAGGCAGCGTAACAGAATTCTGTGGATTGGATTTTTCAGGACGCGCGTTTTAGTGATATCTTTCTGTCAGGTAATATACAGTATATATACGTTTTATATGTGGTGTAAAAAAACAAAATAAGCAGCAGTTTATGCAGGTAAATAAATAATCCAAGACAAATTGAATGATTACAGCCGGGACAGCAGCAGTAGATTGGTTTATAAATGGGCATTGTTGCCAACAGTGTGCCTTCCCCGTCACCCTGTTCGTTTTATGCCATAAATGATTACAAATTCACAATATTACAAATTTACCATGTCTTTTTAACATTTTTTGTACTGCAAAAGGGACACTAGAAACATGAATGCAAGGTTTAGATCACATGTGTCACCTTGCCTAAACGACACATAAAAATTGATGGTGCGTATCTAAATGAGTTTGAAGGCGGCAACGACCTTCAGGATCAGACAGAGGAGAAGCTTCACTGTCAGCATTTCTCCTTGAAGATCCATTATTATAATTCAGTCCTGCAATGGTATTTCTTGTCGTCATTGTCTCTCTGGTGGCAGTATTGGTAAATGTAACTATAATGATGTTGTAGTATTCAATCTCATCATCGCTGCTTTCATGCATTTTATTGTAAACTAAAACCAACATCAGAGATTCGCTGCATGTTGAAGCGGTTCTGACCCTGATGAGAAATGCAAATTGTTGGAGCCCGTCTCTTTCTCTCTCCCCTGTGTTAAGTGATCCAGCCGTAAGTCAGTCATGCAGAATTCACGGACTGCGCTTCATGCACATAAAATATCCAGACTGAAAGACTTATTTGATATGTGGTGCAGTCAGAGATCTGTGCTTTGAGTGATTGTCATATGACTACATACTGATATATTTAGCTGTAGGCCCTATACTCCAAATTCACTCATCATGAGAGGCCTTTTTTTGCTTTGTTTGGTGATGGGAGGCATTCCTACCAAACAGTTGACCGAAAATGCTCTGCCTTTGAATCTTGCAATCAAATCTGAAGGAGAACGCAATCTTAGTCTAGACAATCATGCATTATCTCATTCTATTTGTTCAGACAGATCTTTTTGAAACTATGCAAAGGCTTTCAGATAGAAAGGACCATTTAGATTCTCAATTGACCATGCCCTTAGAAACCAACAGTCAAAATGTCCCGTCTGGCTCTGAATTCATTTTTTAGGGTTTTTGTTTCTACACACACATGTTGCTACTTGCAGTGGTCTTTATTACACTAACACAATGTTTCAATTAACACCCTTATTAGTGTGACTGTGAGCTGTGGTTTCGCATATTACAAATTTGTGGCAATCTGTATGTAGGACAAATGCATTATACTGTATATCAAATTATACGCAGCATCTGCCTACATACAATTTTGCTATATTTAAAATCTTTTTTCCCTCAGGGTTAGTTAGTCCGCGCTAACGTCTTAATATTTGTAGCAGATGTAAAAGTGACCTTTTGGTTACCCCATACCAGTATGACTCATATCAACCCCCCAGCACATCTTCAATTAAATGTGATGTTAAAAAAATAAACAAAGAAGAGTAATTTTTTTAAAGTAAAGAAATGAATGATGAGAATATCAATACCTCCATATAACTTGCTTTGGCTATTACTTAAAGGCTGAGGTTGCTGGGTCAGAAAACAATGAATTTGCATACATCACAGATGAGTACGACAGCAATGAATTAGTGTCAGTATGACACGTTTACCATCCTACATCATTTGGAACTGTGAACTTATATCTCTTTTTTAGTCAGACCTGTTCCGTCACCCCCCCTGAACACAACGGCACGAAGCAGCTGACTGATGGCAGTTTGTGACCTGAGGGAAAACGTTCATCAAAACTGTGGTTATATAGTTTCTGTCGCATCCCAAAGCGCACAAGATGGTTATTAGCTGTCACCACCTATCAAAACTTCATAAAAATCATGTTAAATGGTCTCTCTTGGCATGGCACCGCAGCACACTCAGTAAACCTGGCAAGTCTGATCCACAGAGGCACCAGGGCTGTACCTGCTAATGATGAAACATTCCATGAAAAGAGTTAATGAGATTTTAGAGCTACATGCAGATTTACCTCATTACTGTTAATACTTGATATAACAGTACAGATGTCTCTCTGCTAGAGATTTATCATTGGGGCCGACAACCAAAGTCATTGAGGAAACAGTAATTGTCACTGACTCCACTCTGAGTTGGTGATCTGGGTGATTTTTGTTTTGGTTTGAGACACCACAACAGTATCATTACTACTCAAAAAACCCTTCATCGATGCCAGACCTGAAATGTACTATCTATATTATTCTAGAAAGTTATTTGACATAAATAAATATCGTTAAGTGGCTATTATTACACTTGCCAGATGCTTTGTCCAACGCAACCTACAGTATTGTGAAGATTTACGTTACGTTTTAGCAGTTTGTGTGTTCCCCACTTAAAGTGATAGTTCACCCAAAATTAACACTTCATCATCATTTAATCACCCTTTTGTCGAGATATTTTAAAGAATGTTGGTAACCAAACAACGGAGTACATTCACTTTTATTGTATGGACACGAAACCAATGCAAGTCAATGGGTACCGCTGTTGTTTGGTTACCACCATTCTTCAAAATATCTTCTTTTGTGTTCTGCAGAAGAAAGAAAGTTATACAGGGTTAGTAAGTGATTACAGAATTGTCATTGTTGGGTGAACTATCCCTTTAAGTTATACCACTTGAGGATAATTTACCTTAATAAAATTCAATAAATTAAGAATAAATATCAGTAAGCTAAAACTCGTAGCTTCCTCTCAATAAATACATAATTTGTATAAGTGCAGTAGTCATATTATGACATATGTTTATAATACTGGCTTGATTTGGTGCATTTATTGGAATGAAAATAGGAAGAAGCATTGTATTAATGTGAAGATTGAGAATGTACTTGCGTAGGGAGTAAGTTGGTCAGAGGAATAGAGACAGCTGGCCCTCTGTTATTCACCCTCCAGTAATCATAGTGTCAACCATGAACTTCACAACACAGGCTCAAATCATAAAACGCTAGCACAGCACTCTGTGGAGGAGAAAAGGGCGAAAAACCCTTCACACAGAGCACTTACATTTATTTTTACCCTTTGCTCTGTCAGACAATAACTCCCTTGGCCTTCTCTCTGTCTGTTTGTAAAACTTTGAGAACTATTTCGCCCGCTTTCTAATTGAACACCATCGGTTGGTGTAATGAATACACTTTTACCATACGTCAAATGTCTTGCTTCATTCATTTGAGTTAATATGTGTTAAAACTCTGGGCTTATTTGAAAACAGCCATGTTGTTATGACTGAGATTGGATAGCTTGACAGACGCCTCGACTCTGTCACAGTTATTTTTCACACGCTGTTAATAACTGTTTCCTTTTTACAAACACTACGCTCCAGTGACAACCTGATAGTGGCCATATCAGCTGTGCCAGCAGCTATCTAACACTGAACTTCAGTTATAGACTGCCGTGCAGTTAAGAGACCCTTCTATAGTTCTCTGCCTGGCTCTGGTACAAAGTACATAATTACAAAGAAGATGTGTTGTTTTACAGAGGAAAAAACTACTGTCAACAAACATCAAAGCTGTTGTTTGGCTTGGCCATGAGCGGAAACCTATATTAGAAGTCAGCACCCTTGTCATTTTGCCATCCCATATATTAAGATGTCAGTCACTGGTCTTGTGTAGAAATCTTTAGGATTAGCAGTTAAAAACAGCAAATCCTAGATTACATGGCGTGTTCTTCAAAGCTTGAAATGTTTGTTTTTAGCATTAGAATAGCATATTTCATTAATATTAAAATCAGCCAATAAAGATATTCGTAAATAACAAACATTTGTAAAGATGAGCCAAAGTTATAGTTTTAAGTCTCTAGCAGTTTAAGCAGATGAAAAGGAAGTCTTAAAAGATAATTGGAGCCATCTAGTGGTACGGGAATTGTTTGTTTATCATCAATTGCAGTTCCATTGGGAACAAAATATTGGCATTATCATTCATAAAAATATATTTAAATGTGAGTATAATACATTTTATAATAAAATCTAAATACTTAAAATCTCTAAAATCTTAAAATCTAACTAATTAAAAATCATTACATTTACATTACATTTATACAATTTTGTAGAATTAAAATTTGTAGAATGGTACTTTAATTTAATTTTTGTTTAATTTATTTGCTTCAATGACAACTTTAATGGGTTAATGACTGTGAAAAAAAATTGGGGGGTTAAAAATAAGTAAAAAAAAACACTTAAAAATACGTAACCTGGCTGCCTTAAAATTTGTCAAATGAATTTCATGCAAACTCGTTAACTAATACTTTTAAGTTTAATTCATTCAAATTTTTAAGTTGAACCAACATTTCTTTTTTACAGTGTATAACGACCACTCATCATGTGAGTAATAATATCAATAATTGTATTAAATAAAAAATAAAATACATTTTTTTTGTGGCTGAACTATTAATCTCTGATACAATATATGCTTAAGTGAAATTTTTCTTAAAAACATTTATATCAGTTGTATGTGATTTCCAGGAAAAAGACAAAATTATAGAACAAAAATCTAAGATGATTACTTAACAACTCAAGAAATGCAAATACTCAAAGAAATGCAAATATTTTGTTTCTAGAGATTTGTAAAAAACGTAGTCATACGTCAAGGAAATTAATTAAGATAAATCACTTTTGCACCACATGACATTTTAAAGGCTATGGCCAATTCATAGATGAAAAAACTAAAATCACTTAATTTAAATTTTGAATCTACATTTATGTGAATACCAATGTTTCATTAACTGCAATAGATATTTTGATTTTATATATTTTAAAATGGGCATGTTGAAAATCCTTATACATCATTGACCCTAATACAAACAGTTAACATGGTCATAATGACATAAACGTTTATCAGATTATTGACTTTTTTGTTTGATTAGTTATTGATTTCTTGATGATCTGTGTGGTCTCATAATTTTGGCCCCTAAAAACAGAAAGCACTGTAGAGGTACACAAAGAGGCAGGCAGGTGGTTTCATTGCTCCAAGTATGTCTGTTCTGTTTTAGGGAATGTTCCTCTTGTGCAATTCCTACGTTTTGATGCGCATCCAGCTCCATCTTTCTATAACTAGCCTCAAATCAACCCTGTGTGTTTATGCTCATGCTACTACTGTTGCCATGGAAATAAATAAACCAAGATCCTGACATAAACAAGTTTATTTCCGCTTAAGCATGACTCACCAATAAATTAAGTGGCTGCAAAATTATATGAAATGTGCTTGCTTTTAGCAAACAAGCACGAGGTGGTTCATTCTGTCCAGTTGTGATAGTTGTGTATCCATTATCTTCTTGCTGTTGCCATTTAACTTCTCTGTCAGGTGGACAACCATCGGAAGCAATGAAACCTTGAATCCATTATATAGTCTACAACAAAATACATTTAATACACAACTCAAAAAAGTATTTTACCTAACCTCTTAAAAATAAAGGTGCTTCACGAATCACAATGCCATAGAAGAACCATTTTTGTCTAAATGGTTCTAAAGAACCTTTAGCATCTGAACATTTCTGTTTAAAAGGTTCTCCGTAAGGTTCTTCAGATTATAAAAAGGTAAGAAAGAGATGGTTCTTCGGTCCAAAAATGGCTCTTTTATGGCATAGCTGTGAAGAACCTTTAAAGCACATTTACTTTTAAGAGTAGCCTACATGCAAAGATTGCAGGTTCTTCCCAAGTATGTGTGACGTAAAAGAACGAAACTTTGAAATCGCACTGTGTGCTGTTATAAAGACGGTGCCTGATTTGACTTGTGCCTCTAGAGGGCGTTGTTTAGCAATAATACAACATAAATGGCTGTCCTTTTTGAGACACAAAGGGTGGCGCAGTGTGATTTATTTCTTACATGTTTAACTGTTCTAATAATTAACTGTGAATTGTCATATAACTCAGACTGTTTCTTTAGTATAGTAGTCTTGTGTGTGCAGAGAAACTTTGCCCAAATGTGCTGTAGCCTATACAATTTGATTGATCCATAATCGTCAGTGGTCATGTGACAACATATTAGGATGTGTTTCCATTGCATACTGCACAGTACATCATTTCACTTACAATTTATTTTATGTGAGGCAGTATATACACTTTTTTATTTATTAAGCTGTGAGTTATAGGATTTCATTCACAGTAGAAGTTCTCTGTGGATTTGAAAGCTTTAGCTAAAGCTGGGGGGAGCTGAGGGTCTCTTGCAACATGAAATATCAGCAACACACTTCTGAACTAATGTTGTATCATTTATTACATCATCCTTGTGTAGGTTTCGTATACTAAAGCTTAACCTTAACATTGATGTTTAAGAACGCATCGCTGATAGACAGACATAAACAAAAGAAATACTTAAAGGAGACTTAAATACCTTTACAGTTACTGTCTTTAGCATTTGTCCTTGACATTTTGTAATAGTCAGTGCGGTAAAAGTTAAATATAGACAAGTGTGTGCATTCATCTTTGTTCACCTAACCTCAAATCGCTTTAAATTGGACAAAGACTTCATTCTTCTGCTATTAGTTGTATAAGAGATGAGCTACTGACAAAATGATTTAAAGTGGAGCTTGAAAATGGACACCTCATTTGTACCCAGAGTATATGGTTATATATATATATATATATATATATAATATATAGACGTCACACTGGGGTAGATTAAAAAGTGTTGAAATTGTGCATTTGTGGTTTATCTGAATGCAGAGGAGGGACACATAACTTTGTGGAAAGTCTGCAGCCAAATTTATTTGTCACTTTTGTTAGCTTGGGTTTATTCAATTAACCATAAAACATATATTTAACTCACCAAATGTAAGGACTAAGATCAGACAAAACCAGTCTGGAACCTGCTCCTCAGACAGCTCATAATCTCTTAACCAAGCAAGAGAATCATGAAGGGGAATTCACGCACACATATGAATCTCCCTTTGTTCCACCTCTGCTGAAACATGCTGACACGTTGTAAAGAAGATGTCAAACATGTGCCTGTTCACCACATTGGGCTTTTTAACAGCTGAGTAAATCACACTAATTGTGAGATTAAGCCACTTCACAAAGTCTAGAACACAGACGCTCCAACCAAGCTAACCCAAATTGTAACATTTGTTTTTCTTTTTTGACGTAACGTTCCTACAATAAAGTGTCTGAGAAGAATATTGTATGCAGGCTACATTGAATACTGTGCAAATACTGTGTGTCCAAATGAAATCAATGGCACAAATGTAAGAAAAGACTACCATTTAGTTTGTCCTTATTTGTTTAAAAATCTGTATTTTATTTAAATTTGCTATGCATTTTGCCATGCTCTCATATAATTGCTTCATACAACTTAAAGAATAGAATAACTTTGCTAAACTTAAAAATATTAGATGTTTAGTTAGTTATACTTACACATCTTACCTTTTTTTGCGTTTTGTGTGTATTGTGTATTCCCACACACTCCACCTAAGAAAAATGCCAAAGAAGGTTTATATTCATATAGTATATGCATAAGAAACCCAGTTTTAACCGCATAATGTTCATTATAGCTGATATCTCAGGGTTCAATTATTTTTAGTGTCTGAAAGAGACGCTATTCAGTGGTGAGCCCCTCGTCTGAAATCCTATTTCCATCCTAAGATGTGGTGCTTTGGCTAAAAGTGACTCTTTAATGGGCGACATACAGTAAGTTTATAAGTGAGCTTTATGTTTTATGCAGCTCCCTGTTACTCTCGCACAAAACATATACCGCGCACACACGACACCCTGTGGACCCATCTGCTGTGTCTCATGCCATCGTCGGTGAAATTATTTGACTCACGATTTGAATCACTGTATTATTACGGCCAATTAGGCTTGTGATCATGGAACATCACATTTTAAACTAAAGTTTCAAATTACAACTAAAAAGGAGTTGGCATACTGCTGCTATAGAAAAAATATTTTCCAAAAAGACTTTTATTCTTTAGTTCTTTTAAAAATATCTATTTATTGTGACAAGAATAATGTAGTCCTGGGTTTTAGTGTCATGTATCTTAATGGCATGTATTTTATATGAAAAATTTCTTTATTTCTATTCCCGTATCTTCTAATGTCTCAACTGCTAATTGTTTCATAACAACACCACAAAATGAAAATATGTTACGGTTTCAAGCATTGACTTAAAGTATCTTCAATGTTCTTCAAGCTATTTTCTCAGCTGTTTGCAGAGAAAGAAAGCTGTTTATGTGCCACTTCATGTTTATTTTTTATTCTCTAAATTCAAAAATTGAAAAGATTGAAAAACACGAAATAATAATATTGCAACTTATGAAGACTATATGCTACAAAAAGCGGTAAAAAATGGTTAGCTTCTTGTTTTTTGTCTTTTGTGTGCAGTTTTCTGTACTCTCTTCGATCGATGAACTTTTGTCTTTGCAAATTTTTGGTTTAAGTTTATTATAAAGCACACGATATTCTTGCGTTACTGAGAAAATGAAGAGCAACACAGAGATTTTTCTGCTCTTTTGTTCACAGCTGTTAGAAGAGGAAAATGTGTTTAATTGGAGTCAGCGAGGTCAACAGTCAGACAGGTTTACTTCTGTTCATTGCAACTGCATTTATGCCGTAATTAAATGCGTAAAAACTGCCTAGAAAACATTGGTTGTGTTTTCCACGACTGCTAAGATACAAACAAGCCATGTCTTATAAATATGCATCTCGGCCTTCACCAATGCGAGGCCTCCTCATCCTTTAGTGTAAATAATCCGGTTTGACTCTTTAAACTCTTTTCTTGGGAATCATGAAGGCACGTTGCCCTTGGTTTCACAACCCCGCAGCAGTAGTGAGGAATGGAGGAGCATCTTTGATAGCCAAGATTAAATTGAGAAAAGCATTAAAGCCTAAATTTGATTAGGTGAGCCGTAATCGAATCAAAATGAGCTTGTGAGAGTTTGCCTTGCGTCACAGGTTCAACACAATTTCCTGAAGAGTGAAGGGGATAGACAGCGGTCGACGGAATATGATCAGACCAAACACACCACAGCAGTCCAACAAAAGAGTTAACACCAAATTTCTTTCCTGGGAACACCAGCATCCAAAAGTTTCAAGTTCTTTACTTTTTGAGTCAGAACTTTTAGAAAATACTTTGAGAGCTGTGGATGACGCCGTTTGAAAATAACCTTCATAATGTCCATCTTCCAAAGAGCCCGAACGGAACATCAAAGCCATTTTGGTAATTTCTCTGAGTAACATTAACCATTACGACACCATATGATGCTATTATCTCGGCTATCCACACAGGAATATTAACCATTGTGAAACAGCTTTATTACATTGGCCGTGTGCTTTTTTCAGACGGCCTTTGATTCATATAATATCTCTTGCTTTTCATAAAGACCAAATTACAACCTGAAGAGAAACGGACTGGGGATGGCATGAGCTAAAACTAGCCCGCTAATGAAGATTGACCTTTAACTATAGCGTAGCATTTTAGGGCTGTGAAAAAAAGCCTTCATGATTAGTCCTTTTATTCCAGTTCACACTTTGAATGAGACACTCTTATCCCCATGTTTCCCACTTTGTATCTCTTAACAGACAGAGCAATTATTGGCCTTTCCATTAGGCTCTGGAGAGCAGGCTTAGCTTAATTCACTCTCCATCCAGCAGTGCTTTTATACAGACGTGTTTTGTTCTCAGGAAAAGAGCGGAGTGTCGGAGATAGACAGATAGGAGAAATCATTGTATCACGGTATCTGAAGTGCTACATCCACCCACCTACTTTCCAAGTGAAGGCAACAAGTGCTCATACAAAAACCCCTTTCAGAAGTGATGCTTCTACTGGCAGAACTTTCAGACATAGAGTTAAAAACGGTGCACGGTGCTAACTAAAAATGCTCAAGGATTGCATCAAAATTTTTTGTTGGCTTTATAAAGTTTTGTAAATCAAAGCTTTTGAGTTGTAATCATGTGAGCTATGATAGAAACATTTCTGTTTCTACTTTAAGTTTTTTTTTTAACTTACATAGAAATAGTAAACTATTAGTACAATGCTAAGTACGAAAAAGCATACAAATAAGAAACAAGTACAAAACTAGTAGTTTACTGAGAGTATAGGCTACTTCAAAGTGTACTTATAAACAAAAAACATAAGCCTCAAGCACTAGTTGTGTACTTAAAGTTGACTACTGTTACACTTAAAGTTTATTTAAAAAGAATATTTTCATAAATAAAAAAGTGGGTAAATTTAGTCCAAAAGTAGTATTGAAATAGTACACCATTAATTAGTATACTTTAGTACAATACTACACAAGTACTAGTAAATTGGTATTAGTATACTTACTACATAAAGTATACGTAAAATAAACTTTATTTAATTCACTTATTTTGAAATATTAATTATTTTTGTAAGGTTGGTATGAAAGCAGAACATGAGAATTTGTAAAATGCAAATTATTACAAATTGTTAGTCTACAATCAATTGTTTAAATACAGTATATAAGGTTGATTGAACACATAATGAGCAATATTATTTATAAATATAGATAAGCAAAATCCATTTTTCATAATGGAACATAAATTACTTTCCAATATATATTTACTGTACATAATTTTCCCTTTAAAATACAACCTTTTGTAAAAGACCCACTGCACATCATCTAAGCACCAGCACAACCCCCTTCAGCTGTGCTTGTCAACACCTCACAACTCTCCAGAGATGGACGTACTGTATGATACTTGTTACTTTGTCCCAGGTCTAAAACATGGGCCTGTTCAGGCCTGCCTAAAAAGAGGTTAGATCTCTTACCAGCAGTGGTACCTTCTCATCTGGGTCTAATCCACAGCTCAAGTAAGGTAATTAAGTGGTGTCTCACAGCTGGTGCCTGATCCCTCTGAAGAACAGACCACACCATGTAAATGTTACATTGATACTGTGTGTGAGCTGGATATATTTTTACCGATAGCAGGCTTACACCCCTACAACTTGTTATTCTTCTTCAATAATTCCCATTAACCTTTGGCCAATTTATTCTTTGTGTTCAGAGCGCTGGAATTGTTTCTATGAGATATGGTTATGATTCCCTGGTTGATTTAGAAACTATGTTAGAAAAATGTTGCATGTGATACGCTTGTGAGTTCATAATGGGATATTGCTAAATCAGTTTGCTGGAACATAAACAACAGATTGTACACCAAACTGTCCTTCGTAATAGAGATTAAATTAGATTGTTGAAATATAACCTCTGTTTCAAAACTCGTGCATACATGTATACACTGTCTTCCTGTAACTGTACATGTACATGTACTGTATATATCTGTTATGAAACTATAAAACATGTATTTTGTTTATATATTGGTGTCTGTCTCAATGAGCGAAAACCATAATTTTGTTTAAAAAAGATAACCTCTATAACCCTCAACACCTCAACAAGACACAATCTGAGATTTCGTGCCGCCAATGTTGCCAAAAGTAGCAATATTGCGTAATACTGATCAAGACAGCGTTTCTTCTCTAACCCTCATTTTAGAGCTAAATAAATAGCTGAATGATAAATAAATAAATATAATTTTAGTTCTAATGTGCATTAAAGGGATGTTACCCAAAAACATAAATTCTGTCTTTTATTTACCCTCATGTCATTTAAAACCTGTATATGACACCTTTTTTTGTGGAATACAAAAGAATATATTTTGAGAAATGTGCCCATACAATGGAAGCCAATGGGGGGCAATGTTGTTTGGTTACCAACATTCTTCAAAATATCTTCTTTTGTGTTCTGCAGAAGAAAGTCATACAGGTTTGAAATGACAAGAGGGTGATTAAATAAAATAATTTTCATTTGAGGTTGAACTATCCCTTTAAGTTCCTGAACTTCTTGTGAGGCTAAAGCTTTGCACACATTCCCATAAAATGAGGATTTTTTTATATAAGATCAATTGTTTTTCCTAACAATTTCCCCTCAGGGGTTTCATGTTCTTCAAACCTCACTTGTGTTGCAGGGCGTGGGCTCGCACTGTATGTTGTTTGTGTCATTGCCATGGTAACATATGATGATTAAAAGTTATACATTGAGAGCTCCTATGGGACAGACAGCAGAATCCCATCCGCCTATTAAGAGAGTAAAGCAATCAGAAAAGCCAATGGCTTATTTGTTCAACCAGCCTGCATAGTTTACACCAGACAGTGCGGGAAACTGATCTCGTTCACATCTGTGAATCCGTGAACGTTCTGGAGTTACAAATGTAGACACAGAAAAATTATTCGAATAAGCAATTATAGTTGCTGATAAAAATCATTTGAGTTTATTATCTGACATATTTGGTAAGTTTGTGTGTTTTAGATAAGTTTAGTTTAATGATCATGTTAAGAATAAACAATGCATTAAAGTCATAGTTCACCCAAAAATTAAAATTCTGTCATCATTTACTTACCTTCATGTCATGGCAAACCTATTCGACTTTCTTTCTACCGCAGAACACAAAAGAAGATATTCACTTGCATTGGTTTTGTGTCCGTACAATAGAAGTGAATGGGGGCCAGTACTGTTCGGTTACCAACTTTCTTCAAAATGTCTTTTTTTGTGTTCGGCAGGAGAAAGAAAGTCATAATGGTTTCAAATGACAAGAGGGTGAGTAAATGACGACAGAATTTTTATTTTTGGGTAAACTATCGCTTTAAGCTCATAATATTGCAACATAAAAAAGTGAGGTCAATGTACAGATCTCTGTGCAACAGTAAATGTTAGAATGTACAGAGGTTCCCAAAGATTCTGGAGAATCTGGAGCTGCACAGATAAATGAAAGAGAGAGAGAGAGAGAGAGAGAGAGAGAGAGAGAGCACAAAACCAATGCAAGTGAATGGGGGCCAGTTAACAACATTCATGAGAGAGAGAGAGAGAGAGAGAGAGAGAGAGAGAGAGAGAGAGAGAGAGAGAGAGAGAAATGAAAAACCTCTAAGCAGAGCCATAATTAAGTCTCTGTAAGGGTAAGATGGATAAGGTGGTAGGTAAAATGGAGAGCACATTAGGTAATGCATGCCTGTATAACAATTACAAGTCTCTCTCAGCATATGCTGTGAATTAATATACACCATCTTCAAAGACACAATTATGTATCAGACACTCAATAAACACTGAAACAGATTGGTCCTGGTTTGTGAGATAATGCCAGTGTGACATGCAGTTCATATATAGCATATCTGGATTATTTAACTTTCTTACAGATCCTGGTAGAGCATATAATATAAACACCAGGGGGATGGGTTCAACACACATAATAGCTTTATTGCATTGTTAAAGTGCTAGTTCACCCCAAAATAAAATTTCTGTCATCATTTAGTTACCCTCATGTCGTATTCATACCAAACATGTTTGACTTTATCTTCTTCAGAACACAAAAGAAGATATTTTGAGAAATGTCTCTGTGGTTTTGTGTCCATTAAATGGAAGTCAATGGGGTTCAATGTTGTTTGATTTAATATATGGTATCTCAAAGAAGTGAGTACACCCCTCACATTTTGTAAATATTTTTTTATATACAAATACAGTGTATAAAACACTGAAGAAATGACACTTTGATACAATGTAAAGTAGTGAGTGTACAGCTTGTATAACTGTGTAAATTTGCTGTCCCCTCAAAATAACTCAACACACAGAAATTAATGTCTAAACCGCTGGCAACAAAAGTGAGTACACCCCTAAGTGAAAATGTCCAAATTGGGCCCAATTAGCCATTTTCCCTCCCCGGTGTCATGTGATTCGTTAGTGTTACAAGGTCTCAGGTGTGAATGGGGAGCAGGTGTGTTAAATTTGGTGTTATCGCTCTCACTCTCTCATACTGGTCACTGGAAGTTCAACATGGCACCTCATGGCAAAGAACTCTCTGAGTATCTGAAAAAAAGAATTGTTGCTCTACATAAAGATGGCCTAGGCTATAAGAAGATTGTTAAGGCCAATGGAACTGAGCTGCAGCACGGTGGCCAAGACCATACAGCGGTTTAACAGGACAGGTTCCACTCAGAACAGGCCTCGCCATGGTCGACCAAAGAAGTTGAGTGCACGTGCTCAGCGTCATATCCAGAGGTTCTCTTTGGGAAATAGACGTATGAGTGCTGCCAGCATTTTTTCATAGGTTGAAGGGGTGGGTTGTCAGCCTGTCAGTGCTCAGACCATACGCCTCACTGCATCAAATTGGTCTGCATGGCTGACATCCCAGAAGGAAGCCTCTTCTAAAGATGATGCACAAGAAAGCCCGCAAACAGTTTGCTGAAGACAAGCAGACTAAGGACATGGATTACTGGAACCATGTCCTGTGGTCTGATGAGACCAAGATAAACTTATTTGGTTCAGATGGTGTCAAGCGTGTGTGGCGGCAACCAGGTGAGGAGTACAAAGACAAGTGTGTCTTGCCTACAGTCAAGCATGGTGGTGGGAGTGTCATGGTCTGGGGCTTTATGAGTGCTGCCGGCACTGGGACCTAAACCAAATTGAGCATCTGTGGGGCATCCTCAAAGGGAAGGAGGAGGAGCGCAAGGTCTCTTAACATCCACCAGCTCCTTGATGTCGTCATGGAGGAGTGGAAGAGGACTCCAGTGACAACCTGTGAAGCTCTGGTGAGCTCCATGCCCAAGAGGGTTAAGGCAGTGCTGGAAAATAATGGTGGCCACACAAAATATTGACACTTTGGGCCCAATTTGGACATTTTCACTTAGGGGTTTACTCACTTTTGTTTCCAGCGGTTTAGACATGAATGGCTGTGTGTTGAGTTATTTTGAAGGGACAGCAAATTTACACTGTTATACAAGCTGTACACTCACTACTTTACATTGTAGCAAAGTGTCATTTCTTCAGTGTTGTCACATGAAAAGATATAATAAAATATTTACTAAAATGTGAGGGGTGTACTCACTTCTTTGAGATACTGTACATACAATTTCGTCCTCTGTATAAGAAAAAGTCCAAAGTTAAAAGTCTGTATAAGAAAGAAAGTTGAATTTTTCCTTCTCTATCATCTAATCTTTTTACAATGCTAAACACACCTCAATGATATCAAGATGTGTTTTTCATTGAGTCATTGTCTCCCTTCAAAACATCATCATTTGTTTATTCCGTCAGCAGTCTCTGTGTCTGAAAGTAAGTTCATGTCTGCACACACCGCTTGCCCTATTAGAGAGGGACCAACAGAAAAAACGGATTAATTCCAATAAGCAGTGCCGCAGCCAGACGCCAACATTTCTCCTGGGCTTCTCTCTCCCCACGCCGCCCAGTTAGGCCAGCGCGACGACGGGGAGAGTCAGCGGGTGGCTGAGAGATGCTGGGTGGAGACCCGGCTCTCACCTGGGGTGACTGACATCAACAGTGCGCCCTGTGGAACACACATGCAATCATACACATACACAAACACACGCCGCATGACGCCGGTCCAGGAGGCGTCATTGGCCCTTATCATGTGATTAAAGAACAGGAAGTGATGAGAGGGTGGTGACAGCAAGCTGTACTGATGCACAACAGGCGGCCAATATTAGTAATGCTCTCCTTAACCACCTACAAAGATGTTCTAGATCCTTTCCAGCTCTTTTTGAATGTTTACGATGATCAATAAGTATTACAGATAAAATGCTGAAATATGTTATTTAATTAATCAGAAATATTATTCCCAGTTCATCTACTATATAATGTTTTAATGCATGATTAACCAATAAGGGGCTTTGTTTTCTCACCTGCTTCAATAACAAATGAGCTACAATTTTCTTTGGAGTTATGTTATGAAATAGCAAAACTGGGACGTTTTTGTGATTATGGCATTTGAATGCAGCATATAGGATATTGGAACTCTTGGTTTGTTTTGTGTTTTTTTTTTCTGCTGCGAGTTGTTCTGTCAGTCGTTAAATCCCATTATGTGATGGAAAGACACATTTCACCACAGAGTCTCACTTATCTGCATTAAATGATTTTCTTGCTTCTGCAGAACACAAAAGGAGATATTTTGAAGAACTTTGGTAACCAAACAACATGACTTGACTTCCATTGTTTGGACACAAAACCAATGAGACATTTCTCAAAATATCTTCTTTTGTGTTCCACACAACAAATAGTCATATACAGGCTTTGAACAACACGAGGGTGAATAAATTATGACAAAATGTTTCTTTTTGGGCAGACTATCACTTGAAAGTATGTAAATTATGTACTGGACTGCGTGTTATTTGTATACAAGGTCAAATAAGTATATATTGGTTATTTTTAGTCATGAACTTTCAATGATTTCAATCTTTGACATGGTCTCACTCAGTCAATATTAAAGACATCAAGGTTATATTTTCACAGAATATTCTTTACAGTATGTAGAAATATTGGTCACTTCAGTATAGGGGGAAATAATCGCTATTAACAAACCATTAACTACTAATTTTCTCCCAATAAACTCTTAATTTGTTGCTTATTGATAGTTAGTAAGGTAGTTGTTAGGTTTAGGTATTGGGTAGGATTAGGGATGTAGAGTATGGTCATACAGAATATGTGCTTTATAATTACTAATAAACAGCCAATATTCCGCATGCTAATAACAACTAGTTAATAGTGAGAATTGCCCCCTAAACTGTAGTGTTACCGAAATATTTTATGTAGAATACAGTAAATGGCTTTAGCTGGGTTTTCACAGACTGGGTCACATATTTTCATACATTTATTTTTTCATACATATTTTCATAACTTTTTAAATGCACATCAATTGGCTAGCACTTTATTTTACAGTCCTGTTTCCCATGTACATACTGTGTACTTATTACAGTAAATATAATAACTGGGTAATAACTAGGTACTAACCCTAAACTTATACCATGTACTTACCTTTTACTACCCAATACTTTCTTAGGTAAATACACTGTAAGTACACTATACTGTAGGTACACGTACTGTAAAATAAAGTGCAACCAAATTTGTCCCACACAAGTACCACTGAGCCTGTACACACACGCACACGCACACACACACACACACACACACACATTTTTCAACCCAGCCGTGAAATGATAGACGGCAAGGTGCCCTCTGAGTACTGAGTACTGCTGTGATCTATAGGGAATAGCAACCAATTAAGTGAATTTATTGTGTAATACCCCACTGTCTGTTCTGTTAAATGGCTGTGTTCACGGGTGACTTGTCAGAACATGAACTGCTTGTTAATCTACACATTACAATGGGTGTGTTGAGAAACAGGGACAAGAAAACTATTTTTAAATGCGTTTACATACTCTATATGCATCACTTGATGTTTACTGTCGTGATCTCACAAACATCTCACTTACATAAAAATCTATTTGCCATCTGTTTCTACAGGCAGGAGTGCAACATCCAGCCAAACTGCGCAGAAAAACTGCACACATGTGGCAGAATTGCTTTGTTCAATGCTCAGTTGGTGAAATCAGCTGTAATTCTATAAAACTCTATCAAAACTCCACAATAATGTAGAGTAACATTTGACAGCAGAGATTTTTCCTCTTCAAGCTTAGTAAGGTCCATACGTAAACGACAGGATGTCAGCTGGTTCCCTCATTTGCTGATCACCCTGCGCTATCATCCACTATGCTGTCTCCAATCGCCATGGTTACACCTCACATTTAAAAGCAGACTTTAGCCTTTAGTCACTGCACCCATACTTTCCATTACATCATCACCAAAGGCTAAATGTCTGCAAAACAAACCAAGTAAGCAAGTTCTCCAGCCGAGCTCAGTACTGGGGTCTATAGAGAAGGTAAACATGTTTAAACTAAAGATAACTGGACTAGCAAGACATTTAAGGTCTATGGGTAGATTTTTCCGAAATTGGTAATACACATTCATGTCAAAAAATTGTTAATTGCACAAATGACTACGGATTAAATATTAGCATCTTATACTGAGTTAACCAACAGGTCATCAAGGGCAAGCATTATCAAAATATTAACATCATATCTACTGTACAGGCAAGCAACCGTAATGAACTCACAGCAGAGATGGATCTTAGATACGGAGAAATAATCTTATTTGTGTGTTTCACAACTAAACTGCTTTCAACTCCCTTTCTATATTCCATGAATCAAACATGCCACCAGCCCTGCAAGTTGTGCTCTAGTTTGACTAAATTCGTTGCATTTGTGGCAAAACATTCAGCTTTCCCTTATAACTTGTTATAGGTTTAACATTTTCCTCTACAAGTTATTTTGTTTATACCACAAATGCCGTCAATTGATCTTAACTTGTATTGAACCTGAAATATTCCTTTCACCACCATACAGTGCCAGACTGCATGCAGATGCAAAACCAGACCAAAAACACAGATTGGATCTCATCACTGTAAGTAAAATCCAGAAAAAGTCTGTGTAAGAGAGAAAAAAAGTGCACACTAATGAAAGCCAGAGCTTTAATGTGCGTGTCTAATAGTTAATGTCTGTGTAGCACATGATTTGTTTACATTTTAGCTCTCGACCAACAATGAAACTCCAGACTTAGAAAAGTTTATGTGCCACATGGTTGCAATATGATGGAAGATGACTTAAATGGTGAAATACATGCAAGCATGGTGTTTACTAGTCAAGTTAACTTGAAAGCAAGCATTGTGGAATGGTGCATTTAAAAAGGGTGAAAATGCATAATTATGTAATAAAAGAATAATTTAGCCAAAATTACAAAAATTGGCTTATGTACACAATGCTCATGATGTTCCAAACTTGTTTTTAAATGGAACGCATTCAAAACAAGATTTTTTCAAAAGCATACACATACATTTTCCATACAATAGTAATACATACTGATCTGTAGTTCCAAAATAGAAACGAAACGCCTGCAGGCGCCAACTTTTAAATAAGGCTTTGCTGCTCTAATACTGTTGTCATTCATCTTTTTTGACTAAATAAATCTTTTCGTACTATGGTCCTGACCCAAAATGAGTGTACCACATGCTGACACACTTGAGCTAAACCTGATGAACTTTAGCTCAAGTCTCAATGGGGTTCTATTTTGGTTTCTTGGCTGAGGAGAAATACACAATTTCACTTCCTCCCAGAGCAAACCGTGGCCTGGGCCTCACCTGGATGATTTAAATGGGGAAAGGAGCGGGGAACAAGAAATGTTTGCATGAACCATATTTCTGTCTTGGGTGATGGGGTAATGGATGTCCTTGTTGTGCATACTGTATGTAGCAGTAATGCAGGTGTGTGTAGTTTGTGGGTAGACACCTATAAACTAAATAAAGTCTGTGCTACAAATAGATGCTTGCAACTTGTACCAGAAAATGTAGGGGTATTTAAACGTATTATTAAAAATGCACATTGCATAGTTGTGCTTGGACTGTAAACTCTTTGAGAAGAGTTCAAAGAGGCTTGGCAAAAAATTGAACACGACACATGTGACATGCTTACTGAATCAAAGTAAGCCCTTGGGTATGGCTTTTTTAATCAAAAACAGGGCTTTTTTAAACAAATTATTGTAATATAATAACTGATAACATTTTGGTCTTTCACCTCATATTGTGATGGTTTTAAGGTCCAATGTGTAATTTTTTGGAGTATATATATTGACTGAAATGCAATATATTTTACGTAACTGTCTTCAGAGGTGTATAAAGACCTTACATAATGAAGCGTTATGTTTTAATTGTCTTAGAATGGGCTATTTCTATCTATGTACACCGCGGGTCCCTTTACATGAAATTTTGCCATGTTGTTTCTACAGTAGCCCTAAATGGACAAACTGCTCTACAGAGCGTGTTTCATAAAAACGTTATCTCCTTCGGCAAATAAGCGTAAATCTAAAAAAAAGCATCTTAGTTCAGTGTCAGGTTCGCTAGACGTGTGAAAGTCATCCGACCCAACGGACCAGACTGTATCACAATGTATGATGGGTAATTATGTAAAGTTGCGTGACGCAAAAGGGATTGTTTTGCTAATGGCTCCCTGTCACAGTGCTCAAAGTAAGGAAGGAAGGAGGCGGGAACCGGCGAACGTTAAACCAAACTTTTAATAAAATAAACAAACAACAAAACGAAAGTAAAGTGCTGACAGCTCCCTCACAGTCGACTGCCGGCCACACAAACACAATAAAACATAACATAAAATCCAGGCCTGGTTCTCTAACGTCCTTCTCCTCCTTTTATGCTTCACGAGCTCCGCTGTGAGACGCGAGACCGGTGCTACGCGCAGCTGACGCTCATTATCACTTGCGTTACCGGTCGGAAAATAAACAGATGCACTCTGACCTATCGAAGGAGAGTTTACTCGCACATGACTTTTATTAACAAAGTTTCGTCCGTTTGGAAATATTTACTTGTGAATGCGAACCGAACTAAAATAAATTGGAATATAGCGATTTAACCCCCAGTTTCGGAACAAAGCAATCGATCAGGTGTGAAAACGAAAACGGCCTGATTTTACAACACAATGCATCAAATCTGCACTAATTTCTTTCTCATCCAGAGACAACCTCTACCTCCACTAGAATAGTCTTTGTGCCATTAGGGTCAGTCATCTCATTGAAGCCTTAATTAAAACTAAGGTTCAAATAAATGTTTAATTGTCCATCTCACAGTAAAATGAAAATGTTTGATGCTGCTAATCCCTTAAAATAATCAAGCAATCTATATTAAAAACAAAAATAATACACAGAAAAGTATTTAGCCTATGTTCAACAATAACATAATAGTGCTAATGTAATGTCTTAACATAATATTGCTGTGACAATAGGGTTGTTTCTATTTAAATAGCTTCGTTTACACATTTAGTATAAGGGGGTCCCTGCTCCATGCATCTCTCATCTAAGGGGTCCTTGCCCCGAAAAACGTTGAAGACCCCTGGTTTAGATGGCTCTTCAAAGGACTTAAAGAGGTCAGTGCGGTTTATACCCAAAGTCAATGAAGAAACCTGATTGTACAGTGGTGCTATGGAGAAGAAACTCTCAGGGCCTTTTATCCAAAAGAACACACACACTGTGCAAAAAAATGTGTTTGCGTGCTGCATCTGCACCGCTTCACTAACAATGAACCCCTACAGCTGAGAGAGAGAGAGGTGGATTCAGATTCAGACAAGAGGTCTATGGGTTCAATGCTTGTGGTGTGTCCCACAATGTATAATGATGTCCTACAGTGTTGTGTCCTAATGCGACCTCTCCTCTGCCCTTTCTAACCCCTGTATGTAGATCCATCAGGAGAAACATATGGGCAACATGTGTGCCTGAAGACCTGATCCACCATGTCTCATCATCTCTTATCTTTTTAATTTAACCTGACAAATGCATATATTGTAGAAGAGCAACACATACAACATTTTTGGGCCTCGGAAAGTCAATTATACTGTTCTGTATAGTATCAGACTCAATCATTTCATGTTTGTTAAGGGTCTCATGTTTTTCTTTTCTTTCTCATAACACTGAATGATCCAAGCACGTAAATACAGTCTTGCCTATAAAAAAACTCATTCTTCTAAATGCAACAAATGACAGATTCCTCTTAACATTCAAACACATTTACATTAACACAGCAGGAATGATAATGGACTCGTAGTTTGTTATGTATTCATACTTTTATATACAATTATGGCTTGATATAACAGCTGCAAATGTTTGTATGTTAACTTAGAATCAATTTTTCATAGCTGTTTTATTACATTACATTATTATCAGGCACTTCCTCCATGTTGAACTAGTCTATAAAAGCATTGTGGTTCTGACAAGAACTCAAGGATGATAAGTTTGTTTCAAATTCACAACTGTACCACCCCCCATGTCAATCACTTCACATCGGAGAGCAATGTCAGCATCAGCAAATACAAAAATTGTCACCAACACATTTAGAGACTAAATCATACATTAAAGAAATTAGACAAAACTAGTCAATGTGGTTTTTAAATAAGGCAAAATCAACACCATTTACATGTCAAACTATCCACACAAATAGACAAAAATGAAATTACACAAATTCAGTGACATAAATATACAGATGAAATAAACAAGAACATTTGTAATATTCATAGTCTAAAATGACTATAAAATGCAGGTTGTGGGTACTTGTTGAACAGCTGTGAAAAATATATGCATATGTTAAAAATATTTTTTATAATTTACAAACCCTTCATGGTTCTCCTCACTGTTGGGATATAAAATCTCAAAGCATTAAATATTTTGTAGATATGCAGTTACAATGCAACGTGTGTGCATTTGCATTTGCAGCGATATTTCAAATTTAAGACAACAACACAGAGGGAACAATCTTAAATGACACTAAATTATCATATAATCACTGTCAAAAACGAAAATTAAAACATTTTAAGAAGTCTTTTAGAATCAAATTTAGCCTTAAGTAGTCTTGAACTCTGTGTCTTTCAATGAGAATTCACAATTTTAACAAAATCTAACACAACAAAGGAACATGTCATTGATCTGAACACATTTAGACAGATGATTAAATACTTCAATATTACAAAGAATAGCTTTGACTTTTATGAAGCATTTTGAGAAAACCGCCCATTATATATTTACTGTATACAGCAAAGGCCACAATATATTTTTATAGACTTTAAAGGCTTGGATGAGAGGAAAAATCTTTGGAGAAAACATTTAAACTGACAAGAAGCTGAAATTTACTTATAGAAACATTTCATTTACCATCTCATTGGTACAACAAAATATACATCTCTGTACAAAAGGCATTCATTCATCACCATCGAATGTGAAAATGATTAATCTGTAATGTATCATTCATTTACATACACTCCAGTTTACATGATACACAGAACTGTACATCACTAAAATTCAATGCAGAATAGAGACCAATGAAACAAAAAAATTACAAAATAAATTGTTACAAAACCACAAATTTGGTTTTGCTTTTGGTTAGTCTGAATGTACATACTAAAACTTGATTCCTGACAATAACGGAGCCTTTCGTACATTTTTGTACTTAGAAGTTCAGACTGAGGTAAATGCAAATGAGAAATGAAACAGGGAGGAAAGAGAGTTCGAGCGGTAAGAGAGAACTAAAATGAAACATGTTGGTAATGTTTCCGAAGCAGACATGAGCTGTCACACTTGCCCGTAAGAGCGGAAAGCTACTATGACGTGAATCTGCTCATTGGCTCACAATGATGAGTGATCCAACACTGGCTTTACTATTTTCTTTTGGAAAAGTACATGGCAAAAACAGAACACTTGTGGGGTAGGAAAGTTTCAAATCTGTATCTCTCAACACGCTATAAAATATATGCAGCCCATAACTTACAGAACTGCATTGGTCAACTGTCCATTGATCTGGTGTCTATGACATTTACATGTATATTAGCACATACAGTGTTCCCAAAAGTATATGGACACTTTGCACACTAAAGTGATGCTGAAAATATACAGAATGAACTCCACTGCATAGACAACAACAAAATAAACGTTTGTCAAGTTCCTTTCGCCATGTTCCTTAAAACTTATTTTTTGGTCTTGGTTCTTAGGCCATGTTTTGCGGAAAAATTGGCAAAAAATAAAAAAGCTCAGTTGTGTACTTCACCAAATTAATTCAGGCATCCTACACAAAGACTATAAAATTGCTAAATACTTTCACAATATGCCCTAACAAACCAATTTTCTAAAAGATTTTTCTTGCGAAGGGTTGTTAAATGTTCAAACAAAATGTTTTGATATTTTGTTATTTAATGCAAAGACGGTCATACATTTTTAAGACACATTAATGTCTTTTTTAACACAAGGAAGGACGTTGCCATGTTTTGTTTTATTGTCCATATATTTTTGGGGACTATCTTAAGTGCTTTGAAAACAATGTGATAACAAATCAAATCATCATCATAAAGATGTAATATTATTTGACTTAATATCTATCCAGATACCCAGTTATTCGTGCTTGTCTTCACCCCGTGAGGGAAACTCTGTTGAATGTTCATAGGATCAAAGTTGAAGTCCAGGGCGTCGCCATCCATAAGTGTGTCATGAAGGACAGTCTCTACATCACATTCTAGCTGCTCAATCGACATGTCATCCAAGTCACTGGGCAACCGCTCTGGATGACCATGAAGGTGGTGATGAACCGTTCCATGTCTGTGAAAGCCGTTGCCGTTGGTGTAACTTGGCAACCCTACTTCTCCTCCACCTCTTCCCAGGTGAGCAGGATGATTGTGAGGCAGGTGAGGCTTCATGTTACCAAGACGACCAGGATGCACGTGGGGCACCAGGGTACACCCGTTCATGCCCAACGGCGGCGAGGGCATCTGATGCAGCGGTCGCGAGTGTGCGTTGAGGTGAGGATGTGTGTGTGGGTGTGCATGGGGGCTTAAAATTTTCCCACCATGTCCTAGTTGTCCTGACCTAGCGTAGCTAGCAAGCACCCCGTCTCCAACCTGAGAGGCCATGGTTTCTAAAGACTGCATGCGGTCTCTTCTATGATCAGCATCGGCAGCCAGTAACTCTTTAAGCAGGCCTGGAGCGCAGTTGTAATGGCCCGTGAAAGGTCCGTAACCCCCCGGTTTACTGTCTGATAATGTTGGTATGGGGATGGGACCCTGTCCATACAGGCATTTTCGATAGTCCTGCTGGGGCGAGTTGTAAGATTGATACCCGGGGCTACCTTGCATCATGGGTGAGGACAGTGTGGATTGGGCGTCTTGGCTTCCCTGCCCATTACTTTTGGGGGAAATAATGTTGAGGTTGTCTAACAAATTATCCATCATCACGCTCTCAGATCCATGGTGAACCAGGGAACCTGTTATTTCGGAGAGGCTGGGCAGGGGGCCTAGTTTGGTGCCCGGGTATCCGATGTGGATCTCGCCGGCCTCGTCCTCCTCAGGTAGGAAGGGTGAACGGCGTCCGCTGAGCGTGCTGGCATCAGAGCTGGCGCGTGTACGAAAAGTGGTCCAGGGTTCGAAATCGTCATTGCTGTGAGAGCTGGGGCTGCCGAGCCATTTTGGGTACTGAGAACCAGGACTGTTAGAACCGCCATCGAGTCCACCTTGCATGGTCATCTACAGACACAAAAGAGGAAAGCACAACAGCAAAGCATGAAAAACAACTCACACAAAACCAAACGGCCATAAAATCAACTCAATTACCTTTTTCTTGGCCGCTCGTCCTCGGCTCTTTGTAAACTTGCTGTTGTTGTCCATGGACGTGGCTCTCCTGCGTGGAGACTTGCCACTCTTGCCCCCTTCAGGGTTCAGCATCCACCACGAGCTCTTCCCCGTTCCTTCATTCTGCACCCGCACAAAACGACTGTGCAGGGACAGATTGTGTCTGATTGAGTTCTTCCAGAAACAAAAAAACAAACGAGATAGCAATATGAAAAGCTGGTTGCATTTGAGTGTGTGTGTTTGATTTGAAACCAATCACAGGCCGTGGAAATGACCTGTAATCGTCCAATCACGCTTGTGTGTTTGGAGACATACATTTACATTTACGCATTTTGCAGATGTTTTAATCCAAAGCTATTTACAGTGCATTCAAACTATACATTTTATCAGTATGTGTGTTCCCTGGGAATATTTCCAGATAGAAAAAGAACTTTCTCCAACAATTGAGCATCATGTGATGAATAACTACTATCTTGATCAAGAGAAAATGAGCACAATATCTCTTAAGTCAAAATCAACCACCTGCTTTTCAAAATTTAGTGCTATTTTAGCAACTTCAGCTACTCGGTTCTAGTATTTAATGAATAAAATGCACACCTTGTTTTAGTACACATAATGCTACAGTGAATTCAACGGAAAAGGGAAAACGTATTAGTCATGTCCTTGCTTGAACCATTTCCTTCCAAGCTTTTATTAGTATTTTGAAAGTTAATATCAAATTATATAATCTGATAATAAATGAACAGTTAATTTAATAATTTGATCAACCAAGACCAAGTCTACAGAAAGCTTACAGAAGGAGAGACTAAATACAAATAGTCTAAAAAGGGAAAGTGTCATTGTAGAAGTGCACAGAACAGATGATGAATCAGCTGTACGTGTCTTCTGTGAAGCATGTACAAGATCATAAGCACTTGGGTAACCAGAGGTTCAGCTGTCCACATGGGACCACAGGCTAACGAACGAGGAGAAAAAAAAAGAACAGCAGAAAGGATGCTGAGTGTGAGGTACAGGAAGAACTGGAGGACTAGAGATACAATGAGAAAGAGAGGTACACCGGTGGAAAGTTATGCGGTTTTTCAGAGAGAGAGAGAGAGAGAGAGAGAGAGAGAGAGAGAGAGAGGGAGGGCAGGGGAGGGGAGGGTTCGTGGAGGCGGGCAGAGGGAATGTTTTCATAGTGAGAAAGTCAGGGTCGATGAGTTTGTTGTGTGTCTGTGCCTATGTGTAGAGGAGGGCAACTTTTCTGGTAGTGCTGAAAGACCCTTGCAAACACACACAGAGAGCGACAGAGAGACGTATGGGCAGTCTGGCGTCTGTCTCTACTGTAATAGAACCCCCACAGTACCGCAACGTTCCACCCTGAGACACTGACACCATAGTGTGTAAAAAAACATGTGAGAGAGTGAAAAAAAAAGAAAGAGAAAGAGCATACGTATGCGTAAAAGAGCACCATCCCTTGTCAGATTAGCAGTTTGCAAAACAGTCACATTTAGATCTCATGTGAACACGCTTTGCACATGCACAACAGAGCCAGGAAGTGAGTCAGTACAGGAATGTGCATTATTTTGGTAGGGGAGGTGTGACAGTTTTCTTATCGAATAAGACATCACATTTTTTAAATAAGCAAGAGACAGATAATAATATTCAATGGGATCTTTCTAGAATTCAAAAAGTGAAATTTGCACATTCTGGTTAAAGTGTGATGCAATCTAGAAATCTGGGTTCTGACACATCTCAAAAATTCACAGATCTTGCCCACAATCAGCTCAAAAAAATGCAAGTTCTGTGCGAGCTTGTTACAACTGCTGCTCCGAGATCAGCACATGGGACATTTATTCAGTCCACAGCACAGGGCTGACCTCTTTCATCACAGGTATGCGATGTATTTCAAATCTGCATTGTGACCTTTGGTCTCAGATCAGGGATATCCCTAACCCTTCTGCAACGGTGAAAAAGTGTGAATTAAAATCCCCTTTTGGGTACGATTTGAGTCAATCACAGTGACAGGAAAAAAAACATGGACCCGTGCACCAGTTTCTCCACCAACAGGTGGGAAGTGGGCTCAGAATTGCGCAAATCGAAACTCCTCTTTTCAGGGTGTTACGTGAGGGTTTGTCGGCCAGAATCAAGTCCCCACAGTTTTAGATAAACTGGCTTTCTGGTGTTGTGGGTAAACATCGTGTCAAAGAAAGTGAATTTTTGGAGGTCAACTCGTGTCAAACTGGTAAACAACAGTGCATTTGCTTATAGTAACAGGTGCAATGATAATGTGTATGTGTAAGAATGTGTGAAAATGTGATTCTATTCTAATCCTCAGAGCTATTGGTGCAGTGATAGGTGCATTAAGCTATGCTTAGGGGGTCAGGCACTATGTGTTTGTGTGTGCACATACGTGTGTCAGACCTCCTGAGGGATTTATAAACAAGTCCGAGAAACCCCATCTGCATCCTGTCTGACACCCCAGACAGCAGACGCACTGACTGGCATTAAAAAACAACCCGCCATTATTAATCAGACATCACCTTCAGCTCATACAGCACATCAACATAACAAACAGCGAGACAGAGACAATGTTTTACAGTCACGTGGCCTTGTAACAATGTGAGGGAGAAAAATGACAAACATTTTACTTTTGGGGCGATCTGTCTTTTTATGAATGGTCTAAAAGTCCCCATGAAATCTAAATTGAAAATTTAAGTATTTTGGCTTTTATTATGAATATGTTAGCCATATCGATATCTACTCTATAAATTACTGTGCTCCAAAACATTGAAAAACAAAATCACGTTTATAAGATATAAACATTCAAATCTAATGCTGTGTTCACACTAAATGCGAAGCATTGCATTCTTCACTCTTTATTACTTGTGGGAATTAGGGATGCACCGAATCTAACATTCTTGGCCGAAGCCGAACATGATGTGAAACACTTGGCCGAAGGCCGAATAATACCGAACACCGAACATGGTTTTTGCATTTCTTCTATTTATTAAGCTATTTTTTTCCACTATTGCACAAACTGAATAGTCAAAATTTGCTTTTAAAAATTTGTCTTGCTTTTCAATAAAATACAATACAACTTAATATAAAATTGAGCAAAACAAAATACATTAAAACAAAAAATGTAATAGCCTATATTAATTAGGCCTATAACTGACTGGTAAAAGAATGTAATGTAAGTTACTCTGTACCCCTACAACAAAACACTTCATTAAAAACTGTCATTCCACATTAGGCCTATAAACTAAAAATACGAATAAACTAAAACTGTTGGATTATTATAGGCTACGTTGCAAAATGATTTTAAGAAAAAAAAACACCGAACGCAAGCAATTCTGACTGATGCTGACTGACAACCATATCAGTTCACGTCTCTCCTCCAAACTCCGCCCACAGAAGCTGACTGTTCTCTGGTGCACTCGTGGCCGGGATGCACAGAACATACTTTGACAAGTTGTTTTAGTCAGGGAACTGTGTGCCGCGCACCCTGTATGATGTCAAAGGATGTCGCGAGGGCGGGGCTACTGTCAGACAGCCCGCTTCCGTCTGAAGTACACAAGTTACCGACCGGTAAAGACGCTTTCATTCGGAAATTTACTTCCGTGCGGCAAGTCCCGTGCTGTGTCTTTCTCTGACACCTTAAAATGCTCCACACACACACTGCCAAAAGTTTTCGGCATAATAAGAACGCACGTCTCTCTCTCTCTCTGCGCTGGTTGCTAGTTGATCGTTTCTCGAGTCATGTTCGGTAAAATTTATCGGCCATTCACATATCGGCAATACGAACATGCGTTTTTGCATTCGCGATATATCGGGGCAACATCGGTGCACCAAATTACCGAACATGACGATATAGTTAGGGCGTACGTATAATAATCGGCTCACGCGATGATACTAGCGTGACCGAACATTACGTGCATACCTAATAGGGAATTGACGGAAACACTCGAACGCAGATAGCTGTCACGTTCATAATGTCTATCGCTAGATAGTGCCATTTAGATCTCCATTATCATTTAGAAGACACTAGGGGGAGCTGTAGTGCATCTGCATATTGCTATATTTATTTATATATATTGTAACTAAAGCATTGTAATACTTTAAAATGTACCACCACAACACAATCACTTAAAAAAAACTAAAGCATATACCATAAAAATAACCTGCAGTACAATTTAATATTATTTCAGTGTGAAAACCAGTCTACCAAAATCTCATTAACATAAAGTAAAACTTTTATTGTAGTCTTGCAAGTGAGAAAAAAACAGACTAGAAGCTTTTCTATGACTGATAGTATTTTAATGGTGGCTTCAATTCACCCTGATCAATTTACTTATTTACAAGTATTTGGCGGTTTATTATTGACAGGTAAAAGCCTAAACCTTAAATATATGATGACACAATTTTTTCCGATGTATTTCCAAGAAAAAGAACATAGTCTTTATATTCAGAACAATATGGTCGTTTCAAAGCTGAATAAAAAATGTATGAGAATTAAAAGTCAAAGCTCTAAAACAGACAATTAATCGTCATAATCGCAATGATTTATTAGACAATTAATCGTCAGCCAAATTTCATAATCGTGACAGCCCTACACGACAGGGTCTTCACGTGTCCGGATGTGTCAATGAGCTCTTCGTGCAAATTTATCGCTCAAGTTAACTTGTGCAGAAGTCACCCAATGCGTGTCATTTGCGTCAATTGCGTCACGACTTCGCGACTTTTTTTTAAGCGAGAAATGCAAAAAACATTGTGCGACAGGGAGTGTCTTCACATGTTTGGTCAAACTGTAACGTTAGGTGTCAATGAGGTCTAGCTGTAATTGTTTCATTTCCATCGCCCGCCGCAATTAATTTGCGTTTGGTGTGAACGCAGCATTACCTTCTCACTTCCACAAATACAGATCAACGGACATCATTTTAGACTTCTCATCAAATTACAGGCTATATATGAGGTAAACTAAGCGTTATTTGCCATTTTAAAAAGGGTGAGGAACCACTCAATATGTCAACCCAAATTCCTGTTTCAGTGGAAATTATGTTAATGCCTCGAACAAAGCTTCTCATTTCAAAGCACTTCAGTACGTTTCGTGTGCTACTGTATCTGTATGGGTAAGTTTTGTCACTTGAAGTATAGACACAGAACATCAAACATCAAATGTTCAAGCATTGGCGCCAACGGACTGGATAACTCCCTTACAGCTGTTTAACTGCAGCCAGTCAGCCGTGACACCTTGACAACGGTCGTCGGTCAGAGAGTAAACAAGCAGCTCTTCCAAAGACCAGGTGCGATCTGACAGACAGGTGCATGATGTTCAACATGCCAACAAAACACAAAAATCTCCCCAATGTCACGCATAATATCTGCCAAATGAGCAGCAAACCAGCATTTTTATTGTATCTTTTTGCTATTGACAGTAAAAAAATGAAATGGGAAAATATTTGAGGGGAACATAGATCGGATTTAAACCTGTATCACCCGCATGATGAGCATCAAGGCTCATTTTAGCATCATTTTAGTGGCAGAGAGACTGTCTGACAGACAAACAGGTTGATCGTGATAAAGCACTTTGAGGTTGAGGTGACAAACTCAAGAGCAACATTGCATATATAGCCTACAGTATAAACACAAGCAGACTCATGTGATGCTCACGTTGCTAACACTAATACCACATCATAAAACCTAACTTAATGCATCAGGTGAGATAAACCCTGCATTCACGCGCAAAGATTTTAAGTTACTGCAAACAAGTTTGTTCAACACATGATTCGAATATTGAGTAAACAAAAACTAGAAGAGAGTGCGTTTCTAAACTTCTGATCCAGTGAAGAATGCCAATGAATGAGATTTAAAGCGGAGGAGATAAACAAGAATGCACAAGTTCAACAGAACAACGAGAGGTCCTCAGAGATAAACCTGTGACATGAGTCTTCAATGGGCTAAACCACTTCCTCCTGTGCACATCCGCTTTTATCTTTTTCTCTCCTTTCACTGTAAATATTTAGCACTAAAGTGAAAACGTGAAGAATACATACATGTGTGTGAAACCTCTATGAATGGAAACCTGAAATACGGGTTTCTTACTCTATTACATTTATTCATATTTGTTTAGTATATTGTACACAGAGCGACTTTACTGTAGATTCTGTATGTATACAGGCATGAATGACATTTCAAATCTCATTGAGGAGGGGTGTGATATTACTTTTCTAAACACTCAGACTGGCAATGTTTGGCTGGCACTTCAAATAAAATCCTTTTAGACTTGCACTGAATGCGCCTGAGCTATACCAAGGAAATCTCAACGCAGTACCAAAAGCACCTGTGCTTCAGTTCTGTAGCTCCATTACACATAAGATACAATCACATTGTGCCCAGTCTGCACTTTACCTTCATTTCATGTGGTGCAGAAAGGAGGGACAGGAAAAGGCAAATAACGAATGCTATATGACATACTAGAGTGTTCAAGCACACACACACATACTGTAGTCTCTTTCTGTGTTAAAGGGACAGTACACCTAAAAATAAAAATTCTGTCATCATTTACTCACCCTCGAGTTGTTACAAATCTGTATACATTTCTTTCTTCTGATGAACACAGAGAAAGATATTTGAAAGAATGCTTGCAACCAAACCTCGAGGGTGAGTAAATGATGAGAGAATTTAAATTTCTGGGTGAACTGTTCCTTTAAGAACGATAATCCAACCGATACTGTAAAGAATAACAAAATGAGAGAGAGAGAGAGGTCTGATCGCCCTTCTTGGCCCATCCGTTCAGGAAGAGCTGCGTGAAGCTGATAGGAGGCCTGTCTGCCCTCTCGCTCTGCTAGACCACAGGGCTCCTGACGGGCACAGAACAGACCCAATCCGGGACGCAACGATGACCTCTGGGATGTAAAATAATCTAATACATGATAAAAAAGCACTGCTCTGTGATGAGAGTCAGGGTTAAGCAGGAAGTTATGTTTGATAAGAGAAACTACTCCTTTTTGTTATCAGACACATGAAGAGAGACACTGATTGCAGCATTGTTTATCAGTCGCCTTTTTTTCCCCCCAGAGTAAAAGACGTTTTCACAGCTCTGAGCGACAATACTAAGAGGTCTGACTGCAAAACTGTGCTTTCAAAGAGTAGTAATCTGTTAAATACTATGAAACCTTTAATCTTCAGGTTATCTTGGTTGGTCAGGGGTTTAGACTTCAAATCTTTTGCAGTTTAGGAGACTCCAAAAATGTATTCCACAATACCTAAGAATGACCTGAAAGCATTTGATTATAAAAAATTGAGTTTAACAGAAATAAGTGCCTGTCCTATTGAGCAACCAAATGAGATTGCAAGGATCTGTTTCTAAAGAGAAAAATCTAAGAAGCGACAGATTTAAGCAATTCGATGTCAGTTTAATCTCACTGTTGTCTATGAGAAATAAGAGTTTTAGGGCCATATCGCCCATCCCTATCACGATAATTCCTGGTATTTGTTGCGATAACGATAAAAATGATGATATATCCATAACGCCATCCACCGCTGTTTTTTGCGTCAAGTGATAGTAGCTGCATGCAGTCTAGACCCTCAGAAAAACAAATATTATCAAAAAGTAAAACTTACCCCAAATCAAACAGCTTCTAAAATATACCTACAGTATTTTTGTAAATATAAAATATAATAGTGAGAATCGACTTCAAAAGGTTGTAGTAAAGAAAAGTTCAATGAACTAAAGCTCAATAAACACATCATGTCATACCTAAAACTGTATATATTCTATTGTTGGGTGGAAACGATCGATCGCATCACGCTGTCAATCACTCTCTCTTGAACTGTGTGAACCTTCTCTTCTCACAGCAACATACACTGAATCTGTCTATGACTCGCGCTACAGAAAGAGAACAGAAAAATGCGGATAAAATAAATCTAATTAAATAATCCATGCTTAATATGGACTCATATACTTATATGCGCTCATAAACGTATTTAAAATAATGTAATACAAACTCGCATTTGTACTGTATGTAAACAGGCAGCAGTGCTGTGCACGCTGTGTCGCTATGAAAGCACATGTGGGCGCGAGCTGCGCACGGGACGCTCAGTTCATCCTGTATATAGGCAAGAAATCGTATTAAACAATTTGCGCAAACTCTTTCTCAGCTTCACGTCCGCCCTCCGCTATACCCGTTTTCGCTTCACATATGAGCTGTGAATGGGTCTCACAAAGAAATACGTCATCAACTAGAATTTATCGTTTATATCGCGGGAAGACTAATTCCTATCGTGTGGGGAATTTCTACCGGTATATCACAAACGATATAATATCGCCCATCCCTAATGAGAAACAATTCAGATCATTTTTTTGTCAAATCTTTCAACGAGTTCCACGTTTGGTCCTTCTCCACACGCACGCACACACACGCACTGCACACACACACGCATGTTGGGTTTCCATGTTTTATGGGGACATTCCATAGACGCAATGGTTTTTATACTGTACAAACTGTATATCATATTCCCTACCCCTAAGCCACCCCCTAACCCTAAAAGTCACACACAACTGTCTGCTCTATTAGATTTTCAAAAAAGTTAATTCTGTATGATTTATAAGCTTGTTTCCTCATGGGGACAAAAAAAATGTCCTCACAAGGACAAGGATTTTGGATATTGCCATCTTTGTGGGGACATTTTGTCCCCATACCGTAGGGTTTACCCTTCCCACACACGCGCACTGCGCACACACACTGCGCACACACACACACGGCAACATAGGGACAAAGAAAGCGGGAGATCACAACAAGCAGGTTTGACACCCACAGAGGTTTATTACAGTTTTCAAACTGATTTCCAACCCCACCCAACCAATCCAGTCCCACCTTTACCACGCACCTCACACAGACACAAGCAAGCACCTGGGTTGAACTCAGATCTGTCATTTTATCATTTCATGTGGTCGCTTCAGGGAGGGGCAGGAAAGGCAGAGACAACGAAAAGCATGTTAGAGAACAGCATGAAACCAACGCTTAAACACACACAGAGGGTGATTCAGCTGTTCCTTTAAATATAGAATATGCTTACTGGTTAAAAAAGCTGTTAAGTTGATGTCAACCATCAGGTTTTTTTATTTTATTTTATAGATCACAATGCCATATTTTAAAATAATTGCATGTACCGAGTGTGTTAAAGAGAGAGATTGAGGGGGATCTGAGGCCATGAAACCAGAGCAACTTGCTGTGCTCTCTTTTTTCTGTTCTAATCACAAGGTGACCCGACAAGATTTCTGTCACTCGCTGAAGTGTGACTGTTCATTTCATCTTTTGAGTCTTTAATTTATTTCACCTTTGACTTCAAGTCAACAAAGAATTTTGGCTATGACATGCTATGCTTTTAGACACAGTTGGATCTGTCCTAGTAAAGATTTTTTATAGAAGTCTGAATCCTCTAATTAAAAAAACATAGTTAGTGAAAAAATTTCAAAAGAGCAGCTCCCTTTGGGTTACATAAACCAAAAAGGTCCAGTGTATGAAATTTAGCGGCATCTAGTGGTGAGGTTTCGAATGGCAACCAACGGCTCACTCCACTCCACCCCTCCCTTTCGAAGCACTACAGAGGCTGACACAATACTAAGATGTCATTACATTTTTCCTTCTTTGCCGAAGCTCTGTAGAGCAGTTTGTCCGTTTAGGGCTACTGTAGAAACAACATGGAGAATTCCATGCAAGTTTCCATAAAATTCCATAAAACATAACGCTTCATTATGTAAGGTCTTTATACACCTCTGAAGACATAGTTACTAGTATGTACAGTATATTATATTGCATTTCTGTCAATAAATCATCCAAAATTATGCATTGGACATTTAAAATGTTTGCTTTAATATATGTTCCAGTCTTGCATTCTGTAAAAATGCTTGCACACACGTTTGTTGTTATACATTGTGGGGCCTTTCAAGAGACATACAGTATTTACCTCTATAATGTACAAACATTATATGAAATCTCCTAACCCTCACATAAATGTTTTTGTATTTTTACATTTATTAATTTGCATAATTTAGTTTGATAATCAATTTACAAAGTAGGCCCCCGCAATTTATAGAAACCCGTACACACACATGCACACGCACACACTTTGGGGCCCTGTAAAGGAGTGATTCCTGTCACCCAAACTTAATACAATGAGCTAACATGCTTCACATACCAGAGTAGGGCTGTGTTTTGGCAAGTGCCTCCCGATTCGATATACATCACGATAGACGGGTCACGATACAATATATTGCTATGTATTTCGATACGATACACATTTGCGATATATTGCAATACTTTAAATAGAAAATGTAAAAAGTAGAGCTAGAAATACAACATGCTGTGCACCACCTGGTGTTTTCTTTAAGGATAAGTGTAAAAACATCCCTTACCTCTGCAGAGTGGCCATGATGTGCGACGCATGGACCTTTAGATCAGAGGTTTGGGTTCTCAAACTGTGGATTGCGCCCCTCAAGTGGGTAGCACAGGGGAATAAGGTGGCTCACGCAAGTCACTTGGCTGTTGTGGTGCATTACAGTTAAAACACTGAACATGGGCAGTATAAAACCTCTGCTTCATCCGTGCTGTAAATGTGCTGGTGTCACATCCGTGAAAGCACAATAAATGTCATTGTTACTTTTCTTAATAAACTTTCTGTCTAATGCACTGCAGTAGCCAAGTGACTTGTGTCATGACTTGCGAAGCCTACAAACAGCATTATTTTATATAACTCATTACTCCATGACTTATTTTGAAAACCAAAGCACACCCACACATCAGCTCTGAGAGCTCCAAGCGTTCTTATATTTTTCGCCATGCTCGCTTCCACTTTCTTTTGGCCGTATGTATATATGACATGATTTTAAAAAAATATATCGATAGTAGAGGTATCACTATCGATACACTTTTGAGAAAAAAAAATATTGCGATAGTTACATGTATCGATATTTTTGCACAGCCCTATACCAGAGTAACACACATAAAGACCCCCTGCACTGTAACAAACCGCACGCACACACACACACACACACACACACACACACACGCACACACACACACACACACACACACGCAATGACTAATTCCTGTAGTAAGGACAGCATGGTTTCACCCTCAGTTACCTGATTTTACCTTTAAATTCTCTGTCAAACAGACTCGAACAGTCTTTTGTGTGTGTGTACTGGTATCGGTCCAGTGCAAAATCTCTAAACCAAGTATACTAACAGGAAGTGATGTCATATTTTGGTAAAAGAAGAAGATTGGACATACACAGACAGGCCAAGGTCATGTGAGAATCCTTATCTACATTCTTTTCATCTCAAGCTTTTCCCGCAAATACACACAGACACATTCATTTCTTTATCGTGGATTTCCCACATCAACAATGTTCAAACGCTTCCTTTAACCCCTTACAGTGATAAAACAGTTTTAAAGTTCACTCAAAAATGAAAATTCTGTCATCATTTACTCATCCTCTTGTCATTTCAAACCTGTATGACTTTCTTCCCCAGAACACAAAAGAAGATATTTTAAAGAACATACCCATTGAGTTGCATTGGTTTCGTGTCCATGCAATAGAAGTGAATGGGTGCTGCCTCTGTTTGGTTACCAACATTCTTCAAAATATCTTCTTTTGTGTTTTGCAGAAGAAAGCCATACAGGTTTGAAATGACAAGAGAGTGAATAAATGATGAAAGATTTTCATTTTAGGGTGAACTATCACTTTAAGAAATTTAGATGCATAATTTGCTAGTTTGTCACCTGAAATTTCTGTGTTCCTGTAACTGATGTCGCTTTGGATAAAAGGATCTGACAAATGTCTAAAAACAACATTATCAGCAACTAAAATGTAACTTTACTAAATTAACAAATGATAAAGAACTCCCTGTAATCAAAATATCTTTCAGCAGACATTATGTAGGCTGTTCTGAAGGCAGTTTACATACTGCACGTGTAGTAACGGTTTATGTCACAGGCCACTGAGAAAAACAATAGATTCCAGTAAGGCGGCAAGTATGGGGGTCTTTCTGCCCCTGGTATCCAGCCGACATTAGCCTCCCCTGAGAGAAACAACAGAGAGACCCTCTTCTGAAGCACCTGCCGTTGTGCATGCATGTACTGTATCTGCGTGCATACTCATGCTTGTGCGTTTATGTTTGAGTGTGTGTTGCACGTGCATAACTGCTCCCCAGGGGCGGCAGGGGTGTGTGTGTTATTGTTAGACAGTGTAAAGAATAATACTCCTCCTGTTCTCCTCCCATGTTATTCCATTTTGTGAGAGCACAGTTATTTGCCAACATTCTTCAAATTCATATCCATGTCAAATTAGTTTTAAGATAATGAAAATTCAAATTGATCTTACTTTCTTAATCGATGTACCTGGTTGTGTTGTGTATTCGTAAAATCAAAGTGTTTGTTTTCAAAATGTTTCATCATAATTAAATAACTTTCTCTGCCTCGGCAACAACTTCCGAAATCCAATTAAATTATGATGGATAACATAGTGCTACCCTGCATTACTGTACAGTATGTCCGGCTTCTCTATTTAAAATATTTTTTTCAAAATAAATCATTCACAAAGCAAATGTAATATGTGTTTCTTTCAATAATACTTTTAGATACCAACATTATTTTTACCATCATTTTTACCAGTTTCGTCCATTCCATAAGACTGAAAAGTAAGAAATAAACAGAAAGCGGCCAAAAACAAAAATATGTGCATGCCCGCATTTACCATAACAAGTCAAATACAGAAAGGCAAATATACTTTACATTGTACACCAGACTCATGTTCTATATTCTGCAATGAACCAGACAGTCTGACGACCAGTTTTGTTGTCAAACTCTAGTACCCTCATAGTACCCCCCCTCCAGTCCCAGGACGGGGTGAGAGAGTGTGTCTTTTTCAAGGAGGGAATGTCGCTATTTTCCAGCCACTCAGCAGGAAACGCATCATCATTCATTGTGGGAGACGTGTGCGCTGTTTTTACAGGAAAGTGCAAAAATAACCTTAAGCCAAAGGTTCCACCGGACTCAACATGACAAAGCTCCAGTAGCGGCCTACGGTTTACATGAAAGGAAAAGGATATCTGTGCTGCCGGTAGAGGGGAGAGACAAGGGTCGTGTTTGATTTAGTGGACCTTTTAATGAGATCCCTTTGTGGTTGATGGTAGGTGGGGATTCTGATAGTAGGTGTGCAAATATAATTGTAAAGGGAGGACAAATATTGAGCAAAAAATATATTTATACTTGTGAAACTTAGCATTTTTGTTCAGTATATAGTTCTAAATGGTTCTTGGCCACCATTGACTACCATAGGAAAAATTGCTTTCTAAATTTCTTTGTTCTGTTGAACGAAAAAAAAAAGATATTTTGAAGAATGTAGGAAAGCAAACAGTTCTGGGGCACTTTTCACTACCATTGTCATTTTTCCTACTATGGTAGTCAATGGTGGCCAAGAAGTGTTCGGTTATAAGAATTCTTCCAAGTATCTTTCTCTGTGTTTTGCAGAACAAATACATTTTTACAGATTTGGAACAACTCGAGGTTGAGTAAATGATGACATTTTTGGGTCAACTGTCCTTTTAATAGGAAGTTTGGGGTTTAGGGGGTGTTGAGGGGTTGTGACATTTAACAACCATGTATTTTTAATGTGTCAGTAAAAAAAATACAATTAATAACTTACAATAGGGGGTCTGTCAACACTGGTTATATTTATCAGTCTGCATCATGAAAAAAGAAAAAAAAGTCTCAATCCCACGACTGCTGATTAGCTAGCTGATTCTAAACCCTTGACCTCTGAAAGAACTTTTCTTCTCTGCTGATGTAATCAAGACTGTGAGAGCAGAAAAAGATGAATATTAACCAATAATATTAAAGACTAACGTCCACGATCCAATGAAATGTGATGGCTAAAATCAGATACAACCGTTTGTGATTTTCCACTGACTCAACATTGAGTCACACTGAAACTAATGAGCAAATTCATCGCAATGTCAGCGACTGATACAACCAGGAAACAATGATACATATACCACTCACAAATCTAAAGAACATTCATTTTGCAAACTACAACTGAAACATTGCACTAATGTAGTAAGAAACATTTGAACAAAAAACTAAGAAGCAGATGCCACTGTGATATTCCCTTGTAAACAAGCCACTGGATTTTTCTGACAGGCTGCAGAGGAAATGCTTTAAGGAACACATGGAGATGGAAGTGAGCGCACGGCTCAGGAATGGCGGATGTTTGACGCTTTTCCCTTACGGTGACGTCCTTTCCCTTCCATTTCTGCTCCTCCTCCACCTTCTCTCCCAAAGTCAGAAAACTTGCGTTCACCTCCTGCGATTTTGCAGTGAAGCCATAGCATTTCACTTAAGTACAGTGGGGCCTAAAAAAATCCACCTCTGACCTTTACAAGAGCCCTGTGACCCCAGACGGCATCTTAACTCTAGTTTTAGAATCCCATGACTGAGAATTTTAACACTGACATGAGGACATAATATACAGAATATATGCTTGGGAGGCTAGAGACTAGCTTTCACAAGAATGCAGACACCCCATGGTACCTCGACCTCCATAGAAGTGGCGTCAATGAGGTGCATTCTTCCACTTATCTGTATAATGAATAGGAGTCGACAAAGGGTTGCGGTGGCCTATGACCGTCTGGCTGTTGTTGCCTATTTACATAGCATGGTGTGAAGATTGTCTAGTGTGGCTCTGTTACTATACTTGATAAGTAAAGGATAATGTACAGGCAGCCGGTTGTTATCGCAGAAACAAGCCCCGACAGTGTGATCAGGACCCGACACGAAGCGGAGGGTCAGGTATCACACTGAAGGGGCTTATTTCTGCGATAACAACCGGCTGCTTTGTACAATATCCCGCTTATTACATGGCTACTTGCCATAAAATGTGAATTTGAAATATTTTATTGGCTCTTTTTACCGAATGCAGGAAATTGGTTTAATCATTTGTAAATATAATGTCATCCATGTTATTAAAAGATATATTTACATTTAATTTGTCAAAAAAACCTGTCAAAATGATTTGCTGCATCCGGGTTACCGTGTGTTTTTAGTTTTGAGAGGTTGTTATCTGTGAATAACGAACCTGCAAATGTCGCGACTGGCCAATCAGAATCAAGCATTCCAACGAGCCGTGTAATAATTGACTATAAAGGCCTGATGCCTGTTCCACACCAAGTCCTGCATGACTGAAGTACAAAACGTTAATAAACAATGAATATTTGTGATGAAATTTTATGCAAAATCTGTTCACATTCAATTAATTTGCGCCAATATCCAAATTAAAAAATGTTTTGAATGCATTCAGCTAGATTGTTATGCATGTGTTCTTGGTGACGAAAATTAAAACAAGAAAATCTAATTTACTCTCCAATATCTGCCTTTTTGAAAAAAAATAATGGATGCCTATATCTTCTGTAAATACAGTATATATATGTTTCACAGGGGCTTACAGAAGTACCAGACACCTCACGTGACTTTAAAAGCACATACAGAGGCTTTGAGTTTGACTTCTTGTGGTGTGGCTTTACAAAGAATGACACAAACGCTTATTGTCTTCTTTCTTTCTGGAAAAAATTTGTTAAGGTTGGCATGGCTTTAGTTTTGATGAGTCCAGGGACTGCTTGCAGCCAAAATGCATACAGTATTTCTTTTTGTAGCAAGTGCAAACAAGTTTGAAGGAATTTCTTTGGTGAAGCGTGAATTCCTGTCAATCTTACACCCAATTTTTGTCATCATAAAATACACTCTAGGCATCTATTATTTTATTATTTTACAGATGTGATTTGGGCAGTTCCATGCAAATGTCAACCTTACCATTAAAAAATAGTTTCTACCAAAGGTTTTCACTATACTAACAGCAAAAATGTCCAAATTTGGTGGTTTAAATAAAGTAACTATTTCAAGTTCTATGAAGAGACATCCCTTCTCCATTTGTTGGGTATGATTGCTTCAGGTTTGTGCATTTTAATTCACAGAAATCCTACAAAGTATGTAGTCTCTCAAAAACAGTGTCCTTTTTTGTCACGTCCATTACGCAGGTTTCTTTCCTTTTTTTAAAACCGAAAACTTGTGCATAGGCTCATATTTTTTTGATGATTAGACTATCAACAATGGTTTAGTAAAATTCAAACCTATGGTTCAGTATATTGGTAACAAATAGAGGGTATGCACATGACGTCACTTTCCCACTTGAACACGCCAAAAGAATCTCCCTTGAGTGGCAAAATGGCTGCTTGCAATATCAGGAAATGCAATTCCGCGCAACATATCAGTGTCCAAGGACACCTGGTTCCTCTGTAAGTCGTAAGGATCACCGTCGAGTCCAACTGCTTTTAATTTCAGCAAATAATTGTGTGTTTTAGTCCTGGTTTCTTTGTTTCTCCTATTTGAAAGTAGCCATTTTGCTGCATGTTTTACCACTCAAGAGAACGTGTTCTCTTTGTCTGTGTGGCGAGAGATAGCAACACTGACCAATGCCGTACGTTTGGGGTGAACCTGTTTTGTATGATCAAATGGCACATTAAGGGAGTGTTTGGGAAACTTTGTGAACCATATTGATTTATTATATTTTGTTTGGTGCTACTTCTGGAGCAAAAATGACACATTGTAGCTTTAAGAAACTTTTCAGGTGAATCGTACAAAAAAACCCTCTTTTTGCAATACATCTTTGGCGCTGACATCCGGTCGCCGTCATCTGACATTTTGGTTTGGAGGTTTATTCTGATATCTGATGGGTTCAGAGAGTTTGTGTGTAACTTTTAGTCCCAATGCATGCACACTGATGCAGCTATAGATTAAAAGCCACAGGTACCCACAGAAATCGAGTTTGCACCAACTCTCAGAGCCACGGCGTCAAACTCTTTCATGTGTTTGCGGTACAGTGGAGCAGCTTTGCATGAGTTTCATCTCATTTCAACCTTTTTCTCCTTTTACTTCCTTTCATTTGCGAATGTGTGTGCGTGTGTAAGAAAGCATAAAATGTCCCTTCAATTTTGCTGCACTTTGCACAATGCTAATTACATGCTACCCATATGTAGAGCAGGTATCATCTATAAACCACAAACTTCAACCTCTGCAAATTTCACCTGTATGTGCTGACAATTATCTGTCACATAGATTCCGAGAATCTGTCCTGAGCTTACAAACTCTAAAGTTTCAAACATTTTCTAGGCTTTTCTATTTAAAATTCAGAATGTACTGCGGCTGTAGGATGAATACAGCAGTTGAGGATGAATCCACAAACGCTCAAGTTCAGCAGTCACTGGTTTTGGAGAATAAGTGACCTATTCACCTACCTACAGCCGAAACTTATTGACCGACAAACTAAGCTACGATTTTGTATCTGCTCCGAGATAAGGTTGTACAAATATTATGTGTGTGCATTTGAAACACTGAAAATCCCGCCGTACAAATGTATAGCTTGCATGTGTGTATTACTGGGAACCCTATGGTGAACTTCAAAGCACGTAAAGGTAACAGGGTTCATCTGCTGAAACCAGGGCCCAAAGTTAAACATTTTCTTAAAGCCATGATTAAAATAGAGGGAAAAACTAGAAAGCATGCTTAAATAACATAATGAAAACCTAAAACAGTCAATGACAAAAAAATTGAAATGTATAAATAGTAAGCTATGCGTTTAAATCAGACAAAGAAAACCAGTACCATTATTTGGGTCAGACACTATCTTTATATCACAGACATATGAATAGAGTTCAGAAACAAAAAGTATGTGTAATTTACTAAAAGTACTCAAGGTGGTTATAAGGGCACTTGAGAGTTTAGGTATAAAATTGACCTACATGGAATTCTACCTGTGTGTGTGTGTGTGTGTGTTTGACTATTTATGGCACGTAAACAATGGCGTGTGTATTAACAGACACAAGAGAGTTATGAAACAACATACTGTGGGTTGCCAAAAACTCATAAAATGCGTTTGAACACCACCCTCATTATTTTGCTTTGACTTTTAGATGGCCATGGACTCCCGTGACATGCTCCACAAACTTGGTGGCATGACCTTTAAGTTTTGACCTTTGACCCCTGGAGATATTTAAATCCCAGAGTCTTAACTCTCAATCAATTTGACTTTAAGCTGCACCCAAGTTCAAGGCTCAAACTTGCAAACAGAAGGGTCTTTTGCATTTGGCTCCCACTTCTAGAGACTTTTTGAATGTGACAAAGAACGAACCTAATCAGATATGATGCAATAAAATCAGTCACAAACAATTATATTATCCACAATAAAAGACATTCAAAACATATTTAATATATACGGTTATTGTGGACCAATGAGATCTCACGATGGGCGGGTCTACCCGGCACACTGCTGCAGAAATAGAAACAACAAATTGACAAAACTTCCTCCGTCATCACAGTCATGCCTGGTAAGGAGGACAAAAACTCAGAAATGATTTTGATCTCTTGTCAATTTGTAAAAAAACATATACATAATTATTTCATATTATACTGTCAGTTTAAAGTAAAAAGGTGCTCATTCAGGTGCTCAAGTGTAACTACTTCAATGGGAGAATCTCAGACAAGAATGCGTAATTGTCTGTGATTTTAATGGGACAGGAAGCAGAATATTGATCTAGTCTCAGGTATGTAGACAGTTTAATGATAAAGAACAGTCCAGCCCATACAACCCGACAGAAACATTCTACGATCGACTGGAATGCTTAAACTATAATGTCACCGATGCAGAGGTCCAGACAACGTTTTGTTGTGGCGTGCAGAGCCGATGGCGGTGGTAGTGGGGAACCTCACCTTTCAGGTAAATGTGTTTCCCTGTCATGACTGGTAATCCTGCAGGTATTTTTAGCTCGGTGATAGGAGGAGGCCATGAAATATGTGACAGTCGGGATTTGCGTTTCCATTTACGCACCGAACGCGGCAAAGAAACAAAAGTGGCTTGTGTGGAGAGGTGAATCAGAAAATAATACAAGTGCGGCAGAGATAAATGACAGGTTGACAAAAACCCTTTCAGCACCGAACAAAGTCTCTATTTGCTTCACCTTGTTTGTGAGATAGTCCCCTGTATTTAAGGCGGTCGGTTTTAGTCATTAGGCACCTTAAAACTCCACAAGGGCTTTAGAAATGTATGCTTGGATCATGAGACTTACTACATAGCTTTGCATGCATTTCAAAGCGTTCAAAGTGGTGGTAATTTAGGTAAATCAGATGACTTCAAGCCAGTTCACTCACATTCCTTGGTGGAAATTACGGTAGTTAGACATTTAACCACCAAAAAGACCTCAAAAAAGTGCAACTGCTTGTTTTCTAATATAATGGAAGTAAACAGAGGCCAAACATATTTCATTAAAACTAAAGTTGTCCTAAAGTGCTACATCACAAGTTCTGGAGCAATGCAATAACGTTTAACCTCGTTTCAATAGTCATGGCATTAGCTGAAAATATTACCCTCTGGCTGTCTAGCTCTCTCTTTCCTACATTCAAATATGTCACGTCATCGCACGTCACACCACGGTTGACATCAATGGAACTTGGCACAGAAGTCATATGGACAATTTCATGATATTCTTTTATGGCATGTTTGGAATGTGACAGTCCCTGTCCACATTCCCTTTCGTTATACGGAAAAGAGCAGACCGTCTTCTAAACATGGAGAAAAGTGAACTACGATCATTTATTTTTGGGCGAATTTCTCGTTCTTTATGAGAGCATGCCACATGTGAGCGGCTTCGTTTAAACCTCTACTTTCTGAAGGGAAAAAAGCCAACCACGAAACGAGCTCTTCTGTCAAGGCTATTAAACAACGGTTTAGCTAAACAGGCATCTCCAACCGCGCGGATGAGACTGTGTTGATACACGAGTCCCTCCTCTTTCGCGCCTTACATTCCATAACAAACCGCATGTCTCGTGTGTTTGAACTGAGGGAATCCACAACTGGGCTGTGATTTCGATGGCTTATTGTAACCATGATATAATGCTTTCTTTTTAGCGTATGGAAATAATAATAATTATTATATTGGTATAAATATTTTTTTTTATTTCCACATTCGGCTTTTAAACTCGTTTTCCACCTACCACACTGATGCCTCGTACAACAGAATTACGTTACTGTAAGCGGACTTGTTTATCTTACAGTAAATTACTGACTTTAATTTAAGGCAAAATCATGTTCCTATTTGACTGGTAGATCATTGTGTTAGCAACGCAAAGATTATGGGTTCGAGCCGAGGATATGTAATATTGTATAAAAGCACCTGACAGATGCATACATGTAGATACCGCGGTTCTACATTCAGGAGCACTTCATCTCAAAAGAACGTTTTCAACGTGCAAATACTTTGTAACATGATTGTGTGTTTTAAACGATGAAGTACTCTAACTTACGCACGCATGATGGAGACCTCTACACTAGAATAAATGGCACTTGTGCTTGGCCTTGGAGAGCAATTACCTTCCAGCCGGCTGAGCTGTTGCTGTCGCCCTTATCTTTGAAGTAAGGCACGCTCTTAACCATCCACTCGTAGATTTGAGACAGGGTGAGCCGCTTCTCAGGGGATCTCTCGATCGCCTTGGTGATGAGGTCAGCGTATGACATATTCCCCCATGCGTTCCTACGAGACGAGCTGCTCTTCCTCTGGGCCGCTGCGGGGCTGGAGCTGCTGGCAGGGGCGGGGAGCGGCGGCACCTGTTGAGGGTGCGTCAACTGGGGATTCGGCTGCTGTGGATGCAACGCCGCCGAAAGCTGTTGCTGGGGATGAACGCAGTTGTCCTGGCAGTGGAAGTCGTTACACAACAGAACGGGCTTCTCCTCCGTGTAGTCTTCGGTCTCCTCTAGTAAACTTAAACTGTTAATAAAGTCCACAATGCCTTGCTCCGGCTTGACGGACGGCGCCGGGGAGGATGTGTTTGAGCTCCCCGGCTCGTTGAATTCGGGTCGGTGCAGCGGCCAGGTGCATGAACGCGGTCGGGAAAGAGGCTCGAAATCTGGGTCGATGTCAACCAACTGTTGCTGCTGCGCTTCTGCCATCCCAAAATCAAAGCCAAATCAGATGACTTTTCTTTGGTCAGATGATAAGTGCCGTGAAGATTTTAACATCCGCTGGTGAAACCACTAGTTTGTCCAACTCTAACAATTACACATGATTGGATCTCAATTTATCTAGATTACAATAAAGCACAAGTTTCTTCCCAAACAAAGTTACGTCTGGTCGTACGGAAAAAGTCAGCGATGTGTAGTTCGTACCATGCCTACCACGGCTTTAAATGAAATGAGTTTTATGAGCGCTCACAGGGTGCAGCGTGGAGTGGAGTGAGTAGAGCCACGCCCACATCTGAAGTGACAGCCAGGTCAGCCAATTACAAGCGCCTATTTAAAAGTTAAACAGATTGCGTCTGTATAACCCACGTTACTACAGTTTATCCTGTCCGTTAAACAGGATTTGCAGAAGATTAGACTGCCATGAAAGAATGTGACCACCCATTTTAGCTTTCCATTCATCCTTTTAGTTGTCCAATATGAAATAATCATCAGTTTAATGCAGTGTATTTCGGTGAAACGCAGCACTTTCTTCAAGATTTAAGAAGCCGGGTGCACCGAGATTAGAAACAATTTGAAACATATCCGCATGTCAAATAGTTTGTAAATCTCTTCAGACTTGGCTTTCTAAATGTGTACTTAATACTTTCAATAAAACAAATGTGTGGCATGTGTACCTAAATATTTCCAGCTGGCCTCCACGCGAACATTTGCTGTCAGCGTTATTTCACTAGAGGGAGACATTATCACACAATTTCTACAAATTATCGCTAATAGTTACACTTTATAATTTGTAGAAATGTTGTCTGCGTTTTTAAAAATATATTTGCCATATTATGCAAGACTCATACGTATAATTAAATGAGTATTGGTGACGTATTGTAGACTTTACTTTCTATGTTCACCTTCAAGCTGTAATAATGAAATAACGTATATGAGAAAGAAATATGCAATTCTGTGTTTCATGCTGTGTGTGTTTTTTTTTTAAGAAATTCAATTCTAAAGGAATAAAATTCCTTTTTGTAAATATCATATTGTATATATGATAGGCTTTAGGGTAAGGCATTTTTTTTCATTTAAAACTGTTAATTGCTCTGACTGCATTTTTATTTATTTGTTTATTTATTCATATTCTATTTTGTATTATTTAACTTTTTCAATTAAAGTAAACTAAATTAGATTTTTTTTATTTTTGCGACTTTTATTTTGAAAGTTATGTGCGCGCACTATCCCGGTAGTAAAATAATTTCAGAAGCTTGTGCCTGTACACAACTGAAAAAACCATCCGCAGTTATTAATGAAAAAGCGACCAAATGAATAATTAGCAAATCATTTTAAACAATCCATTACAAAATACACGTATTGCAGAATATAAAGCAGCTAGTCGGTGAACGGAACGGAATTGTATTGATGTGGAATCGGACCAGTTGTTAATACAAAAAGGATTTCAGTCCAGCACAAGGTGTCGGGATGAGCTTCTTCAGTTTCGGACAGAGTGCTGAAATTGACATAGTTCTGAATGATGCCGAGACGAGAAAAAAGGTGGAGCACAAAACAGAGGATGGAAAAAAGGACAAATATTTTCTGTTCTACGACGGGGAGACAGTCTCTGGGAAAGTCAACGTAACCCTGAAAAATCCAGGGAAAAGGCTGGAACATCAAGGCATCAAAATTGAATTTATCGGCCAAATCGGTAATTAAAACGCTTGGATGAGCAATGCTTTACGACTGAATGCTGTGTTATTTTTTAACCGCTCATTAAAGATCAAGGTTTGGCATCGATCTGTGTTTGTATGGACGTGTTGCGCGCTCAATTCAGTCATGACAAATGCGTTTAGTAACGTTTATTTAATTAAGGGAATCCATAGAGTGAGAAATGAAATATGTTGAAGTGTCATGTTACAAACAGACAGTCTCGTGACAGATGACACATCCGTTGTAAAAGGCGGTAACTTTATTATCCACGGGCCCACACCGAGTGTATGTCACAGCCGGGCTCTCAATACTTCATACTGTTTGAGTAATTTACGTTAGCATTTAGGCAACATTTAGCTCCTTGTATAATCCTTGTGTATTTCTATAAGAAATTATAAAAAAAAGTTGGATTCTCAGATTTTTACCTTAAAATGTTTGTACTGCACTTACTAACCTTAGCCACATATGAACAAATAATAATGATATGCAATAGACACATCTTGAAATTAAACCTTAAATGCTTTAAGTAATATTTTTTTTGCTTTTGTGACTTGCTTATGTTTTTCCAGAGTTGTATTATGACAGAGGGAACCACCATGAGTTTGTCTCTCTGGTGAAGGATTTAGCTCGGCCTGGAGAAATGGCCCAATCCCAGACCTTTGATTTCGAGTTTACGCATGTGGAGAAACCATATGAATCCTACACTGGTCAAAATGTGAAACTTCGGTATGCATTTGCCATTTTTTAGCATCCTATGCTATAGTTCTATAGCATTAAAGTCATGGGTTTCTGTCCCGTACTGATACACCTTAAATGCAAGATAAGTTACTTTGGATAAAAGCATTAATCAAATACATAAATCTGATGTAAACATTTTATTTTAAGAAGGAATGTTGCATATGAGCTTTCCATACATTTAATACACCGTAAGTAGTAAATTGTAAAAGTTATTATACAGGTCGGTCATCTCTGATGGTGTTATATAATTGTGCATTTTTCCCTCAGTTATTTCCTGCGGGCCACGATCAGCAGGAGACTAAATGACATCAGCAAAGAGATGGACATTGTGGTGCACACGCTCAGTACGTATCCAGAGCTCAACTCCTCCATAAAGATGGAGGTGGGAATCGAGGACTGTCTGCACATTGAGTTTGAGTACAACAAGTCCAAGTAAGTCTGGTAAACGGCTACTGGCTCAGTGAACAAAATGCTTTCATACTAAAGTTAAAAGCTAAAATAATTTTACTTTAAAAGAAGTTAAAATTGAAACTAAAATAGTAAATGGTGCTGAATTTTGTCTCTGTTCTCCCTTTGTGCCAATATTTTTCTCCTAAAAATCTTTAAAATGGCAGGTATCACCTAAAAGATGTCATTGTGGGGAAGATCTATTTCCTGTTGGTGCGAATCAAGATCAAACATATGGAAATCGACATAATTAAACGCGAAACGACAGGGACGGGGCCAAATGTGTACCATGAAAACGACACCATTGCAAAATACGAGATTATGGATGGGGCACCTGTCCGAGGTCTGTAACTCTGAAGCTAACTTTATTTTTACTGCCTTATTTTTACTGCCATCATCAATTTTTAAATATTTACCGATCTCTGCTTTATTTAGGCGAATCCATCCCGATCCGTCTTTTCTTGGCTGGGTATGAGATGACTCCTACCATGAGAGACATTAATAAAAAGTTCTCTGTACGTTATTACCTGAACCTCGTGCTCATCGACGAAGAAGAGAGACGCTACTTCAAGCAACAGGTACAGTTTATTAGCAAATAAAAAGTCCATCCATCATTTGTCCTAGTTTGTGTATTAATGGACACTATGGATTTTCTAGGAGATCACGCTGTGGAGGAAAGGCGATATTGTAAGAAAGAGCATGTCCCACCATGCGGCCATTGCCTCTCAACGCTTTGAAGGTTCAGCAAGTGCAGAGAAAGCTCTCGCTCAGGCTAAAGAGGACAGCAACTAAACTCAACCACGTGAACCCATCATCTCGTGTGTGTATGTGCATGTGTTACAAAGAAAGTGCGTATGGATTTAAAGAAGGCCTGAGCTCCCAATGTTTTTGGGCAGTGTAAACGTAAGATTTTACATTCCTTAACAAATATAGTTTATTCTTACTGTAAGTACAGTAGCTTTTAAAAGGGATGGATAAGAAAAGCAAAATGCTTGATTCATAAAACCATGCTTCAATATTTACAAATTTGTCCTGGCGGCCACCGTGGAAATATCTTGCTCCTTGTATGTAATAGAAATTCATATAAGTTTTTAATATATCAACAGTCCATCTGGAAAACACAAACACATTCCATTCTCTAAATTCCACTTGCAGTCTTTTATAAAACCTGCGTTTAATATTCATATTGTTTTTCTTGCATTACATATACATTTATACAGTGTTCAGTTTCTGTTTCCGAAATAGCATAGAACAAATTCATATTTTTGTAGTGATTTCAAACTGTTGTCATGGAAAGAAAACCTTTTTTATACAGTATGCGTACCAGTCCATGCCTTTTTACTTCTGTTGCCATTCCTGAAGAGAGATTATGGGCTTCAGGGTTTTAGCCAATGTGAATCTTGTCTTAGGTGGTTACCCCAAACGCCATATCATCCCAAATATACCCCTATTTAGACTAAATTGTGTTTTGGCAAACAAACCAAATTATTGACACTGTGTAGCTGAACTAAAATGCACCTGTATTTTTGTTTAAACAGAACGTGTCTTGATAAGTGATAGTCTTAGCTCCTACACTTTCAAGTGTAAAGAGCATTTAAATTAAATTCAGTATTATGTTGGAGTTGGGGAAACAACAATTTTGGACCAAGTTGATTCCAATTGTCATAGACACAATTTTATTTTGGGCATTTTGTGTCATTATGACCAACATCAGAAATCATCTTTTTTTATGTTGTAGCGCTATTTAACAACCTATTAAAAAAACTCTGTAGCGGTCCAGCTTGATGAATTCTGACAGAGCGTGCGGTCTTGACTGTTTGAAAAACAGAAGTAGCATATAAAACGATTTACTGGAAGTGATGGAATTTGGCACTTTATGCCCATTTTCATAGAGCTGCAGCCTTTCAAATGAATGCTTTGTTAGTTACTCTCCAGTTGTAATTATTGCTTTTTGTCGTGTTTGGACTGGGGGTGTTTATCCATCCAAAAACATCCAGGATGAATCATCCTATGATGACCTGCTTTCTCTGGAGCTGTAATTTCAACAGATTGCTCTTTTGCTAGTACTTACATTTACTTAAGTGGAAAAATATCCTTGTGTCAGGGAACAAATATAAACTAAACCACAGTAAATCTAGCGTGTGCTTGCACACCATGGTCCGAATATTGGTTCCAAATTGCTGTGATGTTTGTGAAACTGTTCTGTCTACCTTCAGGAGCGACTGCATATATTTGCAGCTGTGTTTGGCCGATAGAGTAACCTCTTGCTTTTGATGTCAGGACGCAAGACGTAACAGCTAAGGCCTATATAGCACATGTATACAACTTCCACATGTAACTGATGTCATGGTTCATTGATCTGTCTCTTTGCAAAATAGTCATGACATTTGCCCTTCCTTTCTCTATGTGCCAGACTATGTTTACTGACTTAACATATGTGATTTTACAACTTAGCACTGTGTATCTTTTCAAAACAAAGAAGGAAATGTTTTCATTGTTTCTTAACATTCTTGACATTTATCATTGTGCAAAAACATGCTGCTTTATACAGCATTAGATAAACAACCATATTTCTATATTAATATTATGTATGTACAGTATATATTTACAGAAATGCAAGTATATGATTTTGAAATGGTTTAGAAATCGCTGATTGACAGCTCTAAGGTACTAGCAGAGTTTACAAAGGGGTTTCCAAGATCGTAGAGCTGAAATGTGCTAATGTAAAATAGGAAGAACATACAAGTGATCTAACTGCTTTCAGTTCTCTGTATACAGAATTTGTTTTTAACTCTGAACTGTCTCCTCACAAAAACTTCTAATGTTCCGTGTCCTCATTTTACCTGCATTGGAAGTCAGTTTAGGAAAATGTACATGTGCAAATATTTCAAAGAAGAGATAAAAGTTCAAATTGGTGGTGGTGATGTACATTATGTATACGAGGTGTGTTTTGCAAGCGATTACAAACAAAATGTAACTATAAACTGTTTTGATAAGTAAAATCCCAACAAAATGTGTTTTTTAAAGACTTTTAAGATTTTGTTAATATTAAATCTTAAGTCGATTTGTTAAGTTAGTTATTTAAAAGATACTGTAAAAAAGTAAACGATCTCGTTTGTCAGCCAGCAGTGCCACCTGATAAACACTAGAGGGAGGCCTGGCACCTTATTGAAGGGAGAAAAAACGTCATTTTCACAGATCAGTGGTATTTTTGCTTCATAGCCTATTACAGCGTTCATGGCACAGTGATTTGCAATACATACTGAGAAAATTATATGACCAACATGTAGCCTGCCTTCGTAATTACTTTGTGGAGTACGTTGCACATAAATTACTTGAATTTTCGTACATAAATTTCGTTTTAATATCTTATTGTTTGAAAAGTTGGCTACAGCCAACTAAAGACAGATCTGAGTTTTGAAGAGTGTGCGCACCTTGACTGAGGTAAGTTAGGCCTACTGTAGATGTTTGTGTCGATCGGCTCGCTGAGGTGCTGACGGCTGTATTTTCAGAGAGGGTAACCTGGATGATTATTGATCACATCTGTATCGAGACCTTTTCCTGTACAATTGCCAACATTTTTCCCAACATCTTTCTTTTTTTAACAGAACAAAAATGTATACAGGTTTTGAACAACTTGTGGGGGAGTAATTCATGACATCATTTTTGGGTGAAGCATCCCTTCAATTAATGACACCTCGTCAGTATTTTGTCATGTGGGGTATACATTCTGGATGTAGACACCAAAGACATTTATTTCAAAGCTTTTTTACAGTACATTATGTTCAGGTATATGTATTTATTAATTACAAAAAATGAGTGTATGCCTCATAACAATTAACCATGAATTAATTGCAGTAATCATGTTTTTTTTGTTTTTTTTTGTATTAAAACAACAGTAACAAAAAAATTACTATGGTCTCATAACCATAGTTTAACCATGGTATTTATAGTAAAACTATGGTAATACAAACGGTAATCAATTTGCCAAAGACTACAAAAAGGTACATTTTCTTATGGGTAGCCCTGTCAGCAAGACAAAGTCAACAGTAGCAAGGTAAAACCCAGCAGACTGAAACTGTTTTAAGGGTGTATCACAGGATAAACGCCAGCTGCAAAATCTAAGTCTCTGCCCCATTATTCAGACATAAGCCTGCGGTGTTGAGGTGTGGAGCTAATGGGTAGCTCCAGCTCCTCACCAATAACCACAGCAACCGCTCAAAGCGTATTGCTCAGCTGCGCTGCCCGGTTACCATGGCGACAAGACCTCCTTCATTCCGAGTCTTTTGACTGTATTGTGGAGGAGAGCTAAGGGAGGGCGAGTCTTTCCCGGACAAAATCAGGTCATTGTAGTTTTTAAACATCATCCCATTTAGTTGTACAGCTAATGTAAAGAGGGTGGGATGTGAATTTGGGGAACAGGAGGAGATATTCTGCGATAATTTATTAGTAAGCAAAGTATAACGGTTTAAAAAAATAACAATTCATATATTTTTATTTGGGAATGGATCTTTTGCAGAGAGTCAGTCTGTTTAAACAACTAAAAAATAAAACCTGTGATTAATGATCACAGTTTTGTAGATGTTGAGTAGCCTGCATTAGTGAAGATTGACACTCCCACGGGAGATGATGTCATATTTGTCTTTGAGCTTTGCAGACAGTTCCTCCCCCTCCATAAAGACCATCTACTGTTAGTTTCTACTCCATTTTCTTTCTTATTAACCATTAAAAGACTTGCGTGGTCCTTTTAAGTCTATTAAGCAGAATAGTGCCTTACGGACATATTAAGCCAACAAATGTTCATAAATGACAAAGCACGATAATAAAGTATTATGCTATTTATTTAAAACAATATTCAACTTTGCTAGCCATTATTACTAGTACGCTTGCATTTGTAGTTTGGTCACGCTGCATGTTTCAGACAGCACATTCAACTGCTACGTCTACAAATGCAATACACTTCTGTGGCATGGGAAGGAAGCTTTGCTACGTAAGGAATAGACATCCTGTGATGTCAACGCACTATTAATGCAGCGTGTGCCACAGTCGTGTTATTCACAAAACCTAGAAAGCATTGTCTGTAATCCGCAAAATCAGATGCTAATCCTCAGAATATGGGGAGCCAATTGTAAGCAGCTGGTTTGCATGCAAACACACAATTATTTGTGTATGACCCAGGAAGGCGTCACTATGTGCTTGTGTGAGGCTGTTTATAGTCTGAGGCACAGATTAAAACCCTTGAAAGATTAAGGCCAGCAGGGATAGTGGCGTTACACACAGGAGGTGTGTGTATGTGACGTACGCGGAGATTCAGCAATACTGTGACCAAACTGAACAGGCAGTCCTCTTTATGCCCCATCAGTTCATATAAGCCATGGTCTTTGTGTCAGTCTGCATTTGACTCAGCTTTTTTCATTCACTGGATAGCTTATAGATAAATCTTAATGGAAGTGAACATGATCATATTAAAGAAACATTTTTTGCTTTTGACTTGTAGCTCACTTTTTAATTCAACTTATTTGTTATGGTTTCATTCCTTTCAATATTTAACTTCATTTTAATACATTTTTAATAATTAAAGAGTTTATTTGCAAAAACATAGCTACATTTAAAAATATTGTCAAACATTTTCAAAACTCATGTTTAGTTTATTATGTTATCATGTTTTTATTGTGTTTTGTTGTGTAAGCTGTATTTGTTTGTTATTATTACTTAAGCAATACAACCCAACTGCAGTTTGATTGATATTAATCGGAATCAGGGGTGTAGCCAGAACTTTTTTTTTAGAGGTGGCCAGGTAAGACCCAGTGATTTTATTAGGGTGACCAAAAAATCCTTACAGACAGAAATTCTTTAACGTCTACTGTAATTTACACCAATTCTTCATTACACATAGTTTTCTGGTCAAAAACATACACAAAGAATGTAACGTAAACAATTTATTTGCAATGCTTTCATGTGCTAACATTATTTTAAAATAATTTGCTAGCCATCATTTGAAGTAAGTTAGCATTTTTTATAGAAAATAAACATTGCTGTACACCCACTTAAACTTTCGCGAAAATGTAATTAATGAATGTAATCCAGTTAAACAAGACTGATTTTACTGACCTGATCCTTCTGCTCGTGATGAACTTCCATGGTACACAGACGGTACACTGTCACGAAGCGTTTAGCAGCTGTTCAGCTATAGCGCTCAGACTGCTTGCGTCAGTGCATCAGCGTATGACATCATATTAATGCGAGAGTAATGTTCTCGCGTTACTTTCAGTGCATACGATAAATGATCTGCGCAGCACTCCATAAACTCTGACACGCATCTTAAAACTGCTTCGCACAACAGAGGTGGCCAGATAGGTGGCCATCGATCATTCAGGGGTAGCCGTGGCCACCCATGGCCACCATGTAGCTACGCCCCTGATTGGAATGCACAAAAAATACGATATCTGTTTTTGCAAATGAATTCTTCAATTTTATTCGTTAATTCAATAATTAATTTCAGAAAAGAATAGCCAAAACTACAAAATAGCATTTTCACTAGTCATTTTGACCCAACTCTGGGTGTCACATATTGGTATTGGCAAAAACCATGATATTAAAAACCACAATTATCGATATTTTGTTAATTCACACATGATTATATTGTAAATACATCACCACCTGTTAAAAAATTTGCCTTAAGAACCTCCATGGTTAAAAACTCTTTCTCTCTGTCTCCACACATATTTTGAATGATTTATTGACCAAAAAAGAGAACACACACACACACACACACACAATTTGACTGATATTTGTTCAAAAACATGCATAGATATTGTGATAAAATTGTCAATTCCTTTGGTAACAATATTCATGTAGTAAAAACCTAATAACGTGACAGCCTGAAATATTCATCTCAATCTAATCAAGCATCCATGCAAGTGCAAGCGCTGATCTGGCAACAAAATCACTTGACGCACAGCTTTGCACATTTGTTGTCCCACTTTCATTTGCAATGATTGACAGTACGAAGCCAATGTTGAAATGTGTATAAATGGCTTCCTTGAAAATCCCTTGAGCGTGCTTTCGGGGGTAATGAGGGGGCCACGGGCATCCTGCCAAGTCATCCCTGATGTGACCGATGACAGCAAGGTGTGAATAAAGCCCAACCACAGCTTTTCTCTATTACGCCTCAGTGTTCTCTCCCCATCCTCATGAATATGGAGGGTCTGGCTCACAGCAGATGAGGAGAACGAGAGAGGGTGGGGAGTAGGGGGTGGAGACAAAAGGAGAGAGTGAGGTGCATGAGGAGAGGAGCAGAAGGGGGAGGGGTGTGATGATTTCGTCAGTTGCCGTAGCAATGCGCAGGCTCCGTGGAAGAGGAAAGGACAGCTGCTTCTTAATGATCAGAGAACAACACTGAGCCTGGCTTAGACGAGACGCCGCCGACCAGAGCAGGGTACCCAGTGCAGCCATCACGACTGGGAACGTGTGTCTTTTTGTGAGTGTGATGGGAATGACTTTGTCTACATTGTGATCAAGATTTGCTGATGGTGGTTTCGCTCTGATCGGAGGAATAGGAGGGGCGTGTTCTACCCAGATACACAAGGAGAGATTCTTCTGCAGGTAATTTGTTCCTGCCTCTCTTTCCTCCATACACTGCTTCCATCCCCCCATTGTTTTCCCATTATTCCCTGTGGGAAGTGGGATAACCTTGATCTCCATATTTCATTTTAGCAGCTTATTTAATGTCTTTTTGTTAAAGATTTGTAGAATTAGACATGATTATTTGTGTATATATTAAAATATTATAAATTATTATATTGCACCAGGTATCTATTTTGGACATTATTAAGAAAGACTATTTTCAAATCCATATGATGTGGTTTAAAGAAATGGTTATAAATGATTCAAGCAGAACTGATTTGTGATGTTGTATTTTATCTCCGGCATGCTTTATGAGATCCGCCATATTTCCTCCCATCATGGCTTGTTACATTGATCTTATCTCGTGACATGGACGTGTTCACGTTCATATTAGAGGGATGTAGGTCACACCTGGTGCAAGAACCCTAAACGGGCACATAAAAAAATATTCCGTCTTCAATTTAAATTTTAATTGAAATTCGTCCCCCAAGTGGTCCTTTTGACTAATTATATTGTCATTCATCAGTGTACTGATAAAGAATGCAATGTACATTTAAATTACGTCATAAAAGCTGAACTGTTGTTCAATAACAAAAGTGTTTTATTCCATTGCCACAGTTTGTGTACCATCGATTGATTTGAGGTCAATATGCTATTTACACCCCTGCCCACTGCATCCATCCCCCTTTCCTAGGAAGTGTAAATGAGAGGAAGTGTAAATGAGAGGCAGCCATTTTTCACCCTAACATTAAATTACTTTTTTGCTTTGCTCATTGGTATTTGATGTTAAGGTTTTTTTAAACTGGTAAAAACAGCACACAGGTAGAGAAATATGTCAGCACAAACATAGATCCATGTGTAGACTACAAGACTAAACTAGGGACAGTGCATAAAGAAACACAACACACGGAGAAAAATCCACACTAGATTGAGGTGCTAGTGTTTTATAGCATTAGTGATATATGGCACTTTGCTGAGTAATGTAATGCACTGCATTAACGCTTTTGCAAGCTTGTTTTAAATGGCTTTTTATCCTGCAGCTTTTATCCTGACAGTAAGCCTGATAAAGCTTTTGGAGCTCATTCATGGAAACTGTCAGACCACAGGCTGAAATGGATGCCCGAACTACAAGTTAAGAGTAGCTAGACGTTATGTAACATAATTGGACTTAATTTGTCTTGATTTGCAAATAATATATTATACAGAATGCATTGTTGCATGAGCACTTTGAGTTTATAGAGAATGGTAATATTTTTAAATCAATATAAAGTGTATTATCAGGCACTAATGATTGCAAGAAATGCTTTTTATTTATATATTTTTAATAGAGCAATCATTTGTTTAAGAATGTTTATGTGGGTTAAGTGGTAGATATAATTGCTGTTTGACTTGAGGAGCAATGGAGTCCCAGAATTCATTGGAAAAAAATCCCCATGACTGTGCTGAATCAACTGCATCGTAAATGAAAGCCAATTACTCTTCTTCTGTTTGAACTACAGTATGTGCAGTCAAGCAGTCGTACACCACGGTTACTTAGTCAAAGATAAAGAAATTATTGTAATGAGATGTATGTCAAAAGTGTATATTTGCATAATCATAATTGCCACATTTTTGTTATGTATGTAATGTCATGTTTACATTTTTCAATTCAAATTTTTATTACACTTAACAATTTTCACAATAATATCGCCGCTGTCCTTCTGAAACCTCGTATCTCCATATTTCGTGATTTTTTATATTTTTTGCCATGAATCATTATTATTTGTCACCCTTTGTTTGTCACCAGATTTGGCAAATATCTAACCAATAAAAAGTATTAAAACGTGCTTGTCAACTTTGACGACACAGTTTTTAATCATTTAAAAAGTACAGTGTTTTTTCCATTCCTTGAAAAACAGCAAATTTGGACATCCGAGGTTTCTGAAGGACAGTGACGATATCTAAAAAGAAATGATAGAAAACAGGAAAATTATATGCATGCATTATTTTGGTAGTAAATATGGTAAATACAATATGTTTACTGTAATACCTGGTCATAAGTTATAAACTTATAGAAGAACGATTTTGGGATGTATGGCTTCCAAAGAACTTTCTGTCTCACAAAAGGTTCATTGCAGTGGAAAAAAGGTTCTTTAGATTAAATGTTTTTTCCCATTTTTGATGTGGTGAGACGATGGTTGACCACGATCTCATATTGTCCTTCATGTAATCAGGATTGTTCCAGCATTGACCTCCACGTGACTGTGTGATCTAGAGGGCATCAGAATGGAGGCCCCTCTGGTGTGCCTGGATGAGGAGTTTGAGGATCTACGGCCCTGCAAGATGGAGGAGCTTGATACAGAGCCTCCCTACAGGCCGCACAAAACCGTTCCTCTTGCCCCGCTGTGCCGTGAGGACTTCTCAGAGCTGGAGAACTTCTCTGAGATGATGAGCTTCAAGTCCATGGAGGATCTGGTCAATGAATTCGACGAGAAGCTGAACGTGTGCTTCCACAACTACAACACCAAGACAGAGGGTCTGGCACCTGTGCGTAACCAATCACATGCCGAGGAGGATGAGGAACGGCTTCAAGATGAAGAGTAAGCTGAAACCTTTCACATTTCATAATGTTTGACATTGGAACATATTGTATATAATGTAAACTATTTTTGTTTTGAAGTATACATTTAGATTCAATTCGAAATAGTGTGAATATTTAACACCGTTTTTTTATCATTTACAATACAAAACAACAGAAGCTTTAGATACTATTGGCATTGATATCAAAAATGGTTTTAAATCATAAATATGCATCCAGTTGGCCGTCCCTCAGCCAGTCAGAAGTGAAGCTATGTCTGACATCCATGCCAACTCGCCTGCCAATCAAAAAATGCCCTTTGTCCTTCAACAGTGTCTCTCGGCGTGTATGTGTCCACGGGTTCAGCTGTGAATTATTCAGCCAATTTTTATACGCCTCAGTGCTTTTGTTTGCCCTGATGTGTCTGTGCTGACATGACTGTCACCATTTTCTGCTGTTAAATCAGAGACATCTCGCAAAATAGGACTAAAAAAGCTCTTGGTCTAAATATAGCGCACATTCGTGTGTACTTGAACAGTGAAAAGGGTACATCACTGATTGAGATCAAATACTAAACTTTAAATATGAAAATGAATGAAGATTAGGTCGTCACTATGAAATAAACTGGAAAAAAAGGTGATCATTCCCTCAGAGCTCAGAAAATATGCGAGCATGCATTTGCTCGAAATCTATCGGATCCACTTTCACATTTCGAAATAGATCAAAGTGTATTTTATTTGCATATTTTTTTCAACAGACTTTTTTGTTTCTGCCGTAAACATGCAGTTGATTTATGATTTGTTAGCGTGTTGTTTTCTGTATCCCCGCTGTGATGTGTTCTCATTGCCCGTGGGTTTTGTTCTTGGCTCCAGTTCAGACACAAATCTGTCCCTGTGCTAGTACTGACTATAATTCTCAGTATTTTAAAGTACTGCGGTTGTTACATTTTCTGGAACACCAGGACTGCTGCATCTAGAATTCTTCAGACACGAATCAGACAGCCTTATAAATATGGGTAGACTATGAGCCTGTACCAGCTTGGAATGGAGGCTGGTGGGCTTGTGTCCGTGTGCTCTCAGAGATCAGGGCATTTGTCAATGGGCACTTGTTCCCTGGATGGCTGAACAGAAGCACAAAGTGTGGAGAGAGTCATTTCAGTATACAGATGAATAAATAGAAAAAGAAAGAAAAGAGAAATGAGAGAGAGCTTTGTCACTACCCTGTTATAGAAAACACGACATGTAACTATTTCAAGGGGAATCTTACACACATGCTGACATTATGTGCATTTGTACAATGAACTCAACAGATCATAGTGAAGATTTCAGTTTCATTTGACACTTTGTTCATCTAAACTCATTTTCATATGAACATAACGCAAGGCTCTGTGAAATGTGTGCTTATTAAATTATCATTATTCATGATGTTTCGTGTGTTTCGTGTGTTTCATATTCATCATTGCATGTGTTGTTTGAAACACTGTGTATATAAATGTTCACACGTGTGTTCTTGTAGTGTGTGGGATGCTTTGACTGACAACTACATGCCCTCCTCTGTGTCCAGCTGGGACGACCCCAACTCAGAAACATTGAATGGCAACTACTCAGATCAAGAGGTAAATGTCCCATCTGTTCTGCTGTAATATCTTTCAGCTACATTAATAGTATATTATATTATATTATATTATTTATATTATAGACGGTTATACAACATATACAAATGTTACTGTGGATGCGCTCTTTTGTGTTGTACACAACTGTACACATCCGCAAAGATTATAGTCCCTGCAGATTATTTCTGATAACAAGAAATAAGAAGTAAGTAACATTAGCTAGCAAGATAAAAGTATGTCTAGCCAGTACAAAGTCTGTTTACGGAAGTCGTGCCACTCGGCGGCCATGTTTGCAACAATTAAACACCTTGACAAAGGCTTGTGGCCGAAACGTCGGTCTAATAAAAAGCTTGCACAAGTGAGTGTGCTGTCGGTTTTTCTTATACATATGCAACAATTAAACAATGTATTTCCCATCAATAATTAAACATGACATGAACTGTACCGTAATTTTGGTTTGCTAAGATTAAATTGCTCTAAAAATCCCCTTTTTCGAGGTCGCCTCATCTACTGCACCTGCACAAACGCCTCACTAGAGCCCCGCCCCAGAAAATCTTCAGTCTTTATTGATTGAGGATTGGCTCGTTATACTGGAAGGCGGGGCTTCCTTCGCTAGAGCGGCCATATTGAGCGTTGCATTCCTCCCCTTTCATTGTAACGGCAGTGGCGCATCTTGTTAATATACAATCTTTGGCCAGTATTATTTTGGGATACCAGTAGAAGAACCGTTACTTGGCTAAACTTAAACGTGACAATGTTACACGACCCATTTAACAAATGGTTTATTTAATACAATTATTGTACTATAAAATACTGATATTGATTAAAAATAATATAAATGAAATAAAATATAAATAGGTATATTATTAGCCACTAGCCAAACCGATAAACAAACACAGACCGGAAGTTAACTTCGGGCCAGGTGCGTGCGGCTGATGAAACCGTCTGTATTGTATTGTTCAGAATTGTTTTATAAAACGTAACACTCTTGTCTTCAGTACTTTTAAATTATATTTTGAAAGGCAGTGGAATGATTGAGTTATTTTGTATGATACAGTCATTTTACCATCAAAAGGAATCTACTGTATTTCCCAGAAGCGAATGACTGCAGTATTATCTAGAGGTCCAGGCAGCTTTAGCCTTTAGGTTCAGGGTGTGGTGTATAATAATGCCAAATGGACTGCAAGTACAGCAGGGTAACTCACTGCCAAATACTCAATCTGATCTACTTTCCATGGCGTTCAGCCAGAGCACTGTCACAAGCTTTGCACCAAATACACGTCTAGACACGGCTCATGTTAGAAAATCCCACAGAACCTCCAAAAATGTGATCATAAAAACATTATTTTTTATGGCAATTACATTTTATGTGTAGTTGATCCAGCTGTTTTATCACCAGTTTTATTTTATGTTAATGTGTATTGATCAGGACATATTCTGGTAATGTTGTAACTTGTAACAGCTAAGTTTTTTATCAGTTTTTATATTCAGAGTTTATTGTTGGACACTGTTGGATGCAACATCTGGCAACCACAGGGGCTTTGCTAACATTTGAAAGCACTTTCCTCAGCACACTGACAATGAGTATAATGGAGCCATTAATCCTGCCTTGTTATGTCATATCGATGCTGCTGACTCTCACAAACATGTTACGAAGCATCTCATGATTTTTTGGCTTTTAAGATTCACGAGAAAGAAGAGGACGAGATGAATGAGAAGAATGAAAATGCCAACTGTTTGACCGATGAGCCTCTCATTACAGCTGATCAGGTGAACCTTACAAATACTTTGATTTAGCATATGAATGTGTTATATGATGATGGCACGGTTTAGGTCATAAGCATTAGTGCAGTGTTCTTTACACTTTTTTACACAATGACACTACTGAAATACTCATTAAAATGTCCATTATTTCATCACCAGGTTATCGAGGAGATCGCTGAGATGATGGAAAATTCTCCAGATCCTGGAGAAACAGAGGAAGAGGAGGAAGATGACACTGGGATCTCCTCCTCTAAAAGCAGCCCCTCCCTCCTGGAAGAGATCCACATGCTGTCTCAGGCCTCCAACAACAACTGCTCTTATGAAGGTGCTCATTAAAAATCAATCAATTTTAACCTCAACGTGAAGTGTATCTTTCAATATTTCAATTAGATATGATGAAACTTAGACCAGTTAAAGGTATAGTTCACCTAAAAATAAAAATAAAGGCATCGTTTATTCACCCTTATCGCATTCAAAAACTCAAACAGTTAAAGGGATAGTTCAGCCAAAAACGAAAATTCTGTCACTCTGATGTCATTGCAAAACTTTCTTTCTAATGCGAAACACAAAAGAAGATATTTTGAGAAATGTCTCAGTGGTTTTGTGTACATGCAGTGGAAGTCAATTAGGGCCAGTGTTGTTTGGTTACCAACGTTCTTCAAAATATCTTCTTTTGTGTTTCGCATTAGAAAGTACGTTTTGCAATGACATCAGAGTGACAGAATTTTCATTTTTGGCTGAACTGTCCCTTTAACTGTAATAATATTATAAATAAATAAGCATAGGGGATAGCTGTTGTTATACTTTAAGGTAAGACTACAATCATTAGTCAGAGTCCTGGAGCATTACTATCAGAGATAAACGTGTCTCGATCGATACTGCCAGATCAAGGTCATGAAATGTGCAGTATGCATCTGGGCACGCTCTGTCTCCCCAGGAATAGAGCGAGAGATCTAACTGGGTGTATACTGTAGAGAAGGTTTCTATTTTAAAATGTGTTGTTTCAGCATTCTCTCAACCCACAGACTGATGAAACTGTGAAAAATGTGTTTGAAATCAAAGATGTTACTCTTTAGAATAAAACGGATACAAATAAAAATACTTGACTGCCGACTAAAACCACAAATGAGTTATTTTAATACAGTTTCTCAACTGAAAAGTCACCAATGAGCTTGGATGGTGAACAACTTAAGACTTTTCTTAACTCTCCTCAGCTTCTATAAAGATCCCAACAGATTTGCATCAAAGCCTAGAATCGTAATTCAGAAGTGTTCTCAAACTCAACATTTTTGCTCTTTGTCATTTAGGTCTGGGGCTGATGCCGAGCTCGGCGCTGCTCGACATCTTGTGTCGGATGGAGAAGGCGATCCGAGAGTATTCGGAGGAACTGGTGGCCCAGCTGGCCCGGCGGGACGAGCTAGAGTTCGAGAAGGAGGTGAAGAACACGTTCATCACGGCTCTGATGGAGGTCCAGAACAGACAGAAGGAGCAGAGGGACCTGAGCAAGCGTACCAAACGTAAAGACAAAGCCATGAGTCTGCAAGGCTCCACTCGCTCCGAGAAAACCGGGACCATGCCTGTGAAGGTGAGTGTAGTTGCTGCATGGTAGATGTTTACCTTGAAGATCGTTCGGTCTGCACGCTCACACATCTTTTCTCTGCGGTTAATGGATGTTGCCTCATTACTCTTTAGCTGCACTTTGCACTTACTGGAAGAGCAGAGAAAGCATTCATTCCCCCGCAGAATGAGCTGTGAAGGCAATACTGGCTTCCTCTTACAGTAATGCTGCTGTTATCCGATTACTTTCGTCCGAGTAACTGCAGGTTTGCCTCAGTCTCACTGGAGGATCTGTATCGTGCTGTCTCTATTATGTCACAGTGGCACACTCACCGGTTTATGTCATATTTTCCCATTTAAGCTCAGCATCTATCTAATTTTATTTTATATACCATAATCAAATATGAAACGCTTTCTGAATGTTTTCTATGTGGGTAGATGCCGTGAAATGCCAGGCAGCATCCTTCTTTGTGATACGCAACTTCTTCATATAAACTTCCTAAAACTAACTTGATCTAAGTATACATGCAGTTCATTATCTTATATGAAAGGAATAGTTCACATTCACCTTTATATGGCTCTTTCTTCTGTGGAACGCAAAATAAGATATTTTGAGAAATGTCTCGGTGGTTTCGTGTTCAGACATTGGAAGTCAATAGGGGCTGATTTTGTTTAGTTCCCTACATTCTTCCAAATATCTTCTTTTGTGTTCTGCAGAAGAAAGTCGTACAGGTTTGAAATAATAAGCAACAACGAACCGCTTATTGGATGTAAAACATGCAATTTTCCTTAAATGTCCAATTATCTGTTTTGCTTTGGTTTTAGAGATCTGGTTGGATTCATTCCGGATCTCACATGAGATCTAGAATGAAGGATGTCTGGCATTTAATATTTCATGTTTTAATGTTTTCCAGCGCTTCAGCATGGAGGGTCTGTCCAACATCCTACAGACAGGGATTAGACAAACCTTTGGGACCTCAGGGACAGAAAGACAGGTGAGGAAGTGCATTTCAGTAAATGCTCTTAACTAAACGAGCTTATGTAAGCAGTAACATGACTCTACTACCCTTACGTGAACAGTGTTTTCTTACTTGTTTGTGGTCAACAGTATCTAAACACAGTCATTCCATATGAGAAAAAAGGGACTCTTCCATCTGTGGAAGACTTGCAAATGCTCACAAAAAGTAAGTCAACAACACTAATGCCATCAAGGTAATGATTGTAAAAGTAACTTTTCATATTTAATGAGCTATAAAGCCAAATAATAATACATGTTGTCCATTAGAGAAGATATATAATAAAATATAATAAGTGAAATGAAAATTTTACAGAACAATGACATCTCTGATGATGATGTTAAATATTGTAGTTTTTTAACTTCCTTTCTCTGAAAAGCAAGACTAAATATTAAAAAGCTCATTTTGACTATTCAATTTATTCAACAGTAAAAAATTGGCAAAATAAATAAAGGGAAAAAATGTGTTTGGTATTCGGCCAAGTCTTTCATTATATTCGGTTACAGCCAAAAAATGTCACTTCGGTGCATCCATACTATGAACTCGTCTTTGTATATTTTCATTTTCTCAGTTCTTTGTGCCATCAAAGAGGACAGTGACAAGGTCCCAACCCTTCTGACTGACTATATATTGAAAGGTAGTTCTAGAACATTCTCAATTTTCCAAAATCAGATTCAAATTCATTTTTATTTTTAAAAATGATAATAATAAAAGTATCACTATTGTAATGATTTTTGTATGGTTTTATATTATTTTACATGGTATTGTAAAATTTTTAAATATAAAATTGTATTCACATACAATGTTGTATATGCTTCATTTAATATTTTGATTTAAAAGGAAAACTCACAGCACCTCTTAAAACAGACAAAATAATTTTCAGTTTAAGTTTGCTTGCTTAAACACAGAAACCTTTAACTTAACGTTTTTGTTGCCAGCCTTTTAACCCCATTAAATGTGGGCACTTCTATATCTTTCAGTTCTGTGTCCTACCTAAAGACTGAGCGTGATCTGCCATTGGGGAGAGTGTGGAGAGGGCAGGTATCTTTGTTCCACCTCTGTCTCCCGACCTTCGGTTGTCCAGCCCAGCTGCATGAGCTCCCTTACCCATTATAAGCGAGGGACCCTGAACATCTAACCATCCTTCTCTTGCGTATCTAATGACCTTCGACCCTTGCTCATCTCACTGCAGTTCCTCCCTTACCTTATTTACATAGCCACGAGGTTCACACCGCCTGGTGCTTTTCATGTTTTCTACGTATGTCACTATGGGCCAAAAGCCATATAGAGTGTGTAAGGGTAACAGGTAGACTATGATTGGTTCAAATCTATGATCAGGTACAATTTTTTATTTTTTTTAGACAAGCCTAACATCAGGCAATATTACATAACACTATCATTCACATCCGTTTGGAAGGCAGGTGATGAGAAGGGCATTATTTCATCTCAGCAATGCGTAGATGCATTGATTTAAGAGCACATTTGAAAAATACTCCATCCTGACTTTCTGCTTTTTGCTGTTTTAGTATTGTGGCTTCATTTCAGCCAAGTTGTTTGAAAATACAGCATGTTTCGTGTTCTACATTAATGCCAAGTTGGGAAAACCCTTGTGACTTATCTCATTTTGAATAACCCATTTTTTTTCATCCTGTGTATGTTATATACAGTTCTACATTTATTTGACAATGTACTATTTGTTTTTATAGAACCTTTTTTTTGACAACATTAATTGTCATTCATGCCTTGTGCTTACATCTTTTAATGTATATATTTCTTATTTACTAAGGGACATGGAGGAATGTTAAGTATTGCTGAGTTATAGATCCAATAAATGTCAAACCCTGTCAAAGTCCGTTTATCTTTTCCTCCTCAATGTATGTAATACCTCTATATTCCACTAGAGGTCAGTCACTGCATACAAGCAAGTCACTGCTGCTCGTCTGTCCTTCAAGAAATACTAAACTGCACTAATCTGCAATCCAGTAATGGTCATTTCAATTTTTTCACATATTTAAAAATATAGTGACGTCAGCGTAGATCTGCGATGTAGGCGACTGATACCAACCGTCTGCTGTTGTGTTAATGAATGTTACAACACATTTACTTCTCCAAATAAGCCATTTTCGTGACACAATATTAGGGTAAATAAGCGTGCTTCTCCCTAAGGACGTATCTATTAAGAATAGATGGTGAACCCTTGAACCAAAGTTCTTCTTTTACAAAAATTGGTAGGAAATATCTACCAAAAATCTCAGATTCTCAACGCCACAAACGCTGCCCTACTGATCATATAACAGTGACGATACATTATTACCAGAATGCTTTTTACAGTTCCTTTTAATAAAAAATATGAATACAAAACATCCACAGACCATGAATGTCTTATTTACTGAGCGGTTTGAGGTTGTCCAGTGTCTAAACCATGACTGACATGAATACAGCCAGTATACTAAGTTTGTTAGCATACAGGCAATGTATTAGAACATATTTAATGCATTTAAAACAGTTGTGTTGTAAAATTCAGTGCCCTGTAATGGAAATCCATTCAGCATTTGCTCACAAAGCAATTATAAACACAAGTAGACTGATTCATGATATTGGTCTGATCGGAGGTCATGCTCAAATGTCCTTTTGTTTACAGAATACTTTATTTATTTGTGTACTTATTTTCTTGTAAAATGGTCCTTTTATCCTTAGAACTTCCATCTACAGCCTCATAATCTCACGTGTGGGATCACTTGTTAACAAATAATATTGTTTGTTTTAGACAGCTTTAAACAGTACGTGTAATGACAGCAAGTTACCAGTGTGAACCCTTCAACAGTAAATCTTTAGTTTGTATCCATTATACCCTATTAACAGAAAAATCTTGTCTTTATCTGCTGTCATGAAATGATAACCACTGACTTACAAAAAATACATTACATTACATTTATAGTAGAGGAATGTTCATAAATAGTCATAATTATATTTTTTACATTATCAGCCCTATGATAGTTGTAAACCACATCATAGGGTACAAAATGTTATACATATATAAATAAGCTACTGCCAAATTCTACACTTCTAAAAAGAGAGCTACCATATATTCATAAGAGCTAAGAACACAGATTTGTTTCTAACTAGATATATTTTTTGGCCAAAGAAAACATTAGAAGGCAAATGTATAGCATCTTAATATATATCACTCTATATAAGTGGAGGCTGTTGACATTCTCTGTGCTCTTGTGATTATTCTATATTATAATATGGAATTTTCATTTGTTTTCATCAAGGCAAGTTAGCATCTTTAGTTTGCAAAAATATCCTAAATAAAATAAAATAAATGGATGATTCTTTACATGGAAAACGTAAATAATCTTAATAGTTTCCATTCTCTTTTCATCACGAGTTCAACTTTTCATAAACCGAGTAAAGAAACGTTAAAACTTTTATGGAACACTTAAAAAAGCAGTAAACAATGATTGTATAAAATAAGAAAATGTGCAGTATTACTCAAGCTCTTTACATATACCTAATTACATTTATTTTATTAAAAAATAAAAATGTAAAAAATTACATCACACTGCATTACACCGTTTCCATAAAATGAGGCAATGAATTTACAGTATCAGTTACAATTTGTCCTTTCCAATGTGCTTCAGTTTGTGAGGTCGCAGGTATTAGCCCCACTTGAACGTTTTACCTTCAGAGGTGCAGCAGAATAGTTTGATCCTACACCAGTGAGCCAGCCTGGTTTTGAGCTGGCACCATAATGGGCACCCCTCCCATGCGGGAGATGTTGGCAGCAGTTACGGTGGTGGGGATTATGGGCGGACGTGGAATCTGCGGCTGTGCAGAGGCTGTCTGGGGGACTGAGGGGTGCATGGAGCCTCCGTTGGTGCTGTGGGGTCCCAAGGGTCCTCGGGGAAGGGAAGGGTTGGTGTTGTAACCCGGCAACGTACGTTCCAGCGTGGAATCTGCTGGTGGCTGAGAGCGGTACCCGGCTGTGCTGCCCGTGGCTGTGATGATGGAGGCGGTGTCAGACGGTGGGTGACAGTGGGGGTAATAATGGTGGTTGTGGGTGTCCCGTGGGTGAGGGCTGGTGTTTATGGAGGAAAGGGTGCCGTTTTTAGAGATGATGTCAGATCCGGTGCCACTTTTGGCCCATGAGACGCGTTTAGGAGCTTGAGCATCTTCCCTGTTACACACACATAACAGCACCAGTTAGACTCTACTCTTCAAGTAACATTTCTCATACTCTGTATGGCAAAAAAAAAATGTTTTACTAAATTTTTTTACTTGATTTCGTTGGCTATATCATCTTCCGTGTCTTTTCTTCTCGTCCACAAGAAGAAGATGACGAGAATGATCAGGACGACCCCCACAATGCAACCCACCGTAGCACCAGCAATGACACCGGCATTAGTTGCTGTAGAGAAAAAAAACAAGATAGTTACATAATTGAACTCATTAAGCATTGTGTTATTAGAAAGAGAGAAAATATTTGAGGCTCTGCCTGTGAAAACCAGACTAAAGTCTTAATATAACTTTGGGATAGCAGGCATTTCATTTTAATGATTCATTTCACTACAATTTCGAACTTTAACATGGCCTTACTCAGTCAATATTAAAGATGTCAAGGTTATATATTTTCACACAATGTTTTTGACATTTTTGTAGGATGATTTTATGTACATAACAGTAAATCACAAAAAATGACTTTCGCTGGGTTTTCACATGGAGGGTCACAATTGTGCAATGAGCAGAAAGCCACTAATGTACATACAAGTGATAACGTTCAGGTCGTAGTAGCACGACTCCTCTCCTGCAGAGTTGGATGAAATGCACATGTATTTTCCTGACATATTACTGCTCAGATTGTTCAGTTTCAAAGTTCCCGCTGTTTCATCTACAAAAACACGACACATTGCATATGTAATCAAACATGAAACACACAAGATCACACAGTAAAACTTTCATGTTAAAAAACTATATATCCAATATTTGAAGAGACACAACTTCTCAAAATGAGATTATAATTAAATTCACAGGGATAAATGATGACAGGCTCACTTAGCGCAGGTGAAAAGAAGACTTCTGAGGAGGGGCTGGTTCTTGTCCACTTGTATATGGGGGCTGGTTTTCCAGATTCTGAGTTACAGCTGAGTGTGATGTTTCCTTTAAGAACTGGTTTCCCAATAATTTTACACACCGGAACAGAGGGAGGGACTAAAACAGACAAAAAAATGTGTGTGATGTATAGCAATACAATAAATCATCATTGTGTGCTTACAAAAGCAATTGAATGGCAAACAGGATTAAGAAGGCTCTCAGGAAACGGATGGTTCACCCAAAAATGAAAATTCTTGCATCATTTACTCACCCTCGTGTCATTCCGAACCTGTACGACTTTCTTTCTTTAGCAGAACACAAAAGAAGATATTTTGTACAAACAAACAAACCACTGAGACATTCTCCAAAATATCTTCTTTTGTGTTTTACAGAAGAAAGAGTCACAGGTTTTGAATGACACGAGGGTGAACAAATCACAGAATATTCCTTTTGGACGAACTATCCCTTTTAACACTGTAGCAATATACTGTATACTGTACACTACACCAGTGTGATTTTCACTGTGTTTTTAAAAACCTAGTGAGCTGTATTTTTTAGGCAGCACTTTGAGAGCCCCTTTTCACAAAATGACCATTAAAACAAGTTCAGGGGATGATGCATGGGTGTTTGAACTATATGATAATACATACGCACCCTTCACATCGAGGGTCAGCTCTCCAGTGAGCCCTGAGGCCCCGGGGATGATCACCTGACACATGTACCGTCCTGAGTCAGATGCTTTTGTGTTGTTTATGAACAGGGACAGGTCGGTGTTGGGCATTGCTTTGTTAAAACCGACCCGTCCTGCAAACTGGGCACTGCGGTGACTCAACTGTCCACCAACATATGAGATGATCTATAGAAAGATGAGGGCGATTAAACAAAGGCATGTTTGATAATGAGTCAGGCAAAAAGGAGACGTCTCTTAATTGCCTATTTTATTTAGTCTCTTTTGTTTGCTTGTATTTTTGCTGTGCTGCTTACTGCTGCTAAATTCATGAGTAAACGTGTACGTTTAAAGGGATCTTTTACCCAAAAGCAAAGTCTGTCATCATTTACTCACCCTCTTGACATTTCAAACCTGTATGACTTTCTTTCTTCCATTGGTCCCCATTGATTTGCATTGATTTTTGTGTCCATACAATAGAAGTCAATGGGGACCAACGGTTTTTGGTACCAACATTTTTCAAAATGTCTTCTAAATGATGACAGAATTTCCATTTTGGGGTGAACGGTCCCTTTAATCATAGAGTATAATATGGTAAAGTGATTTGGCTTGTGTCTGTGCGAGACTCTGCTCAGATCAATTCAGTCTAAAGCAAATTCTATACAGTTTGTTTGAGACAAAATCATAAGCACAGTTTGTTTTAGGGTAGATAAATCAAACTTATTAAAATATAGCAGATGTGCATTTTGCAATAACTTGATGATTTTAATGTATAGTCAAAATATAATGTCACATTGTCAATTTTAGTTAAATGAATGAAGGAAATCAAGGGGGAAAATTTTAAGTTTTAGGTCTATGTCAGAGAGACTTGTGAGACAGAAAGGATGCTTTCTTTTCCCAGAAAGAATGTGAAATGTTGGCTATATAATTTTCAGTTTTACAATTATTTGAATAGAATTCAAAATGAGTTTACAAATGCAAACATTATTGTATCATATATTGCGTATGATCTTATTTCACAAATTTACATATTGCAATTTTTCTTCAGTTTGTAAAACTAATAATCATGTAAAATATCAAAAAATCTTAAAAATACAAATACCAAAAAAGCAGAGCCAAATGAGAATAATGTATCTGTTACTCGTGATACGCTATGACAGACACTATGATCAATTTAATTTGATATGAGATTACCATTCTCAGAGGTTGAGGACAGAATTTTCCGTGAACAGAGGCTGTGTGACAAAATAATCTGAAGAATATACAGCGCATTACAAATCTGCAGATTATGCGGTTTCTTAGCGATTAATGAGATGCTACTGTCACGCGAAATAAAACACAAATGCTGCCAAGAGTGGACATTTCAATCATGGTATTATACTAGATCTTGAGGTAATATGGCCTGAGCTTGCAGATGATGAGATGACCCACTTACTGTAGTGTTTTCAATATAATCCAATTAAAACAGTGTGGTTCTGTACTGGGCAACATGTCGAATGTTCCCTACAGTATGTATTTGCAATTATATTGTCAATATAAATCAAGCAGCACTGTTCATTTCATCATGTTTTTACCTCTAATGTGGTGATCACACAAAACAAATCAACCGATTCTACGTAGCTTGTTTGTCTTTGTATGCAATTATCTTGACATTGGGCTCCATTAGGCAATGACTTTTAATGATTTTTATAAAAATGTAAATAACTTGCAATTTATCTTGAGTATGTACAGTATACTGTTAAAACAGCTTTTCATATAATCAGTTCGCAATGATATAATCAGAAAAAGCACAAGAAACATAATAAATGCAAATGCTGCAAATGATAATCCAAATTATAATATGCACAGATGGTGCTAAATGTTTTGGCGTTTTCACAAAAATTCACAAACGACTACAATCCCACCCATAACCCCCACCATTTTGAAATCTAATTTGGAATGACATAACCTTATCGGATTTCATTATAAATCTACGCTCAATCCTTTAAACTGGGCTACATGTCCACACAAGTTGTACTGTACATGTGTGTATAAGAGGTTTGGGGTTTACTGTATTGTGTGAACTCTTGACCTTTGTCTCACTTTACATCTCAAACGTCTTGGTAGCCAGACAGCAAGTAGCCATTGAATTATATCTTAGATATTACAACCACCAGTTACACTTACGGTAGTAGTTCTGAGTTCTGCAATGCACAAACTGTTATCATTTAAAAATAATGTAATAGTTCACATCTGCTAATTTTAATTTGAATGAAGTTATGAATTTGGGGGATTTACAAGTTTAAATGGTGCTTTGAATAAAGAAAACATACAATAAATGTATTAAAAGCTAAAAAAACTACTTAAAGCAAAAAGACTCACCATTTCTGTATTGCTGGACATGTAGTTCCAGACGACAGTGTTTCTCTGAATCTCAGTACCCGTGTATGAAGCCTGCAGCACTACCATCTTCCCTTCGATCACTTCGACATTTTTTTGGGGCAGCTGAATTTGGGCCAGGTCACCTGCAACCAGAAAGAAGATTTATGAACAACATATAAATCCTTAAATATCGATATTCAACCCATTAGTATGACTGGCATTAGTATGATTTCTTCATAAGAACCCACAGTTCCATCTGCTCTCAAAAGATGTGACTTACACTCCCCCAAGTGGAGGTAAACGAGTGACTTACACTCCCCCAAGTGGAGGTAAACAAGCTGAATCCAGCTGTCCTGGTTGTCTTTCTGTTCCGCCAGCTTGGTCAGGAACTTCCCCTCACTCTCTTTGAGAAACAGATATGCACCACGCGCAAAGACTCAAGAGGATCTGCTTCTAAAATCCTCTCGTCTTTTAGGACTTCAAATGAAAGTAGCCTACAGGAAAAATGAATGACGCAACTATCTTGTTTCAGGATTAGCGGCGAGAGAGAACTGCTGTGTCCACCGGCTCAATGATGTGCTCCCCATGTGGTATCCCTCCCTTAATCATAAAACAAGAATCTTGGCGTCACATGGACATTTTGTTCTGCCCGATGTTTGCTAGCATGCACATGGACGTTGTGTGCTTCTTTAGATTGACCCCATGTTTCTGTCGACCTCTCGTCTTACAAAATATTTAGACCATTTGTGTAATGGATAACATTTGAAGCGCATTATGCATATCAAAGTAATCTGTTTCATGGGAAATCTTTAGCAATATTTCATGTGATGGGTCAAAGGGGAAAACTCAGAGGGTTTTTCCTTTTAGATTTTTCGCAAATCAGGGTCAGTTGTATTATTTATTCAAAATAGGACAAATCTTTTAATCTTGCGTTCCAATCCGTCTCCCTCTGTTGGTAAAACCATAACTGGAGCACCGGTATTAAAGGCAAATTTTCAAAGCGACTCATGAGAGGCATTAATTTAAAAACTCAATTTAATTTAATTTGATCAGACTTCAATCAATGTTTCACAATGACTATTATACACAAAAATGGTAACCTCGAATCAGAATGTAATACACTCCAAGTACCAGAAGAGGGCAGCAAACAATCATCAATTATTATCCGCACTTGTATTGTTTTGTTTATAAATAAAGTGTAAGTGAAGAAAACAACTAGTTATAATAATAGTTATAATAAATGAGCACGTGAAGAAATAATGTCAAAACAACTTTGGTACACTTCACTAAAGAAATTAAGACTAAAGACTCCAGAAATACCGTGATGTTTGGGGATTTGCTTTGAATGCTCTGTCAGATTTGATTTGGCAAAAAGTTAAACCACATCATATCAGGGAATATGGGTTGAATTCAAATCCACAGACAAACAAAAGCTCACAGAAAATGAAACGGGCTACATTGACGTCAATTATTAATATTTGTTAAAGTAATATTTTGTAGTCGATTCTCCTGGGTTATGTCTTTATACAGTTTGCATGTGTTGTGTGTATTTTTGCCAAGCTTCCTTAAATTCTTCTCAAAGCTGAGCTTCAGTTTACTCTCCAAACACACCTTTAATAAAACATCAGAATAAAGAGCGAACATGTCAGTTGTCCAAAAATGGACAACACCTTTGGCCACTAATGTACATGTACAGTATTTGTATGCCCGGTGTATGTCTATAATCTGAGATTTATCTGCATCTAGCACAGCAGAGCCTCTTATCCTGAACCATCACATACATTCGCCAACAATCTCACATCTTCTCTAGTTCTATCTCACTCTCTCTTTGAAGCCTCAATAAGAGATTAATCCAATAGCTGATGTTCAGTAGGGAACCTGTGTCAACACAAGCCTCGCTCATTAATTTGAGCACTTTCAAGTTTCATTTCAGAACACACAGTGTCTCAGATCCACATAAGCGTCTTAGTTGAATTTAATTCCTCCTATTAAACTCCCTCATTGGCTGAAGCAACCGAAGTAACAAAGAGGATTGTTTTTACATGCCACAGGAGACCAGAACACATCGATGCCGTGATGAGGATGTGATGTCATAGGAATGCGTGTGTGTGTGTGTGTGTGTGTGTGTTGTGATCTAACAGATCCTTTGCCAGTTGATTATAGTCATTTAACTCTGAGTATTGAGACACTCTGCTCTAAATAACTCCTCAGGGAAATGTTTTAAAGCCAAAGGACTCCCAGAAGAAACATTTTATTGCATAGAGATTGTTCTTTTACAGTTTAAGAGACTATTGAATTTTTATGTCAGCTTTGTTTTGTCTAAAATTCCCTGAAATATGCGTTCTTAAAAATGAAGGTGCCACATTACAACCATTTTATGGCTGAATGGTTCCGAAAAAATAATCTTTAACATCTGAAAAAACATTCTGTTCTTTGTTGTGGGAAAAATATTTTTAGACCATAAAAAGGTACGAAATGGTTCTTTGGGGAACCAAAAATGGTTCTGTGAAGAACCCTTTGTAGCACCTTGTTTTACAGAGTATAGAAATAATAATCAAAATAACAGGTCATTTTGTCTTCATTTTGGTTAAATTCATATTAAATCTCTAACTTTTTCAGGCTTTTCTGTCTGAGTAAATCCGTGAACTATTTGAGAAACTGAAATCTCTGAAAAAAGTATAGATCTCGGAAAACATGGAACATTAAACCTTTTCTAAGGAATAAAACATAAGACTGAACCATAAGTATTCATTTGCTCTCTTTCGAATGTCATTGGTGTCTAAAAGAAACAACCACGATATGAAAGTTAGTGCAATATGTTTAATATTCCCCCAGTTCTACTGTAAGTTACTTTGGAAAAAAGCATTTGATAAATGAATTAAAAAAAAGACTTCTCCTTTTTGATTTTGCTTGTCTGCTTGTTTTTCTGATTTCCTCGTGTTTCGGGTGTTATGCTAGAAACGTGGCACACAAACATCACAGTGTCTTCTAATAAACAGGAATTATTTTCGCTCCTTAATGATAAAACTTTCCAGCAGACTCAATCCCATCAGTCTAATGAGCCTGCAAACGACTCTTGACATTATAGAGTCCATCATCTGCGCTCGCAAATGTTGCGCTAATGCAAATGTGCTTTTCTTTGTTCTTCCTTTTGTCCAACCAAGAACATTTCAGGGAAGGTTTTTCTCATTAATGTCAAAACGACAATGAAGAGTAAATATCACGTTCTTTGGATACCCAACCCCTCTACGGTACATCCCGTGCTTATTATTTTTCATTCGTTCTCCTGGAATTGATGAAATCTTTATAATGAAGTAGACCTGCCCTCGACGACTGAAATGCAGAAGAAAGTCCAGAAGATAAGTGAAGGAAAGCAGGGGACTCTTCTTATAAGCAACGTCAAAGCCATGCTCTCCTCCATCAGAAGTTCACTGTTAAATCTGCTCTCATCCTTTCTGATGTGAATAATATATGTTAGAGAGTGGAATGAGGATGGAATGAAGATGGAGCGATCATGAGCATGAATTAATCTTACAGCTGCCACACAGCTGGAGAGGAGATGAGATGTCATCTTCAACCAAAACGTTGAGATGTGCTACCGTTCAATCCAAAAGACAAATCATATGAAGGGTTTTGTCCTAGAAAGTCCTCTCATATGGAACATGTGACTGCACATGTGTGACCTCAGAGAAAGTTCCAGTGTTAAAGCTTTCTGTGCAAAGCGCTTGCTTTACATCAAGTGAACCTAAAGCATTATTGTGGAAGACTGCTGATTCAGAAATTTGACAATATATAAAAGAACCAAATTAAAAAATCTCATTCAGCAAGCATGTCTTTGAAAATCCCATTATGATAAGTGCTGCGTTGACACAAAACTGACACTTTACTGTATTGTGCACATGCATCGGGTCCAAAAATGAACATTCTTTCATCATTCACTGTACTCACTCTCATGCCATTTCAAAAGTGTGTGACTTTCTTTCTTCTGCAGAACACAAAAAATATTTTAAAGAACGTCGGTAACCAAACAACATTGGCCCCCATTGACTTCCATTGTACGGACACAAAACCACTGAGACATTTCTCAAAATATCTGCTTTATTCTTTTACAGAAGATAGAGTCATACCGTACAGGTTTAGATCAACATGAGGGTGGATAAATGACAGACTTGTTGATGTTGATGGTTTTAATTGCAGGAAGAGCTGAAATTATTCTATTTATTCTTTGATAAGGAGTTCAGATAAAAGCCCTTTGATGCATCTGACAGTTTGCGTGGTTGTGGTGTATTGGGGCGGAGGTCGGCACTTCCGGTCTGACCTCTATCTGCACTGCAAAGTTATGACAGATAAGACAAGGGAACACCCAAAATAATTAAAGATGCTCCTACAAACAGAGCCAACTGAAAATAACAAATCTAATCTTGACTCTAAAGGCTTGATCAGATCGATCCAAGAACTGATAGTCCACCGTCACACTCCACTTCACATCTGAGAGACACAGAGTTTGACTGTTGCCTTCCTTCATGTTACTGATATGACAATTTCCAAGTGCTTCTGTAATAATTCCCTGTGGTAGGGGCAATTTGTGTGGTTTTAAGAAAATGGGGTCTCCAACCACCCCCAGCAGGTCTTTGGCAGTACCGCAGGGGGTTCATCAATTATTGTTTTTGTAAAAAATGTACATCCAAGTAATACAGAATGCTAAAAGTGTAATTGCCTTTCCACATAAAATGTATTTAAATTAAAATGTTATGTTAAAAACAACTGATACTCATTTACATTCATGCATTTGGCAGATGCTTTTTCCAAAGCGACTTTCCAGTGCATTGCAAGGGCAAATCATGTACAAAAATCGAAATCTTGAGGATAGAAAATGCATTAAAACACATCAGCGGTTAGACACATCTGCTTCAATAAACAAGATCTCTTCTTACATTCTAGTCTCAATCGTTGTATTTTTCCTCTTTTCAATCTCTCATGTGGCTTCTCTCTCTTCTAGTTTTCCACCCCACCATCTCTCCGTAATTACAGACAACGCATGACAGCGGCTAGAGAACATCAGCTCTATCAAACTGCGACTCTCTGTTCGGTTCATTTGAGAAATATTTATAAGTCATTAGTTTAATTGCAGGGGTAAGATTGTGTGTTATCCACAATCTGTGTGAATGTGATGATCAACAGGATTGATAAGCGCCTCTCCGATCGGCTTTAGTGGAGCTGAGCAGCACAAGGTTAATTGAAGCGGTAATGAGGGTTCTGAGAAATCTGATTCAGAATTACACCACAGTCCTGCGGATTGTGCAGAGAGGGTATACAGAGACTAGAGAAAATCTGGATCCATATAAAGAATTCAAAATCATTCATGCTTTCCCAGGTGAAAACGTTTACTATAATACACCTAAAGGTCCAGTGTATGAAATTCAGTGGCATCTAGCGGTAAGGTGGCGAATTGCAACCAACAGCTCACTCCACCCCTCTCCTTTGAAGCACAACGACGGCTCTCACAGGACAAAGATATCGTCACGTTTTCACTTCTTTCCCGAAGGAGATCATTTATTTACAAAACACGTCTGTAGAGCAGTAGTTTGTCCGTTTTGGGCTACTGTAGAAACAACATGGCAAATTCCATGTAAGGGGACCTGCGGTGTATGTACGTGTATTAAATAAAGTGTAGTGTACTTTTTCTAACCTGGGTTGTTGCAAGAAAATGTTGGCTTTTTTTAACGTGAAATGATATTTTCCTGACCATACAGCACATTCCTCCCACATTCTCAAACCAAATCTTATTCTTATTATTGTAATGTAAAAAAACAATATACAACTTCAATGTATTCCTAAATAATGTTTTTACCAACTTAAAATGATGCTTATTTATGAATGGCTACTGTTTTTATGAATAACATTTACATATTTATATTTTTAAGCATTTAGCAGACGCTTTTATCCAAAGCGACTTACATTGCATTACACTATACATTTGTTTCTAAGTATGTGCAATCCCTGGGATCGAACCCATGAACCTGGCGTTGCTAGCGCCATGCTCTAGCCACTTAGCTACAGGAAAGCTTTTTTTATGTTTTGTTTATGTAATACATTGAAAAATGACAGTGATGCTAACACCGTGTCTACACCGAATGCTACCAGCGCGATGCGACACGACAAATGACAACAGAAACTCATTAGAACTAGGGCTGCACGATAATTTATTGCAATACCACTAAATCGTATTGTAATCGAGCTGGTTGCGATATGCAATGTGGCGATTTTTTTTATGTGTAGCTTGTCCGTGGCGATTTTTTTTATGTGTAGCTTGTCCGTGGCTCTGGGATCAGTAGGAAATGCTGCTCGATCTAAAAGCAGTGCGAGTTTGAGTCGCTTATAACGTGCATTTGAAAAAGCAACACCCGTCAAACATGATCATTATAAATATACTTTATTATCATTAAAATACCTGATGAGGCTTGAGTAACAGTGATAAAAAGATGCCCATAGGCATTTCCTAGATTCTATAACGTGTTATGGTCTTCTTCTGCAGTGTTTATTTGGAGTTTCCGCACGAGAGCGCCCTCTGGCTTTCGGATGCAGCAGCATTTTCCCGTACTTCACTCAAAAGCTGTGCATAAATCACGTGATATTTATCGTCAGTTTATCGTGACAGCCCTAATTAGAACCCATTATAATTTAACATTTTGTCCACACTGGATACGGCGCGGCACAACGCGACAAACCCATTAAACAAGCCGTGTGTTGTGTCGTGTCGCGCCCGGTGTAGACACGGTGTAATATTATAAGAATCACCACTTAGAAAAATGATTTAAAAAACATACAGACACACATTAATGAGAATTGTGAAACTTTACTTATACTTTTGGGTGAGCCTGGAAATGTTTTGGTGTCACTTATCTAAAATGCAGAAAGCCACCGTTTAAAAAAACTCTTCTTGATCATATATGGGCAACTTCCACAGCGAGCAGTAAATGAACGCAGAGCCTTTAGTCCTGCAGCCATTTCCTGTTTCCTTCCTTCCTGTTTCCTGTGCATTGTGTTAAAGCAGGCACACAGGAAACTAAGCTAGGCAGATAAGACAAAGCCTGAGACACCCACAGAGATTAGTAAAGGAGGATGCAAGGTCAAACAAACATATACACAGACCCACACCTGCAAGCTCTATAATATCCTGAAATATGCTATTTCAGTTTGACAGAAGTCTCTCTCCTGAATGTTTTAATCATTACAATGGAGTTGCTCCTCTGTCCCAGATTCGAACTTAGTGACTGACAGCTGGGAGTCAAATCTGTAGAATACTGAGAGGTGGCAGGTGCCGCTATCTGTCCAGGAGACATTGGATTAACATGATGAATTTTGCCGGGATTACCCTGTGTATTACAGGAGATGCACAATGTGATCATCTGCGACACACAAACCTCATGCCTTCAATCTGATCCGGCACAGGAGACTATCACCCCTGTGTTTAAGACTGTATTAAATCAAACACTGTATCGCTGCATGGGGTCAGCGTATGTGATATGAATTTCATCTGCACTATGAAACATGGTAAAGGGATAGTTCACCCAAAAATGAAAATTCGGTCATCATTTACTCATCCTCAGATTGTTCCAAACCTGTATAAATAAATGTCTTTGTTCTGCTGAACACAAAGGAAGATATTTGGAAGAATGTCAGTAACCAAACAGATCTCATCCCCCATTTACTGCCATAGTAGGGGGAAGGGATCATAGAGATGCCATACAGTAGTTCTATTGCTATGAATGGGCAATTTAGAAATGATTTAGAAAAACTGTTCATAATATATTGTTGTATATTATTAATATTTAGCATGCTAGATGCAGTTAGTTTTATTCTCAAAATTTTGCTGTCACACCACAGGATACATTTACGGTTTATTTGTCAACAAAACCAAATAAAAAAACTGACCGGTTTTCCTTTGTCTACAATTCAACACAATTTGTCAATTCAACATTTCAACAATTCAACATTTTGGTGGCTCAGTAGCTACATTATAAAAGTATATTTTTATATTTTCAAAAACATTTTGGTGGCCACAGCAGCTACATAATAAACGTTTTTAAAAAATATATATTTTCAGAAAGGATTTTTGAAATCCAAAAATCCTTTTGGATTCAAATTAAAATAGACCAATTGTGCCTCGATTTAATTTCTAGTATTTAAGAATGCAGGGAAGTTTCCTCGCTATATGCCTCATAACTTTTAGTCTGTTATCAAAATACGCCTACTTGTGTAAAATAGGACTAATTAATGCATTTGTTAATTAAGCCACATAATGTTGATCTGATGCCCAAAAATGAATTAGCCAACTGTGAAGGCAATCCCTGTAATTACCACAAAGCTCAATCCTACTAAATAATAAGGAGAATGAGTGCAGATAAATCAACAAGCCTTATCTATAGGCACTGCACAGCTCGTGTGACTCTTTTTGCCAGGAAAAGCACAGCTTCATTCGGATTCCTGCAGCACCCTCTCGGATAAAAACTCTTTATCGGTTCCCGTTCGAGAAACAGTATGGACACTTCGATAAAGACCCGCATTTAAATGTGGCTCTTTATATGTCAGACTTTTAGACACAGCTGAAGATAAAAGTTCTCTTGTGGGCAAGCTTAGGCATTAATCTTAATTTGACATGAGAACCGATAACAATGTTTTTTTAGCTAAATAAAGAATTACTCAGTCCAAGGAGAAATCGTATATGCGTCCATATATAGCGTGTGGCAGTGAATACCATCAAAAAGAAAAACATACAGCTTTCTCTGTGCCCTTTTTCTGTCCTTTATCTTCGAAAAAAAAAATCATACATACTGGAAAATGTCACTTTCGAGCCAAAAATAGAGCAGCGTAGCTTAGCTAGCAAAAGAATTAGCAACACCCTGAGACAAGCCCAACATCATGAGGGATGGATTACATTACACTCTCAGAAGATTTACTGTTCCCACACGCTGTCACATCAGTTTAAGGAGGCTGTCGCGAATATTAACACAGTTTGGATCTGCCAATGTAATTCCACTGATAAACCTGCCCTAAAAACACACAAGACCACAACCAATGAGTAAAGTTCACTTCACACGGTGGCGAGAAGGCCGGGAAGACATCAAGAATGTTACGTTTTGGGCATGAGGGGGGTGAAACTTCATATGGCTACAATAAATCACTTCTGTTTTGTGTTTGTGCTTCTGAGGGAGCTGATTAACCTGAAGAACATCAAAACAAACAGAAGCCAAAAGGAAGTAGATCCTGTGGCACGTCTCAGACGCACGCATGCACATCCTGGGGCAGGTCAGGTTTCCTTCTGCTGAGGTCACGCCTTTGATCAAACTTTCACGCTGTGTATATGACAATATATCCCAAGTGTGAATACTGGTTTCTGTGGCCGCCCCTTCACGAGGTGAAAGAGCAGCCAATGTGCACAAAGCAAATTATTTTTTGAAAATATTTCGTTATGAAAACAGAGAAAGTCCCTGAGAGAACAGAGAGGAGCTGTTTATGGAAAACACAATGTATTGAGCGTCACCACCCTTGGCAAAATTCCTACAGGGGCAGGTTAGGCCACGGTAATCAAAAAATAACAACAATAAATTATTTAAAGTTTAAGAAATGCTATTACATCTACGAAATGCTTTCGATTGCCACAACGCACACATTCAGCGTAAAACAACAGAAAACATGTTTACGGTACATACTGAATACACGGGTCCAGAAGCACTTCATTCTTTAACACCACCCAAACATTAATACAACAAAATACACCCAATAGAACATTTAGAACTAAAACACAATGTTAGACACATTGTTAAAAAGCAAAATAGTCTATACTTGGCATAGGAGAGTATACAATACAAGCACCCTATACTTTTTTTGCCCTCAATACTAAGTTTCCAAAAAGGTCCATTTACTGTGTATTTTTATGCTTGATTCATTTATACTGTATAAGAAACTAAAGTTGAAACAGCGAGGAGAATCATTTTAATATTTCAATATCAGTTGAACCTCTGATGTCATAAACCAATTAAATCAGATGATGCCATACAGGAGCAAATGCAACGTCTGACTGACAGGTGGTTTGAATCTGACATCAACGTGCTCATGAATTAATCATCATCCAGACACCCACAACCCAGATAAAGCTTAACAAGTGGCCTTGATATTTATAATACGTATATCAAATCCCATTAAAGGCCTGCTGATCTAGGATGAGCTTTATGATGGCATATATACTGATTTTAATGTTTGTACTATGACACAGTGATAGTAACCTGTGTCATAATCTTCATTTTGGGACGGTATAATTTAGATAAACGTTTAACTAGTTTTCTACTCATCCAGGGCGACACTGTAGGTTTCAAATATGACACCCCTCCGAGTCCTGATCTCAACAAAGCAAATTCAAAGCATGTTAAACCAAATCCAGCCTGGACTTTAAAGTGGTTTTCAAAATAACTTCTGACATTGACTGAAATCTGTGTTGCATGGCATTACAGTACAATTAGAAATCCAGAAACGTAAGTACATATAACTAGCTGAAAAGGAACGTTCGTCAAATTTAAGACGTTTTAGATCATGAACAAACTCCACAGATCCACAGAAGTGAGTCTCTTGAGACACAAGCTGGTGGCACTTTAGTGTGATTTCTTGTTGCGAAGGTTCCAAAGAAAAGTTATTTGCACTAGGGCGAGCAGTCTGACCTTGAGCAGCTATGAGTTTGAAATGAGAAAGCGCTACACGCACAGGTCCACTAGGACCAGTCCAAGCATTTATCTGTCTCCCACTGAGAATGAGTGCTAAGAGAGGATGGATTTGTGTACTTCATCCTGCTGAATGTACAGAAATGAAAACGAACAAGCTGTGGGGTTGCATGAACATGTAATCTCTGCTCTTTCTAGACAGGGGTTCCCAAAATGTATTTTAGCAACTCTACAAGACATTTTTAAATCACAGAATCTCGCTTTGGGATCAATGCATAAAATTGTGCTTTCGTCCACTAGACTAACTATTAACTTAATAGTTACATCATTTTAGCTGGACTAGAGTTTGGTCAAAAAATGGAAACTGTCTAGATCTTATAACATCTTGCCTTGATGCAAACAAAAGCTGGCCAATATAACTTTCACCATAGATTTGCAATAATTTGTACAATGATTTTTATATAATTAGGCAATATTGAAATTTTTGATTTTTATATTGGTATATGTTCGTAAAAAATATGTATTAAATTTAGTTTGATTTAATGAATGTAAATGATTAAATAATGAGAGGAAATGAAATCAGAAGCATCCTTCCCCCCTACTGCCATGCTTTATACTGGCACAGATGAGAGAATCTTAAGCACCTCAGACTGAAGTGCAAAGCACAAAAAACAGCAGCAAACAAACTTTAAAAAGTGTGGATTAAGATGATAACACGATAAGCCGCAAAGTTTAGTGAATTCTCAAATCTAGCAATGCCAAATATATCCTATTCTTAAAATCCCTCTCATCACATAAACACACGTGTATGGAGCTGGATCGAAGTGGCCACTTCACACATGCAGGCACGCAGTTGTATACACGTAACAAATACAACTTGCTGTGAGTGTTAAAGTAATTGTTTGTGTCACTGTCATATCTTCAGGGCAACATTACTGCTGTAATCAGTTAGTGACATTTTCCTCAGCCAACAGCTATTAATCTACCAGAATAGTAGATGAGTGGGAAAAAATTCCACTACTGCCCACGACACAACACAAAGCCCTTTGATGGCCAAAGATCAACACGTCTTTCAAATACAAATGCAATATGTGAAAACACACAAATACAAGATATGTTGCATGTCCTCAGCCAATAAAATCCCTTTATATTAAAATTAAATTACTGTAAATCCTTTAAGTGAGAACTTGGCTTTTGACAACCACTGATAAAATATCTTATTTGCAGAAATTAATCATTTCATTTCACTATGTAATTGAAATTTTAATATTGTATCAAAAAATGACCTTTAATATTGATCTTGCTTTGCAAATATCCCTATTAGTCACCAAAAAACCTTTTAATTTATTTAACCACCAAGTACTACACTTGGTTTCTCTTGTATTTGGTCCCTCTCTCCCCATCCTCTGGTGTGATTTATAACCTACAACCCACTAATGGGCTGATTACTGTGGGTTGAGCCAATTATTGAACACAGGTGGTACAGACGCCATAAAACCCTCAGTTTGCGTGTAGAACCAAAGTAAAGCTTGTGTGAGATGATGTGTGGTGAGTTAAAACATTATTGAAATTGGTTTATAGCGAAAATAAGAAAAAAGGATGCAGAAAAGGGAAGAATTAAGATGCAGTGTTTGGATGAGAGAGATGAGGAAATGAGATCAAGGCATGTTGCAGGCCAGATTTAAACCCGTTTCTCCCACATGAGTGATGTGGTTTAGCAAAACCAGAGAATGGTTTAGACCACAGTTCTGGCTTGGGATCTGCTCTTATAAGATATTTGAGTACTTGCATCTGTCTTTAAAAATCCACCTGTCCAGAATCCATACTGCGCTCAATGCTGCTAACAGACTGACATCTATGAAGTTTCAAAATTTTGTATTTCAATATGTGCGCAACTGTCGCTTCTAACGTGCACTTTTTGTAGGAGTGTGTTTTAAGATGATCATCTGGAGGTGAGTTAAATCTCTGGATGTCTAACCACCACCTTCCCCCACAACACTTTCCTGTAGCTCAAGATTGGTTTCTGTCTACTCTGGCAGTCTTAAGCCTCGTCTCTTTCCTTTAATCTTCTCATGGCTCAAAGCTGTCTTCAGATGCAAGCATCTCACCACACACTCTCATTCGAAGAGGCTACTTCAAACAAAACCTCCACAAATACCTGTTGTGACTACCAAACAACTTACAGCCAAGGTGACTGTCTGAATATAAGCAAGGGATATAAGTCCCAAGGATCAGATTAGTTGTTTTTATGCTATGTTTAAGACTAAAAGTATAATGTAGCTTTGAACAGATAATCGAGGAGGACCAAACCAAAGAATGTTTGTATGCCTTTCTTATACCAGATAAACCAATTAAAACCCCAAAATATCAAGAAGTTTAGTTATCAGCTAATATTTTTATTAGCCATTTTCTTAACTTATTGATATCATTTCATATTCAAAATTTTACTTTTGACTTAGACTTGGATTTCTGTTGCGTCTAGACGGGACAAAGATTTATTTCTATAAGAGCACTATAATAGCACTGTCCCTTTAAGAGCACATGGCAAAGTGGGTTACGTGCATGCAATGATAGCAAAGCTGTGTGTGATCGTGCATAAAGGTGACATCATTGCTTTAAAAAACCTATACTAACGTTACTTTAAAATGCATTGAAAAGCACAAAGGCTATACAACCTTTTCTTACTTTGTTGGTTATTACTCATGCCATGAAAATAATTACAAGCCTATGTCACAGAATTTTAATATTGTGCATTTCTGTCCCTTTGCATTATGAATCCACAGACGGACGCAGAAAGCTGACATAACCGCCCTCTGTATTAGCGAATCCCAAGGGACAATAAACAATGGCGGCCAACAAAGCGTTCATTTCCAGGCCTCTCTTTCCAGCCGGGGTCCATTTTCAGGAAGGATGGGTGGAGGTCTGGGCAACAGAGTCACATTTCCTTTCAAACGTTCGGAGATTAGATTGCAAACCTTCTAAATGGAGACCGTGACAATCTGCAGTGACTTTCTTTCTCTAGCGCGTTAACACATCATAAAGAAAATCTTATTCTCTATAGCAGGCCTATCAAATCTTATTCCTTCACAATGCCTGAAAAAACGTGTTAAAATAAATCGCCAAAAATAACTACAGCAGCTGAAAGTCGACTTTTAAACCACAATCGATCAGACTGAGGATGCTTTCTCTCTCGCTGAAGTTTAGTCACAGCCTTGACGTCTGCATTACTCAGTCGCCGGACTCGCCGCTCCCGAGATGAGGGCAGAGAAATGTATTCATTTACGTGGCGCTGTTATCGAAGTGATCAGGGAGCAGTGGAATAGCTCCGTGCGGGAATGCTGGAGCTTATCAGGCAGTGCCAGCAGCCCGAGAGGAAGTGGAGAGTTTGAGGAAAGGACTCAACGTTGTTTCTTCCTTGATTTATCTCTCTCTCACTATCTCGATCACCCATTTTCTACTTTAAAAAGTAGAGAATTTTTGTATTAAAAAAACGTTAGTTTCTAGGATGATTGAAATGCTTTTCCATGGCACAAACCACTTGGCACCCAACTACTAGATCTCTCCTTTCTCTTTTAGAGCTGGTTTGTGTTTGTTCACATTAGGACATTTAAAAAATAAACAGTGATATTGCCATTATAACAGAAAACTGAATCTTTAAAGAAAAAACAAGCATCATCTGATTTATATCATTCTTTTCACCTTGGCTGATTATACAAATATTTGCCTAGCACTGAGAACATTATGATATCAGCATGATGTTGACAATATAACATGAAGTCCTTTGAACGAAAACAATAACTGGTTTACCACAGCCACTACACAGAGCATTTAATAAAAAAAATCAATCATATTCCTAAACCATGTTATTGTTATTTGTAACACTTCTGACCACAATTAAAATGTGATCATTAAAATGCAGTTAACAATGTCATTATGAAGCATCGCTCAGACAACGGCGTTTTAAAACTGGATTGTATATGACGTTTTTAATTACTTGAAAGACATTAACAAACAGATTTTGATATAAAAGATCCTGATGTAAACAACATTGCTAACGATGATGAAACCAAAATGATGAAGATTGAATGCGAGTTTAAGTTAGAAATTAAAGTAATTCATTGATATGGAAGAGAAGATAAAAATCTGTGACTTTAATATTTGAGAAACAGAACACTGTCACAATAATAAAAATGTAATCTTTCCTGATGTAAAACATTTTACACCCACCCATTAACTGCTTGTATTCTAAAGGCCTCTTGAATTCTCTTGAAGGCCTGGATTCTCTTGAAAGAAATATCTAGGCCTTTATTTTTGCCTTTTCTAAATGATCAGAAACACTGAAGATCTAAAGAGTTAAACTTTATAGTCAAGATATTTATAAAGTAACAAGATAATAAGTTAATAGTCTCCGCTTAAACAATACACCATACTGTACAAACAATTTGGCAATATACAGGAATATACGATATTCCGTGTGAATTTACATTTACGCCTTAAAAACCGCATCTAACCCACAACAGCACACTGACCAAATGTGAGTTGATCACCACAGTCTGTTCCTTCCGACTGAACGGACAGAAACCTACTCGCCGTTGTCCGCCCTGTGAAAATTTGATCAGACAACCAGGACAAACTTTCATACTTCGCTGCCATGATGAAATAACTGTAAGCAAATTCCACTCTCGGCTTTGCTGCATGAATAAATAATACGCAAGATGTTCTACTTTAAGACTTTTTTTGCAGATGTTCTTCTGCTCATTCAGTCATGAGCTTGAGTGGCATGAGATTTACCTTCATTGTTCCACCAGAAATGGAAAACCTCACTTGGGTTAGAGCACAACTTATCACCTGTATGCAGGTTTAACAGCGCCTGCTTAACTCAAAAACCTGCGTCACTCATGGTCAAAACAAACTACAAATAAACTAGATGAAAACTTATCTTGGAGCTAATATACGACTGTTGAATATTTAATGCAAATCGGAAGATTTATCATAAAATCCTATGCTTAGCATTTCCAAAGGTGGTATAAATTTGTTACATTTCAAATGTGTGAGATTCAAAGTAGTTGAGTGCACACAATCTTTCAGGTTTGTGGTAATCCTCTGTCAATGCGCATTTCAAATCTTCCCTGTGGAGAATGATTTCCTTCACATATAGTTAACTTGCACAAGATGTAATATTCAGTAGTTATTTAGTACACCGCAGAATAAGACTTTGATAAAGATGGTATATCTTAAGTTATGGGGTGCATTCATGCAGATCTCAGTGCATCAAGAAAACCAATTTAGTCGCTGGATCATAGATTAAACTCTTAAAAAGAATCCAGAAAAGATTCTGAAAGATACACTCTTAAAAGAATACCACACTCAAAACATACAGACACACATACTGTATGTCAGCTCTGTCCTATTCTTGGATTAAACACACTAGCTAATTTGCTGATACTTTACAATGCCTAAGTAATCCACCTTTAATCCTCGCAGGCTCGATTAAACAGTCAAATCTGGAGCTCAGGATCTTTCTGTGTTTTTATTAGACACCTCACTTCAGGACTCTCCGATAAAAAACAGGATCTGCTGGTATTTCACATCCTTGACAAAATCGGTTCAAAATATAGACGGTTTCATTGGACGCATACACCTGGCGTGAAGTTAATTTACGGTCTGTATTTGGTTATAATATAGCTATTTCTTTTATGTACATTTGATATGAATATTAATTTATATTCATATTTGATTGTTTAATAATTGTATTAATTTCAATTAAAAAAATACTCAACAGTAGATTCTTTGCGCATGTCTACCGGCAGTTACGTATTTGGGCCAGCCACATAACAATTGTTTGTTGTTTCTGCTAAAACCGTCTATATTCAATACTGGGTTTATGGATACGACTGCATCATGATTATGATCATTTTAATTGAATTAAATGTAAGAAATGAAATTGAAATAACAGATCTATTTCTTAAACGTTACTTTTCAGTTTTGTTAAAGAATTGACGTCATTCAAGGTTTAATTTGACCTTCTATAGATAAAAATAAAATAGTCATTAGAAAATAAAACTAAACAAAAAATTAATAAAGAACTTTTTTAAGCAGTTAAGGCACAAAATTAAATGTTGACACAGGTCACATGTTGGCAAAGCAACCAACAGGATTAATCAGACGTCTTATCCTAAAACAATCGGCCTGGCTCTAAGACATCATACTTTTTTGTATAGCGATATGCAATACATTAATATATTGTTACTCCCATATTTGAAATTAAACAAAGATTCCACAAAATCCAGAACACAGATGTTTGAATTCAATTATTCCCAATCTCATTAGTATTCTGAAGCTCTCCATGGCTGTCGTTCTTTGAGAGGCAGAAGGTTAAAGGTGAAAGTGTTTAAATGAACATGCACAGGTTTTCATTAAGATCTCAATTATGTATCACACAGTAATTAGGACCGTGAATAATCGAGAGTGGAGGAAAAGAGCAGGACTGCTCCTGACAGCTCGGGCTATTTTTAAACCATTTTTAAACCGATGGAAAGATGAACTCTGGTGCTCCTCCCGTTCTGATTATGTTCTGAGTTTTGAGTGGGAATGAATGTCTAATGACCGACTGCCAGTAATGGATTGGGCACAGGCTAAAAGCAAGGCCGCTCTCTTATCCACTTTAATGTGTTTTTGGAAGCGGCGTTCTGTTGGGTCCTGGGCTATTATTTTTCTAAGTGTTTCCACAAATGTCAAGAGGAAACTGGGAATTGAAGGATGCATAGAGCGCTGGTCATATAAATGAGGAACAAATAGATACGTATTAAAAAAAGATATGTTTCTCCAGAGATTGTGGTGGAGAAAGTGATCTGTGGTCGAGCTTGGAGGAGGATTTCGCAACATACAGGGGAAATAAAAAGTGTGTGTTTGATGTCAAGCCAGGATTTGTGACAATCGAAAGCCAGGGCTTAAGTGCAAAACACAGTGACTAGAGTAGACCTGAGAAGTGCTAGCCCAGTCTCACGAATTGCGTATAAATAACACGCGCGTTGCATTATCGTGTAATACGTACGCCAAAGTTAGATTTTGCATGCATATGATACGTCTATTTTTGCGTGCATATGATACGCCAATTTAGCGCGCGTGCATATTAACCGGCAATTTGTTTTATTAATCTGTCCCCTAACCCAAACCCTAAACCTAACATTATTATTTTAATTATTTCAGTGTTTCCTCTTCATGTACGTTTCAAAATGGCTGCTCTCCAGCGAGGTGCACGCAAACATTGGCGTATCATATGCACGCAAAATCTAACTTTGGCGTACGTATTACACGATAATGCAGCAGCGTGTTATTTATACGCAATTCATGAGACCGGGTTGGAATTGCACAACTCTGATTGGATGGAATATCGATGGCCTTGGGTGGGTTTAAATTAGAAAGTGTCTCAAGTAACGAGCAGAGCATTCTGGGATAGAGGATGTTTCCTCGTGATAAGGTGTCAAGTAGAGATTTCAATGTTTAAGCGCTGGTCGATGTTGCAGAAGATTACTTCAAATACACAATCACACACACCAGACATGTGCGTGCCTCAATGCTACATATCACATCATGTTGCGGCACCCTGCCTCTAAAGTGCACGCTTGATGTAACTGATGGGACGCAACAGCGTGTGAAATATTAGCTCAGTAGAACGCAAATACAGCTTCATCCCTTTAGGAGATTAGCATAAATTGCAGAAATATTCTGTAATTGTAGAAATAAAATCAGGGGACACATGGAAATTATTGCTATTATAGTTAATTTTAAATGAACTACATTTAACCAATTATATACTGCTGTTTTCTTGTTTCTCTCCTTATAATTTTTGAGTTTACTCTGTGTACTCATGCAGATTAGTTGGCAGTTGCATTACATCGTGCTGTATTTTAGCAAATCGCATAATGAAAATGTTTTTAAGCAGCATTTCGAGACGCCTGTGACGCCCTCCATCTTGCGAACGTGTCCCCTCCTCATTCTGTGTTGTTGGCTCTCTGCAAGTGTGGTTATAATTAATTGAATTAAATGAACATGTAACATTGATAGACCTATTTATTGCATTGGAAGCAATGAATAGGAATACTTCCAAACTTGCAGAAATCCAAACATTCTTTCTACAAGCCAAAAATATCTTCCTAATGAGCCAATGAGGATCTACATGAATGACTAAAAGGTTTAAGTGAGAAAATCAATGACGGTAATGATCAATCACTAATGAGGAAAGAAGCACACTCGCTAAATGTCAGAGAGAGGACCAATAACCGCCTGCAGTTTATTCATCGTTGATGCCAATATATGAATTTGAAAAAAAAATTAGGCATTGGTCTCTTAAACACTACTTTTATATAAAACTGCAGGCATACACTTTATAAATACATAAAATACTTTCAAAGCAATCTGTAACTTTTGCCTCTATATCGCCATCTTTGTTTAAAACAAATTGAATTGGGACTTATTTTATGTACTTGCTCAATAACTTTTTTTATTCATTTTTAACCACAAAAAAGTTATTTATCACATTATTTAAGCTTCAAAAACTGTTGCCATATTTTATCATTTTTGTATTTGTGCAGACCTGACACAGAATGCACAGCTAAACAATGGGGTTTAAAAAGTAAACATTGTAATCTCATTTTAGAGGATTTAACCCGAGCACAAGAGACCATGAAACGTGAGGTCATTGCCTAAGGCTTGGCCCCCTGGATCAATCCTCCCTATTTAGGGAATACGCATGTGGAATATCGGCCATTGGGTCATTCACAGAAACTGCGACTTTAGTGGCCAAAAGTGATGTTTTCTTTTGGATTCGTGGAATTTACTTTTGCTGTTATCGGCTATAATACACTAAATCAAGTTCAAGCTCATATCAGGGAACAACCCAACCTCCTGATACCCTTAACTGAATTAGCTCAAGATCCCTGGGAAGCATAAAGATTTTTACAATTTGGGGGAGAATAAATTAAGTGGTCTGTCAATAGACTAGGGAATAATAAAACAACATGCAAATTAAATCAACGTTCATTCATTTTACTTGTGAAATGGCTCTGAGTGGGTGTCTTTACTCTTTATCTCTGGAAGCCCGATGGGAAGATAAAACCAGCAAGTTGTCATTAACATAATGAATTCTTGATGCTTCAAAACACTGGTGTGCGCCAGTGATCCTAACACCCCCTTTAGAGACGATATAATTACAGCTTATAATAAGAACAGCGCCAAAATTATTGTTATAGTCACCAGAATGTCAACACAGGTTCAGGACCCCTCACTTAAAGTCTGAGGTACGAGTGTGTAATTATGGGAAGATCACCGTTCTCAAAGGTCATAAATAACTGTGTGTCACGGTGTTTTTTACTGGGTTTTGCAGTAATGAGGTTTTGGGGGCTGTGTCTAACCGCAACAGCTGAAATACTGCTGATGAGCTAAAGCTTTATATCCTCTAATGGCTGATGGGCTGACAGGTGGGCACAACCTCTTTGACCGGGCAAGTCTACATCTCTCTTTATTTCTCTTGTGTAAGAATCCACTTTTACCCTCATATGTTTCTGAGTCTATTTCTCTACAGAAAGAAGTGCATTTTACTCAAACAGCTTATCCAGCACACAGTAACCCCACTACATAAAACAAAACCCTTCATCACTGAACAAGTGGCAGCAAGAACAGAAACCTCTTCATATGTATCTTGCAGTGTGTTATGAAAAAACGAAATGCACACAGTTTTGTCACTTAAATGGTTCCAAGATAAACATAAGGTGTTGTTTATTTATAATTATTGTAATTCCATGTAAATGTCAACCTTAAGATATTAAGAAATAAGTTTTTACTGATAGGTCAGATGTCAATATTAATGTCTCTTTACAATGTTTATAGCATTTTTGATTTTGTTTTTAACACACAGTTCACCATAGTCTGGTAAGAGAACACATATTAAAATATAGTAAATATAGTAATTTAATATTCTATAAAGAGCCATTCCTCCATTGGTTAAGTATTATTGCTTCTGGTTTGCATATTTTAATAAAAAGTATGTTGTGTCTAAAATTGTGCTTCCTTTTATGTCACATCCATAACTCGTGATTTTTTAAAAAGAACACTTAGACTGATATTTTTCTGATGTCTGGGCTTGATCATCAGGTTTAGTAAAATATGAACAGATGACTCAATATGCTGATACTAGGACAAGACTAAAAAACAGAGGTGCTTTTTCTGTCGCTGGCCCTAAACTATGGAATAGCCTCCTGTTTCACATCAAAACTTTCCCGAACTTGTCTATTTTTAAGTCTACACTTCAGACTTATTTTCTTTGGCATTTAATATTCCTTGATCTATTGTTTTACGATACTTTTTTTACGAACTTTCACCTATGTTACAGCTCGTGTCTTATTGTGTTTTATTGATTGTAATTTTGTGTTGTTTTAAAATTGGTCATTGTCTTATTGTAAAGCATCTCTGGTTACATCCGGGTGTCTTTAAATTGTGCTATATAAATACAATTGTATTGTATATAATCTAATAAATACATTCCCAGAGAATTTATATTTCAAGTTTTGACTGAATATGTCACATTCATAAAGCTGGAATTGCCTAATAGACTAGATTTCTAATAATCACAATACATATTTGTATATTATCCGTTTATAAAGAATATCTTTCTCAAATAGCCTTCAAACATAGTTACATTAAACATCATAAATAAAGATTGATGAAAATATATTATACAATTAAAAAATAAGACTGGAGAGAGAGAAAACTGCAGGTGAGAATCTGACTGCAAAATAGGTAGTGAAATCCCGTCACAACGTTTTAGGACTGGCTGATTCCTGAGCGGGAATGTGAGATTACGCTGGATTTCAGATGTGGTAATTACTCTGTCACTCCCTCTACAGAAGCTCAGCTAGCTCACCAAGATTACTTCTGACATTAACTGAGGTACATTAACTGCATTTTTGGAAATCACCAGCATCGTTAGATGGCAATATGTTTTAAAAAGCTAAATACTTTAACAGACACAACTAAGGTTTTTGAATTTAGTGGATTTATGTAGTGATTTAAAGGTAAAAAAACGTAAATATTTAATTAACTATAACATGTAATACATTTTCCTAACAGGTTCTCATGTCTTGTGAGATTCATACATCTCTCACAGATCATATAGGCTACAATACATCCATCTAAACCTTCGCTCACTCTCTCTCCATCCCTCTTTCTCTCTCTCTCTTTGTTTTCTCATCAGACACTCAGGGAACAGAGTAGAATCATTACCCTGAATGAGCTCTGTACACAAAAGTGACACATCGTTGTGACAACCTGTCACCACAGCACATTCTGTTCATTTGATGAACGCGCGACTTCCTCTCGGACTCTGGACTAAAAACTCCATGTGTTGCATTCACTAATAATTGTGCACAAGTATTAAAAATGATATGTGTGGAGCAAAGAGAAAATATCCACCAGAATTCTCCAAAACTACAGTTCATTGCCTTGCAACGTTTTTGACACGATGCAACGGCACGATGTGACGTGACAAAAGTCAAAGGTAAAAAACACACCGTCTATTAAAAACAGTGAAGTATGTTTTGTACAAAAGCATATTTATCAAAGTAAATGGCAAATAATGATCCTACAAACTACTCCTCTCTACCAAACGCATGTGGTACTGTATGTCTTTTTGAAAATAGATATCACTCACAAGTGCATACTATGTGTGTGTTTGTGTGTATTTCCACAGATGTCAATAGGTCAGGAAGAGAGTTGGGAAAGTCGCCCACTGGCTTTCTCATGACCCTGGGCTGCACTGAACATGCTCCTCTAGGGACACAGCATGGAGAGAGAGGGACGCTTCTCACTTCCGTATAAGGGACATCATACACATTAAACCAAATACTAACCAACCTGGCACAAATGCAACACATTACACCCGACCCAAACCCTATATTATATATATTATAAACATACACACCAGCACACAAACACACACGCACGCACGCACGCACGCACGCAGTGTTTAATGCATGAATGTTTTGCTTAAAGTGTACATGTTAATTGATTTATTTAAACTATATTTTTAACTAAAGTATCCATATTTGTGTCACCACTTTTTTTTTTTCACAAAAGCTTTTGTTTAACAAACTAAATTTTCCTTTGGAGCTTCAGTCTTACCTATTGGAGTCGTTATGCTTCTACACACATATTATAAATATACAGACAGGACAAACTCGAATTTGGTCCTGAATTTACTTTGTTCATGCCACCGTTGCCAAAAGGCCAACAAGGGATTTCATCAATACCATGCTCGCTTTGTCTTGTACACGCCTGCAAAGCAATGCAGGATTATGATAACCTATGATGTTCTTCTAAACTAAATTTACCCCAGCCACCTGGCTTAGCCACCTGCGATAGTGTTTTTCCCTACATCTGCCTTCCAGACGGCTTAGTAAATCCTCAATTTGTGTTAGAAACAACTGTAGCTATGCTTCACAATTGGTTTACACTTTTACAGTAGCAACAAACTAGCAAGTTAAAAGAGGTCTGTCACAAGGATGAAAAAGTGCATCTTTGGATCTTAAGTGACACCATAAATGAGACAAACTTAACACTAAAACTTAAAAGCATCATCAAATAATTAACTTTTTACTCATCCCAATGTCATTCCAAACCCATTTACTGTAGCTTGTTTACATCATTAAATGTTAGGAGCTGACATTGTAAATAAAAAAGAGCACCATCAATGAATAAATGATAAAAGCTCCTATTTGTATAACCTAATCCTTTAATACGCAACAAGTCAACAACTAAAGGAAACTGTCAGTCCCTTAAAAAAGTATCTGACTTAAGGCTAAATACACTACAAGACTTTTGCTCAGATTTTCAGTCTGGAATTGTCTGTGCCAGTCTGCAGATTTGATCAGTTAGCGTGTTTCTATCTGAAAGTTTCAAAAAGTCACATGTAAAAAAATCTGTTCAGATTTTAAAAGTCTTACCGTGTATTCCAGCCATAAACCACAGTAAAGTAAAATAAGAACAACAGAATACTTTAACCAATCTAGATTTTTTTCTGTCATTAGCCATTTATTCAGATTGCAAATATTATATAGGGTCAGCGTGAATCAAGTGAAAATTCAAAAGTTGCTCTGTGTTTTAACACCCATCAATCAGTTGTATCTACTTTTTTCTCCAGGATCTAATAATAGTGCCATTCATGCCAATACCCTGCTGTTAACCCACTCCACATAATTTTCCACCATTTCCCTCTTTCCGGGCATAGCGGAGAGAAGGATGCACCTGCAATCGCGTGTACAAAAACAAAGATCACCGCCACTCTCAGTACCCCAATAGTTCACACACATCCTGTTCCTTAAGAATTACATTTACGTCACTCAAATCCAAACAATATCAATTGTTTGCACTTCAAACTAAAATAATTTGACATTATTGCCTAGAAAAGCAGCTTGTTAAATGGTTCCATAAGCAGATATGACCACACCTAGGCTGAAACCAGACTGATGAGAGCTGTGTTTGGAAAACAGTGTTTTATAAGGGCATGTAATTCTACCTGTATACAGGGTGTCATTTCACCAATGTGGGACATTTAGCAATATTGTGTGTATGGGATGTGATAATTCAGTATCCTAGTTTACCAAGTGTGAGGCGAAAATAAGAAATATGATAGTGTGTAGTTGTTATACCATCTTATAGGCTATATTGATATTCATGCAACTTGAAGGTGGCTCGAATAGCATAGGCCACATTGCTGCTGAATTAAAGAAAAAACACAAATTTCCTCGGGATATTTTTTGATTTAAAAATCGTTCCGCTTATGAAAATGAACAATGGTTTACTCCAGTAACCACATTTTCTATAGTCTCACTACCATTTTAACTATTTATAGTAAAACTATAGTAACCAAAAATATACTTTGGTCTTACTACAGTATAGTTTAACCCATTTATAGTAAATCTGTGGTAATGCAAATGACAATTAATCCGCTAAAAACATATTTGATACACTTTCACTATAATAAAACCATGGCTAATTTCCAATAGCCCCTATTGGCCAGTAGTCTTTTTTAACCTTTGGACTCTCAAAACAACCCTAATGCTGCCTTTCTCCAACGTACTAACCTATTTTCTCCGTTTAAATCTCAAGTATCGAAATAACCCAGACGTATTCCGCACACACTAAATATTTACAGAACAGCGTAAATGTAACATACCCGAGACCCAGCACAGAAATGTGAATATTGACAGGCAGGTGTGAAGTTTGGCTGAAGTTGGCGTCTCCATGGCTCAGCATGTGAAGAGTGTCCGCTTTGCGCGCTCTCGTCCGTATTAACACTGCGCGTGAAGCAGATAACGGTTATCAACAGACAAATCAAAGCACCGAGTCTTTCAAGTGTCCCTGTTAAACAAAATCCCCCTTAACGAGCGATTTTCAGCGGAGGAAGAGCGGAGCTACAGCCGATCTGAACAGAATCATGTTTGACTCGACTGAATGCGGTAATAACAGATTAAACAAGTGTCCGTTTGTTCAGTTTCAAATATCCGAATAGTTTCGCCCGATACTGGAGTTTATTTACGTACTACACCTATATACAGACTGCTAGAGGACAGTACGGACTACAGTAAGCGCACTGTGTGCGTAATGAATGCTGGCGAGCTGTTGCACCTGCACTTGTGCGGAACGCCCCGTGTCACGTCATCATTCCTGCTGCAGGTGACTTCTGCATGAGACACGGGATCCCGTACGAAAATAAACTATCGTAACCATCGTTTTTTTGTAGTAAAATCGTAGTAAGCCCGAATTTACTACAGTACGGTCTCACCACAATAACCACAGTTTAAGGATATTTGTAGTAAAACTTGGGTAATAGCCTATATGTTAAACAATCTGCCAAAAGCATAGTTACTATAATTTTACTGTAATAAAACACTAGATTATTTTTCTAATGGATAATTGACTTGATTTATCTTTGGTAACTATATACATATTAATTAAATATAGCAACAATGCAAAAACAATGTGTAGGCCTATGTACAGTAAGTACATTGTATAATTTTTTTCATATACATTATTTAAAGACACCTAGAGTGGTACCAACACTATATACAAACAAACATAGTGTTTAATAAACAATTTAATTTAGTCATTTATTAACATTATATAATATTTAACAGATCAGTACTTCATATATATATACTCCTGGTTAATAAACACTTTTTTTGGCTGTTAACGGGTCACCATACCACACAGGGCTGGTTGCCAGGGTTGCTTTGCAAATCCAAAACACTTTTGTTAGACCTGGCCAAGGACAAAAATGAACACAGGCAGCCCGATTTTATGTTTTTCCAGTAAAAAAGACACCGCTGTTTTGTAGTTACTCTGTAGTGTGTCTCTTGAAATAATGCATCAGGACAGGGAGTGGGGCTTGTCACGGCAATACAGTGGCCTCAGCCCTCAGAGGTGAATACCTCCTCACTCCTGTTTCTTTGGGATGGCACGTTGCCATAGAAACGGGGCTGATGTGTTTTGTGATTAGACCCTGGGCAACTCGGACACAATCCTACGTTTTTTGCAGTCAAAGCTAATATCATAATGCACACAATCGCATATGGCAAAGTGTGCCCAAAAATTCAAAAGATAACAAAAAAGCCAGGATGTTTGGAAGGAACCGCCAAGCATAAAGGTAGACTAATGAAATACAATCACACCCTGAAGGAACATGTCATTTTTACATAGACGACTGTAAAAACCTGAAGCAAAACACCGAAGCAGTTTTTGGAGGTCCTTTCAAAGGCTGTTCAATTCAGAGCAGTAGAAGGAACATCAGATCAAAGGTCACTGCTGCTTTGCACAGATACACAGAGAACAAATTTAAATGGCCAGAATAATCTCACCACAATTACCAGACCAACAAACAGTGACCCATCCTTTATGACCGCATACAGAACAAACAACTTGTAGATAAGCAACTAAAACCATGAGAATAAAATAATTGCCCATGACATTCAGGGATAAGGAATACACTAAAAAGAAAAAAATTGTCTTTTTAGCCTTTTTGTTCTTTGGAACACCAAAGGCGACATTTAGCAGAATGTCAGGACTTTCAAACAATAGAAGTGGATAGGGACTAGAAGTGTCAAGCCATAAAAAGCACCATAAGAGCATCATTCAAACAGCCCATATTCCATTGAGAAACAGTTTAGATATACTGCTATATTGAATAGTTTGTGTTCAATTTGTGTTCCAATCAAACACAAGATCCCTTTAAAGTTGAATTGCTATTAAATATACACTGCTTGAAGTAATACAGTAATAATAAAACTGTCATATACTTAACAAGATCATAACATATAGTCTTGCAGTATATCCATCACATCAATCACAAAAACACATGTGCACAATTTAACGTTTAGGGTTATGTAAAGTGGAACAACATCCATAGAGAAGTGTTAGACACTGCCTAGGGTAGGTATTTCCAGCTGAAGAGAGAGACTCATCTCATGTGACAAGCTAAGCAGGGAAATTAGGCTTTGCATTTGAATTATTGATTCTCTCAGCACATACTTGACCAATACCAGCACTGTTCTCGCTGACTCGCTTTCCAATACAAAGTTTACTACACGATCAGTGTTGCACACAGAAAGCACACACTGCTAAATAAAACACCACAATGCAATGCTCAAAGTAGTTTAACATTTTGATTTGACCAGGTGGCATAATGTATTGCATCAAGCTCAAATTGATGACTTACACATCAAATTTGTTTGTAAAAATGCACCTGCCATGCTAATGTTTGACTGGTACATTTAATAACAACTTTTACTTCTATGGTTAAAGACAATGCAATACACTGCTTTAAGCACATCCTTCAGCTTCTCACAAGATCTATACTGCCATCTGCTGGTCAAACAACACTTTACATGATGAAATGATCATGAGTTGTTTTTGCAACTTTCATGTTATTAATCTTATTAAGCAAGTACAGCACATAAACATTCTTGTTAAAAACATACCCCTTACCCTGGCTTGCAACAGTATAACCTGTAGTCATTGCCGTTTTTGTTTTTAACAGAGATGGTGATATAGAGGGAAAATGTACAGATCCCAGCTTTAAGGTTTCATGTTTAACAATTTCATGAGCATTTCCCATTTAATCCGTTCAGACCCTGCGTCCATTATAATGGACACTACGGGTATAAAGGGGTTAAATAAACGAAACAAGAAATAACATATGTTCTTAAGCTGTCTAAAAAGGGGGGAAAAAAAATCAAGTGTCATTTTTTAAATGGGAATTAAATGACCCATGCTTCATTTCATTCATTTATTTTTCGTCCTTCCAATGTAAACAAGACTGTGACCTGGAAACAATCATACATAAAGACACTGTGTGAGCTCACAAATAAAAACATTAATAAACGCTTATGAAAACATTCTTTGAATGTTATAACTGGAAATGCTGGAATGCTTGACGATATCAATATATACTCTTAAATATATATACTTCTATATAGATAGACTTTATACTTAGATTAATTTGATTTCTAGTTGAGGATTCACTTTCTTACACACAGTTCCTGCTTTGGATCTGTTGCATTGGCTGGAGAGAATAAAATCAAGGCAGTTTTGAAATAAACAGACCTAACTTTCTGGATGCTTCTGCTATTGCCCGCATCAGCCGCCGAAAGCTTTCGCTCCCTGATAAAGACAATTTCCCCTGCAAAAGAAAGTATCGTCCCTTGTGGAACAGGCTGTGCCCAACATATCACATAAATACTTTCTCAGCTTAAAAGGAATAAATATCCTGGCTTAAAAAGAGCTTATTGGCCAATGTAACCATTACAGTTGCTACATTTACTTGTTGAACTTTAAGGAATAGCCAATCGCTGTTTCTAAACATTCAACTAAAGATCCGGCAGAGAGGAAGTCCAGCTCCACCTCAATAAACTTAATGTAAATTGGTAATCCAGACTGAGCACCTTCTCTGGTCTGGCTGGTGAAGTTTTCCTGCAGGAATCTGGTTATGGCTGAGGGCTCTGCACGACTGTAGTGTTTGCCTGAATTCTGAAAGTGCTGAAACAGACATTGCTGTAGCGTCCTCTCCTCCGCAATGCCGAGGTAACAGTATGTGACTTTGGCTGACATTCTCTCGTCTTTTTTCTCATCGTCACAACTGTCCACTACCTCCTCTAGTGATTTGTCTGCTGTGTAAGTTGAACTGGACACACCCGTCTCCTCATAGCCTATCGCATATAAACCGTATGTCTTTGGGATGCCCCCTGGCAAAAGGTACTGGGGACCGTTACTGGAACCAGCATCCCTCGTGTGTGCAATGGGTATCCAATCGACATCCATATGTAGTTCCAAACAGCGAGCTTCACTAATAGTTATGTCCAGAAATTTATAATACACGTTTTTCCAGTTCATCTTCTGCACCTTGGTCATGATAACCCTGCCCTCTGCCTTCTCGGGGTTGAAGTATTCTCGAAGACGTTTTCCTAGAGGTACTTGGGAGCTGATCTCTGCATAGTGGTAGCGGATTTCTTCTCGCCACCTTGTGTTGTAGCCCACTCCGAAGATGGCTAGTTTATTAGACAGGTGGAGACGGGAGAAATCAGTCCATGTCTGGAAGTGTTCCCATTTGACCTCTACTGATTCCAAGATTCGCATCACGTTCTGCATCTCTTCCCGTTGTCTGTACAAAGCACAGTGGTGGAGAACATAATTTGACTAACTGGTTGAAATAAGTGCTGTCTACATATTTGTATCTAAATATACATTAGAAGAAAATGAGTAATTGTTAAAAGCTTGAAAACAGAACGGGGTTGAAACTCACTGAGCATGCTCAGATGACTCCAGTCTTATCTGAAGAACTCTGTTCTTTGGAAGCTGGGTCTCTTCTGTGAAAGACACGATTAAATGTAATAATCTATGAAATTCAGACTGAAAAGTACACAGATTTTGTACCATCACATTTTGATGGTTGAGTTTGCCATCTTGATGGATGCTCTTCACAGATGGTGGGTGATAACTAGGCCCACAGGGAATCATCACACGTATCACATTTTTGTGAAAGAAAAATCTGCAGAATTCTGTGACATGGATCAAATAAATCTGAAGCTGAAATCATTCACATTTTCTAGCACGATAAACATATAAGCGGGCAGAGCATATTAAACTTTGTGAATGGCAGACCTTTAAATTCAATGGTAAACTGTGGAGCTTTCTGCAGAATTTTGTTTCATATTATAATAAAAACAAGACTGGTCACAATACATCATGTAATAGTCTACAAAGTTGCACAGACCTTCAGGTAAAGTGGCTTGTGGGCTTAAACCTTTAACCTTTTGAAGTGCCAGCCCAGATCTTTTAAGAAGGGAGGACTCATCAACAACATCAACAACAAAACTTTTAAAATGTTAATTATATTGTTGTATTTTATTATTACCTGTCTCAATGTCTCCTTCATTAAAGGCTGCAGCAAGGTCCTGATTACACCAGTCTTCATGAGAATAGTCCTCCATAGTGCTGCCGTCCGACTCCATCTCCTGATACAGACCGCTGCTGTTGATCAACACAGGCTGACAGCTCTGGGAGTCCCAGCCACCCTGCCCGAACACCTTCTCCAGCTGCTCGATGGAGTAACTGCTCTTCCTCTTCCCAATGCCGTGCTCCTTTACCCGGCTGTAGCACCGTCTCAGTGTCTGTAGAGGACAAGAAAGACAATTTATAAAATGTTTGTATTTGACACAATTCAAACAGATTTCATATAATCAATGTCTAGCACAACTGCAGAGGTTAAAATGGTACTGAGGTGAAGTGAAAGATCATATTCAAAGTTCAGAATTACAGATTTTACTGTCCAGAACGAAGGTAGTAGACAGAAAGTTTATACAGTAGGTTCACACTCCAAAAGGGTTGATTCATAAAATATATGAATTTATGAATATTCCTTGAGCAAGATTTGACCTTGATTTATTACCGCAGAGGTAAGTACAACAACTCATGAGGAAAGCAGAATTGTTTACAAAACAGCAAATCAGATAAGCGGGAAAGGATGGTATAAAGACACGTTACATTTTGGTGATGTGTGTTATAAAATCAAAAGGCAACTTTAGGATGATATGATTCAGTCAAATCAAGCCAGTGCAGTTGTTTTTATTTTGACAGCTTCGTGTGAGCTCGGTGGAGATCATGCAAGATGCCAAATGAACATGACAATTCTCTGATCATAACTAAGTGAAAGTCTTTGGTTAATAAGACAAAAACTGAAAGTCTGATTATAACTTCGTGACAGCAACTAGTCTGAAGCTTGAGTTGAGACATACAGTCACTGCTGTTTTGACAGTTTAACCAAAGCTCTGTGAACCAAAGCTAAACATGACAACAAGTCTATGATCAAATCTAAGTGACAGCCATGTGTTCACATTTCATATTTACCTTCATCCTCTCTCGACACTGGGACGGGGTCCTCTCGTAACCCAGCTCTGACAGCGATCTGGACACCCGCTCGTACATCGCAGGTCCCGGCGCCTTGCCAGAAAACACCGTCCCGGCCACCTCCAGCTGCTGCATCCGCGCCTCCGCTAGCCTCTCGTTACCCCACACGGCGATCAGCGCGTTTGTTTCCGACGGTGTCCATGACATGCCACGGCAGGCGGTGAAGCTGTTGGATGCAGAGGCCGATCCACTCCGGCCTGCGCCCCCGGACAGCGACACCCCGACGTTCAGAGGTGAGAATCTGTTAGGGGTGGAAGGGTTGGAATGGTATTGGTTGCTGTCACTCAGATCCTCGGACTCCGGAGAGGGAACCTCGGTTTTGGGGATCTTGAGCTGCACCGATAGATCAGGAGAACGCTCGGCGTTACTGGGGGCCGCCATCTTGCCTCTGTTGCTAAGGGGAGGGGGAAGGGAGAGGCGCGTGAGAGACTCACGCTCTCTCCCGGACAGATAACAGCGTGATTGACAGCTGTCATTCTGTTAATCTTTATATAGTTTTGAGTTAACAGTTAAAAATATATTTTAATAATAATGAAAGTTTGGATTAACAAATTTAGCAATGAAAATCCAATTTACTCATTTTAGAGTGTTATTTTGTCCTGCAATGTTTATACCTTCTGTAGTATGGAGGACGACAAACAAAGTTTTTTGTATTATTGTATTTATTTGTTTCATCTATTTCTATACATATTTATTTGTTTTATATTTAATTTTTTACATGCATCGATACATTGACATTTATCGTCCTCCATACTGCTGACCGCTAGGCGGAGTTGATAAGCTTTTTTACACCTGTACACCACTAAAATTTAACCATCATGATTGCTGATCTTTCACCCGAAATAACTAAGCAAAAGTGAGTAAAGCCCCAAATCCTTCAGTTTGTTAACAATGCACGTAAATGTACGTAATCAATCGTTTTCTCGCCATAATCTTGCTGTCGAAGAGAAAAGGTTGCTGAACAATTAACGTTACGTTGGCTAAAAGTTTACATTTTATTTATTGGCCTTTGTAGTGTTGTTTACCCATTTTCCCGGTTTAGGGCTATTCATGAATAATTCACTTAATCATAGACAGTTTGAAGGTGTTTAACCAGTAAAGATTATTTTTAACCGGCTGATTTACCACTTGTGTGGTTGTGTGTTTACAGGGGCCTAGATGCACGTGCACAAATCGCTCTGTCCTTTAATGAGTTATTGACGCTGTTGTGTTTATTTGTGTATTTATTATTATTATTTTGTGTGTTTTGATTCTTTCTTTGAGACACCTGTAAAAAGATATTGCCTAATATAATATGACTTATTCTGGATGGACACAGAAAGCTGCTTCACCAGCTGTTCACATGATTCAACAGAGAGTTTTTTGAAGGTCAGAGGTTATGACCTGTCTTAAGATTTGTGAACTGTTGTGACACCATTTTCTGTCCTTGGTTGGGTGGTTTTTGACAACTTCTTTATGTTTTTTGTCTGGTAAAGGTTAGATGTAAAGAGCCTGGAGACAGTGCAGCCTTTCAAACAAGATCTTTCCATGCCAGGAAACAGTAATGAGGGAATTGCATCTCCCTTTAGTTTATGAAAGTGTGAGAAACACAACATATCAATGCATTTTTATAGAGACTGTATGGTCACGGAGCCTAGACTTTATACTACAGCTATGCGTTTATTTTACACTAAGCTATAAAAGTTTTTTGCAACAACATGATACAGAAGAATAGACCAGCTAATATTTGCTATTGTATTAGAAATTAAATGCAAACTCTTGTCGATGATTCGGTTGATGAATTTAGCCTAAGGTGTTAATTTCTCATCAGAATGTATTGCAAAGAATTTCTCAACCATAATGAATATGAATCATAAAGATGGGAAACAATCATATTGTAAAAATTGTCTTTGTACTACAACACTGGACATAATGTTTGTAAAAGCAAATCTAAAATTGGAATCTCTGCACATGCATATTATACCCCAAAGACATGCGTCGCCACCGTACCTACAGCTTAATGAGGGTATGGTTATGTTTGCTCATGATCAGAGCCATGGCCTTCTGATTAGTCTCACTCCAGAGACATTTCAGAATGCCTCGCGACATTAACAGCATCACTTCTCAGTCAGATCACATAGTAACTCACCTCTTTGTGAAATCAAGCTGGCACTTTTTATCATCAGTGAAATCAGGAAAGCTCTTTAAATGGCTGAATGTGAGAGAAATTCTAATGGCCCTCTGAAACATTAAGGGCCGCTGAGAAAGTGAAGCTAATTACAATTATTATTTCATAATTTAGCGAAAGACGGCTCAAGCATTTAAGTAAATTTGTGTCTGAGCGATTGCTCTTAGGATTTGCAGTCGAAATTCCTTTGCATTTCATAAAGGCCAGAGTGGTCATTTGCATAATGTCTAATGGGTGGAGGTATTTTCGTTTATCCCCCATGAGCAAAAATACACAATTGCGTTTATAGTCAATTAGAGCAAATTGTGATTTTAGTGCGTTTTGGAGGTGAGGATGTTTTCATGAACTGCCTCTGAATTCCTGATGGTTGTCAGGCCCAGGCAGCAATTTACATCTTTTTGAGGCAGTGGATATTTAGTGTCAGTGTTGACTGACCCCTACAGGCTCACAGATGCGCTTGTCCCACGTTCACAATGTATGTTGTGCCAAGATTCTTGCAACACCACCCGTTATCCTCTAACACCAGAGCTTTTAGTCTACCTAATCTTCTACACAAAAATGCCATACGGTACATGCAGGAAGGAGTGGGAACGAAATAGAGACCCAAAGCACAGATTCTGCATTGATATTAATGGAATCACTCTCTTCCTGTCTCGCACAATAGCTTTCTTTTACATTTTTTGTGGGAGTCATCAGTGATGGGAGCTTTTTACACCCGTCTTCAAATTCTGTTTCATCTCCCTCGACTGGCTTCAGTTCAGATCATTATTACGGCAGTGTGAATGATCATTAGATTCACTCAGCGCCACGGCTGATTGCAGCACCTGCAGAATTCAGTTAAGAGTAAAAGCACATTTTGGTTGGAGGCTTTCATTACGACGTGCCTTTTCTCTGTAGCACCTAAAATCCTTATGAAAGCACACAGAAATGTATGCGTTTTCCATTCACACTTTGTCTTTGGGGAGACCGGGACTGGTTGTTATACTTGTTTTTACAAGTGAATATTTAAGTCAGTTAGGCACATACCTTCGGAGTCTCGATGATAAAAAATGAACATTTTCTACCATTAATGCTCAAGATACTTTTTGGAATGGGGATCACAATGAAACCTGCCATTAAAGACCAAAGTTTATGTTATGTAATGGATCAAACCATAGCCTTGGCCAATACATTTATACAAATTTTAAATGCATGTGACAACTTTACCTTTGGCCTGAGTCAGCTTTTTAGCTGAAATGTATTCTATTGTTGATCCTAAAAATGTGACATTACAGTTTTATTTTGATTACTTTGTTTACATTACATTACATTTTATGCATTTGGCAGACGCTTTTATCCAAAGCAACCTACATTGTATGATACTATACATTTGTTTCTGAGTGTGTGCAATCGAACCCATGACCTTGGCTTTGCTAGCGCCATGCTCTACAGGAGCTACAGGAAAGCCTCAAGAGCTATAGCAAAATTAAAATTATTTTATTTGATATTATATATTGATTGGTTATTCGTAAAACCCAGTGACAAACATAAAGAGTGGATATAAATGATAATTATAGCAAAAAATAAAAACTACGAAATATGGAGATACAAGGTTTCAGAAGGACAGCAGCAACAACTTCCCTTGATGACAACTAGCCCCATTCCCCTACACGTTATCAAAAGCAGAATATTGCTGATACCTTAAGAAATTATTAATTAACTTTTTTTAACCATCGTTTTTCTCTATTTTATACATGATTTTTTTTTCAGGATTTGGGTCCTATTTATACCACATATCTTCAGAGTTTTTATTTATCCACCGATATACTTAATATATACTATTTACAAACCTCATGATTCATGTAAATTGGTGATCATTTGCTAACTTGAGTGGAAAACCACTCCAACAACCACCCAGTGCCACATGAATACCTAAACAGGCAAATTAAAATGACTCCACATGTCAAAGAGATTCATATGGGTGGCATCCTTTAGTTCATTACGCTAGTCTGTCTTCCCAAATTCTCTCGCATGTCTTCTAACAAAAGCCTCTCATACCCATCAGACAGATCAAGACGATGGCCACCCGCTGTCCCGATGAGAATTTACCTTAGCGTCTCTCACAGCTGAGACCTGCCCCCGTGGGAGCACCGTAGCCGCTGTTAACCCCCCTCCAGCGTCGAGGACCAGGTGTCCTCCCTCGGTTAGACGACAAGGTAATTCAGTGGCAGCCCAAAAACACACGTGCACCCTCATCAGCAGACCCCCACCGGAGAGCAACTTTACATTAAAGACTCAAAGTCTCATTAGAGCACAGCGGCACGTCCAAGGCTAATGAGTGAGCTCGCGGTTATGGCAGCCGTCTGGTATTCAAGTGCAATATCAGAGGTAGGTCAGGGCCAAAGCCATGTCACGCCTGGGCGATGGTTAAAGGAACTGTGTGGTTCGTACTGAGGGAATTCAAGTTCAAGTCTCCAGCGGGATTGGGGTGGTGTAGGTTGTCTCTTGGTCGCTGTTTACTGAAAGATTATTGTATTAAGTGAGGGTTCAATGAGTTGGACAGGATACCTTTCTGTGACTGTAAGCATGATGTCATATTTGTACGTTTTTAATCAGATCATCTCAGATTCGACTAGCTGCTTTTTAATGTTGAGTGGATAATAGTTGCCGTTTTTTTTCTAGATAATTAAATTCATGGGTGAATGTAATGCAATGTAATTATGAAAGTGCTTTGTAATTGTGATGCAGTTATAGTGTAGTGTCATTTGAATGTACTGTATGTTTTGAGGTGAGAGACAATTTACAGTACTTTTCCAGACAACAAAACACATTTTTTATGGAATAATATTTCTGGCTTTGCTATAAGCAATATTTGGTTTAGTTATAGAATGCATTGATTAAAGTTGGTATGTGTCAGAAACAGGGCTATGATTCTTAATAAACATAAGAAAATGTATTTTCAGCATTGTTGTTTTTTAGTTTGTTAATGGAGGTTCTTCTTTTTTTTTCAATTTAATGAGAACTGTGTGCTTTTTTCTTTTTAGTGACTTTTTCACTCACCAGCCAGTTTGGCTACTAAATTAAGAAATAAACCATATTAACAAAGTTACAGCTTATATATAAATTCATTATAAAATCGTATAATATCTTTTTTTACTGTTTTACTGTTACCGCCATGTTATTGTATTTTTGAGCCTTTGCTATTGCTTTAAAGGGATAGTTTACCCTAAAATGAAAATTCTGTAATTTACTTACCTTCTTGTCATTTCAAACCTGTATGACTTTCTTTCTTCTGCAGAACACAAAAGAAGGTATTTTGAAGAACGTTGGTAACCGTCCAAACCCATTGACTTGCATTGGTTTTGTGTCCATACAACAGAAGTGAATGTATCAAATGAAATAACAATTAACAAAGGGGTTGGGCTCTTTTGATCTGGGCCAGTAAGTCACTTTAGAGATTCTAACACCCCTGACATATTCTTTATTATTAAAAACGGAGAGTTTATTAACCCTATTTTTGAACACTTTGAACAGTATTTTCCCTTGTAATACTCTTTTTGTGATGTGAAAGGGTCCAGAATAGCTGCCACACTCATTATCCCGTTATCCTCTCACCGGAGCTCTTCATTTGCAACTAAAATAAGATTAGGCAAAAACATTGTGGAGAAAATCACTTCTTTTCCATTGATTTTCTATGACCAGCACTTCGAAAGCTGAAGGATTTACGAGGGAGCTGTTCATGCACAAGTAGTCTCGTAAAAGCAATTAATGACACTAAAACAAAATAAAACAGTGCTTTTTAGAAATTGTTTTGGGGGTTTGAAAGTCCAGAAAAGCGCATCCTCTGATGTGTATCCTCAGTCCTCTTTGATAGCAATCAGTGGCGATAACGCTCTGACAGGAATGATTAACAGTGAACGGAAACTAAATATAGGCGTCAAGATAGCGTTGAGTTTGATATATGAGTTGATTGAATAGTTTGTATTGATGGAGTTCAGGAGTGATGAACTGGCCTGATGGCTGTGGGAGGAGGGCCGAGAGTGGGTAGTTCTCTGGTCCGCTGTGGCCCAGGTGTGCGGCAGCTGCATCTCTCGTATGGGTTTGCGGGACTGGCCCCTGACCCTGGCACTGTCCGGCGTTCAATACACCATTACCCCCAGCAGCTGCACTGACCGCTGATATCTCTCGCTGCTGTGTCACTGCTCATTATGGTGGAGGGGTCCACAAAACACATGACAGCTTTGCCAAGCAGCTTGTGGCTTATTTGTTCATAACTTTATTGACCTGCAATTGGCCAGGTCGATTAATCAGGGTATTGCCATTGGACAATAACAGTGGCATTAGATATTTAGCTTGTTATTTGGGAAGATAATTTGGTACGCATGATTTTCTAATATTAAAGGGATAGTTCACCCAAAAATGAAAATTCTTTCATCGTTTATTCACCCTCCCGTCATTCTTTGTGCAGAACACAAAAGAAGATATTTTGAAGATAACTGGTATCCAAACAGCATTTTTCCCCATTGACTTCCATTGTATGGACACAAACCAGATTTCTCAAAATATCTTTCGTTGTGTTCCACAGAAAAATAGTCATACTGTATACAGGTTTTGAACCATGTGAGGGTGAATAAATGATGACAGATTTTTTTTGGGGGGGTGAACTATCCCTTGAATTGAATATCATTATTGTTTTTATCATTACATTATCTTTTGGTCACTGTCTGCATCGATGTTTGGCAATTTTTGTTTTGTTGATTTCTAGGACAGATCAAGTTAATTTTCAAATGTGAATGACAAACTGAAAGTTAATGGAATAATTTACCCCAAAATTTAAATTCTGTCATTTACCTTAGTTGAACCCTAATAAATTATTTTATATTTAAATGCTGTTATATCATCTTATATAGTAAATGGTCAAGCACATATGCATCATAAAGTAATCCACACGAAACAAATGTCTTGTAAAGCAAAACGATACAATGTGAGAGGAAATATTAATATTTTAAGGGAATTTTAATTTATTGTAATAAAACTGAAATGAAAACCGGCACATCTGAGCGATACATTCAAATATGGTGGCACGTTGATAACTTTAAATCTCATTGGTTCTCACGTGTCACTAGTAGGGCTGGGACTATATATCTTGTTATTTGTACGCTCAGTTTCTCAATGAATTACGGTTAAATGCTGCCACATTATCAGAGGGCGCTCTGATGCAGAAACCCCAAATATGGGACACAGAAGAAGAACGATTTATACACGTAGTTCCAAGAAATGCCAATGGTCTTATTCTATCGCTGTTCTTCAAACTTTTTCAGGTATTTACATGATAATAAAGTATATTTAATTTAATGATGATGTTTGATGAGTGTTGCTTTTTCAAATGCACATTATAAACGATTCAATCAAATCTAGAGCTTTACATAAGACACAGATTCGAAGCCTTTGCGATTTCAGAATCGACCTAGACAGGTATAATTAGTGTGAATCGCGATATACATTGTCACAGCCCTAGTGACTAGTGTTGTTTTTTTGTCAAGAGACACACAAAAACCAATGAGATTTGTTTGTTTTCAGCTAACAAAAGTACGTCAAACATCTGGGTGAGGATGAGTAAATTTTGAAAAATGTTCATGTTTGGGTGAATTAATCTTTTAAAATCCATAAAGCCCAAATACATGAATCATTTTTATTTTATTTAATAAGAATTCCGACCTCAGAATTCTCCACAGAGTGGCACATGCTGAGGGCATGGCGTGTGATTGATGCGTATGAAATCCATCACAGCATGCCGTGTCAGACACCGGCCCTTTAAATCTTTCCACGGTGATTCATTCGGTCGACACCTTTCAGCTGCCTCATAATGAGAACGCTCTGCATGTGGAAATTGTCTCACTTGCTGTCCTCTGACTTTGGGCTCTTGATTGATAACTACAATAGAAGCTTGAGAGGCTACGTGGTAAATGTGTCTTTGTGCTCTTATCTCTCCCTCCTGACTGTGTTCGATTTGTGTCTGTAGTAGTTAGGATTTCTTTATTACTTGATCTTATGCATGTTTGGCTAATGTGCACATCAAAGCAGCACAGGCATTTAGTTGAGGTTTAATAAAGTCCATGGACCAGAACCAGAATTAAACGGAGGAGGGGTTTATTTCTGATAGGCTGCTCTTTTGTAGCTGAGGAGAATTTCAGTACTTGAGTCAGTTAAATTTCTCAAACTTGTCTGATGTTCGTACTAACAGTGCTAAATTAAAATTGTTATGGTACAGCATTGAGCTATACAGTTTTTGTATGTAGCATACGGTAGCTGATAATTTGGTTTTGGGTGAATTTTATACGAAATGTTTTTATTGAGCTCTCTTTTGCAGATATTGTGCAACTTGAGACATCTTCACTTTTCTGAGGGGCGTATAAGAGAACTGGGGCCTTTTTTTACAGCAGAAACATCTGAAAAATAGTAAATATCTCTATTAGCTTTTGCAGAATTTGTCTTGAGAAATCTTTAAAACCTTAGAGAACGCCTCAGTTGGTTTGCTTTGGTCTTTTTTAAATAAAAATGTGAAAAACAGGAGAAAGTCTCTATTGCTGTCCATTTACTCCACTTATTTCATTGTCTGTGTCTGTGAAAAAAAAGATATTAAAGAGTGATTTTTTAGGACTAAATCATAATTAATGAATCAAATTGCGGGTGTCAATTTTGTTTTGTGCATGTCTTCTGGGGTCCAGGGGTCGTTGTCCTGGGGTGAATACTCTGTGCCATGACATTTTCCAGCAGGGTTAAAGGTCTACAGCCAAATGTCAGCGCGCAGGGGACTGGGCAGATGGCCAGCAACACTTCCTGTCCTCTCTCTGTTAATAAGCGTCCTGTTTTCCCTAAACAGACAGGTATTTCTCCAAGTTTCGCCAAGCGGTTATTTTGCACACATACAGCAGATCTTTGGATTGCTCTATGAGCTCATTCAAAGATTAGATGTTCATAAAATTTTTGCAAAAGTGAACTTCATATTCAAAGTTGAAATTGTGATCATTTGTCACACTTTTTCTTATTTGATATCTGTTAGTGACAGGATACGGCAGGAAAATGGCTTTTTGAGCACATTACTCTGATTATGTCTTGGCCCCACTGGGGCCCACAGACAGTAACTCATATACTGGGTGGAGGGGATGAGCGGATGATAGAGTGATGGAGAGAGAGTAAGACAGAGACGCACGTGTGTTTGTTCGGTGTCCCTGCTGTGAGTCTAATTAAAAGGGGTTGGAGGCAGAGGGGCTGCGGCGGGGCCCAACGGGGCTCTTCCTCTCCCCCTGCCTTTGATTAACGGCACGCAGTAATGCCCCTTCAAACTACAGACGTTTACCGTAAACAATAGTACAGCCTCGATCACCTCAACCTCACGTTTTTTGTTGTGTGATTGTCGATCGTTGTTTTAGTCTGTTTTTTCTCTTTATTTTATTGCTTAATCAACTTTGATATCTGTGTAAAGTAAAGGTTCTTGGATTCATTGCAACAACTTTTAAGAAAGAACATTTAAGAACTCTTTTGTGCTGTACAAGATCTTGACTTGGCTGTATAGCTTTTTTTCTGCAGATTGAAAGTGTTTTTGATGTTTACATTAAAGGTTCATCAGAGCAGCTCATTGGTTTCTAGCTTCAAAGCCCTAGTGTGTAGATTTTTCTGTAACATCTATAACACTGTGTATAACACTACATTTTCTATAACACCATGTCTACACTGGATGCGGCGGGATGCGACGCGACACACAGCTTGTTCTAATGGGATTGTTGCACCATGCCATGTCCGGTGTGGACAAAATTTTTAATTATAATGGGTTCTAATGCGTTCTATTGTCTCTTGTCGCATCGCGCGGCATCCGGTGTAGACACGTTGTTAGAGAATAGAGAAAGATTCACAAAGCCCTAGGGGTTTATGATGGAATTGCAGAGAGGTTGTTAGGTTGTGGTAGAAAGTTGAATAATTTTTTTTTAATAAAACAAGTGCATAAAATAATAACTCGTAACTTACAAACTCAAAATGAAATGCACTTGAATGAGTAAATGATAAAGAACAACAATATGTGTCAGTGATAGTATAATAATATTTGCAAATGTATTACATTTATTTTAGGATTATTTAAACATTTATTTGATGTTAACATTAAATACATATAATATACATATACATAATACATAAAGGGGCAGTTTCCTGGACAGGGATTATTTTAAACCAGGAATAGGCCTTAGTTGAATTAAGGTTTTTAAATAGTTTTTAAAAACATACTTTACAAAAAACATTACTTTGTGCATCTTGAGACAAAACAATCGCACTGATATTTTAAAATATGTCAGTGTAGGTGGTTTTTGATCAAGACACCTTAAACCCTGTCCAGGAAACCGGCCCATAGAGTTTTATATAGGTTATAAGCACTCCTGTTTCTCTTCTCTACCAACTTTTTTTCTCTCAGTTTCTCTTATTCTCTCTTCTGTTCGGCCCTTTTCGGTTGCATCTTGAGGGTAGTTTCAATGTAATCCTATCAGGCTGCGTGTTATGAGAATACACATAGGCCTGCTCAATATGACATTGGAGGGTTTGCTTCCTTTTGTAAAGAAAGGTCAGGGAGCACTTGTGTGGCATCTTGGTCTCATTCACAATCTAATCCTGCTCTATTTTCAAAGGAAATTAATTGCTTTCGTTAAATATGATGGTGCTTTTGTTGATTATAAATGTCAATGTTTTTATTTGGTTGTGTTTACAAGCTCAGTTTAGAGACAACGCAAATGTCAGGAGTTTGAATCTCTGAGAACACACATACTTTTAAATGCAGTGCAAGTCTCAATGGATAAAAGCATTTATCCATATGCATACTGTAAATGTGAACATCTTAGGTGTTGATGGAGCATTCATTTTTATCGTTGAATTTTTGGTCTTCTGAACTGAGAAACTTGGATTGTATGATCACATAATACAGTGATGTAACATTGAACTTTATCCTGTAGTCATCTCAAAGCTTAAAACTCTCCACTGATTCTAGAGCTCAGTGAATTCCATCTCTTGGTTCTGGAACTCTGTCCCAGTGTTGGCATGTTCCTCATTAGCATGGTCCCTTCATTAGCTCTGTTAAGGTCTGGGGGGGCCAGGCTCCTCTTTGTTCTCTGATCCCCCGTTAGATGATGCCAGGCATCCTCGTCCATCACTCTGTCATTGGTTGATGCTCTTGGGGACTTGACCATACCAGCCCATGCATATTCAACCAATACCCCACAAGCCCCCTAAAGCAGGACAAATGTGGCCCTGGTAAGGGACCCACCCGGTGCCACGTCAGCCCCCTCAAAATATTAAAATGCACTAATAAAGAGCACATGGAATCCCTTCAGTAATGGGCCCCATGAGAACGGCTGAGCAATTAAAGGCCTCGTGCCTTATACGATCACCTATCATTCATGCGCAGAATGGACACGCTCGTACATTACGTATTGCGTGGCTTCTTTATGTTTTGTATTGAGTATTGTTGTGTTTTTTCACCAGTTAATCTTTTTTCCCCAAAGCAAAAATTTGTTTCTAATAAGATATGGCTTGAGTTATTGGTTATTGTTGGAGGAATTATTCGCACGCCACTCCAAGCACAATCCAAATTTGTTTTGTCCTTTCTAAGATTCTATTGCACAAATGGAGGGATGTGTTTTTATTCGAATCGCGTGAAGGGAAAGACCTCAATAAAAGGGTCTTATTAGAAAAAGAACTGATGTAATGAGTTGGATAAAGTAAAGCCTTCTCTGCATTTGGTATTCCAGCGCCGCGTTTGTTATTGCTAGACAGGAGCAAATTGATACAAATAGAGGACAAAGAAAATACTCAGGGCGTCGTGACTGCAATGTAATGCTGTTTTTCCAAGTGTGTGAAAATAGCCAGAAATATGGCTTTGCTGTACACTAAAAAAGAACACCACGGGATGTAGCATACGTAATATGTATTTCAGGAAACTTTTCATTGTGTTTGGCAAACATAAGCTTGATAGCGTATGCAGGGGCACATAGGTTGGCTCTGCACTTCAGCCCTCTTTAGAAAGTTGATTGTGCGTCAAATTGTGACAAGGGTGCGATGATGATGTGAATGAAAAGATGTGAACTTAATTACAAGGCTCTTCGCATTGTGTGTGAGTGGGTTAGGGAATAAGCATTGTGTTTGGAGTGTGACGGGGGTCCTTGGGGATACAACACTCACCCCTGTTGTGTTCTTACTTTGTAATCAGTTTGTCAGCGTGTGTGCGTGTGTTTGGGGAGGGTAGTCTCCTGTTAATAGCCTCCTATACAGTGATGATATTAGGTACAGCGTTTTGACATGTGATAATATTTATCGTGTTTGCACCAACAAACAAAAAGTGAAGTGTAAATTGGTTTTGAAATCGTTTTTGATCTGTCTTTGGTGCAGTCTTGTCCTCTTGTACTGAAGCGGACTTCTATAAAACAGTTCCTCAGATCTGTGAGAAATGTCATTATTTCTCTATCGTTTCCGCTGAACGTCATTAGCTTGCAGTCTCAGGGCAGGGTCTTAATAGCTTCAGTGTGAGAGATCTGAGGAAAAGCGATGGCAGGTCTCAGACTTTACCTGGAGGATGTCAGCAGGAGATGGAGCCCTACCGGCCAGTTCTTTCACTTGTTTAAGTAATAAAAGAGCTGCTCGCTTCCATTATAATCACCCCAGAACTTTAGTAGACTGGGATCTGGAGGGGTGGGTTTAGGGGAGGATAGGTCTAATTCGAGAGGGATGTTAAGCTGGTTTACAGCTTGTACCCTGAGGAGATTGAAAGGGCAGCAAAATGGACATGAGAGAGGGGGCTGAAACACAAAATAGGGTCTAGAAGCACGTCTATGTGAAGTTTAATGCAATTTCAAAATGAAGAACTGTTTTTAGTCTTTGTTTAATTGCTTGGTGCAAACCAGAGTTCGTATCCACTTTTTGTATCCAAAGTTTGTGAAACTGACCAAACAAACCCAACTCTGCCGTTAAATTGACACAAGTTCACACTAAATGTTCTATTGTAACGAAATAAAAGTAAAATAAATATTTTTTGTCTTTTAATCCTAATGTTATTTGTTTAGTTATTTGACCCAATATAGTCTGTGTACACGGTGGAGGCGGTGGTATTTATTTACTTAGTTCATTGTTGTTTGAAACTAAATTAAACTGCGAGCAAAGCAAAACTCACAAACCGTTTCCCCAAACCGCCAGAAGGCTTTTCATCGTCTGCAAAGCAACTTTTAATTTTCCAGCGCGTGATCACCGTGGACACAGTTAACCAAGCGAGCCCTCCACATTTGCATCCGGGAAGGAGGGAACGCAAAAATAAGCTAAATAAATTGAGTCAGTAAGGCTGAAGACGAGCAAACCTCATTGTCCTGCCTGTTAATCATTCGCTCACCCCTCTGGCTTCAATAAAGGGTTATAAAAGAGTATAAAAGAACAATTTGGGCAGCCCAGCTGTGAATACCCAGCCCATCAGATACACAATAGTTGAGTGACAGCCACCGTAATTTAGTGTGTGATCTCGGAAACGCCCCCCTCTCCTTCTCTTTGTTTAACTCGTCCAGCAGTGGGACTTTCCCCACTTGGCCAGATGGGCAAATCCATAATGCAGAGAAGGGTTTAGTAGAGCCCCCCCCAACCCCTTCATCTTTCCAGCGCACCCCATTCTAGCTTCACAAACTAGCCCATTACGGGCCAATGGGGGCTCCCTCTCGGCTAATTAAGCGCAGCTTTGCTAGCGCCTCGCGCAATGGGTTAGCGACCCCGTTGAAGCTCCAGCACCTGGGGATGCTACCTGTTACTGTACCTCTCCAGTCAACCCTGCGGTGGGGTCTCAGCTGTTGGGGACGGGCCCCTGGACAGAGCTGACTGGTGATGCATGGTGCTCTTATTGCATTGTGCATACACTGTTTTTCTAGCACACCCGATGGGCGGTTCGGCGAACAATAGGCAGGCGGGTTCTGTTCATCAACAACCGAGCTATAGGTCAACTAATTCTGTCACATATTCTCCTGGCATGTCTAGCAGGCCTATACGCACGTAGTGGAATTTATAGTTGAGTGTTTAGATATTTTTTGTTATATTTATCTGCACACTATATGAGATTAATAGACATGTATTCCTCACCCTTTGAAACAAATCTCATTTTATGCTGAGCTTTCACTTCCCCAGATGCAATTGATCTTCGGCGCAGAGTTACGAACTCAACAAACAAGATGGTATCTCTCAAATGCATGGCGGCGCTTTGTAAGGATTTGCTCAATGACAACAGCTGTTCCATTGGCAAATTGCCTCGCGAATAAGTCGAAATTCTTCTCCGAGGGACTTGATCAGACAAGCATTGATTTTCCGCAAGGTTAATTCACCTGCAGAGGTCTGTCCTTCTCCGCCAGCCGCTGAAAGGCATTTTTCTCGAAGCCAAGCCAATCACTGCCCTCCTCTTCCCTTTCACTTCAGTGAGAAAACAAAGAGTTCATCTTTCTTCAACAGTCAATACCAGAGCACTTTTCTGTCAGGCCGTGTGTGGATTGAGATGAACACTGCTCTACTCGAACTGAGATACACTGATTGTATAAGAGACCGGGGGGCTTTTAAGTGTGTGTGAGGTCTTTAAATAGTGTGAATGCTAAAGAGATTCAAAGCCAGTTATTTGCTGATGTAAGCTTAACGTTTGAGACTTTGCTTAAGACGCAGACATGAGCCAGACATGGTCTGCAGGTTTTTTAAATTATCACCTCATTTTGCAATGGGGTGTTCTATGCATATTTAAATGAGCCTTTTCACAAATTAGCTTTTTTCATGTGTATTAAAATAAGGGATTGAGGCACAAAAATGGATGAAAATGCAAATGCTTGAAAGGCATGAATCATGGGGGCGTGTTTTCAAGTTAATATCCGTGGGGTTACGGCTAATTGTGCCTTTGTTGCCCGATTACGCTGAGTTTGCTCAGGGTTTACGGAGAGTTAGCTCTGTTGACTAAACCAAAGGGTTTGTTTGAGATCTCGCCACCTTTGCCCCCAAAGAACCCCAAACCGCCTAGTGGCGAATATTCCCTTGGTACCCCAGCATATTGGTTATGTCACCCTAGCTTGCCTCCCTGTCTTAACATTCACAAAAGAAAGAATTAGGATATGTGCTTGTCAACATAAGAGCGTAATTGTGAAGTTGAGGAGTGATGTTTGCTCTGGCGTCTTTTGAGAAACAGGCAAAGAACTATGGCGTGGTGGGGCTCTCAAGAGACGGTCCACGTTTTGCTCAGTGGCTGGATTTAGAAGAAAAGAGACCAATTATATCATTTGGCATATGGGCAGGGCTGCCTAATGATGAGGAAGACCAAATGCTTGGCAATCAAAGGTCACAACTTGTTTGTGCCCGAGCCAAAAAAAGCCCAATTACAAAAAGGGCTTTTACCCTGCTGGAGCTTTTACATCCAGCTGTGGAATCTGGTGGCTACACCTGGATTCTGGGCTCCCCCGGATCACCAATCTGTCAGATGGTTCTCCCACCGAGCTGCAGCCAAACAAAACCGGGTTCAGCTCGTCGCCCAAACCTCATGACAGGACTAACACGTGCATCCCCGCAGAGAGTTACCAGACTTGGGCACAGCTGCTTTGGACAGCCCTGGCACGGCTTTCCAAGCTGGTGGTGGTCTTTATTATCTAAGCTGGAGGTCTTTTGAGAAAATAATGTGTCTCCCTTATATCCAAATTCTAGACAGAGCAGACTCTATATCTTTCACCAAAACAGGGTGGCATGTGTCAGCTCGCTGCGTGCTTGGAAACTCACTTGTCAACATGCCCGCTGATTATTCTGCTCTTAAATCATGTGTATAACCCCTCGGTTTTGTTACATGAATTATTTAGCATCTTCCCGTTTGTATAATACAAGCTGAATATGTTCACAGTGAGGTTATTAAACAGTTCAAAACCTGACATTTTGGCTAACAGAAAAATTCATATATCCTCATATTTTGATAAGTGCTTATACATTGATCCTCACGGCTCTGAAAACCAACAGCGGTTGGGGCAGAGTTCGATAAGATCACGAAAACACAAATAAAAGTGGCTCGCACAAAGAAATAGTCAAATAGTCTTTCAAGAAAACAAAGAGACTGTCTCCTCTCTGCTCTTCCGGTGGTGTAAAGCTTTATCAATGTGCTGCCGGTCTACGCGTCTTTTAATTGAGTCGGGCTGATTGCGGCCGAGTCCACAGAGAATGTGGAAGAATTTGTGGTAATGAGTGTTCGATTGCGACAACGTCGAGCAAGTAATGGGAAAACAGTGCCGGTGCCGTTGCCGTCTCGAGCGTGGTATTGATTTTTCTCACAGAGCTCTTCAGCCGTGATGTGACTGTTAGCGAACTGTTTTAAAGGACCGTATAGGATTGCTGGGAGAACGGATGACTTGTGCTTAAAACAGCGAGGTGCCACTGCTATAGACTTTGTAAATGGCATAATAAAAGGACAGCTACTTTGGAGTGCACTGCATTGTGTCAACATAATCTTGTGATTGGCGTACTGTGGATGTTGCCGTGAATAATAAAAATACAAGAGGGCACTTTGTAGCTGAAATAGGAAAATCAGCTAAACAGAAGATGGTATTCACATATATTTGACTATAGTGTACTACACAAACATTGAAAAGTCAGATGTATGTTTTGGAGAATACATTAACCTTAAAGGTTTTTCTATTAGGATAGTGAACTTTATAATGTTGGGAGATCAGGAGAAAAGAAGATGTTTGAAAAAATGTAAATTTCTGACGCTATAATATGGGTTATTGCCCTTGAGAGAATAATAACTTCACATTCCGCTGTCCAACTAGGAGATTATATGATCATAACAAGATCGTTATACTCTCCCTAACCCAAGGCACTTTATTTCCAAGACTTATTATTCATGTTTTATGCTTCAAATAAATAGTTCAGTTCTGTTTGGTGTTAATATGATGAAGGTTTTCAGTGTTGTATCTTGCACGTGTAAGCCTTATTCTTTAATGTCATGTTGTGTGCATCATTGCTGAAAACGCAAAGTTCCAATAATTTGAAAATCCAACATTCAGTGATCATGCAAGCTTTTGATTTGGAACTTTTTTTTAAATCAGAGAAAGCTTGACAGCAAGAGAAAGTCTACTGTATCTGTTTCTGAGAGAAGTAGGTTAAGATCTTCCCGTTTCCATAGCTACCATGTTCAGTGTATAGTGGGATCTATTGACAAACTGATTGTGATGCGTTCTCATAGAAAATATCTCAATTCTTTCTCCCTAATAGTGAAATTAATGGAGAGCAAATTGAGATTTGAGAAGTTGCTACCCTCAGTAATTTTACATGTTTTGTAAAAGATTGACAGTGACAAACTGTGCTCAGATTTGCCAAGATATGATATTCCCATACCATATTGTCAAGTGTTTCAACTTCAAATCTCTAACAGCTTGTTTCAGTTTTTTTTTCATTATGATATTACAATTTTTAAAAGATTATTAAAGGGATAGTAAGATATTTTGAACATTGGCCCCCATTGACTTCTATTGTATGGACACAAAACCACTGAGACATTTCTCAAAATATCTTCTTTTGTGTTATACAGAAGAAATAGTCACATACAGGTTTTGAACCAAATGTGTAAATAAATGATGACAGAATTTTCATTTTGAGGTGTACTGTCTCTTTAACAATGACACAAACTGTGCTCAGATTTGCCAAGATATGAGGTGAACTCAAATGTTTCTCATCAAATATATGATCTCATCAACTTGATCGAATATACCTACATTTATTGGTAACCCTTTACCATAACATTGTATTTGTTAACATTACTAATGCATTAGCTAAAATGAACAAACACTGATACTTCACCAGTAATTCATCTCAGTTCATGTTAATTTCAGCATGTTCTCATACATTTTTAAAATAAAATGTTAATTGTTAACATTTGATTTGTTAATGTTTGCTCACTGTGCATTAACTATTGTATTGGCATTTACATCAACTAATACATGCTGAAAAACTGTATTGCTCATTGTTAGTTCATATTAGCTTATGCATTTACTAATGTTTACAAATACAACCTTATTTTAAAGTGTTTCCTGTATATCTCTAACTGCTTGTTTATGTTTTTCTTTTTTTAGGAGAAACCACAAAGTTGATGCATTTAACTCTTTCTAGTCTTCTGTGCAATTTCTGAGCATTTACATATTTCAGAATTTTAAAGGCCTCACGTCCAAAAAGTAATATTTAGACAGTAGCATAATGGAGTCGCCTACTTCCAGACATTGTATTTTGTAATGCACCGTATAAATATCACATTATATCTTTATGATAATCATTCAGCCCTGTGAAATATATCATCGTAGTGTGGTATTACATCTGATACCATCAATGCCCAATGATATTGCCACAGTTCTTTTGAGTGAGAATTTGTCAAATCCCTCTAACTCAGTGAAGATTGGCACCCCATGTTGAAGCCTTTGGCACAACTACCCCATGAATACAAAACATCACCAAGTGAAATGGGGGGCTGGGCTCAAAAAACTTCCTCTCCAAAAGTGCTTGATGGGGGTCGTCACACCAACTTTGTACCATGGATGCGTCCCTTTGTCTGGCGATGAGCAAGGGAAGGGCCGCACTAATGGGTAACACACTGATTCTGTCAGCCGCCGAATACATAGCACATGAGTCCAGCGAGTCCGGGGCGCGCAGCCGAGCACACGCACATGCATTCACATACATACATGCATGCACACGCATTATCACGCAGCGATCCCTGCGCCCTCCTGCTGAGTGTTGTGTGGACATGCACAAAAGCTTTTCCTCACAAGAATGACACTGGTGATGTGCATATGGTGATGAGTGCAAGTAAACAGATGGAGGGAAATGTTAGTTTTTAAAAGTGTGTGGATGAAACGCTATTTGTTTCACATTCTGATAGTTGCTTACAAAGGAGGAATCTGTTCATTCGAAGATCAGACGCACAAACGGAAGCTGTAAGAATAATAACAGATCGACTAAAGAAATGACTAAATCAGCATTTGAGCAGCTGTTTCTTACCAGGAGAAAGTTTTTTCTCTTTGATTGCTCTTTAAAAACAGGAGATATCATGGAATCTCAGATGGTTATTTAAAATTCTTGAAATAATAGACACAAATGAAACAATTGTTATCATAAGATATATAATAAATGTGGATAACATAGCTTTTAGGTAATTAGGTAATAATTGCATTTTATGGAGAAATTGATGAGAAGTGTTTGAGTTCATATTGTAATCGCTGACTTTTGGTTTTACCCTTTAGTGTTTGCGCAAATTTGAGCACAATTTGAGATTTCAAGAGGACACATGTAATAATAATTTAGCCTTTTTCTATGATGCAGGAGATTTCTCCATTTGCTCTCTAAATGGTGCTTAATGGAATAGTTCACCAAAAATAAAATTTTGTCACCCTCATGTTATTTAACGCATGTATGACTCATTTTTTCTGTTGAACACAAAATAATATAATTTGAGAAATGTTTGTTTTGTGTCCATACAATGGAAGTCAATGGGGGCCAATGTTGTTTGGTTACCAACAGTCTTCAAAATATCTTCTTTTGTGTTCTGCACGAGAAAGAAAGTCATACATGTTTTTAATGACATCACGGTGAGTAAATGATGCAACTACCTTCATTTTTGAATGAACAACCCCTTTAAGACATAACTGAGATATTAAAGAGATCTCATTTTTGACTTTTCTTTCCTATGGCTAGAGAAACCGTTTCAAAGCAATCTCTTTTAGGATTTCGTACACATATCAAAGCCTTCCGAGAATTGCCCACAATTTCTTGAAAAAGTCTATTACTGTAAGAACACATCACAGTGTGAGATCACAGTTGGCTCCTTGTTGTGAAAAGACAATGTAGCAGTAATTGACACATCAGCTTTCACCATATTGCCAGACGGCTGGAGTTTGTGCTGCCTCATGTTTGTTTGTTTGCGTGAGCATGCGTCTGCGAGAATGCGTTCGTGTATACCTATCTGCCGGCCGGTTTATTCTCCTGTTTATCAATGCCTCCAGGGATGATTATTAATCCAATAATTAAACATTTATTGCCGACAGCACCTGCTCTCCCTTCTTTTGGTGACCCCTGGGGACTCAATCACACCATCACAGGAAGCCAGAGGATGAGAGAGGGAGGGATGAGAGAGCGAGAGAGAGAGGAGGAGAGGGTGTGAGATGGAGCGAGAAGCAGTGGGAGGGGTTGGGAAAAAGAGCAGCATTTCGGTAGGGTCATCAGATAGCCAGATTCTTTTACACGAACGAGGTGTTTTTGTGCTGGAGGACAAACGCGTGTGAAGTTATGTGACAAAGGACAAAAGAAGAGGACGATTTCAACACGTTCCACGACCGGAGAACAACAGGGGAATGGAAGAGGGGTGCCCCCCTCATTGAGACCCCCCAAGCGATATGAACTAATGAGAAAAGTTTCAATTTACTTTTTTGAACACCTGATTTAGACTTTTACTGCTGAATTTGCGCACAATTAGAATTTTCCTACAGGACTGAACTGAAGAAAAACACTTGCTTGTATCTTTCTGGGAGACTCAGATATCCTCTTTCAGCTTCGTTCAAAGAAGCAAAAGACCATCAAACGCACTGAAAGAGAGAGAGGGTAGAGCACATATAGAGAAGAGGGGTAGCATTCCCTCTGTAGCTGAAGCAGAGATGCTGCGGTACCTGATAAAGACGCTCCTGCAGATGAACCTTTTTACCGATACCATCCGTGACGCCACCAATGGAACTGACCTGTTCTTCAACATCTCCTCCATCCCTTCCTTTAACTCGTCTATGCTGGACTGGGCCAACCTTACCGGCGTCAATGGTGAGGATGCAAGAGCATCATTTTTTTCTTAATATTTCATTGTAGTGTCCTGTTGTGATTTATCGAGAGAAAAACTACAGTAGATCTTTTCAATAAGATTCTGTATGTTAACATAAATGAATGCTGAGGTCATGAACTAACAGTCTTTAAATCTTTGTTAGTGTTAATTTTGAAGTATAGGGAAGTTGTTTTATTGTTAGTTAGTGTTGGATCGTAATACATCAGCTAATGTTCATTCACAATCATAAGTGTTATATTTTGCATTTATATGCCAATTCTGTAAATTCTGTCGTTCTTTGTTATGAGTATACAAGCTTATTGTACGGGGTTAACAACTACAACTAAAAACACAAGCATAAGATACAGTATTATTGACTATAGCGAGATTTAAATCGTTAGATGTGTGCATGATCTGTCACTGTATCCCAGAACTTGTGTTACTCAGATCGTCTAAAAAAGTTTTGTTCACAGATAGCTGATGTGAATTCTGTGTATTTTTTTATTTTATTTGATGGCTATGATTCTCAATTATTGTGATAAGTAATTGATGATAGAATGAATGAGTTTGGTGATTGCTGAGATATTTATGGTCACTATTAAACTGACTGGTTAAATGAATATGAGTCACGAGCGCTAAAACTGTCAAACCGCATATGAGAAGTCAGTTTATCTGCTTTTTGAATTAGATTTATAGGAGGCATGCTGTGTAATATATACATTCAAAGTACATATAGCTCCAGTTCCGAGTACTGCCGTGTTTGTTAAATTTTCGAAAGTATTGCTGGACATTAATGAGATGCTTCATTTTATTTTGTAATCAATCAAACAGATCCATAATAAAAACTGATGCTAATTCAGTTATACAGACATTGACTTTCTATTCCCATCTGTGCCTTAGGGAAAAAAGTATTTCTGTAAAAAGTGTAGGTCTGTTTTACATAAGCTTTCTGTATGCAAGAAACACATTCTTCTGGATTCTGAATGACTTGGCGAATCTGTATGGATGCGTTTCTTCCATTGTCACAGAATGTGTCAAAGTCTATTTGGCAGCAGGCACTTAAGCAACGTGTGTAATGGGATCTCCCGCTGTGTCGTTCTCCTCAGAGGAGGTAATGACAGGGAGTCCAGTGAGCCTGTGTTTGGGTTAAGGTAATTGGTAGGAGGTTATTTTACCTTGATGCTCATTTAACGAGCTTTCATGTATGTCACACTGTTCAGATCAATAGCACATACTTCCTAAACACACGCCTCCATTCATACTCATCACAGTCTCACACTTATTTTCTTTCATCTCAACAACTTACTTTCTGTACCGAAGCTCAACTGACAAACATGTTTTTGCTTCCTTTTTTTGAGATATCTGATCTTTCTTTCTTTCTTTCTTTCTTTCTTTCTTTCTTTCTTTCTTTCTTTCTTTCTTTCTTTCTTTCTTTCTCTCTTTCTTTCTCTTTTACTTTTCTCTTTTTCTTTTTTGCTGTTCTATTTTTCTCTATTATTTTCATTCTTCTACATTACTCTTCTCTTTCTCTTTTTTTGTTTAATTCCTTTTCAGTTCTCTCTCTCTTTTCTTTTCTCTTTCTTCCCTTTTCTCTCTCTCTCACACACTTCTTTCTTTCTTTCTTTCTTTCTTTCTTTCTTTCTCTCTTTCTTTCTCTTTTACTTTTCTCTTTTTCTTTTTTGCTGTTCTATTTTTCTCTATTATTTTCATTCTTCTACATTACTCTTCTCTTTCTCTTTTTTTCTTTAATTCCTTTTCAGTTCTCTCTCTCTTTTCTTTTCTCTTTCTTCCCTTTTCTCTCTCTCTCACACACTTCTTTCTTTCTTTCTTTCTTTCTTTCTTTCTTTCTTTCTTTCTTTCTTTCTTTCTTTCTTTCTTTCTTTCTTTCTTTCTTTCTTTCTTTCTTCCTTCCTTCCTTCCTTCCTTTCTTTCTTTCTTTCTTTCTTTTTCTATAACTGTTTTCCTCCATTACTCTCCCATGCTTAACTCTGTGCTCTGGACTCCCTGGTAACTTGTAGTTTCATACCAAGCTGCTTTGTGGAGATAGAGGGATTGACTGAAACGGTGAGAAAAAAGGAGGAGAGGGTCTTTTTTCAGAGGTGGACATGTACACTAGGAGGTACATTTGCTTGTGAAATGTAACTCAGAAAAGAAGCTTATCTCAGCTTGTGTTATCTGATTCACTGAGCATTGATAATACTCAGACTGTAGCACCAGCGAGACCACTGCTGCCACTATGTGTGTGTGTTTGAGAGAGAGAGTTTGGATGCTACATGATCAAAACCAGTGCATCCCTTGTCCTTTTCCCTGAACACTGCCAACACAGCATTGATTGAAAGAAAACGCACACACAAACACACACACACACACACACACACACAGCCCAACACTGGGCAACACCTCTCCATCTGCTGACAGATATGAATTAGAATTTTGCCTCCTGCTGCGTGTGTATTGTAGAGGACGTTTTTATTTGGCCTCTGTCCGTGCATTTTGAGCCTGCTGAGATCCTTATTAATAGCTTTGGCATTGTCTAAACTGATTGTTATTGCACTGGCACGTTTCCTTGTATTAGCATTTTTATTAGTTGTATCAATGTTTAGTTTATAAACTTAAAGATCAAGTCTTTTACTATAGCATATATAAAAATGTTAGACATGACATGAAAAATAATGGGTTCATCAGAGCATCACATTGTGTATAATAAAGTCTATATGAGTTTATGGGTACTTGAGTGGTGTGTGTGTGTGTGTGTGTGTGTGTGTGTGTGTGTGTGCGTGCGTGCGTGCGTGCGTGCGTGCGTGCGTGTGTGTGTGTGTGTGTGTGTGTGTGTGCATTGGCATCCTTATTAGTGTTTCTAGAGATCAAATGGAGCACGGCCAGGTCTATTACATACAGCCTATTTTTGAGTGTTTCATATTTGTGATGTTGACCAATAAGCTTGTCCACTGCAGTCACCATTACATTGTGCTGAATTCTATAAGAGGAGTACTCAGCCTGCTGCCGAATCGAAGATGGGCTAAAAATCAATAGCGCCTGATGATTTCAACCCAGGAAATAAAGGCGAATTCACATAGACATGTCTAGGACTCTTCTGGTGTCGGTGTGTTTTTGTTAACAGTGGCACACTTTATAGTTATTTTCACAAGTTACTGTAGCTCAACTGGTAGAACGATGAACCAGAAATAACAAAATCATGAGTTCGTTTCCAGAGAAAGCACAATGTCTGTCAACTTTGGATCAGCAGTGAGGTATAGATGCACAACGAAAATAAATTTTTCAAAAATTAACCTCATGGTATATTAAAGGTGTATTAACTAAAATCTTTATAACATTTTTAAAGTTTAGTTTTAAATAAACTTCTCCAATAAGCATCTTTGCATATATACGTATCTTTTCATTTTCGCTCCGGAGAGCATGAACGTCCACCCACCTTTGATTCGGTTTGTGTAACGGTCTCTGTTTTTCAGAATGGTAATTGACCCAACGCAGGAAAATGAAATTTTCATTGACGATCCCGCCTGTCACGACAGCTTATTTCAATGACTAATCTGACAATGAATATAAATTCATGAAAACGCAATGAATTCTGACAGCAAATGACTTTGGTCATGTGAGGGAGCGCATTGCACCTGAGCCCGTGAGCTTCCAATGGAATCCTGAGGCTTTGCGGTTCTGTGTGTGAATGTGTCGAATATACACGTTATAATAAAGCCGTTCAGTTTCAATGTATGACAGAGCCGGTGACAGCCTGTCCTCCCGCTTTATAAATCTCAATTAGTTTGTCCGTAAACATACTGTATTTTTGAGGCCGTATAAATTAGATGGTGGATTTGATTCGGTCCAAGCCTAGTCAGCGTTTTCATGCTGTGCTGTTCTTTAGGATATGTATCATTTCTTGCTGGCCTATTGGGTCCTAATGTGTAATGTCATAAACCGTGACACAATGAATGTTTGTACAATAACAAAAGTGCTTTATAATCAAACAGTGCTTTATGTCCTTTTATCAATCTCGGAGTCTGTAGGGGGCTGATTCCATGTTCTCTAATTGGCTGTGTTGTTGTCGGGGGTAACGGGGCCGTGTTCTAATCCCGCTGTGCTAATGTGTGTGTTTGTGTGCTCACAGAGGTCAAGTGGGCTCAACCCTCCCTCATCTCACGTGTCTTTTATTCCCTCCGGGTGTAGACAAGGCATCTTTGAAGCAGCAAAACTCTTATTTATCATGGTTTGACGCTTGTACATCTTCATACTTGTTCAGGTCTGTTAGCATTCTTACATGTAAATGGATAATGGGGAGAGATTTAAAAACATATGCTGCTTAATCGTCCTTTCAAACATTTAGCATGGTATCTATAGTTTTCATAAAGGTGACTGGAGGATTCTGGAAGCTTAATATGAAGAGTTCAGATGCAAAACCCCGTCCGTCAGACAACTTTTTAACAGGCTCCTACATTACATTTTTAGACCGGTCAGAGTGTGGTATTTAGCGTGTTTTTTAATTATTTGAGTAACGTATACTATGTGTGGAGAGCATTCACTCAACATGGTAATCTCATTTTTGACAGAGGTGGCTTTTAGAGGGTTTTGTATCTGAGCTCTTCACATTTTGCTATGGTTTAGTAATAATAACTGTAGCTATACAGTATTGTATTGAAAACTATGGATACCATACCATTTTATTTTAGAAGTCTTGGTTCTGTCAGAGGAATGTACACAGGATGCTCGACTTGTTTATTTTAAGTTTAACTAGTTCATTTAAAGTTGGATTAAAACAGTGTTTCTCAACCAATAGGGGGCCTCAAGATGACTTAAAGGAACAGTTCATCCAAAAATGAAAATTTGCTGGACACAAAGATACATAATATGGAAACAAACAGTTTTGAGGCGCCATTGTAGAAAAAATGTTATTTAAAATGTCTTTAATCCTGTTAAACACAAAAGAAGATATTTTTATGATTGTAAGGAAGCAAACCGTGTTGGAGCACTTTTGACTACCATTGTCATTTTTCCTACTATGGTAGTCAATGGTGGCCAAGAACTGTTTGGTTACAAACATTCTTCCAAATATCTTTTTTCTGTGTTCATCAGAACAAAGAAATGTATAAAAATTTGGAACAACTTGAGGGTGAGTAAATGATGACAGAATTTAAATCTTTGTATGAACTGTCTCTTTACAACAAGCAAGACAAAACAAGTACTAAAAAGGCTAAAACAATTAAAAACCAACATATTTCTTAGTATTTGCTTATATTTGGGTAGTTGACACATAAATGTGTCCTATGGTGTGAAACCAAAATTGTAGAACAAAAAACTAGCAGCGATTTATCTTCATTGTTTTTTTAGTATACATTTTAATTTTTAAGTTTGTTTTCTAAACTTCCCATTAAAGCTCTAGAATTTTTTATTGGGTAGAAATTGTGATTGGGGCTGATTGTATTTTCAATATTGCTGTGGACAATGGAACTCAAGTGCCAATCAGAATGAAGTAGTGAAACCATTCATTCAGAAGCTCATTATCTGTGTACTGAGGCCGTTTATGGGTAATCATGTCTAGATAACCACATGTTTATCAAACACAGGTAAAGCTGTAGTTCTGCTATGACCATTGCTACTTTTATGAATGTTTGTTGGATGATGATAATTTTAAACATTCAAATCGTACCCCTTTTCCTCCTCTGGTATTAGGTGTGCAGTGTTTATAAATGAAACGGCATGGACACAGTACAAATGTTTATTCATTACTAGAACACACCCTGGAATTCAAGTGAGCCTCACATCTGTTGCCATACGAAAAGATGTCACCATCATTAACACACTAATCATATTCGCTGCCTGAGACTCATACACACATAACATTTAGTTCTGTCTTTAGTTCTGTCTGTCTGTCTATCTTTCTTACATTCTGTCTGTCTGGCTATCTTACATTCTGTCTGTCTGTCTGTCTATCTTACATTCTTTCTGTCTGTCTGTCTATCCGTCTTACATTCTGTCTGTCTGTCTATCTTACATTCTTTCTGTCTGTATGTCTGTCTTACATTCTGTCTGTCTGCCTGTCCATCTTACATTCTGTCTGTCTGTCTGTCTGTCTATCTATCTTACATTCTGTCTGGCTATCTTACATTATGTCTGTCTGTCTGTCTGTCTGTCTGTCTATCTTACATTCTGTCTGTCTGTCTATCTATCTTACATTCTGTCTGCCTGTCTATGTTAAATTCTGTCTATCTGTCCATCTGTCTGAATGTCACTTCTTTCTTCTTCTACCTTGCTGTCTGTCCGTCTTACCTATCTGCCTATCTATTTCACACCTCATTCTCTCTCCTCCTACCTAATCTATCTGTCTCTCGCTGCCTCTCACATTATTTCAAGAGATTTCTTTCCCCTATATCAGTCCTTCAGAGTGTCAGGCTATGAATAACATTGTGAAGAGCGACGTGTCATGTAGCAGCAAATGACTGTCATTTCTGCTCCTGCGTGGATAGATGAGATCCCTCAAGCTTAATCAGACACAAACTTATTCTCTCGATGTCCTCCGCAACTCCTCCCTGTTGCCGACAAGCTAATCCTGGGTTTTAATAGCCCCTGCGGCTCCAGATGATATGCAGAGTTATGTACATATCAAAACGTGCATGGAAATCAGCTGCATGGGTGAAGGTGACTAGTGCAGGAAAGGAGGGTTCTCCAAAGACCTGGCAACCCAATGGTGATCGCATGCATATTCAAAGGACTTTAAATGACCCTTCTGCTCAGCTTCTTCACTCGTAGGATTTTAGGGACGTAGTGAAGGGCATTGCTGTCAAAATGTGTCATGGAAGGGAGATTTAGATTATAAAATCATACAAGGATCTAAGCCAATGTTTCATATCATAATAATGAATAGATTACATCCTATTTGAATGTCAGTTTGATTCACGTGTGTCATTACTCTTGAGTAATTGTTTTGAATTGACTGAGTGGTTTTAATGCTTATTTGTGATAGTGTCTGTATTTATGTGTGCATATGAGCAAAATTGTTCGCATACATGCCTCGAGTATGATTGATGACATAGGCCATGTGCTTTTTTTCTCACAATTTATATAAACCTGTCAATCAAACTTAGTTTGAAAACAATTTCTTTTTTTCTCTCGTTCTCTCTCTACCTCTTTCTTTCCTACTTTCAATTTTCCACACTGTATGCAGTCTGATTATATCATTCAATTACAACATAATACATTTCATTAACTTTTCTGTGGCAGAGAAACATAATTTCCTGGAAGCTCAATTGAACGGCGTGTCATTCCTTGTTGTACGGTCCTTTGGGGAAAACTCAAACAGGCGTGAAGTCAATGATAGTGTGGGGTTCGTAGTGGCGCTGATGGAGGGGTCAGAGAGAAGGGTCACGACCCCAAACCCTCCTTCTCATCGTTAGATAGAGCTGAGTTCATTTATTACTCTTTGTATCACACGAGTCAATGACAGAAGTCCGTGATGCCTGTGGTCGAGCAGTCCGGTCCGCAACCCTACACATGTGCCCTCTGCTTTTTTATGCAAATGAGTTTGATCCCTCTAGTCGAACCCGAGAGCCTCGTGCGCTTACACACAGATGTCCATGAGTTAACACGCACTCGGACATTTGCATACGTTTATGCATAATAAAATCACATCCAGTAATGCATATTAAAACCAGTGTTTACCCAGATAAACATGTGGATGTATAGAATTGACATGCATTTGCATGCACATTGCAAATGGGAAGTTTAGCAAACATTTTTTTTACTGTCTGGGCTATTGCAGACCGTGCGGAAATAACCGTCATGAATATTCATGCAGGCGCGCTGATTTGCACAAGCGCAAATCAATTAGATGTTCTTTTTGAAGAGATTAGTAGAAATAATTTTACTGTGACAAGTGGCATACTTGATTAGATGAAAAAGTTTACTGTTTATCACAAAATTTGCTTTTGTCTTTTGACTGCTTTTCATATGTCTATAATGTTGTTTTGAAAACATCAGAAGTCAATTTGATGAGCAAGATTATGTTTAAGTGCATAAAGTGAACAATTCTAAACATTCAAACGATTTCACAATAAAACCAAACTAGTTCTTTTTTAAGTTATCCCTAATGGTCTTGTTATCCTAACAGATTCAGTTTTTAAAAAATTGAGAGACAAAATATTTGTACTTAAAATGTATTGATCACTGCAGGATGTCACTGTTTTTCACATAATATATACAGTGTATTATCTTGTCAACTTAACTTTCTGTCTTTCTCTCTCCTTCTCTTTCTTTCAATTTCCACACTATATGCAGTCTGATTATAACATTTATTTACATCATATATTTAATTATCTTATTTTTTATCGTTTCCTAATTCTTTCTCAATTATAAAGCATGGAGTTTTTTATGAAATCAATTAAATATTTGTACTTTTAAACTTCATTATACATACAGTACATTTATTAGTCATCTACCCAAATACATACATCAGTAATCATGCATAAGAACCTTTGTAATGATTGCAGCTTTAAGAGCAGACATGCGTGACCACGGTTATTCATGCATTTTGATTTATGGCTGTGTGTTTTTCCACCACTCGGCTATTTTAGTCTTTGCCAAGATGTGATTGCAGTGGCTATTGATTGATTAACTTGTATTGCTAAGAGGCCACTGATTAGAGAGAGAGAGAACGGACAGGATGGATGAATCTTTCTTTCTCTATCTGTGTATGGAGAGCTGATGCCTGCGGTGAGCCTCCACCCAGCCAATCAATGTGTATTTCTCACTTAAACACTAATTAAGTCGTTGGAGGGCAGCAGTGTCAGTCCTGCATGGGTGCTTGTGCACACACACATATATCATCCCCCTAAAGGGAGAGCACGTGTGTGTATATTGAGGGGGGGCAGTAAGCTGTCTGCCAGCATAAACCTCCCTTTTCCAATATGCGCGCACGCATTGTTTAATTTTTCCCTTCGATTTATTTTTTACGTTTTGTTACCTGTGCCTTGCCACTTTTTTAACCTGTATGTGCACTGGAAGCTTCTGTCACTAAGACAAATTCCTTGTGTGTTCGAGCACACTTGGCAGTAAAGCTCTTTCTGATTCTGGTTCTGATTTTTTTTTAAATCATAATTTAGTAATTTAGTTTCTTTACGTTGTCATACACATGTCATTACACAGATTTGTGTCCTCGTAAACCATGTATACACACACACACACACACGCACACACGCACAGCACACGCACACACACACACACACGCACACACACACACACACTGTGCTGTTAATAATGGGTCTAATAATCTGACTCATAATCACTCTTCAGACTGCTGCGGATCTGAGAGAAGCAAGCGTAAACAATAACAGTACACTAATCTTTACACGCTGAGCTATTGAGTAATTACACCATGCCGAGATATGTCACGTGACTGCAGATTAGAGTGCAGACAGACAGAATTTTAAAGAATGTTTTTGCAGTAATACACTGAATGTGCTAGTTATTATTCTTATTGTTCATATTTGTACTAAACTGCTATGGAGAAATCATGTGACTAGAAGAGAAATGCTATTGCTTTTCTAAGCAACTCAAAACACTTCTTAACCTTTTCGATTTCTTTGTCCACAACCACAGCTGATGTATATCTGTTATAAATATAAATAAACACAAATGATATCTTGATCTTTAGATGTTTGGAGTTATTTTTTATCATTTTAAGTCATCCTGAGGCCCTAGTGGTCCCCGGCTCAGAGGTTGAGAAACACTGTTCTAGACACACCCACGACAATGCATTTTAATGGGTAAACTTCTTTTTTTTTCAGAAATTTTAACAATTCTAGTTTTTAATTAATTTACTTATTTTTGGTAACACAACAAGGTTGTATTTGTTATACAATTATTTAATGCATTAGGTAACGTAAATTAACAGTACACAATACTTCTACAGCATTCAGCAATCTGACTTCACGTACTCAAACAACACAACCTGTTCTTAACTGAACACATCTTTGTGTCTAGTTGAAGGCAACACATTTTATTATGCCTTTTAACTCAACCTTGTGTTGTACCTTTTTTAACACATAATCAACACAAAATGTGTTTAAAATCCATAATAAAAAATGTGTTGTTATTTTACACGTCCTTTTTGAATATGAATGAATGAGGCATTTATATGGCGCGTTATTGTGTATTGCTGTACACCCAAAGTGCTTTACAACCATATGAGGGGGGTCTCTCCTTAACCACGACCAGTGTGCAGCATCCACTTGGATGATGCGACTGCAGCCACAGTACAACGGTGGCAGTGCGCTCACCACAAACCAGCTATAGGTGGAGAGGAGAGAGAGATATTTTTGAGAGTGTGGTAATTATAACATTTATGAATACATTTTTCAAATCCAAATTTGTAACGGATTAGTTAATGCACAATGAACAAACATGAACAATATTGACATTAACATTAACAAAAATTAATAAATGTTGAAAAACTATGTTGTTCATTGTTCATGTAAACTAATAAATTCATTCATGTTAAAAAGTCAGCCATATTGTGTAGTGTTCCAATTTGTTTATTTCTCGTTTTTCTAATTTCAAGTGATAAAATGAATTTCAACTGTAAGTTCACATTTTGCTGTTTTACTACAATGGTTTGTACATTGTCAGCATTGTAAGAAAAGGGTGTGTTTTCACCTGAGTTAAAGTAGCCTTAGTTCAATTTGTATTCAGCCTCTGTTATACTGCAGCGAACCGGTACGATCCTTAGCTGTGAAAACCTTTAGCTTTGCAGTATCCTCACTGTGCGGAGGATCCCAAAAGTGCAGGAGAACGAGACAGACAGCAGCCCACATTACCCAGAATGCCCACGTCGAATCGGGGTCCAGGGCGGGGGGCTTGAGTTTCTTGATTCAGAGCTGAATCTGTTTTTCTCAAATCTGCAAGAATAGCAATCAACAGTCCAACTGCAAAGTAACGTGAATCACAGAGAGAGAGAGAGAGAGATTGAGAGATAGTAGATGAAAGACAGGTGTAGAGAGAAAGAACAATCAGAAGAATAAACAACAAAATCTTTGAGTGGTTGAGATGGAGAGATAGATAGAAAGAGAGGGCGATGGCGTCAGATCGGGCAGGGGCCGGTAGAGTGCCCTCTGTGTCTCAGCATCTGATGGAAATTTAATAAGTGTATTAGGATTGGCAGCTACACTCTCCGGCTGCCCCGGACATTAGCATAAAGCTATTTATTAGTCTGATTTCCCTGGCTGAGAGCGACCTGGCCCGACTTGCGCAAGGAGCACGCGTTGTCATGGCAGCGACGAATGAAGCGGGCAAGTGTTCGGACGGGATCGTGCGGAAGAATCTCGACTAGTCATTTTGCCAGAGGAGGACGAGAGTGGGGGAAATGGGATTGAAACAAAAAGCAAAAAGAAGGCAGAGAGGATTTAATAAGAGTGAGAAGCAGAGAAAAGGTTAGATCTAACTCCATCTCCAGCTGCAACACCTCTGGGAGAGCTACAGAGGATGATAGCATCAATGCCGTTCGATAGCTCACCTGAAGACCAGGGATATGGTGTTCTAGATAGACTTTGTAAGGCATGTACAGCATACATATTTAGTTACTTTGAAAAGGTTTAAAAAAGGTTTCGATGACCTGAAATCTTTCCTTTCACAGCCTGTGCGCTATTAAACGTGGCATCTTTAGAGATGTCACACTAGATGTGTGTCTCCATAGCTGTTTTAGTAAACATGTATTTAGTAACTGATACTCTAATCTAAACATATGAAACATGCAATGTTACAACATGTACCACTCTATTCATCACAAAAGATCCTAAAGGAACCACTGGAAAAAAAATGTTTTGACTAAATATTCGATTAACTGCGATATTCCAAAAGAAAAGTAGGATTATATATTTTGTTTTCACGTTGATGCATATTGGAACAACATCATTTACTAATATGATTTGATAACACGAAATCAAAATGTTCACCGATACTAGACACTAAAATAAATATATATTATTGTTATGGCCTGAAACATCTTGTGATCCAGGACACTTATTTAACAAATTGTTTGAATGATTAAAATAATGACCATCTAACCAAACCAGACAAAAAATGACTTTGGACACCAAATGTACCTGAGAATAGAATCACCATTGTTTGAAAACTACAAAACAGTTTGACAGTTTGTGCAAACACATATGCTTCATGTGCACGCAAAGCATATTTCTTTAAAAAGTGACATCGCCAAAGTTCTACTGGCCCAGTATGCATAGCAAAGCAGTTTTAGCCGTTTTTATAAATCTATGTGAACATTGCTTTCTGAATGTGGAACGTTTTAAAAAATGGGTCTACCATTACAAAAGAAAGAGGAACAACTGAGACAAACTAAATCCAAAATAACTGCGGAAAATAAGACCGTAGAAGAAACCTACTTGAAAGCTACCGTACTGAGGAAAGTTTTAGGCGCGTCTGTAAAAATTCTGTGAAATGGGGATGCTTTCGAAAATAATAATGAACTTCTATTAACTAACTCGAATTAATATTAGCTATGACCAACCTCTGCATTTAAAGGAAAAGCTTTTGTCCTAGATACACTTGCACATAGATTTCAGGTAACTTTGCAGGTAAGTTTCTTCTGCCATCAGTTCTTTTAGATTTAGTTTGTCTCAGTTTTTCCTCCTTCAGGTAATAATAGATAGACTTGATGATCGTAGAACCAGATCTCCGTGTGGAGCACCGGCTGTTGTCAGACTCCTTGTGCATACAGAGATAACACTGGATTATTAAAATGATGGCAAAAGGAATGTTTAAAACTGTAAACTAATATTTACTACTCACACACTACAGCAGAAAATATAAATAACTGGCTTAAAACCCTTTTTGGGGCCAAAATACTAACGCACAGTACTGTATATACAGTATAGAGAGAGAGAGAGAGAGAGAGAGAGAGAGAGAATTTTCTGTTTTTAAATATGTTGTTTTCATATAAACGTAACCCTCAGTCTCATTTACGCTTGGCCTAATGTGCAATTTGTTTTACATACCATGAATACACAAAATGTGCAGTTGCAGTTAACATTTCATTCCGTCGCAATGTTATATACCTTCATACCGCACAACCCTAGTCTCACAGATACTGGGGTATTACAGTAGTCTGAGGTTAGGATTTCAACTAATCGGCCATTGTTGCAGGTGACTAACCTTTCACTTTCTTTTACCGTTTCATTGTCTGTCTGTCTCTGAGAGGACACATTAGCCTCCTGCTGCGGCCAATTACAGCGCTAATGCCAGACCTGAAGGTTTCAACCCCAGCAGGCCATCGAGAGGGGAGCAGGTTTTCAGGTGTGTGTCCGCGTGTGATTGCAGTGGAGTGTGTGAACCGAAGTGCTTCTGGTCTCCTTTTCCCATGTGTAGATCGAAGGATAAGATGTGCTCTGATTCCCTCTCACACATCCGTAATGAGATTCAACAGCTCAGAGCTCATCATTATTCTAGTCTTAAAGTGTATTATGTGAAGTCATTCTCTCTCTCTCTCTCTCTCTCTCTCTCTCTTCCTCTCCTTCCCTCGCCTTTTTCAGGTCATTTCAAGTAACACTTAATTTAATGCGATTATCCTCCAGCGCAACTCAGCACAATCTCGACGCGTTTAATGAAATAAGTTGGGAAAACTATCAGCACATTTTTAATGTAATGTCATTTTGCAGTTAAAGCGCAACTTTTTCCACTTTCAGGTAGTTTGCTGGCGATCCGGCAAGTTTAGTGACGTTCGTGGACGGCTTCAGCATCGCAAATTAAACGCTAACCTTTGAATACATTTGAAAAGAAAGGTCACATGTATCATCTATCATATCATGTTTTGGAGACGTTTGGATTTGAAGATTGAATCTAAAGTGATTCAGCGAGGTGAAAAATGAGATTTCTAGACATTGATGGATAGTGCGTAGTCAGGTATTTAGCATAACTACAGCCTGTCATTGAATATATATACTGCTGAGAACCCACTAGACGTTTTTCTTGATAATTGTAAGGTTATGAATTCGACCTATAATTGTACCTAACTTGGCACAACAGTCTAATACTGAAACTTTTGTAAAAAAATTGGTCTTTTCTTTAGCACTATGGTTTCATAATAGCAAGCTTTAGTTTGTTCCGGTTCTGTAATTCTTTTGTAGTTTTAGTGTCTAGATGACATGAATCAAAGGTTCAGTTATCTGACGTCGAAGACTATTTGTAAACTGCAACTGACTCATTAAAACACAATTGCTTGAATACAAGGAGATTCCATGGTTCAGAGGATTACCAACCTAGTCAGCGTGACATTTCGAAAAGTGATGGATTAAACTACGGGATCTTTTATTTGTCACAGGAACAGGCCCTGAGGTGGAGTAACAATGCTCTTTGATGATGAGACAGGGTTTGAAGCTTTTTTCACTTTTGAGGTGAGATCACAGTGGGCGACGGGGTCCGCCAGCTTCAGTGTTCCACGGTTAGATTGAACTAATGTGCTTTTCCAACTCGAAAGTTCTAAAACTCTGACTTCTGGATCTAACCGATCGACACTCGCCCCAGTAGGATGTCAGCAATATTAAGCCTGGCCTGACAGGCAGGTGCATTTAGATTCAGGATGGCAGTGGGGAGCTGGCTTTTGGAGCTACTTTTCTCACTCTGTCAGTATTAAAGGTCAGTGGCTATTGATTTGAGTGAATAACTCATGATGCTAAGATGAAACAGGGTGAGGGGGCAAGGAGCAGCTGCCCAGGACCTCTGTCTCTTATTATTTGATTTGTCACATCAAATATAACGCAGAAGACCTCAGTGACTGTCAATTTGGGTTCTTCAGTGACTGGAAACAAAAACACACCCAAAAATAATAAAAATCTGCCATTATTTTCTCGCCCTCGTTTCATTATAAACCTGTCTGACTTTCTTCTGCAGAAAACAAAATAAGATATTTTGAAGAATGTAGGTAACCAAACAACGGCGGTACCAATTCACGTCCATTGTATGGACACAAAATAAATGCAAGTCGATGGTATCACCGTTGTTCGGTTACCAACGCTCTTCAAAATATCATCTTTTGTGTTCTTCTTTTGTGAACTATCCCTTTAAAGTTTTTATATGACACTTGCCCTCAAACAATTAGAATATGTGAGCAAATCCAATCCAAGGGATGTAACGTGTTTTTTGTGAGCTTCTGCTTAAGTTTCATTGCGATAACCTTTGTATCTGGGCTGTCATTTTCGTTTTAACCACATGGGGGCAGTAACAAGGCCGTAGTTAATAACATGACCACTAATTTATTCAAGCACAACCTGCACTTCACCTACAAACCTACATTAAAAATTAAAAGTGATGTTTGGTTAAGTTAGAGAGTTTGGGTAACATTTTTAAGACTCTGAGAGCCACTTTTATTGGTCCATTTGTAGAAGCATTTCATTGTTGTCTTCATAACATAGGCCTACATATTTTAAAATGATGCATTATACCTAAATGATCAATAGGCTACTGTGGGATAAGGATATCTGAGCAATTAACATTTGCATTTCGCCATTTTAAATGTATTCTGGAAGTGCAGTGGTAATTGTCAGGAAACTGTGCAGTCTGACTGGATTTCATACATTATTCCTTCTGCGTATAAAGAAACGATCTGTGGAGACCGCGGTAGTATAAAAGCTCAAATCCTCTCTGTGAATTGGGATTTCGATATAAAGGAGATGTGATTTTAATATTAAACATAACCGTACTGTATAATTGATCACATTATTTATTTAGTCACAACATTACAGGCTCCCAGTGAAAAGACCCGTACTGCGAAGAGAAACACAATCTATTCCCACTATCTGAAGGAAGATGCCGTTTCAAGTGTGTGCTCTTCTTTATGCGTCTGATGTAATTACCCTTCGTGCTAAAGCATTTACCACACCAATTATAGGGAGCTGGAGTGAAGGAGAGAGATGGACTCGTTTTTTCCTGACCACCCTGCGCCCTGACGCTTTGCATTTAAAAGACCCCAAACTCTACCTCTGCACATGAAGGTAAATGTCAGGGTCGCGGTTCGCCTCAGATAGCCGCTCATCAAAGCGGTCTTTGGCAGCCTGACATTTCGGGGGGCAGACAGGCAGAGTCGGGGCCGGGGAGCCTGTATTAACCCCCGGTGGGACATTGAGGCAGGATAACACCGGTCGATATCTATCTGTGACAAAACACAGTCTATTAAAATAAAAGACACAAAGGCTTGACGCTGGGGTATTGTTTACTGGCATTGTTGTTCAAAATACAGTTCGTGGAAATGCCAAAGTTTAACTGTGGCGTTAAAGGGAGACAGCGGTTTGTGTAAAAGAGTGTAAGAGAATGTCGCCCTCTCGCGGTAAAGTGGTTAAAATGATTTCGCAGTATCTCTGTAGTAAAACAGATTGGGCGCATGAGGGCGCTATTCTCGGATGAAGTACGAACATGTTTATTAATAAACATAATGCGTATTTCAGAATAACAAATCTTTCTAAATACTCACGAGTGAAGTACAATTAGAAATAATACCTCATGTACAATTGTAAAAAAATAAATAGAAATTAACAAATCAATTGTTTTTATACAAATAGTTTCTATTACATTAATTTTGCCTTTACATGTCTGTAATCCAATTCTGAATAGTTCTAACTGCAGTCTGCTGGTCTAACTGATTTACTATTCATTGACTGTTTAGGAGCAAAATTAGTATTAAAGATATTCTTCTTTGTGTAGACAGATGCTTCTAGGAATTCCCAAGAGATTAATTAATTTCGCATTCAGTCTTCGTATTACGAATGCTTTGAACATGATGGCAGAACAGATCGCTCAAAATAACCCAGCAATTTACACAAACGGCCACCAGGTGGCACTATATTCACAACTTGCAAGTATTTGTTACGTTTATTGTCTTAAAAAATAAATTCGTTTAGCAACTTTCACAGGATTAAGAATGTAAATTGAAATTATAATGTAAATAGACAAAAATGTAATATATAGATTCTAATTCAAACAGACAAAGACATACAAAACGAAGGGTTAACACTGTATATGAGTTCATGGTTTATTAGTGTTTTACATTTTGTTAGACAATTTTTGTCTGTGCGTCTGTTGACCACTTGTAATACAAGTAATTTGACAACAAAAATACACGTTCTTGTGACTGGCTTGTGCTTCACTAAAATGTGTGTTCTGCAACCGGCCACCAGAGGGCGGCACAGCTTTATGAATATGCGTCAGTCTGGTAATCATCAAGAATCATGACTGGTTCCCTAATGGTTTAGCATTTCATCAATATACTATAAATGACCTTTATGGCTTAATATAGGTAACAGATTTTTTTTATTTCTAAAATATAGATAATTGTTGCTACGTGCTTGGCAACTTCAAAGATTTATATTTGTGTGATATACTGTGTATGGGTTTTATCATGTACATTTTTTGAATTTATAGTATGTAAATTATGTAACTCTTACTATTCAGACATCAGGACTGGCTGAGCCATGATTGTGGTGCTATTTAAGGAGTGATTGTTTTCATTGCAACACAATGTAACTGGCAGTTACTTACGAATGAGTGGCAACCAAGATGAATCATCATTATCATGTTCATCCAATTTACCCAGGAAGTCTATATTTAGAGCCCAGTTTGAGCTCCGTGACTCCGCTTGCCAATCGACTCTGCTCTGTCTTTTCTGTACATGCAGCTCTCTTTCGGACTACTTTAACTATTAGTTAAAAGATTTAGTTTTGTGCTCAAATCTTTAACCCCAAGCATGACCATCAAGTTCAAATCACGGCATGTTTTAAAGTGCTGGTTATTTAGTGGCGAAACCCCTTTTCACTGAAACAGAATAAAATCCAATTAAAGAAACAGGGAGCTTAGATCTATAGAGTCAGATTGTTGTCCTTGAATTTCCCATCACTGGGCTCCTTATAATGGCACATTTATTAAAAACCAATAGCTTCAGACAGCCTCTCAGACTATCCTTGAATGTCTCAAAAATATGATCTTGTGAAATAAAAGAGTAATTATTTTGAACAAAAAGGCTGCCATGAACGAACAGACGGAGCTCATGGAACCGAAACATGCAAGTCACTCTGCTATTATAAATTCTGATGGATGTGATTTTAGGGGTTTGTTGTATAGAGGAGGCGGATCCGTGTTGGGTGACAGGTGAATGGGTGTGTTCTGGCCTGGTCCCCAGTGTTTCTTAGCCCCGCCCCTTTGTAGAAATGGTGTTTTAGCAACATGCTTCATCTACTTTCCTACAAGAAATATGTTGCTTTTGCGAACAGTAAATGGAGATAATGGTATCCCACAATGCTTTGCGGTTTGTTGATTGGTGGAAAGATTTCAACAAGACACCTCGGACTCAAAAACACAAGCACGCCCCATATGCACAACTGCCAACTGGTGATTGATCAATGCGTGCAGATGTAAATGCAAGTTTCTTTAAGCTCATGCATGTTTTTGTTGTCGTGTGCACTCATGTGTGTGATTGCTGAGTGCTGTATTAGACAAATTAGTCTCACACACTTCTATTAACTACTTTTTCTATTAATTAAGGATTATTCAAAGTCCTGTTTTGTGAAATACATGCCTGCTTTTATTCCTGTGTCAAGCCCTCTGTGGATGACCGCTGACCTGTCTGTCTTCAGCTGTAATAGGAGAGACGCTCTCTGATGCGAGTCTCACATGAGGCATATGCGAGCGGTGCTTCAGGGAATACCAGCATCATCAACATCCACACGCAGGGCGACCTTGCCCGCAGAACACAGGAAAGCCAGTCTAGACAAGGAAAAGTGATACGGCAATTGGGAATAATGTGTGGATGGACGAATGAATGAATTTATTACCTTCTTCCCATTCAGAAAGCTTTATGTCTCACATAATGGGAGAGACAAAGGTGGCATATACTATAAATCATGTGGTAATCTTTCTGTGGTCCTATAGGCTTTACATTATGACTTTATATTGAATTTGAGTTTATATCAGTGTTTAATAGTTGAGCTCTATTTTGTAAAGGTCTACAATTTTCTAAATGCAGAATTATTATGTTTCTCTTTTTCTTTTCCTTATTGGATCCTATTGATTTTTCTCCCACTGGTATGGATTTTAGGATCAGGCTCCCCTGCGCCTCTGAGTGTTTGTATGTGTGTGAAGTGTAAGAGAGAAGGAGCAGGCTTTATAGATTTTAAGATCCATAGAGCTTATGTAAATTGTAATGAAATGTAAATCTTTCTTTAGGAGAGTTGATTTTGATCACAATGTATAATAAGTTACTAATTATTACTCCCTTATGTGAACTTTTATTTAGAGGCAGACAGGAACAGTTGTGTTTATTGATGCTGTTGTAGATATACGCTGTTCCCAGTCCACCTTGATATATTTATTCTGCAAGTGTTAAATAATATGATTATTGATATTATTTAAATGGTCATGTGATCTCAAAGGGATAATTCACTCAAAAATCCATGTCTTTTTAAACCTGTATGACTTTCTTCTGCAGAACACAAAAGAAGATATTTTGAAGAATGTCGGTAACCAAACAACATTGGCCACCATTGACTTCCATTGTATGGAAATAAAACCACTAAAACATTTCTCAAAATATCTTTGTTCGTGTTCAGCTGAAGAAAGAGTCATATGAGGTTTTGTACAGCACAAATAAATGATGACAGAGTTATATTTGTGTAAAGTATCCCTTGTACCATGACCCGCTCCATCTAAAACAAAACAGCTGTTCTTTTAGTCTTTCAAAATAACAATAGTCTTCCTTTCATGTCAGTGTACATTTTTTGAAACATCATTTTCAAAAGTGCCAATGATTTTTTTTCTGTAAAACCTTTTCAATGAGGAAAAGTTCAACGTTCATTGAAATGATTACCAATGTCATTCTGTTCTGTCTGTTCTTTTTCCTTAACGTGGTTGCTATTTCTGTGTTTAGTGAGCTGTATTCAGTAAATGTCATTTTCTAGTCTACACAGTTTCATCACTGGTACAGAACTGTGCACATAATAAAGCATGCTCTCTCTCTTTCTCTCTCTCTCAGTGTAGCTCAGATGTGGTCATGCAGTCTAAAGGTATTAAATTATTCCAGCCTAGCAGCCGAATGGAACTGCATGGGGAGATGACAGCATTATACACACGTTTAAAAAGCTGAAATGCGTTTTGGCGAAACAGCGAGAGATGATGACAGTGTCCTGAATAACTACTGATGGTTGTTATTTTGCACAACGCTCCACGATTGGTTACTTTCAGATGAATGTTTGCTTGAATAAAACTAACTCAAGTTCCACAAGGCCAAGCTGAACCAAAGTTTATTTGGGAGCATAGCTGCTGTTTTTCTAGCTCGGGGCTTGTGTGCTTGTAACAGCTGTAGTGAGCAGGACACAGCGTAGGTTCATTTTTTTAGGGTTTGTCCATATTTTACCCAACAATGGGTAGAAACAACCCAACATTTAGATTGTTTTGTCATGCTGTGTGAATATTATCTATACAAATAAAACCCACGGTTGGGTAAAATATGAACATTAATTTGTTTATTTGGTCACACTTTATTTTAAGGTCCAGTTCTCGGTTTTAGTAAACTATTAACTACGACTTTTGCTTAGTTAACTCTTAATTTGTTGCTTATTAATAGTTAGTGAGGTAGTTGTTAGGTTTAGGTATTGGATAGGATTAGGGATGTAGAATATGGTCATACAGAATATGTGCTTTATAAGTGCTTATAAACAGCCAATATGCTAATAATAGGCATGCTAATAAGCAACTAGTTAATAGTGAGAATTGGTCCTTATACTAAAGTGTCACCGTTTATTTTAAACAAACGGTTGGGTTTGTTCACGTTTAACTCCAACCATGCTTTGTAAAAACCAAGCATCCAATATCATTTTTAGAGTATAATTGTGTACATGTACATTTCTTTTTAGTTTTTACCCCATGAGTGTATTTGCTGCCAACTATATTTTGACTCAAAACAATGCACTCCGATTGACATTGGCAACGTTTCCATGCAACATAATTGCTTTTTTTTGTCTTGTTAATTTATGTTACGTTACTTAATGATAATACTTAATTCATTTTAATTTTTTGCCTATTTTATTAGAGTTAATTCTTTTGTTTCTAATCATATGAATACACAGTTGTAATATTACATGTGAAATTAGATGTTACATGCAGTTTCCCTTTTCCACTATTAAAAATCTTCACTGCCTTACATTTTTTAGTACAATCAACATGGCTTACAAGTCATTTCATTTTTTTACATTACTTCAACACATCAAAAGTTAAGCAATTTAAGTTATAAGAACTCGAGTTATGTTATATAAACTTAATTTCAAGTTATATCAGCTCACCACTGGCTAAAACTTAAAATAGTAAGTTGAAATTACATGTAAAGTTTTTGGTACTTAAACATTTTAAGCAGTAAAGCTTTTTTTTTACAGTGGAAAGGTGTAAGTAACTTTTACAGAGTCTCTAGCTCGCAGCTGATTGGCCAGTGGTTTGTAAACTTCTTAAGTAACATGCATCTTCCTGTGTAAAATGCAAGTTTCATATCACGTGTAGAGTTTAACAAACTGTTGAAATACATGACATTATTTGCAGCGTTGGCATGTGCGAGTGTGTATTTATTCCGTTTCAGACCAGTGAAAAGCCTCTAATGCAATTTCACACTGAATCTGACTAATGTAATTAGTAGCTCTCTGTTTCTCCTAATGAATGTAATCGCCCAAATGGACAAACGGATTAAACTCTTAGCATTTGAAGCGACAGCATCAAGATGCCATTACTCCATATGCGACTGCAGTTTCTATGGAGATTTCGTTAAAAGATTCGCATAAAATTCTTACTAATTAGCGCATAGCGAACCAAAGTGAACATTCCACGGTGAGATACGATACACCGCTTGTTATCCATGTGGGGGGATTTGCTTCTTAACAGATGATGTTTCCTGGCTTCCAGTCAGGCTTAATGAGTTTGACAGGTGTTGTGCTGAACTGGGATCAGGAAGCAGGAAGGACAGTTCTGTTCTGGGTGATTGCTGGCCTTCAGGCTCCATTTTCAGCACCCGCAGAGCAGATCTCAGATCAGTCTCTGGGGCATTAGCTTTCAACATGACTCCCATCCTGCAGGAAGTCCGAGCTAACTCCGTAATCGGCCTCAAAACAGGCCAAACGTGACAGGACTCTCTGACCGGGCTCCTTAAAAGGCCTGGCTTCCATCTGCCGGAGCAGGAGGAGCACGTGGAAGTGACGGTTGTGACATCCTGGAGCGGTTTGTTTGTTTATGGGTATGATTACTGTTGAAGATAGATGACATCATATCCTGTTTATAGGTCTCTCTTGCCCTGTGCCTTCGGATCTCCTTCTCGATCTTTCTCTCTCGATCTTTCTCTCCCGATCTTTCTCTCCGATACCATCTCAGGAAGCTCCCCTGGGAAGCACCATGCAGCCCGTGATGAATCCGCAAGTCCGGGAAAATGAAAGTGTTTCTTGGTGATTTCAAAAATAGAATGAGGTTCTTGAAAGGTATTAAATTCTGTAATATATTGTCTCCCGCTACAGTTGGATGTATGGGAACTCTGAAATAAATCAATACGGAAAACAGCAGCGCGGGAGCTGGACATGGAGTTGAAATATTAAACAAGCGGCTTAAAACACAGGCCAAAGCCTATTTGGAAAAGAATCCATTACGGCTTCGATACTCTCGGCAGTTGTCTATGAAATTGAATTCGGCTAAAGAGAGGAGAGCCAGTGGTTCGAGGACTCATTTGCTATGAAATTGAGAGGCGGTTTGATCAATAAGACATACAGTATTTGGAACGCCCGGCAGAAATAGGGGCTGTAGGAACAGCGCAAGGATAAGCATAGCAATGATTGCTAACTGCCCAATTTTCTCCCTTCAAGCACACACACAGACTCTTCGAACCCCTTGAAATTACATTCTTGGCGCTCGAAGTGTGGCGTTGGTGAAATTAGATGTTAAAAATTCTTTAATTTAGCGAGGCAATATAAGGGTATTACCCGTAGGCTAGCGCAATGCTAATCTTTCTCCCAAGAGTCCACGTGTAACAAGTGGACCGTTATCCTGATAACACCTCACCATGGCTCTCTCACACACAAGTTCTCCAATCATTTGGTTTCAGATTGAATTCTATTCATGGTCACATTAAATCTCAGAGAGAAGGATTTACGCCGTGTGTGCCTTGTGAATGAGGTCGCCTCGCTCAACATAAGACCATATATTTGGGTTTTAAATTATTTAAGTGTAACAATGACAGGGATCGATTTTTTTCACTTTGTACGCATAATGGCACATTTCAATGCAAGTTTATGCCTCCATTCTCAAATCTTCTGAATTGTAGCCTTTGGAAATGAGAGGCAGAGTTCTGGTGAGGCGATGAGAAAGAGGGAGAGACCTGCTGTTCAAGCACTTTAAAAAGAACACGAAGTCAAGAAAGAGAGCGAGAGTCGGTTCACACCAACAGAGATCCAGTATTTTCCAAAGTACAGCAGACATCCATATCAAGCGGGGGCCCGCAGCACTTCCAGCTATCGCCTCAGGTAGAAATCGATCTCCTCTGAGGCTGAACTTTGCTTTGGAATGTTCCTGCGGTTTGGATGCTGCTCACAAAGAAAGACAGGTAGACAAACAGAAGGAAAGGGAAAGCTATGGTAGAGATCTGTGCATGAAGTCTCTCTGGCAATTATAACTGCTCTGACTGACAAGTCGAAGACCTCTAACCTTCTTGATTGCCAGAACTTCGTGCATTGTTCTGCAGTCATGCCTGTGGCATGTTCTTCGCTCCTGTTGTGGGTTTATTTTGATCCCTCTTTTTTTTCCCCCATCGGTTTAGTGTAGTACGAGCTGGAGCCTTAGACCAGGATCGATTCTGAGCTTGAAATGGATGGGGTTTTGTTCTCAGGAGATTATCGTGTAACAGATTGCTGTGGGACATGCAATGCTGACTTCTGGCTATTTAGTAAACCATTAAAATTTTTCATAAAATAAAGTATTGAAGAATTCAGTTAAGGTGTGTGTGTGCGTGTTGGCGCGTACGCGTGTTTAAAATCCCTTCACTTATACCGATTGTGGTCATTTGAGTCAGCAGATACAGTCATGTATATGCATTAGGGAGGGATAGTTCACCCCAAAATGAAAATACTTTAATCATTTATTCAACCCAGGTTATTCCAAATCTGTAGGACTTTCTTCTGCAGAACACAAAAATATATATTTTGAAGAACATTGACAAGCAAACAACATTGACCCTCATTGACTTCCATTGTATGGACACAAAATCACGGAGACATTTCTCAACATATCTTCTTTTGTGTTTCACAGATGAAGGAGTCATATACAGGTTTTCAATGACATCTCTTTAACCTCTAACAGTTTTATTGGAAAAGGCTTATAAAATGTTTAAGCTAAACCTTATTACCACGCAAATTTGTATTTAATATAAACATTGTCAGTGTATTTGGTTTATGTGCACATATTTTGCACACTTCTGTTTACTGTATGTGCGTGATGTCATGATGAGGATTTACAAGCTTATTTTTGAAGCTGATCGTCTTCAGTTCAACTTCAGTTCGGCTACTATGAAGTCACAATCTGAGATTCCTGTTGCAGTTTGAGACCGTAGAGAAAGAATATTTGTAAATTGTATTGATAAATTCTCAATGACTGACGAATAATGTCTCTGCGGGTTGTAATGAGTGAAGCCGAACGTAGTGGTTCGTCTCAATTAGGGATTCCCTTCTCTTCTGCGGCAGCAGAGCGAACCGATTCATCAGCTCATTTCTAGCGTTTCATGTGGGCTAATTGCCTACGCAGCGGTTGATAATAGAGATTGATTCTGGACATTTCCGCTTCACTTCTTCATTTTTGTGGCTGAAATCAGCTTTCTTTTTCTCTTTTAAACTAAATCAATTAGCATCTCTCTCTCACGCACACACACATTTTCGACCCATGCTGGGACACAGTGGGCCTGTTTGACGGAGCTCAGATCTTCTGCATTAATTAAGACACACAGAATGACATCTCTGCAGCAGGCACTGCAAGGTCACCGCTGTCTTTGAGAAGGACCCTTGCAGGGATACACTACATGAGCCACACTACACACTTTGAGAAACGTTTCTAGATTTCCTTTCCTTTTTACTCATTTAAGGTGCTTGTGTAATATTTTGGACGATCCATTGACAGAAATGCAATATAATATACGTAACTATGTCTTCAGATGTGTATAAAGACTTTACATAATGGAGTATTATGCTTTTATTATCTTAGAATGAGCTATTTCTATCTTCATACGCTGCGGGTTCCCTTACATGGCGTTCACCATGTTGTTTCTACAGTAGCCCCAAATGGACAAACTGCAGAGCGTGTTTCGTAAATAAGTTATCTCCCTCGGGAAAAGATCGAAAATCTCTTTGTCCTGTGAGAGCCACCCTAGTGCTCCAAAAGGTGGGGGTTAAAATCAGCCGTTGGTTGCAATTTGCAACCTCACCGCTAGATGCCGCTAAAATATTCACATTGCTCCTTTAAGATCTAAACAATAAAAGGTCTAAATGATGTTTGAAAAATAGTTTAGAGATTTTTTTAGATCTCTACAATAACTTGAAAGATCTTTATGTATTGCAATGTGCTCAGACTTGCTGACTATGGAATCTGATATTTTAATTTGAACCCTACTTAGTGTTTAATTTAGTTTTTAGTAGAAATCATTTCAGGAGAAAGGTAGCAAAGTTGGCACTTTAATAAAACCGAGAACTCAATTTTGTTTTCTAAGCTATAAATGAACAACCTCTAAGCAATACAAGGTTCTTTCTTCATTTTTTCTTTATTTCCTTCATTTCTGGCATTCAATCTGCACAGGTTAAATTGCAATGAGTCACTCACCCCAGTGGATTGCAATATAAAACATATAGCCATATGTACCGGGTGGTGCTTGTATGCAATGTGAATACAGATTTTCATCCCTTGAGAAAAGAGAACATACCTCTCGAAGTGTGTGTGTGTGTGTGCGTATGTGTGTGGTGCGGACCACAGGGAACTGTGTGGTCAAGCTGAGAGAAAGCTCTCTGCATGCTTATCATCTGTTGCTTATCTCTCTGCATGCTACTGAATGACTCTGACCTACAGGTGAGCCATACAGGCTCCTCACGCTGGGCTCATAAATTACAGAGGCCTTGGGAGACTCTTCCAGAAACAGAAAGAGAGAGAGAGAGAGAGAGAGAGGGAAGGGGGGGAGGCGGAGAAGTGTGAAGGTCTTTGTACCTGCAGATCCTGAAGCTCGGAGGGGGTGGTCACCAACTTCCTCTCTCTGTCTCTCTCTGGTGACAGATAATCAGCAACCGTAAATTAGGATGTATCCTCTCTGCTCCAATGCAGTTGCTATATTATTATAAGCGATCATGCTGGACAAAAGGCAACAGCTTCTGCGTCGCCACACAGCAACCTGAGCCGTGGGTTTGCGTCCATGGGTTTAGGCGAAGGAAAGCGTTCAGCTTTTGATTCCTGGTAGCCACTGTAGATAAGAGAGAACCATAAAACATCGTAATGGTGGTTTGTCGAGAGTGTAATTCTGTCACTAGCCTCTAGTACAAAATGTGTAATCTTCATGCTACCTATTACCCGTCAGAAGAATTATTCAAAACAGCACAAGAGCAGATATGATCATTCAGGTGCGTTTTCCCATAAAAGTCTTCCAAACATAGCGAGAAAAGCACAACCATGCTAACAGTATTGGGTAAGTTACTCTGGAAAAGTAATTAATTACTAGTTGCTAATTACATATTCATTAGTGTAATTAGATTACTTTACAAATTACTCTCCAAAAAGTATTTAATTACTTATTCCTAAATTACTTTCTATATCCTATATCAACCTTAATTAGTTAAGTGATTCAAGGATAGACATGAAACGGCTTAATTCATTCAAATAAATAATGTAAAACTACATAAAGTAGTATTATTAACTGACTAAAGTAATTCAAATGTGAGAAAGATAAATTAATGCAAGCATTGTAAAGTTAGACTTTGAATTTTAATGTAAATTCCTGTATTGTATACATTACACAGTATTTAGTTCAATTACATCCAAAGTAACTGTAAGAGTAATCCCTTACTTTACTTTTTTAAAGGAAAAGTGATTAAATTACAGTAACTAATTACTTAGTAACTAGTTACACCCAACACTGCATGCTAATATATTGATTGTATTCTCGGTAACACTTTACATTAAGGTACCCTTTATAAAGCATTTATTAATTATTAATAAGTCATTTACAAATGCATTATGAAGCAGTTATAATAGCATGAATAAAAAGAGGGATTCTAACGAAATACCTTCCAAATAGTGAGTCATTTTTAACTCACATGTTATAAAGTAGATTCATTATTATCTTGTTGTTGTTTGCAATATAGGCTGTCAGACTGGACACTGTAGGGTGTTATGTTGTTTTTCGTATACCTGCTTACTATTTGGCAGGTATTTCGTTAGAATTTCCCTTTTTATTCATGCAGTTATAACTGCTTTATAATGCATTTTGTAAATTACTTATTAACCATTAATGAACACATTCATAAATGCTTCATTAAGGGTACCTTAATGTAAAGTGTTACCGTATTCTCTTGCATCATTTGTTTTATGATGGAAATCTGTTGTTAATGCACTGTATGGAAAAGCATTCTGCTGAATTATGGCTAAAACTGGCCATTTAATTGACTGCTTGCTGCTTGACACATACGAAGAACATCATGTCTTTGTTGTCTCGCCATAAAACAGAATGAGGATTGTAAAAAGGTTAGTGCACAAAAAAACAGGCAAATGTACCCACAAGTGCAGTGCTCCAGGGAGAAAGACACGCAGATGTTGCTGTTAAAAACCGTCATTAGGCGGAAGGAAAGTATGGCTAGATTTTCTGAAATTGCCACTGTGTTTCTTGGTGTCTGTGTGTTATCAGTGCATAGGTGTGTATTGTGTGTGTTATTTAACACATTTTCATGTTAAGTTTGTTCCATGTTATTCCTCAAATGCATTAGCATTTAAACTTTAAAGAAATATTTGTATTGAAATTGTGACAAAAGAGTGGCAGATTGTCAGAAATATGCAGAAACATTTCCTGCTTAGTGTGGTGTTCAGGTCTGTGGCACCTATTTTTAATGTTTACTAAAAATGACTTTATTCATTGTTTTTTTCCAACCTCCAACATTTATAAACATATTTTTTCACCCATATCATATTTTCTTTTCTTTTACGGGCTTTTTCATAATTGTGATTTAAAGCCACAATATGGAATATTTGGACCACTAGATGGCGCACTTTCGAAACAACAACAAAAGGCGAAGCTAAATGACGTTATGTAGGAGAGTGGAATTATGGGACATGTCGTTTTCACCATCCAGAGGCGTATGGAGATCGCCCATCATGTTCACGGATGAGGTAATTAATTAATTTTATTTTATGTCATCGTAATGAATTAGCTTGCAAGAAACGTGGAATGTAATGCTACGTTAGCCCGCGATTTGTCAATTGATTTGGTAGCGTAATGATACACAGTTTTACCTGTTTAAAACAATCATACAGTCGTCGTTTAAAAAGTAAATTGGAACGAACCCACAGCATTTACAAGTAACGTTATTGGCTACATATTTTTGTGCGACATATACTGTATTTCATAGGGTAACTTTTCATAACTATTCAAATAATCTGTGCATGGGTATTTCGTGTACAATAAAAAAAATGTGATTACCTGTCTATTAAAACATGCGAGAGCGGAGTCTGTGTCGAGTCAAAGTTGGTCGCGCGCGAAGCTCTCTCCATTTAGAAAACGCTTTTATTAATATTAAAAAGGATATTAATCCTTGTTTTATTTCTTCATTTGTCCATAAGCTTGCTTGCCTCATTTGGCCTACTTTTACACTTTTTTGGGTTTCCTTTACTCGCCAAAGAGTAATCGTGATCCATAATAACAGAACAACAGATGCTGCGTCCCAGATGCTGTAACCACTTCCACATTTGCGTGTTGCCGTAGTTTCTACAACCGGAAACTGAGGGTAGTGCGGAGCACTGGATATTAAGTCACTGATATGCGACAAATACAAGGGAGACAAGGGACGGGCCATTTTTTTTAATAGGAATTTCTTTGGATTTGCACATTCTTGGGATCATTTGGGATAATGTAAGTACACAACTGCATGAAATATATCACACTGTGCAAGTGATTTTTGTATATTTCATAACAAAATTCTTCCATATTGTGGCTTTAACAGAAGTAAATACCAAATATTAACCATTTATGCTATCTGTGTCACTTGTAATTGGGGTAAATTAAATGTGTATATAGTCTTTTTATATAAAGCTTTATGGATTTTTGCATACTTGTTTACGTAAATCTGCTAGACTGGCAAACATTGGCTGAGTACATGCAAATGGCTAATAACTTATTTTGTGTTATTTGTTTATTATGCTGTAAAGCACTGTGGTTAACCTTGTAATTTTGATATGTGTTCTATAGATAAATTGATATTATTATATTATATTAGTATTTCAGAATTGATCATTTTTATGTTTGAGCTTAAAGTGTAGTCCTTAGGTCATGGAAAAGATGGCAGAACATTTGTCATAGCAAAACCATACACTCCAGTTATTATCCACATCCGTTAAGAGAAAATCAATATGATGCCACATGATAAAACACTGTAAAATAGCAATGATCCAGCTGTTACTGTATCTCTACAGGAAACAAAAGCACCTGCTGTGTCAAACCGCCAGGTCATTACTCTTCATTCATAGCAACATGGGAAGCTATGGCATGTTGTGTGTGTGTGTGTGCGTGTGTGTGCGTGCGTGCGCTGGTATGTGTGTGTCATTCTGTCTTTTCTCTTTCCTATTCATGGGCCAGTAGGAAGTGAATTCAGTCAAGTCGAAAGAGTGAACATTTTTCCTCATTGCCTGGCCATCTTTTTCAGCACCAAGTAGAGCAGGTAAAAGTGTGTGTGTGTGTGTGTGTGTGTGTGTGTGTGTGTGTGTGTGCGTGTGTGTGTGCGTGTGTGTGTGTGTGTGTGTGTGTGTATACTGTATATACTCTGCTCCTGCTGTGTCTTACCGCCTCAGTCCATTCAGCAAACATAGAGCACTTGTAGACATACAAAGTGGCTGTATTTGTGTGTTTGTGTGTGTGTCCAACATCTGGAACGCAGCGAGACCATGTAGATGAAATCCATCCTGCTGTGTTTCTGGAGTGGAAAGCTCTGTAATAGCACGTCCATTATCTGGACACCATGTATGTGTGTGAGAGCTTTAGATGCCTGCAGTTCTGTATTTCCTGCTGGGCCGGTCCTATCGCATTCGGCCAAAAATGACTTTGTAGCCTCCGTCCATCTGTGTACTTCATGTTTGCACGTATCCCAGAAGTCCTCCAGCAGCTCTCCCAAACAAATTATGACAAAACACAAAACATTTTCTGGCGTGCTGTATTGAAATCTGCCAAGAGTTTGAATTGAATAAATATAAATAAAAAGGGATGCAAGGGAACCTTGTACTGGTCCTGAAAATGCTACGGAGGCCATGTGATTGGCAAACATTTCTGATTATTAATGAGATGCTTGACATTGAATTTGCTAGATTAGTTAACAGGAGCGGTTGCCATTTCGAGAGAAACATAGTGTCGATTGAACCATGGCGGACGAGACCAATTAACCCAATCTAATCCAATTGTTACATCTCGATATGGAAATGCAGTCTGTTGGTGCGGGGTGTGCCGTCTTTCTAAAGGTCATTTTTGACATAACTGTAGCATGTTTGTAGTGAGTGGCTTTATTGCTCCCTCGGGTGCTTTTGGAAGTTCATCTCTCTTGTATGCAGTTGTAATTTGCCAGTGTGTCAAATGTATCTCTACCGGGTTTTATTCAGACAGAAAGAGCGCTCAAATTAATATATAAATGAAGCGGATGAAAATTTGATCAAATCACAAGAGATGATTTCATTTGAGAGCTAAGTACGCTAATGGAGAGATGTCAGCAATATATATTTCTGCAATAAATAGATTAGACACTACGCACAACATGGTAGTTAAAGGGATAGTTCATCCAAAAATTTAATTTTTGTTGTCATTTACTCATCCTGTCATTTCAAACCTGTATGACTTTCTTCTGCAGAACACAAATGACAATGTTGGTAATCAAAAAACGGCAGTTCCCATTGACTTGAATTGGTTTTGTGTCCATACATTAGAAGTGAATGGGTAACCGCCGTTGTTTGGTTACCAACATTATATTTGTGTTTTGCAGAAGAAAGTAAGTCATACAGGTTTGAAATGACAAGAGGTAATTATCCCTTTAAATACTTTGGGTGGACACATGAAGAATAATTAAATCATTTTTTATTACATAATAACCTGAGGTAACAGTGTAGTGAAAATATTTCATAATGTCTCAACCAATCATATTTATTCATTTAAAGCTGTGGTATGAAGCTGAAATCTAACTTTTGCCTCTTCTCTGTTTGAAACAAAATTGTAGGTTACTTTAGGAACTTTTCTTTACGTGGGTTGAAGTCAAATGATGTCAAACCAACATTTCTTGCAAAATTGTACTTGACAGCTCAAATATGAATCATTTTTATAAGCTTTGCATTGTGTACCGGGTTCCGGAAAGAAAATGTTTTAACGCTTTTTATGTACTTGCTGAATTTCCCTTTTAACCAAAGAAGTTTAAAGTTTTTAGTTGCAACTTTATTAAATGAAGTGCTACTGTATATTCACTGCAAAAAAAAGAATTTCTGCCTTGTTCTGCCTTGATACATTTACTTGACAAAGAAAGTTACGTAAGATGTTTAGTCTTTTTATAAAAGAAAATATATAAATGAAGTAAGTTTATGTTTAAATCAAGCAAAAAAATCTGCAAATGGGGTAAAAAAACACCTGAAATAAGAACTTAAACATAAGGTCAAACAAAATTCAAGTTTATTTTTCTTACCCCAGACTTACTTAATTCTTATATGTTCTTTCATAAAACAAGACTAAATATCTTGGGTCACTTTCCTTGTCAAGTGCATTTATCTTGATTCAAGGACTTTTAGATATTTGTGCTAGAAAACAAGACACAATGCTTAGCATAAATTCATTTTGTTTGCAATGTTGTATACACACACACACACACACACACACACACACACACACACACACACACACACACACACACACACACAAACACACACACACACACACACACACACGCACACACACGCGCACACACGCACACACACACACACACACACACACATGAAGTGGTATATATCATATGCAAGAGACATTTTTTGGATGCTGTCATACCTCAGAGAACATCTAAACACCCACCTGCATCAATGACGTGCAACCTGCAAGTTGATAAAAGAATAAAAAAAAACCTTGCTCTGTTTTCCACAAACAAACCAGACAAATGTTTTAATACCAGTTCATTTTCACAGAGTTGATGATATAAACAGCGAGGGTCTATCTTCATACACATTTCGTGCTCAGCGCTTTCTCCTATCTCTTATCCTTCTCTCCCTGGAAATAGATTCTGTCCCGAGGAACGGCAAGGAGGAGGAGACCCATAAAGAATGAAATATTAATTCTCTCGATGCCCGTGACCTTGTGCGGTCGGCAGCGCTGCATTTTATTGTGGGAAATGGGGAGATAGTGAAAGCAATAGATGTTGAAGAGTTTTCCCCTTGTACTCCAATAAATGAAATGTTTGACTTTTTGACACCTCGGTTCCGAGGCTTCCAGACAATATTGAAGGTCTGAAGAAAGAGATGTTGCAAATATTTTCGAAAAAAACCCATGTCCTTCCTTTTATTTAACTTGATAGGTTTGTATGGAGTCCCTTGTGGCCTGTGTGGAAGTGTTTGTGTATGCGTGTGCATGTGCATGTGCTTCAGAAATGCCCTGTGAAGGACACATGTGATCAATAGAGATTATTAATGTTTCATGAGTGTTTGCATCTGTGTACAGTTCTGGGTTCCCAGGGCATCACGGAGCTACAGGTTCATGGAGCTACATTGCCATTTGTTGAACCATCGGAGCATCTTTGACCATCTTGTCTCTCTCTCTCTCTCTCTCTCTCGCTCTCATTGTCTCTCCACCTCTCTCTCTCTCCCCCTTCCCCCTTCTCATTCTCTTCTCATATTCCCCCTGTCAGAATAGCATCTCACCCCTCCTCCTCTGATTCTCTTCTATTTTACCTCTGGTTGTGTACTGAAAGATGAACTCCAGTCATTTGGAGATGGTGTAAGGTCACATGCAACTTAAGACACAAAATCTATACGAGCAAATGATATAAGCCTCGAGCACGTATTCTTCACTTTACCCCCCTTAGTACATCAGCTCCCCTCGTTTTTTTCTTTCTGTTTACATGGCACACAAAGCAAACATTCGCATGGAATGTAGTATCCACTATACCGTACTATACTGTCTGTTGATAGTGTTCTTAAAAAACACAACTCGACTCAATAATTGACTGCAAAAATGTCCTTTTGTGTCTTATAAATAACTTAAAGGGATACTTCACCCAAATTCTGTCATCATTTACTCACCTTCGAGTTGTTCCAAATCTGTATAAATTTCTTTGTTCTAATGAACACAGAGAAAGATATTTGGAAGAATGCTTATAATCAGACAGATTTTTAAAGGGACAGTTCACCCAAAAATTAAAATTCTGTCATCATTTATTCACCCTCATGTCATTTAAAACCTTTATAGGACTCTTTGTTCTGTGTAACACAAAAGAAGATATTTTGAGAAATGTCTCATTGGTTTTGTTCATACAATGTAAGTTAATGGGGGCAGATGTTGTTTGGTTACCAACGTTCTTCAAAATATCTTCGTATTCTGCAGAAGAAAGAAAGTCATGCAGTTTTGGAATGACATGAGGGTGAATAAATGCAAGCTCAGCATCCTTATGTCGACAGCACTGAAAAATTCCATTTTCTGCTCTTCCAGCTTTTAGCAACAGTTTTCTCTGTAGCATATCATGCGATTCAGCAGAGCCAAGTAAATTGTCTGTCGCATTTTAATCTACAGTTTGTTAATCGAGTCTGTTATTCAGACATTGTGCCTTGTTGAGCTTCAACAACACACTCATTATGACAGTGACGGATAACTTCGGTCTTTCATCTTCCATCTCTTTCTCGTTCACTACTTCTAGCACTGCAGCAATTAGCAGATTTCAGGCCGCTTAAAGACACGTAGCTGCGATGGCAGGCAGCGTGCCTGGGCGGCTGAGAGTGGGCGGAGTGGCAGAGTGCCTGGAGAGGGCTGCTCGGGGGAGGACACAGCTCTCTGATGTTTACTTTCGTGTTTTGCAGCTTGCGCTAGGTTTGTTTAGTGTTGCTGAATGGTTGAAAGTGGGGCAGCATGGTGTGATGAGCCACAGCGCTTCAAATTAACATCAGGAGCCATCAGTGATCAGGAGAGAGCGCTGATGCGTCGGTGGGCTTCTCAGAGCGAGACGTATACTCAGACTGAACACACAAAGAACGCATTTATACTCACGTTAATGCGTTTGGCAGGCCTGATCGTACACACGCAAGAGTTTTGGAATGTAAATAACTCAATCTGAGGTGGGCGCCAAAGCAGGGGCGTCGCACCCGTGGGGGAAACACCCACACTTTTCCCGGTGAGAGGGTTCAACACCCGCACTTTTTCTGCAGTTTTTCACAAACGCCTTACAGCAGTCGCTCCTCCGTTTCTCTGGCCGCTCTGTGTCTGCGCTCGCTGCGGCTGCCTCCTCTCCCCTCCCTCTCAAACATGACACCGGCTTTGAGTGTGACCGGCTGATGATTGGCTGTTCTGCCTTAAGTCCCGCCTCTCTTGGTGTGTTAGATTTATCGGTCAGCTCGTGCTGAGGAGGTGGGAACTTATGGTTATGGTTATTTACATCTCCCTTTTCCAGGTACTTTGAATGAGTGTTTTTTTAAATAAGCTTGATATGTGTTTGGGAAGATGTTCTGTTTATGTTTTGTTGACATGTCGAGTGTTTTCTGTATTATATTTCATTTTTTAGACTAATGCTAATTGCTAATTGGGATATTGTTCAGCAGCTAGCTAAATTCGGTTATGTATGTGGCATGCAATGTATAAAGTAACTGTGATGAAGAAGGCAGGGAATTGACGAGGAGGAGGGACAAATTGTCATTGTTAAGCAGTGTATTTATGGGTTTATTGCCAATGCAATTGATTTTGATATTTTGAGCATTGTTTGTTGATTAGCTGAATACTTTTGTGGATACTTACCTGTTGTGTTTGATTGTACCTGTTGAGGAGAAAAAAGTGAGAAATGATGTCATTGTTTGCATACCTGTTGAAGAACTAAAGAAAAGTGTATATTATTTTAATGTTTAAAAACAGTAAATTGTTACATTATTTATACCACCAGAGAAAAAGCTTTGTGTGGGAGTTTTTGTTTTTTGTTTTAATATCTCCCCTTTTCAAGGCGCAAGTAAGCAAAATTTAGCAGTCTCAGTCACAGTCCTGTCAGACCCATGTCACTATCAAGCTTACCACCGAGTGTGTTTTTATACTTTTCTAGTATCACTCATTTAAATGGGAAGCTTTTTATATCTTGTATGTTATACCTTTTGTACCCTTCTGTCATTGTATTCATCATTTTTATTGTTAACAAACAAACCACATCCATCCCCCGCACTTTTGAAAAGCTTGCTACGTCCCTGCGCCAAAGGAATGCAGAGCGCCAGGTTGTTTTTGTTGCGAAAAACAGGTTTCATAGAGTGTTTTTATTATGCAAGATTCTGCCAACTTTTGCATCTTGTCTAATAGAGATTTTGTGAACTTGTCACTTTAATACTAGATGTTGTGATATTTTAAGTATATAAGTAAATTGAAATTTGAATTAAGCTGAACATTTTTGGATAGTACCTCTTCCTCAATACCCGAAAATGTTCTGTTTTGCACTTTTTATAAACATTTGGCCTCTATATAATACATTTTTAAGAGCTGTGTAGGCCAATCTCGGATGTGTGATCTTTTTTACCTTTTGGATAAATATATGTTTTGGATGTTTGTTGTTTCATATTCATCACTTTGCAATATACATCTCTGAAAAAAATTAAAAGACTATGTAAAAATTCACCCAAAATACAAAGCATGATTTAAAAATCAGGGTTATTTTATCAAATAATAGTTTTTAACTTTTTTAAATGCACATTTTTAAGAACATTAATTTTGCGTTGTATAAAATTTATATAAACTTGTTTATATATATATATATATATATATATATACTTGTTTTTATATAAACTTTTATATAAACAGTATTCAAGATTTAAAAACGTTGCATGTTTTGACCTGTTTGTCCAGTTTTTATTTTCTACAAGTACAAATAACTATTTTAACAATGTTTTTATTTGGAATTTTGTGAGAAATGCTGTCAGCAGTTCACAGAATGAATCAAAAATGATAATTTTACCTAAACACATACCTATTAATAGTACATTCATAAAAAACTGAAAATGATTTTGGAGTGGTCTTGTCATTTTGGGCCAGAGCTGTATAGTCACACTACTGTATTTATTGCTGTTGACAATAATTTGTTGGCTAATCGGCATCTTATTTCCCTTTTTATTTATGGCATGTATATGACATTTTGTCATGGCAGACACCATATTTTATTTTACAAGGCTGTGTTTATACGTTTTATACATGTTCAGATTACATAGATTCAGTTATTTTTCTTAAACTATAAACCTGTGATAAGAATGGCAATAAAAACTGAGGTGACTTTGATGTAACTATGTTACTCTGAATAGTTTGTTTGTCTTATAGGTACCTTGTAAACATAATAAACTCCCGAGTGGAATGCATCGGTATGACTCTTTTCCCTTCGGCTGAGCGCGAGATCAGTTTATCTAAGAGGCAGAACGATTACGCAGGAAAAATCTGCACTGTTTCTCTTCTCTCTCACCGCGTTCCGTGCCTTCGGGGGCAGAGAAGCCAAAGAAAGAGTGAATGAGATAATTGCATCTCTTAATTAAATCCCAAGAGCTTTTAAAACCCTGAAGATGAAGATGATCGGAATCAAATACTAAAGTTTCGTGCTGATTATGTGCAGCATTTTTTTGCGTACCACGTCTCATGCTTTGGAGAGAGACTGTTTTTCTTATCTCCTGTAGTCGTCGGTTCTCTCGTCTCTCTGTGTCAGAGTGAATTTTATCCCACCCCTCTACCCACAAACACACCTTCAGTCTTCTGCGTACAACAAGTGAGCCTGATCTCAGTTTTCTTCACTATTTCTCTTCACTATCTTATTAGTCTACCCTCCCCTGTGTTCCTGCATCTTCCCTCTGGTCTCAGGCTTAATTAGGGAGATGCCTGATCAATTGAAGTTCCTCATGGGAGATTGAACGCTTCAACTGGAACGTGTGAGTTGGGGGATGTAGATTGAAAGCAGTGCAGGGACAACACTCTGTGAGATAGACAACATGCACCGGCTCTTTGTAATCTGCCCACTCAGAACCTACGCACAGACTCAGACGTCCTCACAGCGCCATTTTCTCGTGGTATCCCGCCTGCAAATGATCCTGTTAGTCTGGAGCTCTCCGCTGAGACCAGGTGCAGAATGCAAAGCGCTGGAGATGCTGGCAGTGACTGCAGCAAGAGTTCATTTCACATCTCTCTGCAGGTATCTCACACTGCAGCTGCTTGTGGTTCAACACAAAGACATGCTGGACGGGAGCTATGGTGCGCGTGTGAGAAGCAACGAAACGGATATTATGAGAGACAATGCATTGACGTACAGTGCATTTGAAGCTTAGATGTGACATTCACAAGCATCGAGATAAACAATGCAATGCAGATAAATTCATATTCTTGGTTATAGTTTTTTCTAAATAATGAATTTCTCTTGCTTTCCCAAATTATCTTAACATACTTGAAGCACATCGCTGTTTGTTAAATTCACAGGGCCCTGGATAAAACTTTTATGAGCGGGCCTGGCGGTTTCCACCTGATGGAATATAAAAGTGCGGAAAATCTCATAAATTTTCTGCGAAGCGGAATACAAGCTATAGAGAATAAAAATAACACTGTATTTTTTTCTGAACAGCAATAAAACATGAAATTCAATGTTTTCTTACACATTCTTGTGTTTGGGTTGTAGCTTGGTCTTAGTTGTTTTTTGTCATTTGGTGGCATGAGCCATTTTTTCATATAAATTGCACATTATCAGGACGTTACTTGTTATAAATAGAAAATGAGTCAGCGGTTTTGTAAACAGTATATGCAGGAATGTGTAAAATTCCTCTGTTGCTTATATTCTCTCTCGTACATTTTCAGTTTAGATCTACGGCGAGGTCCTTAGAGACATAAGCAGAAGCAAAATTCCCTGTTTTCCATACTGACGTCTACTCCCTGTTGTTGAGTCTCTTTTCATCATGCCGATGGTTACATTGTTACTATAGCAACCGATAGATACACCTGATACTGGCTACACTGTCTGAAAAAATGGATCAGATTTCATCACTTGCAAAATGTCAGTGCAGACCGTCAGTCATAAAAGATCACATTTACAAAACAAATCTGACATGTGTGCACAAAGCCATAGAGAATTTTGACTTGGACCAGGAATCAACCACATAGAAACCACCCAGAAAACTTAAGAAACAACTGCTCAGAACACCTTAGCAACCAGATAGCAACAACCCTGAACATCCTACTACTAATAATAACCAAACACCTTAGCAACAACATAGCAGTTTCCAAAACACCCAAGCAACTACATAACACACTAACAACGACTCAGAACACCTTAGCAGCATCATAGCAATTGTCCAAGGTACCCTAGCAACCACATTATAACACACTAACAACCATTCTGAACACACAATTTCCCAGACACCCTAATAACCACATGGCAACACATAGTCTCTCAGAAAACCTTAGCAACCACATAGCAATGTCCCCAGTGTCATGGCAACAGGTTTTAAATTGGCAAACACTATTTACATCAGAAAATATAAAAATCTAGTTACCTGTATAACCTTTATTTACCTTTATAAAAATGTACCTGAATCAGCCTCACTTTAAACAAAGTGCCTTAAAGAAGTCTGATTTTAAAAAGACTGACTAACAAAAAAAACACTGCAAGCTGGGCTTTAATGGTTTCAGGTTTAATATAAAAAAATGCTTGGAAATTAAATTCACATGCTCGGTCAAAAGGACAGAGAGGACAAAAGAATAAATATGGTTAATTTGTTCCATCGGTTAAAGAGCTCAATCTGGTAACAATTCAAGCCTGGCAGCAATGCAGAAGGATGGAGATGTAGACTCTTTTTGGACCGGCTCCGTTTTCCCACAGCATCGCTCACTTCCTCCCAACCGACCTGGCCCTACCAATCCAACCCTCCCTCTTCTACACCCCTCCACACTCCGAAAATCTGTCTCTAACAACACAGAGACACACACACACAACATACCTGCTGTTCACACTGGACTTTAATGAAAAACAATGAACGCTTATGCAAAAATTTGCCACAGCTTGCAGCAAATGAAGGAGCGGGAGAGAAAGCGAGAGAGAGGGCCATGCTTTATAATTTAGAGTCTGTCTGATTAGTGCCTGGTATGCAAATAAATATTAACTGGCCATTTCAAGACTGTTTGCATGATGCCCGACGGACACGAGCTTCTGTTCTGCATGAAAAGCTCCAGAGATCCAATCAGCCCCAGCTGTCTTATTAAGCGCCTAAATATAACTGCGTCTCGGTTTGTTAGGTGTGTTACAGAATAGGAAAGAATGTATTTTTGTAGTTATCTCTTTCTCCCCCCACTTCCAGTCTCTCCGACTGATAATTAAGGGCTTGTGGAGGAAAACAGGCTTTACTGGGTTATACGTTGACTCAGGGCTTTTTGTTTTTAACAGACTCATCTCTTGTGTGTTTGTCGCTGATATCTCTTCGTTTACGCGTGTATGTGTGTGTGCGCATTGCGTGTTCCTTTGTCTCCTTGCGCGGTAAAACCTCAGAGGACTGATTACCAAATTGCCCCGCAGCTACGACAGGAGGTCGTGTGTGTGTGTGCGTGTTTGCGTGTATGTTTGTGCGGTGGCATATCAGAGTTTTTTTTTTTTGTATTAATGTTACGTATAACGGTGCCAGGAGGACTGACTGTTAGTGATTCTTAACGACGTAGCCATAAACATCTGGGGTTCAGGGGGAAACAAAGATGACATGGTATGTATAGGGTTTTATCTTGTTTATTAACCATCTCATTTGTTTTTTAATTTATTTACTTTTCGTTTTCTGAGGTAAACACAGTCCTTACGAAAGGATGGGTGCCACAGTAATGGCAGAGAATGGTAATATCATGAAAACAACTTAAAGGGATAGTTCGCCCAAAATAAAAATGTCGGTCTTCCTCAAAACACAAAACAAGATATTTTGAAGAATGTAGGTAACCAGACAGTGGCGGTACAAATTCACTTCTATTGTATGGACACAAAACCAATGCGAGTCAATTGGGTACCGCCGTTGTTCGGTTACCAACAGTCTTCAAAATATCTTATTTTGTGTTCTGCAGAAGAAAGAAAGTCAAACAGGTTTGAAATGACAAGAGGATGATTAAATGATGGCAGAATTTTCATTTTCAGAATCTAAAGCTAAAATCTTTTTTAACAAAATGATTTCGCTCAATTTTCAGCAAGGTCTTATGGGAAGCCGACCTGCTGTCCAATAATTGCCGGCGTATGCAGCGGCGCAGTGAGAACTATTGAACCTTAATTTCTGTTGAAGTTTGAAAGGTTTCAAAGCGGTTTTTATGTTGAGCCAGGCGAACGGATTGTGCTCTTGTTTTATGACTGACATTGATGAGCTAAGGTAATGTCAGCTTTAATCTACTCTTCAATATTTAACTTTGAAGATGATTACACACACGGCACTGTCATAATATTTAAATGTCACATCTGTATTCATATTCCGTAGCAATGCGGTGCGCAAAGCAACAGTTAGATCAGCTTTTTTCCTGGTCCTTTGAGTCATGCATGTCCGCATGTGAATGTTTAAGCTGTAAATTGGAGGGATTGTCGTGCACAAAATAGTTTTATTGTTTACTCCATAGGTTTAATGAGTACTTCAACCATCTCTTGTGCACAGTATAAAAAATCGTAATCTTTTATTGGAAATGCATTCGCATTTGATTTGACTAATGATGCTTTTAGCCAAGCTAACCCAGAGGAATGCCATGTGTCTTTTAATGCATACTAACTGCGCAGGATCTGAATGCTAAATCCATGCGAATCAAGTCAAGTTCTGTAATGCACCAAAACATCGGCACAGCTCTATTTTTTTACTTAAAAATTAAACGTTGACCTTATTTATTTTATTTAAACTCGTTTCTGGTCTTTTTGTGCACAATTCATTAGTGCAAATTAGTCTAAATAAAAATAAATGTTTTCTTTATTTTGCTAACAAATGCTATAACTATTATAGCTTTACACTGCATCTGAAACAACCTTTCTTTTCGGCTGATGTCAAGGTTGCTTACGTTTTTATGCACAATTTTTCTTCCTGAAATTTGGACTTGAATGTGTGAATAGGGCTTCGATAGAAATAGTTCACCCCAGAAAAAAAGTCTTCACCCTCCTATTATTCATAACCTGCTACTTCCGTGAACCCCAAAAGTAGATATTTTGAGAAATGTCTCAGGGGCTTCTTTTGTATTCTGCATAAGAAATAAGGTCTTACAGGTTTGAAGAAAAGGACATGAGAGTGAGTAAATGATGAAAGAATTTTAACTATCCATTGAACTATCCATTGAAATACACATGGGTAATGTCAAATAATTTTTTACCTATTTGCCATAAAACGTTGTCCTAATATCACAGTTTGCTTTCTACTCCAGAAGTGCGTCTATTCATACTGTACAGTATGTGTCAGGCATATGGTATTCAAACTTAATCATAACAGCCTTTGTCCAGTTTCATGATTTGAATGAAGAGAAGCAGCTCTGGGTATAACATTCCGAGCAGTAAAGGCAAAGCACAGCTGCATTAATGAAATGCCTGTATGTAGAATAGCGGGCCTTCGGAAGGGTTCTAGGAGGGTACACAATGAAATTGCAACATGAATTGGCAATGAAAAAGAAATAACTAGCGATTCAATCATGACAGTCTATTTATCATCTTTACCTGTGTGAAAAAAGCGAATGGACACAATCAAATAAAAATGTACTCTATAAGGTTTGTCATCATTTACTCACCCTCTTGTCATTTCAAACTTCTGCAGAACACAAAAGAAGATATTTTGAAGAAAGTTGGGAACTGAACAGCACTGGCCCCCATTCACTTCTATTGTATGGACACAAAACCAATGCAAGTGATTGGGGACCAGTGAACAGCATTCTTCAAAATCTCTTCCTTTGTGTTCTGGGGAAGAAAGAAAGTCAAACAGGTTTGAAATGACAAGAGGGTGAGTAAATGATGACAGAATTTTATTTTAGGGTGAACTACTGTATCACTTTAATAAGAAATATTTCGCTCAAAATATTGTTTCTTTGAGTAGGTACATGTGTAATATGCGCAAATGGAATTGAATAGCTAGAGTTCACTGCCTTTATGCCTTAAAGGTCTAGTGTATGAAATTTAGCTGCATCTAGCGGTGAGGCTGTGAATTGCAACCAACGGCTCACTCCACACTCATCCTTCCTTTCGGAGCAAAACTGTAGGAAACTTTTTCCACGTCGAAGCAGAGACCAGGAGACATTGGGATATCTTTCATACAGAAGTTCTCTTTATTGAGGACTCGCTGTGCGTCGCTGTAGTCATCCAAGTCTACGTTTTCGCTTCTTTGCCGAAGGAGATAACGTACTTTCGAATCACGCCCTGTAGCGCAGTTTGTCCGTTTAGGGCTACTGTAGAAACAACATGCTGAATTCCTTGTAAGGGGACCTGCAGTGTATGTAGATAGAAATAGCTCATTCTAAGATAAACATAACGCTTTATTGTGTACGCTTCATTATGTTCATTATGTAATATTATATTACATTTCTGTCAATAGATCCTTACAAAATTACACATTGGACCTTAAACAAAACAGGCTTGAGATGGCATAAGGGTGAGCAAATCTGTGGCGCAATTGAAATGTTTCATGTGGAAAAGTTCATTTGACGACTCGGCACTGGCTCACCTTTTCTTTTTGACTGCCTTATAAAGATGTGTCTGTGTGAGGCTGCTGTTCACATAGCGGGGGTCAAAAGTCACGAATGTCTAGCTAAGCAAAATTGGGGGGTTAAACCTAGACAGCTGCCGGTGTGATAGCCGTGTTTGAACGGAAGCTGGAATGATTGACATGAGCAGAGACAAAAGCCGGCTGTGCGAGGCACGTGTCATATGACATAAGGCGTCTGTGTATGTGTGTTTGTGTGTCTTCCTGTAGTGCATGATGAGGGTTCAGCAACCATGGGAAAAATAATATGCTGTCTGCTCAATTTGGCAGGGGTTTTGGAACATGCAAATGAGCTTGTTAGCCGAGGGTTTGTTTGTTGTTTGTTTGCGTGGGTGGGGTGGGTACTTGTAATGTGTAACCGGCCATCATCAGCTACACAGATGGACTAATGGTTTCGTCACCATTACACAGTATTTGAGCGTGTGTGTTTGTTGATATGAAAGATGGGCAGTGTACAGCTGCTCCTCAGGTCTTTATCTAAGAGGAAAGTCAAAGGTTGGGAGATGGACAGACAGCTGAGTATCTCGAATATTCAGCAACGGTGCAAACATGGCACTTCCCATGTGTGGATAGGTCGGTCTGAACGCTGACCTATGCAACCTGACATTATACTACACAGCTTTCTCTTTTTCTTTGTGTGGATGTGTCCCAGAATGCCTCTTTACCAGTGAACGCATTTAGGTTCCAGAAGCCTTTTTAATGATTTCATTTTGGTTGTGAGAAACAAATTTATGATTTTATAACAAAATGTTTCTTTACCACCTCATTTTTAGAAATCTGTCAGTTTGTTTGACGGTGAGTTCTGTTGTTGAATCTTGGCTGCACTTTCCACATTATGTCAATAACTATTGTTATTATTTGGCATAGTTGAGTAATTTTAAGTACATGTTAACACAGTATGAGGTTATTGTGAATTGTTGTCAGGGTATCGCTGTGTGGTTGTTAATGTCTTCAGATGTTAGCATGTTGCTGTGGGGATGTCAGGTGCTGCGTTCTAATCCGCATACTATCAGTCCTAAATAGTATTCGAAAGTAGAATTAGTATGTCCCAAATCGTAGTAAGTTGAAAAGAGTATTCCAAAGATTCACGGATAGTCTACTACGTCCAGTAGAAATTCGAAGTGCAGAACGATGCACACTAACGGCTAATATTACCCACAACTCACCGTGAGTAGGCGGAGTTTAGTAACGCTTCACTGCTTTAATAAATTATATAACTGATGCGTCACTAAATTATCAAATGTAAGTATACAGTAAACATTACATACGAAATAATGAATGAATAAAAACCTTAATGAAAAGAAGAGCTGTATTTTGATGTGTGTGACAGTTAATGGCCACAATGTTGTCTAGGCAACAACGGCCACTTCCGCCATGTCCCAGTGCGTGCATATTGTTTTGCTACACACTAAAATGTATATACTTTTCCATTGCAAAAGCAGTACATACTTTTAGTGCATGTAGGCGAATTGGGACGCAGCAAGGGTGTTCTTGTTGGTTGCTAGTCAAAGTCAAAAGAACCTACACACCAAGAAAATTAGACCCTTTCATTTTTTATTTACTTTTTTTTAAATCAGTGCATATTATTCTAAATAATACGTAATTATTTACAAAAATATAAAAAAAGATCTGCTCATCTCTGGTACAGCTTTCCTTTTTGGCTGACATCATGAACTCCTTTTCTTTGTGAGCACTTCGGTATATTGCACATTTTGGGCCCTATTGTACACCCGGCGCAAGGCGCAGCGCAAGTGTTTTTGCTAGTTTCCGCGCGACGCGCGGTTCTCATTTCCCCGTCCTACGCCGTGTGGTTTAAATAGCAAATGCTTTTGCGCTCATTTGTGCGCCCATGGGTGTGTTGGTCTAAAAAAGAGTTTTTGTTGGCGCGTTGCTATTTTGAGGAACTGAAAATAGACTGCGCCATAGACCAACTCAAACCTGGTCTTAAGTCTAAAGTGAATGGCGCAATATTTTTTTGGTTTAAAAATGCGCCTCTGGGCGAGTCCACATACAACGCGGGGAAGCGCAGCAGCACACAAACATGCCAAATATAAAAAATAAATGGACAATGTAAAATATTATTTTTGTGTACATAAAGATAAAAATCCGGCTTGTCGTGTAGATGATCTGCTCGCGCGCTTTAAACTCACGCAGGAGCAGATGCGTTTCCTCTCTAGAGATGCGTCCAGTCTTTGCTCTTGCAAATTCCACCGTGTAAGTAGTGAATCCTCCATGGCGCGAACGCAACTGGCTCTTAAAGGGAATGAGAGATGAGACTCTGATTGGTTTACTGCACGTTACGCCCAAAAAAACACCCATTACTCATTAAGAGAATCGGGACAACCCGTTTAGACCATGCGCCCGGGCGCGCCGACCGTTTTCCCGTCGTTAAATTAGCAAAAGTGGATTCGGACACGCCCTGAGTGCACCTGCGCGTTGCGCTTTAAACCATGCGCTTAGATCTTGAAAATAGGGCCCTTTATATTTCATTCTTCAGTGTAGGCCTATACTTCAATTATATTTATATAATTTTTTAATGGTATTTGGTCTCATATTTTAGTTTTATCGATACTTCACTTGAGTTTTATTTGATACTTTTCCCTTATATTCTATATTTTAGTTTTAATGTTTTGTCACAGTCCGATTTGACAGATTTGCTAGTTGTATGCCTGTATAAATGTGTGACGAATAAAAATCTTGAATCTTTTACTTTTTGAACCCTTCCATTTAACCACAGCTCTGTTCAGTTATTCACCGTCCTTTTTTCACAATCCTGTCATTTTCTCTCTTTGAATAACCTGTTTCACACTGAAAATCATCTATTAAAATAACTAAAGTAAAATTTGGGTTGCAAACAATGTTTCATCACTAGCAATTCACTCATTTTCAGAAATTCCTTGACTGCTCAAAGAAATGATTCATGTCAGTTTATGTGTGTTTTTACATGTTTATTTTAGCTCATTTTATTCTGGACTATAAAAGTCCTTGAGTTATTAGACCATGTTCTCGCGTGAGATTGAATAGCTCACTCACGCATTAAACATGGTGTTGCATGTCCATGTTTTATATGAGAGTCAAATGTATTACCATTATATGATTTACTGATATGTTAGTATTCTGATTTTTTTGTAACGTTGAAAGGTTTTTGAAGTCCCTTGCTCTGCCGATGGTAGCTGTTGATCTATGTGAGATTACATTTTGCATTTGAATTTTGATGAAGATGTATTTGGGGTGACTCAAACTGGGTCGTTCTGACTGATTAAGAGAATAAAACTTGTTGAAGTCAGTCTTAAAATAAACTCCAAAGCAGAACCACAAGCTCCCAGATACAGTATATTATTATTTTAAACATCGTCTTATAGTCTTTTTCTGACACATATATTTTATTAGCTCATTAGCACATTTAGAACCCAAAAAGATTTTTATTTTCAAGAATTGCATGTCACGAGAAGCCCATTACACAAGGATCTAACAGTATATTGCTTCAGATTGGAAGATTTGTATTTGTATTTAGATTTGTATTCTGTATTGAGCCTGTTGCAGTAGCCTCAATGAAGTGAGGTCTGTTATTTACATTTCAACCACAAATACTGTATTTTTGTGCCTGTTTTATCTTATTTATGTCATTTTATGCAAATAAACCACACAAATATATTTTTATCTATTTATCTTGGACAAACATATCAAAATGTGATACAATATGATACAAAGCATTTTAAAGCATGTAACATTTCCATCATATTGCTGTATTCTTGCGTAGGCGTAAGCTCATAAGTAAGTAGTGTGAAGAACTTTTCTTCTATATTAACATGAGCAGATGAGTTAAACTAATTGAGGTGTCAAGAGGATTATTTATACCCTTCAATAACAATACATACGTTTGCTCGTCTATTTTCTGTTACAACCAGTCAACATGGACATATGGTTGAATCACCGAATCCGAACATGCAAGTGTTAACATGTTGACCTCACGCTGAAAGATCTCCTATTAGCCAGAAACGAAAACATCTTTCCAGTGATTGTTTACATTCCTTCTTATCATCTCTTGTGCTTCAACTCTAAGCTCAACATGAGTTTGGTTTGACAGGGTACATGTGCCCAGTAATAAGATGGTTCACAGCGTTGAATGGTTCAGTTGGTGATGAGAGCTTCAGCTAAATGTGTCCCCACTGACAAACTAGACAGCTGTACGAAACATGCACCTTGTCAGCAATGTTTTAGCCCTGCTGAGCTATGGTTGTTCACCGGCTTTGCGTTTTTCAACCCAATCTACAGCTTTCGCTCTCTGTTGTGTGACCCTTTGGGATGCTGAACTATGAACCTTGAACTGTTGGCTACACCTGATGGCCAAAACAGCCGTGGACCAATCGGACGTAAAGTAGTCTATTTAAAACGCTGCCTTGTAAAACTTTAAAAGCGTGTTAGTGCTTAATTATCTGTAACAATTTGAGATTGCTTGTTCCTTTTGTATTGAGCCTATAGGGTGACCACCATCCAACAAACCAAATGTGGGACAGGTAATCCGTTTGTGTGGGACAATGTGGGACACCATTGAAAAGCGCGAAACTGTGATAAAATAACGGAATGAAAACATTTGTATATAATTTTTTGCTTATAAAAATAATTTGTTATTTAGTCCATTCCAACTACAACATAATTGAGACATATATCAAATGGTATATAACATAAAACAATTTTAATGGCGATTTCAATTTAAGGGTCACTGTCTCTTTAAATTTTGACGCAAACAAGTGGCTCATGTGTGTTTTGGGTTAAAGAACGTGTTTCTTAATGTGACTACTAAAAACCACTAGACTGATGAAAATGCGGGACATTTTCTCAATATGCGACGTGCGGGACCAGGGGTGAAAATGCTGTGCGGTACAAAGCAAAGCGGGACGGTTGGTTACCCTAATTGAGCCATATGGAAAAACAGCCAGTTAATAGAAATTAATAATGCAGTTATTTAATAAAGCAAAACTAACAAGTCAATTCAATTATCTCTACATCTATCCGTATTTGTTTTATTTCCCTTGTGCAATGAGATGTTTGTTTCTCTTTGTGTTGCCCGTATTAACATGGTTTGTGTCCGAAAGCATAAAATATGCTTTAAACCTGTTATAACCCCCAAAGGGAGGGTTACGGCGAGTGCTGTTGTCTGCAGTGAAGGTTAGAAGACAGCATTACGTTCAGCCATTACCATATATTTCAGAGTAAGAAAGATTCACAATGGCACTGAGCTCTGGTTTAGACCCGAGGCTCAATCTGCTGTGTTTAGCACATCTGACTCTCTGTCGATGATAGGCATGGGCTTTTGTCTCCCCAACAACAGCAGCCTTGAAGTTGGCCCCTGGCAGCCCTGGGGACCGGCCCTGCCACTCTTTCCCTCCAGCTTGGGACGCTCCCCAAGGCATCACAGATTCTCGGTAGGGGTCGATGTTCTATAAATAAGAGAGACATCTTTGGAGCACACACTCAGCTCAGCTTAGGTGCTGTAAATCAAGAGAAAGCTGTGTGGGTGTTTCTCTGTGACATTATGGCTTGGGTCACCTCTGATGTCACTATTGGAAGAATAGAGGGTTGTATACAATGATAAAAACAAGAGCTAAACAGGAGGTGAGGAGAGACGTTTAACGTATAATCATGAGAAATAGCCACATTTTACCTAAAAAAAAACTGTTTTAATTAAATAAAAGAAACTTTTTTGACAGACTGGAGAAAGTACCTGGCCTGACTGTGCAAAACTTGCTGCCGTGATGCTAAGATGCTCTGGGTGGTTGCCAGGGTGTTGCTATGTAGAATGCTGGTGCTAAGGTGATCTGAGGTTCTGCGGTTGCTATAGTGTTTACACTGTTAAAAATTGTGATCAATTCATGGCAACATATAAAGAGTTCATTTGCAAAAATAGATAACTCAGATTTTTAAATTGATGTGCACTGAATATCACTCAAACTGCTGTTGAGTTGTTTTTATTAAAGCTGTAGTCTGGAAGTTTGGCTTCTTTGTTGCCATCTCAGTTTGAAACATAAAATTGCAGTTATAGGCGGAGTTATTTTCTTTACGTGGGTTGTGCTTTGGCACTGCTGCACTGCGCGGATGAATCTGAGCTCTGTGCTTATACTGACTACTGCTCACCGCATCAGAGCAGCGCCAGCGTATCTGTAAATCAACGTGACAGTAACAGATGACCAGATACAACGCAAAATGTTTAAAACATCACTAATATTGAATCAATTGTACCGTTGGTTATCTCTTCGCGTCTGATGTAGACAAAAACTCTAAATAACATGGAAAATACCGCCTACCTTACGTCCTACATGTAATATATCTGAAACATGTCATCTGAACACATACCTATCTGCCGCTTTTTTCTGACTAAATGAAACAAAGAATTTACCAAATAAATCACAATAGTGACGTCTTACCTGTTAATGCAATCCTTTTAGATGTCGGAGCCAACTCTCAAAATCCCTGTCAATAGGTATATCAACTTTTGCTTTTAGACGAAGCTGTCACTTTAGCTCTCCTGAGCACGATGTTACTTTGTTATTAACAACAAGTGATTCCCCAGATGTATTCAGCGTCAGAACATAATAAATTGATATGTTTACATGACATTCCCCAGATGATCGCTTTTAAACACAGCCATCTATGATGATGATTCTAAGCTACTTTTATAAGAATGAACAAAACTCTGTCACCCGCAGTACATAGTGCCGCTGCAGCGCCATCCACACACAAGTGATAAACTAGCCGGTTCCTCTCCTTTGCATTTATGGATGTGATGTAATGACGCAAAGAGGTAATCCCCCAAATTGAAATTTCCTGCATGGGGCGACCCGACAGCGCAAATTATAAATCATTATTATAAGATTACCGTTGTGAATCAAAGTAAGATAAGACAATCGTTTTGAACACTGATTTGTCTATGTATTTACTCAATAATTGATTTCTGATTATTTTCATCACAAAATTATCGTGGATTGTAGCTTTAAGTAATAATAATAATAAAATACAGCTATAACACAATAAAACACAACAATAATACAAATATGATAACTTAATAAAAACATAATTTTTGAACATAAACAAAAATGTTTTTACTTCAATAAAATATGTTCAGCAGTTTAAACTTGTTTTAGTTAAAGCAACGTATCACTAGACAAAATGTAATATAGCATGTTAAAATGACTTTTAAAAAAAACTATTTGATTGTGCTTAAAAATTTAAAGCAGCAACAAATATTTGTTCAGTGTACGTGGGAGCAGTACATATGTTTAACAAATGTTTTCTGGACTTGAAAAATGTATCCTTACTTCCTCAACGCTGGTACATTGCACATATTTATTTGCAGCTGGTGTTATAATCACACCTTGTATCTCAATGACCCTCTTCCCTTATTCACATGCAGACTCTCTAGCTCTCGGGCAGAAGGAAGCTGAATTCTTCACATGGGAGGAAGTGTGTATTGGGGCAATTGAGAGCCTGCTGAGGGTAATTCTCGGCAGAGTTTCTCTGCACAGCGGACCGTGAGCGTTTGTGTCTCTCAGTGGGATGAGTCTGGTCTCTTTGCGTCGTTGCTTTTTACATAAAGCTCGTTGAGAGGTACACAACATGTGGGCCTAATGGTGAAAGCTGGCACAGGCTTAATTGGCACAACTGTGGTACGCGGTCCCTCTGTGCTTTTGTTGGAGCTCAACAAGCTCATGTTGCTTAAATGTAGGCTGCCCCATTGTTTTGTGACTATGTATAAAGTTTTACTTTTAGATGTATACACTATAGTATACAGTATATATGTAGATATGTATGTCAATATAAAGATGTGTGTGTTATATTCATGCATACATTAAACACACACACAAATATATGGCCAAAATGTGTGCCCAACAGAATAAATATTAGACAGAATATTAATTATTTCTTTCTTTTATCACACTCCCTTTCATACATCTCTCTCCCACTCATCTCTTTCTGCCCACCAGTGTTTATCCATTCTGTCAGAGTGGGTTTATTCTTTGGGTCCCAGCTTGGTGTGACAATGTTGTAAGTCCCCCTGGCCAATCCTCCATGTTGTAAACAGGCTTTAGGAATGTTCCAACCCTCCCCGGTTCTGGATTAGTCTCTGCCCAGCCTGCCTTCATCTTGCGTTTTACCCCTGAGCAGTTTTTGTCCAGCATGGACAACCTGAGAGAGGCAAGAGATAAAACAGTAGTGCCACTCTCATAGCAACCAGAGCGTTCCAGCACAGAAACACCACTGGAGCAGATCCTGGAGCGAGAGAGAGAGAGAGGGAGAGAAACGCAGAGAGTTCACACTCTGATTCTGCAGGAGCCCAATGAAGAAAGTTGCCTGAAGCATTTGTTTTTATTGTATATTGTATAAGTGCATGTGAGTTCACTATGAGGAATTAAATGAAGATAAATATTAAGAAGTTTTCATAGTAAGGCTAATATTGTATGTTTATTTATATTTAACACATTGCTTGAACAGTACTTTAAAGATCTTAAATCATTTATTTTCACCTATATGACTTTTTCGGTGGAGCACAAAAGAAGATATTTTGAGAAATGTTTTTGTGTCCATACAATGGAAGTAAACGGGGTTCAATGTTGTTTGGTTTAAGAAATTCATACAGGTTTGGAATGACATAAGGGTGAATACATGTTGAAAAAATCATTTTTGGGTTAACTATCCCTGAAACAGATTTTTTTTTCAAATAAAAAAAAAGTTATATTTTAGGCTTAAATTGAGCACAATATCATTTGCAATTTTTCTTCTCAATTTATTTGATCCTATTCTAGTTTGGCATTGTGACATTAGGGTAAAAAACACTGATAAGTTATTTTACTTTTAATAGTTTCAGGATTCTTTTTTGAATCCTGGCACAGAAGAGAGCACATTTACTACCATTACTACCATTTGAATATAAACAATGCTAATAGTCTTGATAATGAAATGTTCCTAATATATTGTGTGCTTTTCTGAGATCATCAAAATTGCACTCTTAATGTAGGGGTAAATCTGTATGGACAATCAGTTGCTGTTCAAATCTGAAAGTACATACTGCATTAACTTTTAATTTAATGCGAAAAATGCATCTAATGCATTTCATTCAAAGTTTGAATCTGGCTGACATTTAATCATAGCGCACACAGCATGGCGTTGAATTTGAATTTCCATTCCCAGATCATCCTCTAATCCCCACCTGCATAAGTGCAATAAGCTACGAGTTGATAACATTGATTCCCCACTGTCTTTTTGACACCTCCTACACCAAAACCAAGAGCAGAAGCCATGTTGTGTTTTACTAATTTGCATTTTAGTCAATATGCAATGCCATCAAATGAGTTACCCTTTGCATATTTAACAGCATTTCTGTAGCCTGTCCCCGATTAAGACGCTCGGCGCGTTTAGCCATTGTACGCCGTTATCCGACACAGACGATAATGAGCATCCAGATATATAAACAAGCATATTGTGAGTCCACTTAAACGCATGCAAACAGCTCATTTAAACTCAAAGGCAATGTGTATGCAAAGACAGCCAAGAGAGGGAAAAATGACCGTTCTGATGAGATAGCCGGTGTCAAACCAGACTTCTCAGGACGCTGCAATAGCCAAAGACTGCATGTCAGAGCATATTTCCCCAATGCTGCTGGCCGATGAGGACCGTAATTGCTGTCACCTCCCTCCCGTATCCGGCTGCAGACTGTGGGAATTGGAAGAGTCATTTCATCTCCAGGGAAACGAAATGATGGGCGCTCCAATTTTACAACACAAGTTGAAGGGAAAAGCAGGACGCCGAGTGTATCATTAGCAAGCCCCTAGAACAATTTCTGAACTAAATTACTAGCCAACCTGCGCAGGTCTTCTTCAAGACTAACATCAGAGAGCATACGTAGAAGAAATCAACAAAGCTTTCTCATGCCGAACAATCACTAATAGTGAAAAGCGCCTCTAACTGTCTAGCATCACCTTCGAGAGCAAACTTAAGCAATTTTTCAAAAGCAGCCAATTAGCAGTCATCGCTGAAAGAAGCTTGCGCGCGAGGCGACCTTACGAGGTTTCCGTGCCAAGAGTGAATGTGGCCATATTATATAATTAGCTCTCGAAACCAGTTGTCTCTTTGAAAGCCGGACTTGCTAACACACAAGGGGTTAATGTCAGATTTTCTCCGTGTCTACAGTGTCGCATTCTACATATGATGGAAACAGAAGGGGCTCTGTCGTCTGATACGCACCAATTTTTGTCCTTTTCAGGGTGGGAGAGGGGAACAGAGGGACCTTCTCGCTTCACGGAGCTACAATTAAGGGGGCCTCGAACAGAGGGGCTCCAAGACAATGAGAGAGAGAGCAAGAGCGAGAGCGAGTGACAGACAGATAGGCAGAGGTAGAGAAAGTGGAATATTAATGCATTGGAGAGCAACAGGAAATTGGGCGTCTAAATGTGTGCCGGTCTCCCGTGGGATGATTAGCAGAGGCCAATCTCATTCAGAAGCAGATCAATGTGATATATTGTCATTTTCCAGCCGCACCCTCTAAATCAATGAATCTATAATCTATATGAACCATGCAGCTTGAGGTAACAGCGATGTGTTTCTGTTTATGCATTTGAGACAAAGCATTTGTCTGACATGAATTTGAAATGAATTTCCTTGGCAAAACAGAATGTGGAAATCACACCCTTCGTCGCCGGCCTCTGATTTGATCATAATGCTGTTTCACGGTCAGGCCGCTGCTGTTTTTGTGTATAATCAAGTAAATTGGTCCCCCATTAAAGGGCGGCAAATAAAAACGTTTTTGACAGGTTTTTTGTTTCCTTTTGTACATGTCGAGCATTTACACTACCGTCAATCTTTTTTTTGCATTATTCCTATTTGTCACATGCAACACTCTCTGCTTCGGGCGTACGAGGGAGTTGGATGCTTTTCCATTACATAAGGGCTTGGTGTATTGCTTTTCGCATTAAATGTCATTTGGCCTCAGCGTTCTGTCAGTCTCCATGGCGATCACAGCGTGATGGGCAGTCGATATTTTGCTATTGGGATTTTGACCTGACCAGATGTAGGACAAATGTATGATGCTGGTTGGTGTGTTGTGGTGAAACTGTATGTCATCATCAGTTGTGAATGTCACCATGATGTGACATATCTGATCAACACTGTTTATATGCTGATTTATGTATTTTTAGCTGTTCTAATATTGGAGGTTCGTTAGGATTCCATCAAAACCACCAGAGATTAAAATGACAACTCATTATTATTCTCATGATGAATTTTTTTTTTACAAAAACAAACAATCCAGTGACCAGTTTGTTGTTCAAGTTGGCTAATTTTGTATGAATTCATACGATGTGAATCATTCAAAAATGTACGATTAGTAAAAAACTGAAACCTCAAAACGAAACTACAATGAAGCAAAACCAAATCATACTATAATGTACAAATTACGAATAAGCCAACTTGTAAAATGTTGAAATAATGTGTGTAGGTCTAATGTATGCAGGTTTAATAGACCAAATGCACTTTCGGTTAAATTTTTGTTTAAATATTACATATATAATTAAATCTTAAAGATACTCGTTTAACATTGTGATTCGGTTATAAATGTTCTGTTGGTTTTATTCTGTTCAAAACGTTTGTGTAGTGTTAAAATACTGAAACGGGAATTTCTTCTGGACCAGCATCGTTTACGTTTTCCGAAGTGGTCTATAAAAATTACGCGGACACTGTTTTTCACCCACCGTTTCAATTGTTTTTAATTAAAACCTACTTTTATAATGTTAATGCTAAATCTAGTATAATATAATTTTAGATTTCAGTTTCTGGTTTGTTGTAAAGGAAGGGCTGTTTAACCTTATGGATGGGGCCATAGGGATACATAAAACAAAAATGTGTGGAGAACAATATGACATTTTTAATAGGGATATGAGTGTTTAAATGTAAAAATAATGTTATTATTAGTCTGTTGTTTTTCTCTGTAAAAGTGAATATGTATGACATGTGTTGGTTGGGATGTGTTGAGCTTTAAATGCGCAGTGTCAGATGGCTTGGCCCTGGTTCAGTGCGAGTTGTCAGGTGTTGGTGGTGTGGCTGATCAGGGTAATAAATCACGTTTGGCTGGCTCGGACTCAAGCGGCTGTATGGTGGATGGGCTAATTACTTATAGTCCTATAGCGTTTCCAAAGCGCTTTCTTCTGTCACTGCTGATTGCTGAACACTCATATGATGTCTGATATGTTACCACCCAGGCGCAGTTTTTACCCCGGCCGGGCTTAATGGAAAAACATTTCGAGTCGTTTTTGCGGTCACCTTATCGAGGGGTTAAGTTAATTTCTAATGATAAAGGCTCTGGATTTGCTGTATATGATGATGTCTTTCAATTGCCTGTGGAAATTAGTTGATGTGTCGGGATTGCTTGAGGCACTGTGACATCCTTTTCTTTGTAATTTATCTTCTTTGGGGGAAACAAAGGATCAATAAACAAACCAAAACAAAGAAGGCAATAAAACACACCTGTGCCTTTCCAAATTTGTGTAAAACTGCTTGTGTGACGTGTAAAGCAGTTGTTAAATAACATGATTGCAGAATGTCTTGTTAGTTTTTACGAATTCTACAGTAATCTGTCATCTCCACCAATGTTCTCCGAATTCCCACTTCTGCAGTACTCCTGCGAACGTTGCTTAATGGCATCGTTAAGACGTGATGATATGATGTCGCCATAACTCTCAGATTAATGTGATTATTCAGCTAAATTCACAGACTGCACACTTGCCCTGACAGTTCCAGCTGATGTTTTATGGTAGTGGGAGCATGCTGCATCAGTCATAAGAGAGATGAAATGTATTTAGGGAAAAACGGAATCATGTTTTATTCAATTACACGCTGAAGCTCAATTAATCAGTTTCTGCAATTAAGTTAAACTTGCTCATGCATCATACATGAGGACAATATCAAGGGTAGTCGCTCCAGAAGTTCCCCGTGTACTCCAGCGTGAACATAATGGAGGAAAATATATCACATTAAGAAAATTAAGATAAATACAAGCCCTAAATTATGGATGTAGAGCCTTCCATCTTGAAATGAACATAAAATGCAATTTGTCGGTTAATATTTCAGCAAATACATTCTCATTATGGCTGGGGAAAAGCCAGAAATGCAAGCCAGAAATGCAAAGAGCGTACTGCAGTGAATACAAAACATGTCTTTTTTCCCTGTTTAGTGATTTGTTGATGTTATTTACCAGGGCTGAATTCACTGCCATCATCCGCCATCATTACCTGCTGCAGTCAGAGGTTCTTTTCTGTCACGTCTCATTGTCTGATCCTCATTCAACACTGCTATACCACTTATATTGCTTTTCACTTCTCTATCTATCTATCTGTCTGTCTATCTGCCTGTCTGTCCATCTATTCAACTAGTAACGTTAGTCCATTTATGTGTCATCCATCCATCCAAATCAATTTTTGTGATTTATTTATGAAAATATTTATATAAATATTTATGATTTGTAGCATAGACGGCTTTACTTTTTTATAATATAACCACACTTTTTATAGTAAAAAACCTTATTTTTATTGATTGCTAAATTAATAACTCAAACTTAGTAAACTCAAAATCTCCAAATTCATTAAAGTAACTTAACTATAAACAATGTAGTGCGTGCAATCAAGCGACTGGCCCTTTAAGAGCGCAGTTACCCCAGTGTGTGTGGGTAACTGCTGAAGGTGGTCAGTGGTAGGGGGTGGGCCAGAGCCACGAGACAGCCGCCCGTAGACACCAGTAGTAAATTCGTTCATTCACGAGAGAAGTGAAGAGCGCGAGGAGACGGGAGAGATGGAAATCATCTGAATCTTTCACTTAACCGCGGATGTTCTCACACACAGAGGAAAAGAGAGAGAAGAAACGCTGAAATCACCCTGGAATGAATTAAGTAAGATGTAAGACTGTGAGCGTTTGTTACATAGACTCTATCGATACGATCGGAGCTCGAGCACAACACACAGCGCGTGCACCAGAATATGGAATATCACCGATGCTCACATTTATCCCGTTGAGGAAACAGTTTTTATCTGCTTTTGGTTTAGTTTTTTGAAGTTCATCAATGTGACTTTCCTGCTCGGGATTGTAGCGCTTTTTTTGGTGATTCAGTAACATCAGTTTGTCCGTAAAAAGGCGATTGAAGTGTAACGGGACTTCCAAGGGTGATGGAGTTTCGCAGGACTTTAAATGCTCTCTTCACTGCGTTCACGTTCATCTGTTTGTCTCAAGGTAAGATGGATGACCGTACGATATATCAATTAGTCATATTGAGATCACAATCTTTATGAAAGTTGTGTTTTGGCGTTTCTAAACTTAAATGTCTCTTAATTGTCTCCTGTAGGATGTTTTTGTTAATGCGCGCATCCTTTAGAGATAACTGGAGAGTTGTACACACTAGGATCAACAGAGTTGTAAATTGCATTTGCATTTTTATATTACATGTATTTAATTCACATGCATTGGCTTAAGTGATATTCATGAAGGACTCCTTGAGCTGTGATTGAATTACTCATTAGTCATGGTTTTATTATGGTAAAAGTGCAACCATGTTTTTTTTAGAAGATTGATTAACATTTGTAATTCCACAGTTTTACTTTGAATAACAAGGTTAAAATATAGTTCATAGTGATATTTATAGTAGTATTAATATAAAGAAACGTGGGTTCTGTAGTAACCATGGTTAATGTGTGGGTACTTGTGTTGTTATGCATACATTGAATATATTTATTGATTTACCCTCAATACATTGTGTATGAATTAGAAAGCTGTTGACAGTTTACTGTGCTATAGTGACAATTTACAGTTCATGTTTTTACTGTAGATGATCAACCCATGAAATCAAATGGGTTCTTTTAAAGACAATTATTTAAACATTATCAATGATAGTACGGTACAACAGTTTTACAGTAACTTCCAGAATACCTGTTGGGCAAACCCAAATTTTCTTTACAGTGAACCCTCTACTCTCTCTGTAGCTTCAGACTGGCGTTGCCCAGATTTTATCATGTTTAGATCAGCCCTGGCTGTGCTGCCCAGCAGAAGCTTATTTTTATGAGGCAATAAACATTGCCTCTGAGATCTGTTTCCCAATATAACAGGCGACGAAATCGGCCATCGAATCAAGGGCAGTGCAGTCCTAGACGAGAAATAAAATGACACGCCAGTCTTTTATTTGACCAGATCTATATTTGCCACCAGTCTCATTTGTATTGTCAATAATACTGTATCCGCTTCTGTTTTACGGGCACGTGTGGTCAAACTGAGACCTGAGTTCAAAATAGTGAATTGGTTTTGAGGTTGGATTTTAACTCAGACAGAAGCTTAACCCAGCTTTAGCCAGTCACAGTCAGAATTGTTCCATTCTTTTCCCGCACCTCATCATCTAGCGCAGGTATGTGCTCACGGCCCGCTGGCTATCTCCTCTCACATTCTCACACCTGATAAGGGATTTGAACGAATAGGCATTGAATTACATCCCAAGCCCTCAACTTTGTCATTTGAAGATATCTGATCTTGTCTGGGATTTAGCTGGTGTGGGAGTGTTGCATATTTTGTTTATCTGGGTTGCGTTTGTGTGTTTGTAGCTCGAAGAGGACATGTGTTGACTTAGGTCCTTTTGAAGTCATTTTAAACGGCCACAAACAGCTGTTAGGTTTTTCCCGGATTGTCCCCAAACATGCATTTAACGACAGCAGGCCTTGGATCAGGTCTTTGACTCAGTAATATTACCCTTTAAATTAAATGAACTGGAAATTACTTCATTTTATATAGACACCACAGACTTTTTCATTTTGAAGTGAAATTGAATTCACTTGTATTTAATTGTCACAGTTTTAACGCAAAGACAAAGATGCAAGTAGTCTATTGTAATGCCCTATACTGTATTTCCCTTTGATTGGCAGTGTTTCAAAAGCTCTGTGACTTTTGCATAAAGCGTGTCATTTAAGGTTTTCCTCTGTGCGCGACAGCTTATTTTGATGTCTTGTGTCTCCTGTCGGTGCTCCTCAGATCAGAAGTGAGGAATGTTTGTGTGCGTTTGCATGAGAGGTGTGACACAGAGAAGCCTGCCTTTCCCTTGCACGCATTTCCACAAACTCCCTGTCTCTTCTGTGTAAACATTGTGCTGTCGAGGGGTTGTCAATATGGGGGAGATAAACAGCGCATGTCCTACTGAGCACGTCTGATGTCTCATTCTGATTTCTGTCCCGGCGCATTCACGCTCTTTACTGGATCCATGCCTGCCGGGAGACAAAACAGCTTGGCAGTATCTTTCTCTCTCTCTTGTCGTTGCCGCAGATGTCTTGAGCTAATACGAGTTCTTTGACAACTCCAAATGTTCAAAAATCCCTTTTAATATGCTTTTAAAAATGACACCTTTGATTTGACCATGTTTCCATATTCCAAGCAAGAGCTCAACTCATGTCCTAAAATAGCTGTTTTATATCATCTCCTCTTGTGGTTAGAACTGCAGCCTTTTAATTGGTCATGTGAAGAAGACAAGGACATAAGGCTCCGGTTTACGAGTCTAGCGCTGACAGGAAGTTTGAAATAAACCCTAAAGACGTCGGCTCAGGCTGGCGTGGCTGTGTGGGGGTAAAAAGGGACACAACACAATGCATTGGCATCAATCTGTCAAACCCAGTGTCTGTGTCCACAGATGAAGACAGTTTAATAGCCCTACGCATTAGTTCCAGTGGCAGTGGCTTTGGTGACCCCAAAGCCACGTTGCAAATAGGAAAAACAAGACAAAGAATCAGTTGAAAAAGACCAATTCGCTGATTCAGGGCTCTTGTGCTTGAATTAGTTAGATTTTTAGTTTTCTTTACGCTTTCTTAAAGCTTGCTGTTAAAACTTAACAGTGACCTTAATGGTGAAACGTTTGGTATAGGAAGACTATGTCAAGGTTAATGGCTTTAAAGTTTTATAGGACATATATACAGAATTCACCTGTTGTTTCATTTGATTCAAATATAGGCATTTCTTGACTCTTGTCTTATCTTATTTGACACTATGGCCCAGTTTCACAAGCAAGGCTTATCTTAAATTAGGATATTTAAGTTGCTTTTATTAAAATGCCTTAGATAAAAATATTACAGGTGTGCATATTGAGACAAAACAATGGCAATTACATATTTTAAGATATGTCAGGGCAATTTATTTTCAGTTAAGGCAGCTCAAACTTTAATTTTAGTCTGGGACTAGTTTTAAGTCTTGTCTGTGAAACCGGGCATATATTATTTTATTGAATGGCCCATAATGCATACAGTGCACATACTGTTAATATGACCTAATATGTCCTAGTGGTTAACTCTCTGGCACATATGATTCATCCGGCTATCTTCAGCATAATATTAAGATTAGAAAATGTAAACTATATCCTTTTTCTATTTAATCTGTTGATATTTATGTAGTAGGCTAAGCTTTTAAAACAGGCATACATTAAGCTACATTTGTTTGTTGCTTTCTTAATCCAATAGCAATGTATCACACAGTAATACTTTTTTTGTGAAGACTTACTACTTATAAGTTTTAGCTTGTTCAGCCCCTGGAGAGCAGAAGATACTGCAGCTCATTTTTCACAACATTTCATTTCACAGTTGTTTAAGAGTAGTTTGGAGGAATTGCATTCAAACACGCCCACATTCGTGCACACTTCATAATTCTCTACACACAGTTACATCCATTAGACTAAGCTTGTTAAGCACTTCTGATAGTTTAAAGTAGGGTCTGCGGTTTATCTGTCAGCCTGCGCGAGCTGCAGGAATGCCCTCGGTGGAAAGAAGCTGCGGGCAGCCTTGGGGCACCGCGGGGACGATCCGCATGCTCGGGCTGCATGCCGCATGCAAAGCCAGACGAAAGAATCCTACTATCTACACGTCTGGTACAGTAGAATTCACAGCCTGCTCCCAGCCACACGTTCAGATCAGATGTTTTAAAAAAACACTTGTGCCAAAGAATGATTAAAATTTTTCTCGATCCCCACGTTTTGTTTATTTAGCAGGAACCCAGACAAACATCTCCGTACGACTGCTCATTATCAACGCCCGCTGAGCCCAGATTACCAAACTCTCACACTGAGAAACAACTCAATCAAATTCTTAAATTTGACGGTTTGTGCTTCAAGTGTTTGCGTAGTGCGACCCTTTGAGGGGCACAAATCTCAGGTCTTTGTTTTATTTGTGGCGTTTGCCGGTTGAGGCGAACAGACCTGGCGTGTGACTGTGTATGCGTCGGGTGCATTGTAAATAAAAGGACCCCGGGCCATGTGTGCTCTCTCTTCAGGATCCCCAGTTTAATGACTCAGCCTCTGTCTGCGTGGGCACTGCTGTTAGATTACCTTCATTAAGGCACATCCTTTCTCCTTTTCCTGGCGCCTCTGTTTACACACTTTTCATGCTGTTAAAATATATTCTTGCGCTCTTATTTGGCTTTGAGTCCCCCAGATCCTCCTCAGCCGTGATCTGTTGTTTCGGTAAATAACAGCTTGCTGTTTGGTTGCTGGGTTCAGAGGGCTCTTAGGCATGGACATTACTTACACAGTTGTTGTTTAATGGCAGCGTAGATCATAATCACAGCTTGGCTGGGATGCAATTGGTCCTTGAGTGCAATTCAAAGAATGTTGTGAATGTTTTTCTATGGTGTCAGTGTCGTTGTCAAAATGATTGAAATGGCTTACAAGCGCTTGTTCATAATGCATTATTGGACATTTTTTACATCAGCACCTCTATCTAAATATTTTCTAGTAGAGTAAGATTTTAAGCTTATGTTGGTGCATCAGCGTAGCCATGTTGTACCAGGCAAGCAGACATAAATTGGCTAAATCTGCCTAGTTAATTCCTGTAGCTCAGTGGTTGGAGCATGGTGCTAGCAATGCCAAGGTCATGGGTTCGATCCTAGGAATTGCACATACTCAGATTTTTTTTATAGTATAATGCAATGTAAGTTGCTTTTGATAAAAGCGTCTGACAAATGCGTAAATGTACATGTAATTCAATTCAAATGGATCACTATTGCGCTATTTTTTCAACTATTGCACAGTTTTTCATTGTTGAAAAGTGGCAAATAAAAAAAAATGATGCAGCAATGATATAAACATATAAAATTATATAGATTAGTGAACGTTTTTCATAAGTTTTGCATTAGTACTACTGTAAAAATGATAATTGTCTTGAGAATTGTTAACAGACCGTTATAATTATAGCTCATGCAATTATAAAGATTATGTGTGTGTTTAGTTGGGCTTATCAAACAGAATTTAGTGTTGGATGTACTGTATTTATTTTAATTTTATCTTTGCTGTTTTGAGTCTTGTTTTTAATGAAATACTACACATAAGATGATATTTGCCCTATCGATAAATAATGAAGCGATTTAGTTGGTGACCCTCAGTTCAGTCCCAAAAATATACAAATTCAATTCAGTTTTTTGGAATTGGTCAGTAATTATATTCCCAGCAATGTATTATAGCGCTTAGCGTTCATATCTGTCATAATACCATATTCTGGTTCAAGGCCAAAATAGCGAGAGATATGATAATTTTATCCTCTAAAGTTGTCTATTTACTTTGTTAGCACTTTTGAAATGGTAGCAGTATGCAGCATATGAATAAAACCTATATCTCACGAGGCTTTCAAGAAAGGTTTCTCTTCACGTGTCAATCTTCTATCCCGACATACTGAGAGCGAGCGTGTTCGTGAGTCATTCTTATGCAAAACACCCACAATCTGCAAGCACCACTTAACTTAAATGCTAAACCTGTTAAACGTGTGAATCACTAATTGAATCACTAAATGCCATAGATTCAAACTCTACCCTCGCAGATTTCTGGAAACATACACAGGTTAGGTCTAGTACCAAAGGAAGCCTAGGGGTTTTCCAACCCCTCATTTCCTGTTTCAATCTTGAGCCATCGGAGCAACAAGAACACATCCTGAATGTGATATGTTATCTCCTGGACCTCAGGGAGATATGCAGAGTTCCTGCTGTGCCGGGAAAAGACAAATGTTGAACGTAGAGCTAATCATTGGCATCGTATTCAAAGCATGCCTACCCTAGGCATGCATTTAACATGAAGTCCATCCATACAGTGCTGACTACGCCCTATTCCTTTTTATCTTTGTGTGCTTGACTTTTAAAGATTTGCTTCATGAATAGTCAGGTTGGCCCTCCATTGAAGGCGCTGGCCATTGAAGATTGAAAGAATTTTAAAGCGGCTGTATCATTTTTGATGAGGAGAACGTGACTTCAAAGCCCAAATACACTTTGTTTTACCTTTCATTGGTATTTGACCTGGAGGTGAAAAATGACTGTCTTGAGGGATCATTTCAGTGAATCTAGATGTGCTTTACAGTTAGATAGCTCACCGTGAAACTTCACTTCCTGTTAAATTTGTGGTTCTGTGTGGGCTGTCCTAGGGTCGGGTGTTGGGGTCAAGCGGAAAGCGCATGGGGGGGACTCTGTTGAGATTAATCCAGTGGAACAAGGAGGTTTCTGGTGCTCCAGAACCAGGAAACTGATGCTATCTCAACCAGTGGTATGCTGGTCTCCCCAATAGGGCCACTTCCGTTAACGGGGCACTGAAGAGGTCCAGACAACACAGCAGCTGTGCCGGGGCTCCACTGTCGCCACCATGCACAATTTATCATTTATTCCTCACTTCTTCCTTCATAGGAGACATGCACGCCCCCTTGAGATATGTGATATGCATTGACATGTATTCCAGATGTGTTTTTCTTTAAGGCTGAGAGTTTGAATTACAGGAGGTCAGGGAAAACAGACTGTGGTATTATTGTTCTGCCTTCACGGAGGCTTGGCTTGCAGAATCTTAATGAAGCTGGTAAATTCAGAGTACTGGTACGTAACTTCGTATCCGGCTACACAAAAAGTAAACTAATTCCAAAGAAAAGCGAAGGGCACTGTAATACCACTTTGCTCTCCGGTCCGTTTGCGCTAGAGAAATGAGCTACTTGGACAAGGCCAGGGTGACCGAGAGGTTGTTTACGCTTCATGGCTTGATCTCCTGAGGAAACTGAGCTTGGTGTTGTTTGAGATTGCAGGGTTTAGGGTCAGCACTTAAAGAGATTCTCACTAACAGGTCGAAGTGCTGAAAGAAACTTATTTATTCCTATCCTCTTTTCCTGCAAGTCTCTCCAGGGAATCTAAAGAGGGATCAATACCTTCAGCGGACTCTGAGCAGAGGAAGGTTCATTTGAAGTACTGTTTATTTTGTGAAGTGAGAAGGTTTTCAAAGAAACTGAGAAGCCAGATGGGGTTGGGTATGATGATCTAATCTGTCAGAAAGTCTGTATTTATCTTTAAAATAAACACTTTCTACTTTCTATGTAGTAGTGTGCAAATGTATTAGGAATATTAGATTGCTCTATATCATTTTTTTTTAAGATAAAGGGTTATCTTCTGCTTTAGTGTATCAGTACAACAACAGAAAATCATTGAGTCAGGCAGGAATTACATGAAGAGACAGAAATAACTAAGACAGAACTGTGCCAACATCTCCAAGATGCTTGACTGACACAATGTGGTAAGATCAAGTCTCGGTGTGAAATAAAAAATCCTAATTTATTATTACAGTTAATCTATATCAATATTTCCCACTAACACACTAAAGTAAAAGATATAAATAAATCTTAAAGGGGATGCGCAACGGTGTTTCATGCATTCTGACTTCTTTACAATGTTAAACGTGCTGTCTTCTCATGCTTGACATGGTCAACTTGTCAAAAAACGTGTTGGACGTATTACATAGTAATACTGGATTTGGAGATCATTTGAAACTGATATAGGGTACGATACTATTCTGTAAGTACTCAAGATTAACATGAGATATGCAGAGTTACGGCCACTTTAATAGAGAGATTTTTGTCTCTTTTGGTGAAGCATCTAATGTGCCTATTACTGTTGCACGTTACTATATATCTTGTCAATTTAATATGTTTGTGGTATTAAAATCATACCATGTTATTTGACAACTACCCAAATGTGTCTTTTCTAATACGTACAGCTTTTTCGTTATTAATCTACAAGCCGCCTTGAGTTTATTTCAAACACAAATCATTCTACATGAATATCTATAGGTAAAAAGTCATGGTACATATCTTGTATACAAGCATCCAGGATGCACACAAGGACATTTTCCCTCCTTTGAACAACATCAAAGCTCATCTAATGGACACACAGCCTCTGAACGCACAATGACATATAGACTTTATTTCAGAAAGGCTCCGAGTCTCTACGCTGTCTCTCCCTGTCGGAGTGAGATTACCCCCCTTATCCCCTACAGTAAACACCATCTTTCTCTGTTTCTTAAGCAGGAAGCACATAAGCAGCTCTTGCCACAACCCCTTGGGTGTCAGGTTCCTCCGTTGAAGCTGTCATGGAATTTTTGTGCTTGCCACTTTATTTAATCCAGCCCGGTCCCCACCTCGCAGGATTGATTCGGGCAGAGGAGCTCTCGTCCCCGAGGAAAACAGCAACCCTCCTGTGTAACTTCCTTTTTGCATGTGACCGGCTTGTTTTGTCCTTTCGCTGTCAAGAGCCACAGGAATAAAGAGCGAAGCTTTATGACACGGGGTTTGTGCTCCCTCCTTTTCAAGGGTCCCTTTGTTGTAAACAAGTAAAAAGATTGGTGACAAAGAGCCCGCCCACTTCTTAATTTAACTTTGGGGTAATGAATGCACATTTGCAAATCAATTCCCGGATTCCAGTGAAGAGAGAGGAGGGGTAGGGTTGTAAAATAATCAACTATTTAAGGAGGGAGGGCAGGCACTCAAAAGAATTGCAGATGAGGGTTGGGGAAAGAAGTTGGGCATTTTTGTCACATTTTGTTGCTTCTGCAGAGCTCTTTGTATAGCGACGCAGCTAAAACTATGCAATTTTCACATGAAACGCTAAAGAAAACTGCGTCTTCATCACAAGAGATTAAATATTAAAGCGTTGTGCTTTTATGAAGTGTCACAGTTTGACATGTTGTAAAATTGTTTCGGGTGTCAAAGTTCTGCTGGATCTTGTCTTATCCATCTGAAGATGAAAATCAAACTCTTTAATTCAGAAATGTATGCAGTTTTATCCGCGTATTATAATTTGTCCATTTGTTTTAATATTCACTGCTTAAAAGCTACGTCTTAGCTTAGAAGCGACGTCTCCGCTTAGAAATTACACCTTCTTTGTGTGACCTCCTGGTTTTCACACATACTTCAAGAAAAGGAGACAATTATTAGATTGACATCTGACCTTTCCATGTATCGTTGTCATGGAGAACCTTTGCTATTGAAACCTTCTTCTCCTATAGGACTCGAGATATTTGCATATGTCACCGCACTTGCTATTCCCAGCAAGCGTTTAAAATGTTCCCAAAGCTTGTCTTGTTGCTGCGCAGTGGCATCATCATCAGCCGTCTTTGTTTGGCTGGGCCGTGTTTTTTAGACATCTTATTTCCTCCCCCAACAGTGGGGATAAATATTCTTATCGCTAAAAGCCCCTTGGGATTGATCAGAAGGATTGCCAGATGCATATTCTCCTAGAGCCAGCTCATCCCCTCTCCTCCTTCCCATAACAAGGTCAAACCCCTATTACAGTGCGGGACTCGATATCTACAAGAGCAGATGAGTTGTAGGTGCACCTCACTTTATGTCCGAATCAATTTAACTGCTCAAACCATTTCACACAGCGAGATCGGGTCCCACGAATGGGAAACGGGCACCGTTATTACGACAAAAGAGAGTGTTGTGTGCTCTCTAATAGGGACATGCTCTAATTTCAACAGCACTTACTGGCTGTAATCTTTAGCAGCTGGCCAAGAGATGTAGTAGTGATGTCACCCGGTGCCTTTATAAACTTTAAATGGAACAGAAAGTATCGCAATGATAACAGTGATGCCTACCTTAGTAAGCAAGTTTTATTTCCCTCTCCAACCCGAAATCAGTGCAGTTCCCACAATTCACTGCGCAGCATTTGTGAGTAGGTTATTAAAATGATATCACCTTTGCTCATCCTTATTCAGTTTCTTATTTATGCGTTTCTTTCAGTTGTCGAACGAGAGGCTTGTTCATGTTTGTTTTCTAGTACTGTTATACAAGATGTTTTTAGAAATGTGTCTTTCAAAATGTTTCCCTCAGGATTGATTCTTCTGACAAGGTGTAAGACCACAGAGTTCCCAGAGTTCTTAAGGGTCGTCAAAATTCCCCAAGTACCTATTGTTTTCTCAATGTGGCAGTTAGAAGTTCTCACACCTCATCATGGACGACTTGCTTGCTGTCAATCATGTGGTGTCCGGAAAGCCCGGAAAGCTGTTGTAGGGTCAGCTTTTCCAGATGTTGTTTTTCACATCTGCACGTACATTCGATCCCCCAAGCTAGCACTTTGTTCGCCTTCCCGTGGTGCTTTTGAGGTTATGGTCAGGTGAGGTGTTTGTTAGATTAGCTCACTCTTCACTTAGCATCTCTTGGACTGCCTTACATCTCCTCAGCGGCAGGTCGGAGTGTTTGGCCTGTTTTATTTACAAGCCTGTTCTTGGATTTTTACCCCACTGAGTTTCTCCTCCACCCCCTGCTAACCGCAGTCTGTTCGGTAGTCCATAAGTGTCTGCTAAAAGCTATTAGCCAAACCCTGGCGGCCTCCGTTCCCTCAACCCAGCGGCGCCGCAGGCTTTTTGTTTTCGGAGAGTGGAAGGGCAACAGTCCTGGGGATTCAGAGGTGAACACAACGCTTGCGGTTTGGCCTTTGCCGTCTCCTATGGGCAGGGTCCAGTGAACTACCACTGTAAGTTCATTGTGTCATGTTATTCATGGACGAAAGTGGAAATAGGTTTGTTTTAAGTTGCATTAGCCTCTGGCCCAGGGGTGTTTATCCACTTGGCTGAATATGAAGAAATAAAGTTAGACCATACAAACTGCACTGTAGGGAAATATTCTTAAAAGCACTAGTTTTAATGCTTGCCTGGTTATTTTTTCATTGTTCCAGATGTATTTTCCCAGTAAATCTGAGTTTTCTGTATAGCTGACATATTAAGGGTTTTGTCACAGCTATTGGAAAACTTTCCTAGCTCTAATTTCATCTACAAGTGCAAGATGTTTATTCCATCTTTTTCTGACTGCAGGTAACCGCAGTCGCTGTACTATCACGTTGCAAAGCAAATTTTACACCCGGCCTAATTGTTGCCGTCGGGATGGGTAATTATTTTCAGCATCACCATGCACAATGACTCACTTCTCTTCCCCAGATGTCTCCCGATAGCTAAAATTCCCCAGTCCTGTTGAGAATCAGTGCGCGTGTTGTTGTTATTCATCTGTAATTGTCACACCACCACACTGTCATTCAAATTGGAAGAGAGAAAAGCAATTTCAAAGCTCTTTGAAAGCCTACCTGAATTACCATACCAACTCCATCCCCAGCCCCCCCCTCCCCCCCACCGCTTTCTCTCTCACTTCCAAACATCTGTGCAAAACAAAAAAAACCTATAGCAGTCAGCAGGAATTGTGCCTAAAAGCAGAAGAATATGTGCCTAAAAGCAGAAGGCAAATTATATATACATACATTCTAGCTTTCCATTTATAGTTGGAATGAAATGCCTTTTTTGTTTTATTTGATGGCTGTTGTGAATGTAGAACGTGTCATTTTTGTACTGCCACTTGGTATGACGGAATATAAGAGCAATATATGTGTTATACCCTAATTTGATCCAGCCGAGATTGTATTTTCATTTCTTGACGTGAATGTGTAGATGATGGTGGGGTTGCAAGTGTTGGCCGCAGGGCCATTCTCTCTGATGGCATATATATGCATTATATATATTTCCTTTCATTTTTACATTTATTCATACAGGTTCTTACGCTATGCCAAAACCAGGTATGAGGCAAGTCATTTGTCTGTTCACACCAAAAGTAAATAAAATCAAGATTTCACTATATACAATTTAAGGTGGGCGGGGCTTATTTCACTCATCCTGTCACTCATAAGGGTTGTGGCTGTTTATTGCTTGTAGTATTGTCACTTTGCACCTGGTTAAGACGCTGTTGGTTTAACCTTCCTTACTCTTTGTATTTTCACACAATGCTGATGGTGACCTCTCTTTCAGGTTCTCGTCCCAGGCTGGAAGATGCCGCCCCACGCATAATCGAACACCCCTCAGACCTGATCGTATCTAAGGGCGAACCCGCCACTTTAAACTGTAAGGCAGAGGGCCGGCCGATCCCCATGGTGGAATGGTACAAGGACGGCGAGCGTGTCGAAACCGACCGTGAGGATCCGAGGTCCCACCGCATGCTGCTCCCCAGCGGCTCTCTCTTCTTCCTCCGGATCGTTCACGGAAGACGCAGCAAACCTGACGAAGGGGTGTACGTGTGCGTGGCTAGGAATTACTTGGGCGAGGCCGTCAGCCGCAATGCCTCCCTGGAGGTCGCAAGTAAGTCGGCTCATTTGTACTCCCATCTTTTTCTCATTCCGGCTCGGTCTCTGCTGCTGGAAATTTCCGCAGCGCCCATCTTTTACTCTTATAAGCTTTCCCATTTTTTCCTCCCCTGCTCATCTTTCCCCTCCCCTCCATCTGCACTCTATCTTGTTTAGTCCTGCGCCGGCTGCGGCGGGCCATAACCATCGTCCCTGGATGGAGGAAAGCACTGAGGTCATTGTTAGTTTTAGAGGAGGTAATCTGATTTGTGCTATTAATGTAGATAGATGGCAGCTAGTATCAGAGATAAATTCACCCCAGAAATAGGCAGTAGAGGAAAGTAAGGCTGGCTGCTTCCAGGTGACAGATGTTGGATTTAAGAAACACTCCAGTGTTTCTCGTGGAATGGCTCCAGGTTTTAACAGCAGGGCTTTCCGTATCTAACACACGCTAATTAAAAGCTAATGGCGGTATTTGATTTCGGTCATTAGATTATTGACAATTTCATTATGTGTCTACAACATTATGTTTTCATCACGTGACCTTAAAGTGACAGTGTGTTAGTTACGATTATGAGATTTGTACATTCGTGGCATTAAAATTGCTTGTAGGTGACCTTAACCGGTATTGTCAAAGGACAGCTTTTTCACCTGCTCAAGTATTTCACCATCTGCTCTGATATATTGGCGAGACATAATAGTCCCCATGTTCTGCCACTGCTTGGAATGAAAAGCAGCATTTTTACAAATTCATACCCAGACAATCTTCAGAATGCAGATTCTGTCTCTAGCTACCCATAAATCCTGTCTATTAAATTCCTCTGCTTTATGTTCTTATTACACGGAACACTGCTAAAATCCAACCCATTTAAAATCCAGTCACACTCCACTATCTAATTAAAATCTATACCTCCCGACTGAGCACCGGCGAGGTTTTTTTATACCTGCTGCAGTTTGTTTATTTAAAAGGAAATAGATGAAAGCCATTATTTTGAACGCCTTTAGGATTAAACTTGTTTATTTGTCTTATTTTTGAAACTCTTCAAACCTGAAAATGAGTTACTTTCTGCCAATTGAGATAACAGTTATCATCCGCAAGGAAGTTTATAATGGATATCAACAGTAGCTGCAGTAAATGAAAAGATTACTTGCTGATATTGCATTAGGCCATTAACCTACATTTCCAAAATCTGAATTTAGGAAATATTGGAGTGTTATTCAGCTTCATTACTGAAACTGTGCTTTTTAAAAACTCTTTCAGCTCAAGTTCGTGATCCAGGAGCGTTACAGAGCAGATGGCATGTTAAATAAAACATTTTTTTATTGCTAGTGAGAAAATTATTTTGCCAAAGTCCCAATACAGATGGCAATATTTGTTTTGAATATGATATTAGACTTTGAATTTTTCCCATTATTTTTTGCAACAGTTCTGTTTTTATCTGAGAAAATAAGATAAAGTGCATAATCAGATGTTTGAGATTCTACATTTACCTCTGAAATTGAAAGGTTTTTGCATTGGTTCCTGTCATATTGAGCAGAAACGTTCTTATATTCGTTCACATGAGACTATGATTGTCACTAACTGTAGAATGAAAGTGCGGAAAGACTTCTGATATGCAAATAGTTCAGAGGTTCCCACAGGAGTTTTCCCGATCTAGATTCAGAAACCACACATCTTTACCATCTGCCCGTCCTGTCCCTTATGTCCCTGTCGTCCTGGTTGCCTATAGCATTTATAATATGTTTGTCCCTCCGGTGAGATAACAATGCATTTCCTCTGGAGATTGCTGAATGTTTGTATCGCTTTCCAGCTCATCTTCTCAAGTAGATCCCACAATGAATGAAGCACATACCGAAAATTACAGTATATGCGATTTTATAGCCCAGAAGTTTAAATGGCAAGATATTTATTACAGTTTATGGGCTATAGATGGAAAATCTCATATTTTTTGCTTTTTTAGGAGGAATTCAGTGTACCGTGTTTAAATAATTTAACTTTCATAATGCAAAGCTCCTGATTTGTCCAATTGGGCTGACTGCTGTTAATTACTTTGAATACATTGTTTTAGCTGTAGTATAAAGTCCTGTGGGCTCTTTAGAGATCCCATTGTGGAGATGCGATTTGGATACGTAGTGCCAGCTCTCTGCATGGAACCAGATCATCTCTCTCCAGCGTGGCACAGCTCCATCAGCCAGGTGGTGTGCAGGAGAAAGGGGTCTTCATCTGTTGCCAGCCAGAGAGCTTGTCAGCTTCACAGGTTTTGGAGGGTGTTGGCAGAGCTAGGTGTGCATATGTGTGTATATATATAGATGGAGAGAGAAGTAGAAAGTTAAAGAAAAGGAGGAGGAAACCCATATGTCAAGCGTCTTGTTCTGCCACCAGCAGGCAGCATGTCATATATTATGAGGGCACAGCGCTTCGGTCAGACGAGAAATGTTCTGGTAAGCAGAAACTGGCTTTTGGCCCAGTATGTGTGGGAGGGAATGAATTTCCACAGAGAGCTTTTGCAGCCTGTTTATATACGGTACTTTTACGGCCAAGGTGATGAGTTATGAATGTACAGTAATATTTCTCCCATGATGAAGCCGGAGCTGCCGTGATTTATGCCGACAGAATCCTCGCACTTTAAATGATAGATGAAAGCGAAGCGATGTGTGACGGCTCATTGGTGGTTTATTACTTTTTAAATGATGCTTAGTCGAGACGCAGTGTTTTTGGTATCGCCTCGCTTTATCATTTTTTCAGGGCTAGTGGGGGTTTATGGGAAAGTTTCTGTCATCTGGAGCTTCTAATGAAAGTTTGCAGCATCAGCTCTGGTTTTTAAAGGGAACAGGTGAGGGCAACAGCTGTCCGGTGGAAGGCTGGGACTGAACTGGTGAAAGGATGATGACACGACCCTTATTCTTTGTTGTGATTCCCTGTAAGGGTGGGTAACTTTCACACCCTTTCAAAGTAATCTTGAATCTATCAATTTGTGGACACCAGTCTAAATTTTCCATTCTCATACCATAGTTCTTGTGAATTCCTTTTCTCATAGGTCACTCCGCAGTGCGCACCTCCAGGGTTTAAGCTAGAGACGCCCTCACAGATAAGCCTATTTATGCGAAGCCCCCCAAGTCCAGGACAGAACTAAAGTAATAGTGGCTTATGTTCTGCAGGGCATGCTGTCCCCCTCTGGGCCGCCTGCCCTCAGGGCTATTAACCTTATTGCTTTGGATCAAAACTTCATGTGGGTGCTGAAGAGCGGCTTGCAGTAGTCCAGCATGAAACTCTTCAACATAAATTGAATATGAAAGCATTGTAAAAGAGCATTGTAAAGCTTTTTAATTAAATTTGAGCAAAGTCTTTTAGCGCTAATGCACCGGCACACCCAGATACAGCTATAAAAACTTCATGAATCGGATTTCTGCGATCCGTCTTCCCGTTTCATCACGACTCCAAGGGCCATTTCAGTCTCACAAAACTTTGGCTAGACTTTGATGAGATGCATCTACAAAGTGGATTTATTATTACTCGGCTTCAGTTGTGAATATGTGAGTTGTTAATCTCCCCGAAAGTATTGCAGAGAAGATGTGCCAAGTTGCTTCTCTGTCCTCACCAATTTCAGCAAATGTGCATTAACCACCAAATCTGACCTAGTGATGACATTGTCATTTTACCAAACGTGCATGTGGATCAGGCTTCGAGCTTCTGTGTGTGTCCATCTGTGTGCGTCCATGCTGCAATGATGAGATCACTTAGCCTGCCGAACTCTAGGGGTCAGGGAGACTGCTGACAGGACGGGCTCGCTCAGACGTGGTGTGACACGTCCCCTTATGTCCCCTTAGCTATTTAACTCTCTCGGTACTTAGTGAATTAATTAAAACAAACCACCTGTAATAGATCAGGCATGAGAACATATGGCCACCCTGGAGAGAGAGACTGAGAGAGAGAGAGAGAGAGAGAGAGAGGAAGAGAGGCGCAGCAAAGATACTCATAAAAACTGGATTGGGTATAGAGATTAAAGCAATGTGCCATGAGAGGATTTTAATGGTTAAGAGCCCTTCTTAGACAGACCCAGAGCAGCAAATGCACTATGATGAAAGACGCAAGTGGTGTGTTCTATTATTAATAATTATCTGAATAAACAATTCTTCTGCCGTGTAATGCGTCTCATTTTCCTAACTGCAGGTTGTTTGTGGTTGCTAGGCAACATGGGCATCTTGATGCATTAATGTGCTAGGTGTGTGTTTCTAATCATGCTTCTTCGGACATGGGTCATTTGATCCGAATCTGTTTTGTAAAATTTAGAAGATAGAGGGGAATTCAGCAGGAAAGAGGGGTGAGATAGTTTTGCTAAGTAAGCAACAGGTGGTGATGGGAGTTTAGATTTAATCCCGCCTCCACTAAGCCTAATGGCTGGGGTACATCTGTGTGCCTTTGTGTAGTCAGGGTTATGACCAGAGCAGGCGGGACACAAAGAACAATACCAGAGCCCACCTCTGACACCCTTCGATGCCGCTGTCCATTTGCAATAGTTAACATGATATGTGACATGATACAATTGTAATCTATTTTATTTGTTTCCATAACTACACTATGGTTCAAGAATAGAAGAAAATTGATTTAAACACTGAGATTCTGAAATTAATATGTCTGTGTAGTCATAGCCCTCAGAATGCAGTTGTTTTTACTATGTCCATGCTTAAATTAGTTGGTGGTTCTTGCTATGGCAGTCATTGAGAGGCAATAAAAAACACATAAAAGTAGAGGCAATAGGGGACCAGATTATCATAAAAACCTGTGGTAGAATTTTTTAAATCTGCAACCACTCAGAACACCTTAGCAAACCAACAATTTTATTTTTGGTGGCGAGTATTGCACAAACAAGCTTGACTGTCAGATTTTTCAACATGTTATTTGTAATCATTGCTGTTGACTTGTAAAGTGCCCATTATGTTCTATTTTTAAGCGTCCTAATATTGTATTTGAGTTCCCAACAACAGGTTTAAATGCATCCAAGGTAAAAAAAAACGCTGTAATTTTCTCAAAATATGCATTTAATATCACCCCATTTCTCAAAGATCTCTAAACGGTTCCCTCCAAGCAGTTCGAAATTCAGTTTCTTTAAACCACTCCCTTCCACAAGCCCACTGTGCTACTATTGGTCAGCTACCCCAGTCTGTTGTGATTGGTCTTTCCGCATAGACACACAACTACATTTCAGCTCTTGGAGGCTTATTAGTAATTTACACAAAGATTAATAGTACACAGAGATACTAAGGTTACAAAAATGGCATCGATTTGTGTTATAAAGATTATGACACTTATGTAAGCGAAAGGACCCACAGCTAAACAGTAAACACAGCACAGTAAAGCAACGTTAATGCGTTAGCCGCAATGTTAACGTGACTGACTTATGAAACATTACAGCATATAAACGAAATCTATACTCATCCTTTATCATGAATGCAAGAAATAAAAATGACAGACACTCTACATTAAACGACACATTTTTACCCTTATGTAAGCGAACTGGACCCACAGCTAAACAGAAAAATATTGTAACTGTTAAATGTGTTAGCTGCAATGCTAACGTGACAGACTCATGAAACATTACATCTTATAAACGAAATCTATACTCATCCTTTATCATGAATCCAAGTAATAAAAACGACAGACACTCGACACATGTTTAGACAACAATGGACTTACTGCTGTGCAATCGTGGGGAAAATATTTTTATCCGCTGGTTCTTTACATCATCATCCTTTGGGTTTGGAACTACATGCTTGATTTTGCAGCACAGAACACAGCGTCTGCGCCACAGGATGTAAACACAAACTATCAGAAGTGTTTGTGGGCAGGTCAGAGTGTTTCTGTTTCGCGGGCAGGCGGGGATTATGCAGATGTATTCATTTGTGACGTGTAAAGGTTACACTCAAAAGACTCTATAACGAAAAGACTAGTTAGGGCGGTTTGGAGTCGACTCCTTATTTTGGGAGACAATAATTTATCATGGATTTTTGATTAACAACTTTGTAGATCTTTAACATTGAAGGAAAGCTAGGTTACCCACTGAAATACAGTCAATTTGAGGACATCCAGGTAACATGCTCTTTAAGAGAGTCTGACCTCCGTCGAGAGAGTTTAATCCCATAACAGAAATTGTAAAATTCTAATGATCGGTTTTATTAAATCGTTAGATGAGTTTACGATGAGTCGTAGATTTCTAAAATGCAGATTGTCAGACATAAACTTCAGCCTTGTTTTTCAAATACCCATAAATGAGAGCGAACGCCTCAGGTTTTGTTATTGCGGAGTAAAAAAATAGCATTTAGCATTAACCTCGAGTCAGTAAGCCCGTTTAAGGTTGTGATTGATGGCAACCGGTTGCCGTGGATGTGAAATTGTTTTCCTACTGCGGCATATGTGAATGTACACGCTTCAGAACTCAAAGAGTTTGTGCAGCCACCGGCTCTGGGATCGAATGATTGATTGCTTCGTTCTCGTTGGCATTGCCAGCTGGCATCGGGGAAAGGGAGGGGGCAACGGGCCAGGATATTGGTCTGTGTTTAGAACGTAGGACAGCAGGGACCCACACACACACCACCGGCAATACAGCTTAAGCTATTACATTTCCTTTGGCCTGTAATTTAAATCCTCATTTGGTATTTAATATTCCCAATGTTTTCTCATTTGGACAGAAACCAGTTGCTATTCATTCTCAGCTTTTTATTCTGACACAATTCTGGCTGGCTTGTACTTTCCCGTACTTTTTCAAATTCAAGTGCGGGAAACCGACGATCAACAAAAAATGACATCTCAATTCCATCAAACAATGTAAACCGATCACGTTCCCGAGCCAATCTAATCAAAATCCATCCCGGAGATGGCCCGTCTTAGTTTCAATCTCAGAATGTTTTGAAAACATCCGATGCTCTTTCCCGTCATATTTAGGCTTGCGGATCCACCTTGAAGGATCAGATTCACCTTGAAGGATCAGAGGATTTGGGATGAACGAGAATCCCTCCCCAAACCGCTGCGAGGTAAAGCTTCAACGTCAGGTCTTATCCTGAGACCTGTCCTGCTGATGTTCTCGGACTCATCACGCTGAGCGCTCTCAGGAGCCGACTGCTCGGCCGGGTTTGATCCACGTCTCTTGTAATTTCAGCTACATGTGTGCTATTGTAGAGGAGGCTCGGACTCCCTTCGATTCCTGCGGTCTTTGAGAATCCATTAAATAAGTAACATCTTTGCTGGTGGCACACTGATAATTTTAGACATTCTTTGTATGATTGTCAAGTTCCATTTACAAGCCCTTACTTGCCATTCCGGTGTTTTTCCTTGACAGCGTGAAAGCTTTTTACATCTGCTTCAGGTTTCCCGCTGTATCGCGCCGGCAATCCGCATTTGTGTTTTTTGTTGTAGTACATTAATTAGTCTTTAGTTTTATTCACACTTGTGTTCCACACAGCACCTTTCCTAAAATCAATTATTTTATTTTGCAGCAGTTTTTCTACCTAGAGCATATCCTCAGGCAAGCCACTGAAATGAATTGGCTGTGTTTACTGAATAAAATGCTTTTTTTTCCACAGTTGCCAGCAGTGCTTGCAATGCTACTTTTTTTGTATTCCTAGCAATAATTAAGAAGCGTGTGGCCTTTTGTGCGATCGAAAAGTACACAAACCCATTATGTGGCTGAAATTGGAGGTTCAGAAGGGATAAATTACAATAATATGGAACGGAAGGGCACTTTAGCTTTGAGTACGTTTCTTCTGCATCACAAGTCTATGTTCACATTACATTATTCAGGCTTTGTTAACATGTATTTGAGGTCTCAATTGTTGTAATGAAGTCTTGAGATCACAATTGTTGTAAATAGTCAAAAGTGCATAAAATAGTACATGGTTGGTTTTGGACAGTTGGTCGTTCCTGTTTCCCCATATGGTTCTGGATCAGTACCCGGTGACGTTTCATTAGGTGAAACTAGGACAATGATGGACAAAGACATACAGTGCGGTTCTGTCCTCTCATTAACCGTGCATAAAAGTGCAGCCCATTACTAGATTAAAGTAATCCTCTTTCTTTCCAAAGACCATGTCTCTATTAGCCTCCACCGCGGCCGGCCACACGCGCCGGATTAGACCACATCACTAATGGATTTATTGTTGTCTGTATCTGCATACAAAAAGACCAGCTCCTGGGGGTGCCCGGGGGTCTCCTCCTGGATGTGCCATCAATACGGAGGCCTCTCTTGTTCTTCCCCTCCATCACCCCCTTATCTCCTCTACTTTTGTTCTCCACTCAGGCATTTATAGGCCAGCGCTCTGTCCAGGAGCGCAGGGCCGGTAACGGTTTACACACGCAACGCTACCAAGCACTGAATAATAATGAGCTTACAGTCGGGTGAAGATATAAGACAGTTAGCCACCCACAGAGCAGCCCTGTTGCCTTCAAAAACACTCGATTGAAGCGGTTTAGTAGCGTCTGTTGTTGCTGAAACGCTCCGTAATACAATAATGGGGACATAAGGGAAGGTTATGCAGAGGGTTTTGATACTGGGCTCTTATTAGGCATTACAAACGAAAACTTGTTTGATTTAGTTTGGTTTATTTGTTGGATAATTTATTCAAAAAACGTTGGAGTAACAAGTAATACTGCACAATGTATTGAAATTATAGAAATATTGCAAATGGTCAGATTGCGAATTGTATATTGTAATGGTTTGCAAAAACATGGTCAGGTATTTTTTCCTGCAACAGTAAAACATGGATGTTGATGGATTTTTTCTTTGTCCAGAAAAAATGTGACATGTATGTTCTTTATATTAAAATATATACAAAACTGAAAATGATCAAAGAAAATATTAACAAGATGCGCTACTGCCCTTACAATGAATGGGGAGTAATGCAACGCTCAATATGGCTGCTCTAGCGAAAAAAAGCTTTGCCTTCCAGTAAAAAGATCCAATCGTCAATTGATAAAGACTGATGATTTTCTGGGGCGGGGCTCTTGTGAGGCGCTTGCTAGCCTATGTACATGCGCTGTTGCTGAAGTGACTTCGAAAAAGGTGATTTTTTGCACAATTTAAGCTTAGCAAACCAAAGTTATGTTACGGAACATATAATGTTTAATCATTGATCGGAAATATGCTATTTAATTGTGATTTGCCAGCGATTTTAGAAATACCCACTATTCAATGAGATAGGACTGTTGACTTGCTATTACGTAAATAGCTGCCCAGAGGCGTTGCATGGCCGCCAAGTGGCACGACTTCCGTAAACTGACTTTAAACGAAACAAAACACTATTGTATCGCGCATCACTTTTTTCTATATCGTGCAGCCATAGTAACAAATGTTTTGATATGGGGCTTTCATTTTTGAGTACAGCTTCAAACAATGAAGACAAAACATTATTCCAATTAGTCAAGATTCTGACACAACAGTGTAGTGATGTAAACTTACCCACAATGCATTGCAAAATGTTCAACTGTGGCAGTATGTTTCAAAACAAGTGTTTGGTATGTTGTTTTTTACCTAAAGTGCCAGTGATGACTTGAGATTTGTCAAGAAAGTACGTGTTTGTGTACGTGGTATGTCCTGAGTGGCAGGCTGTCACACTCTTGAAAGGGTGTGAAGATTAACCTCCCATCAAGCACCAGACAAGAGAGATTGAGTTAAAAAGCTTGTGTATGAACTTCCAGCAAAGGTTTAAAAACCTGTCAAACAATCTGAGAATAAGATTTAGAAAGAAATACGATATGCGATGCATATCAACCATTCAGATATTTACAAAACCAATTACTGAATCTTTTATCAGACACACAGGTGTACATCTAAGAAGATTTCAAATGACTCAATTTGCCCCTTGATGGTGTCCGTTTCTTCGTTGGGCCTCTGCGTAAAAAACGACTTCTCTGTCATTTAAATGAGGCTGGCTTTCCCCGATGCAGCTAGCGTGGGCCGCCGCAGGCAGCCGCTGGTGGGACAATGATTAACAGTGAACAGGGTGGATGTTGGAGTCGATCCTTTGGCTCTGTGCCTCTGGATCCCACCGTGCTCCAAGTCCCCTCCTCCCACCCTGGATAATGACACCCGGCTCCATCGCCGCACATGCGGCCTTCCCTGTAAAGAACACTCATTTATAACTTCAATTTGTCGGCCTGACACAGAGAGGGCTGAAAGGTTTTGGGGAAGACCAGACGGGTCTGTTTACGACCAGTTAAGGGCCCTGAAATGATGCTTCTTGGCAGCATCTCATCTGTCTTTGCTTGCTTCATATCAGATGCATATCGTTTCATCAGACAGGATAGCGGTGGTGGGGTTTTTGAGTCGTAAAATCATGAAATATCACTGCTATTTCACCGTGCCACTGCAGTCAGGTGTTTATGAGCGCTGTAAAGCAGACTGGCCCAGAACATGCAACCAAAATGCTGCAGTGATACAAATACTGTTTGTTTACTTACTTATTTGCTTGATTTCTAGCTTGTTTGTTTCTATAATTTCTATATATTATTACATTACTTTGTTTCCTCCTTTCGTTAGTTAGTACTTTTTCCCCCTAGATTTTGCTGTTTTTTGTAATTGAACAAATAGACCCACAGTATAGACTGATTTGACTCCGCTGTCATGTTGAAATCGAAAACGAGGTAGAGTTTCCGGTTTTCTTCCCACCTCTGCCTCGGCAGTGTGAAATCAGTCTATTTTGTTATTTCCAAAATGTAATCTATTTACATGACGAATGTAAAGTAAAATTGGTCAACAGGTCATTTAGTATTATTAATAAATATATAAAATGTTACATAACAGATAAAAACTGGAATATATCCACATTGTATTTGTATTACTTTTTTTGGCATTTTTACCCTAAAACCTGGTTAATTTCTCATCTGATTTAATACTGTTATATATAAACAACTTATTTTTTAAATTTTCCTCTAAAGTAATTTGTCAAGTGCTATCTATATATGTTCTGTAATTAAATGTATTGGTTTGGAATTACCTCTTTATCTGTAATATTTGCGATTTAGCTCTAAGCCTTGTCACATTTTTTGGGCCTGTTTCAGAGCATTCCTCCCACTATGCGGAAATTATTTTTCATGCACGGTCACCACATCAGCGCACCCAGATGCTTTTCATAAATCAGCTGCGAGAGGAGGGAAAGAGCGAGAGATCCCAGCTGTTCCGTTGTAACGGGACTCAGGTGACGGCCAAGCAGCAGTGACAGCGTCTAAATGAGTGTCCGGACGAAGACAAACACGCACATGCTAATGCCGCCGCAAACAAAAGCCCAGAGAAAACGTAAAAAAGTGAGTCCGAGTATAGAGGTAGCACTGCTGATTTCCCACTGTCCCCAAGGCAATATCAATCTGGGCTTCTGCCCTGAGCCTGCACCAGGTTCATTATGTCTAGAGAGGCCTCTTTGATCCTACCGGGGTTTGGGATGATGTGTTTGAGCATGGAGGAGATGGTAGCTGGTGGGGGTGGGGGAGAAGGACAGATGTCCAAGCTGCACGTGCCTCAAGCATCAAATCGACCCCCACAACTCCCCTGTTACCTCTCCACCCCGCTCACCTCCCTCTGACTTCTGCTAGGAGTCAGCCCAGCCCGCGGATCCATCGGCTGCAACAGATGTGTTCGGCATCGGGCCGAGCTGATGCTGATGTGAACGGAAGAAGGTTATGGGGTTATAAGGCCTCTGAAATTCAACCTCCTCCAAGCTGCTTTGGCATCTCATAGCCAGAAGATATGAAACTTGATCTAGATCCTCTTATCCTGTGAAGTGTCGTTGATGGTCGGGAAAGATTAGGCTTTAAATTCCTCAAAATGTCAAGTTCTTTGGGGTTTTTTCCGTATGCTATTGTTTGATGAGTTCCTTACAGTTGTGGCCCAGCTTGGCTTATTGTTTCCTACTGTAGCTGACTGCAGGACAAAGGTGTGGACACATCCATCCCGAGATCGGGAAGAAGATATTGAGATGTCTCTTTCATGTGGTCCACGGACAGGTGCCTTCAAGAGAAGCGCTCTTACAAAGCTGCTGTAATTATGTTGACTCCACAAGGGAACCCTTAGCGGTGACAACAGATTACTGCAGAGAGGAAATCACTCACACTTTGACACCACAAGAACCTCTTAACTATCCTGCCATAGCATTTTTCGCATATACAGTACTTGGTTGCCCATGAGGACATTCTTTTAGAGCATCTGCTTTGTTATTGGGATAGTTTACTCAAAAATAAAAAATGTTGTCATCGTATATTCACTATCATGTTGTTTAAAACATGGATGACTTTCTTTATTCTCAATCACATAAAAAGATGTTTTGAGAAAAGTCTTGGTGGTTTTGGTCGCCGTACAATGAAAGTCAATGGGAGCCAGTGTTGTTTTGTTACCAATGTTCTTCATAATATGTTCTTTTGTGTAGATCACCGACAGTCATATATGTTTGAAATGACAAGTAAATATTGAAAAACATTTAATGTTTGTGTGAACTATTCCTTCATTTTTTAAATAGAACAAATGGTGAATGTTAACAGTGATGTATATGCTGCACATTTGACTTATTTAGTGGCTTTAACATATATTGACATTATTAGGTTACCCACACACAGAAAGTCACTTCGATTAGAAGCATATTTTAGTTTTTACAGTAAAGAAAAAATTAATCAGACTAAATTTAAATGGGTTAAAAATAAACTATAATGTATCCATAGAATTTTTCTGTGCATTCTTTTCTTTTAAATAGCTTATTCTCTCCCTACATCCTACATCCACGACATATGGATTGTTAGAAGGTCCCTGGGGTTTTTTTTTAGTGCTGGTGGGTGTCTTGTCTGAGTGGAATGCTTTTCCCTTTCTCTGGCTCAGGTCTGCCCTGGTCTGAGATGGTCAGGGGTGGTCCTTTGTGGATAAGTGGACGTCCAGAGGCCTGAAGGATAAATGTGGCCATTTAAAGCAGATGAGAGGGTTGAGAAGCCTAAAGCTCTCCATATGTTCACGCACGCACACGCACGCGCTCACACGCACGCATGCACACACACACATAGTGATTAGCATTATACATCATCAATCAGAGAAATCAATAGCCTTCCGGTCAACTGCCACCTGTTCACATGATTATGATTGCTAAACCTTCATTGCTTGAATCTGAATGAACCAATGGCGTAAAGTTCGAGTAAAATCATAAACATGTACATTTATTCAATTCAACAACCTTTTTATTAGAACATGCAAACTTATGTCCTTAGCGTTAGGCAAGCAAAACAAGTAACATGCATTATTAAGCATATCCGAGTATATGTCAGTGCACCCTAAATCAAATTCAGATCGGAGGGAGTGGTGCAGATTTTTAATATCGAGTTGAGGATTAGAGCTTGTAAAACTGATATTGACATGCTTCGCGATTTTCTGACCCGATTGTAATAAGATTAATGCCTCGCGATGATCATGTACGGAGATTACAGCCAGTGTTTGCTCTCATGAAACTTCAGCCCGAGCTTCTGTATGCAGGACTCTGTACGTGTGACAGGTCATTTCACGCGGAGAGGACAGATTGACAGATGACCAACTTGAACGCTGAAAGCAGCCACAGGATCGTAAACCTTTTATCACGTAGAGAGAACTGTTTGTCATTCGCCATACATTTGAATATTAGATTTTATTTATGAGTGTTCATAAAACATCCAAGCTCTCAGGGAACAAAATAACATCCTCTTGATCACGCTTGACGAACACGCTTAGACGATAAAGCTTCTCATTAGATGGCCTTGACTGCTCAGTGGATGCCTTTCTGTGTTTGGTGTAGAAATACATGCTTTGATTTAGAAGTTTCGGAAAGGTGGTCTACTAGTAAGCAGTTTGGCTCATAGGAAGGAAAACTCACAGATCTCTATTATTTCAGGTGGTCCTCTATGACTTCTATAGGAGATTAAACGAAGCCTTCTGTTTCTCAGATGTTTCTGCTTAAAAAAGGTATCGGCCTGTATTTTCACACCTGTCGTCTTTAGAGTTTCAGAAGAGACCTCAGCATGTTGCAATCTGATTCCAGACTTTGGTATGTTGACAAATATGAGGTTTTAATTCAATAGGAAAACATTTTGAAATATGAAACATTATTTTGATAGCTCTGTACTTATCCTGTATGTCAACAATCGTCTCATCTGTGTCTATTTCCATTCAATGTTTAGAAGAAACATCAAAAAACTAGAAGGGACAGTTTACCCAAAAATGAAAATTCTGTCATCATTTACTCACTCTCAAGTTGTCCCAACTGTTTGTAACCAAACAACTCTGGGACACCATTGACTACCATAGTAGGAATAAAAACTACTATGGTAGTCAATGGTGCCCCAGAACGGTTTGGTTTCCCATATTCTTCATAACATCTTTTGTGATCAACAGAACAACAAAATGTACACATTTTGGAACAACATGAGAATTTTTATTTTTAGGTGATCTGTCACTTTAAGCAGAACTACCTTTGCTCATGAAACCTGTGGGTTAAGTTGTTCAGCGAACTTATGCGTATCTCGGCAATGCAAACTGTCTGTTATACTGAAAAAGACCTCAAACAGACCTCCAAAAGTCTCCGAATTGATTTTATGAATCTCTTCGCCTGCCTCTCAGTGACTCAAACAAACAGACTTATTACTTTATAGACAGCTGCAACGGGTGCAAGTGAAAGCCCCCAGCAGAGACATACCAGTGTTTTAAGGCATTGCTTACAATGTCAAAGATCCGACTTTAAAATTAATGAAGGACTGGGGATAAGGAATTGATTTTGGAGAGGGGAAAGGTTGCGAGTCGGGGGATTCATTAGCCGTGCCCCACAGAATGCGGCTCTGGTGGCAGGAGAGAGGCGTAATTGAAGTGGACTGCAGTGCTCATGGGTAGGATTACACCGACTTTGTTTTCAGAGAGAGACCGAAAGATGGTAAGGAGGAGAACGAGAGGGGATTTCCCTCGGGCCGACGCTAGGGGGTCAAAGGTCATAGTCTTAATCCCTCATCCCCAGGGTTTATGGGTAATTGGCAGAGTCTAATCAGGTTCAGTAGTGCTTCTCTTGGACAGGTAGAGGATAAAAGTCTGGATTAGAACTAGTTTGAAATTATACCTTTTCACACCTGTTTGTGTCATTTGTACTTTGTTTTAGGTCTGTGGTGTGGGAGAAAGCAGAAGATTTTTGTGCATGTAGAGGTCTTCTGAGTGTTTTTGCAAGTTGCTATGTGGTTGCTAGGGTATTCTTAAAGCGATAGTTTACCCAAATACTGAAAATGCTTTCATCATTTACTCACCTCCATGTTATTCCAAACCTGTATGACTTTCTTTCTTCTGCAGAACACAAAAGATATTTTGAAGAACCAAAATAACATCGGTCCCCATTGACTTCCATTGTGTGGACACAAACTGTTGAGATTTTCAAGATGTTTCTCAATATCTTCATTTGTTTTCACAAAAGAAAGAGTCATATACAGGTTTTGATGAACATGACGGTAAATAAATGATGACATAATTTTTATTTATGGTCGAACTGTCCCTTTATGTGCAAGTCTATGGGATTTTTCAACAAGCAGGGTTATAGGTATCATTATTTCCGTAGCAAAAACACTGTTATGCACAAAAGTTTAATACTTAGGATAGGAAATTAAAAAATAGTTTTTTGGATCAAGGGAACTGGATCTAGTGTTGGCCTAACAGAGTAACATTTCCATAAGCCCACAGCACTTCGTTCTCTTCATTTCTATTTGTATGGGAATGAATGTGGAAATTAATTTGTTGAAAGCTCTTATACAGTTTGTTTCAGTAGCGGTTCACGGGGTTAATTAAAGCTGCAGGTAGGGTCAGAGAATCCCAAATAGATTTAACTGACGCCAAGAGACCTGCTGGCTAAAACCTTGTCAAGCTGCTTATAAGACTTGTTTTGAAAGTGTTGTTGTTGGCATTTAATAAAACAATAAGCCACAAGGGCCTATTATTTAAAGTAGCGCGAGGTAGCAAGATTATTAAAAGGTTAAGTGTTTATAATAACCCTCTGGAAAAATGAGTAAAAAAATCAGTGCACTACAAGAAGCTGTCAAATGCATAAATATAAACATAGCTTCTGTTTATTGTGATTTTTTGATGCTGACATCGCAATTATACCCATGTTTGTCAAGCCTGGATAGCTCCATCATTCACCACGACTTCCTCGTGAACTGTAATGATGTATATTCAAGAAGACGCCGCAACATCGCATACATTTAAAGGGGCGGATATGAAAACAGCAGCAGCTGACAGACTTCCATTAGAGGGGAATAAAGGGGCGGTCCAATAGCTAACTCCAATATCTGCCCGTTCTCTTGTCCTGCTTTGGATTCATCAACAACACATATATTCACTCACTCGCACGCTCTGGGAGCTTCATCCATCAAAGTGAAGTTTCCCGCCCCTGGCCCAATCACATCGCGGCGACATTAACGCAGTAATTTACACGTAATGACTTACATTATCATGCTAAAGTGAACTTGATTAACGTACGCCCACGTAAACATTCTACTTGCCTATTAATCCTCACCTATAATTAGTAGTCAAAAACTAATTTTATTCCAGCTGGTGCTTTTTTGTGTCTTTTGGTCTGTTTTGGTTATAATAAATCTTGCATTATATCGATCCATAGCACCTCCAAAGATTTGTGACTCTAATCTCGAGGAGCCGCCACAGAAACACTCCATCTGCTCGCCGACGTTTCCTCTGTTCGTCGGGAGGTATTAGGGGACCTTGAGATAACATCAAACTCTTATTGAGGTGCTCGCTAGCTGGCTGAAGGACAAGTGCAAGTGCAAGCCACAAACCTTGACTTCGCCGTCGATCTATTATCGGCGTGACAATGACAAATTTTTGCAGATGTGACTAATGTCTTTGTGTTTAGGGTAGTATTTATAAAACTCATGCATCTTTTATCGTGAAATGCTAATGCGTGCAGGCGATCGTCTGAAGGACGGAGGATGTTTTTCTTGAATTTGTTTTTAAGTGCAATATAGCTACAATAAAAGGACAGAACAATGTGACGTTTGCCTGAATCCTGGCTAGAATTGTGCATTAGGTATTTTTTTCTATTTGTATTATTAAAGTTCCAGTGAAATTAAAATGTACAATTCCTATTTTTTTTATGAAATTTTATTTCGTATTTTGTAAATAGCTTACCGATGTGGGTCATTCTCTTTATAAAATGTATGTGCCCTCATAATCTTCACTTAAAATCTGAAAATGCACTTCCGTCCTCTAGTTACTATCCCTCTAGTCTCAGCCTCAGACGTCACGTCCACGGGCCGTTGGCTAAACGTCTGATGCATACTTTTCTGGAAACACTTCGAAGTCGCCATCTGATTGTTTGAATTTCACAGGATTTCCGGGAAACGTGCGTGTCGCGTTCTTTAACAGTCCTTTAACGCTTAATTCTTTAAATTATGCGAGGTTCACTGCATAAACTTATAATCATTGTTGTTGCTGTTAACTTTTGACACGTTCGTGAATGTACACCGGTCTGTTACTGCGGGGACATTTCCATGCCTCTAAACACGACGCGGCACAAAACGAAACGTGATAGGTTGCTTTACCTGTCAGTCATATGGCCTCTTGGGCGGGCCTTGGCCAAAGAAATTGCCAAAAGCTTCCAGACCTTCAGTATGGCTACGCAAGTCTACTAACCCTCTCAAATCCATTAACTCGTCCCCCTCAACTGTCAGTCTGCTCCCAGTTCCATTTCAAAATGCAACGGTTGTTTTTATACATCCAATCAAATCTAAGTGAAAAAAGCCATGCCCACTATTTTTTCCTCATTTGAAATTTCATTTCACTTGGGAATGCGTCAGAATACAGAAGAAAAAACGATCGCAACTTCCGGTTCATGGGGACTTTAATGTTGACAGCATGTATTTACTGATGTGTTTTTATGAAGTGATTACCATGATTTTTTTTTAAATACAAAGCGACTGTGTATAGGTATGTTCGTTTTCAATATGTTCAGGTTTGAAAGCTCTGAAACCTTCCATTGCTGTCTGAAATGTAAAAACCAGTTAAGTTAGAAAAGGAATGATCAAACTGATTTAATATTCACCATTTTAACTTCATAATTTGTCTAATTTATTAATCATCATTAGTTTGATGTGCAAATTGCAGCTGTATAGCTCAACCTCACATCTTCAAAAATCTCCATTAACATTAGAAAGTAGAATGTTTAGGGCACTCATCTTGTCTGTTTCTGTTGAAGTTAAAACTTAAAAAAGGTCACCAAACGCTCAACCCTTCAAATTATTTGCATTCGTGAAGGTGCGCGAAGTGAGAGCGAGTGCATGAGAAAGACAGAAAGAGAGAAATTACTGCCTGCAGACTGTTATCACGACTCTGTCAGTTGTGTTGGCTCTAAAAATGTGGAGAGGTTCAGGTAAAACGTGAAGAAAAAAGTCAGTAAAAGAAAGAGAAGATGAGAAGAAGAAATATTGTCATGCGAGGGATATAAATTCCTATTGGGTAACGTACATTTAAGCATAAGACATACTGACCTGGGACTTGAACGGACTGCTGCATTCACAATATTGCTGATTAAAATGAACAAACCCACACTGATCCCAGAACAGTTTGCTCTGTGGAATAAAACATCTGCTCGGTCTGAAATTGCTGATTTATCAAGGTAACAAAATACAGTTGGAGTTAGCAAGCAGATTTTCTTCAGGCGATATTTAACGTCTGCTGCCTATTTCTGTGTTTACCTTTAGTCTATCTCCTCTAGCTATGAAGACATTTTTTAATTCCCTCCCTTTCTAAAACAGCTCTCCCATTTCAGTGGATTCATTTGGTGTCTGCGCATTGGATATTGTATTGCGAGTTCACTTTTGGAGCCGATCCAGTGCAATATCGAGAACCTTCCACTTCATATATCCTATCTGAACGCAACCCTTTGGCTCTGGGGCATAAACGCCAATTGGAAACATGTGGGTGAAGAGCGGTTTAGAGTGAACTGTGGGGTGGAGGCGCTGGTCAGATTAAAGTATTGGCGGTTGTATCTGATAAATTGCAATAAAATGGGAATCCAGATTGAGAGGTCAACTGATATCATCAGCCCCAAAGGGCCGGAGAGGTCGATTGAAGGATGTTTGCGCAGGTGGTTATTACTTGCGTTGCCGTGTGTGTACTTTGTGTCGTGTGACTGTCAAAGGTTGTCTTGGTTCGGTATGTTTGAGTCAGTTTAAGTATGTATCAATAACAGGAACTGTGTGATTTTTGTCGGTGTCTAACCGGTTTAATTATTCATAGTCATGTGTTAGAGGAATCGCTGCATTATTTATAAAGCCGACATGGACAGTGAGCAAATTAAGACTGGAGAGGTTGAACAGAAGAACAATGCATACAAATGACAGTAAACCACGAAAATCAAGAATACAAAATAAATACGTGGCAAAATGCTGTTTTGCAGCACACTAAAGTAAAGCTAAATTTATTATACGCCAGATTATTTGCACTGGTTCTCAAACCCAGTCTCTGATCATTTGGTATTTGCATGCATTCTCTTTCTGCAGTTCTCCGGGATGATTTTCGACAGACCCCCAGTGACGTGGTGGTTGCGGCAGGAGAGCCGGCAGTGATGGAGTGTATTCCTCCACGAGGCCACCCAGAACCAACCATCTCCTGGAAGAGGAACAACGTGAAAGTGAACGATAAGGACGAGAGGATAACAGTGAGTCTTAACCTTCTCTCTCGCTGCTTGTTCTCACCTGCACTACATTCACCTACCACATTTTTAATTTCTTCCCTTTTTCTCAATTCGGATTAAATCCAGATTTAATTCTGATTACTTATTTTCCCTAGTGTGCTATGCTTTGTTAGAATTTGTATAATTTCATCATAGTTTTGCAAAAAAAAACAGGTCCAGATTTTGAATGCATTTAGAAAAACAACCGAAAAAGTCACTCTACAAAACACTCCGTTTTTCTGTCTCTCATGATGGCTTTTATGCGTTACCCTCCTACTGTATGACTCTCTTATCATCCACTCAACTGAATGGGCTCTAACAGCACATTCTAAATGCATCAGTTTGGCCGTCATCTCTGTGTCAAGTGCTTCATAAACAGCCAGGCTCGATTTTGCTTTTGCATTTTCTGTTTTTCTAACCCGTTTGTCTTCAAGAGCCCATGAACCGTGTTCATAAAACATCACAGGATGCTTGTCTTCTCATGGAGATGAATTAGATTTTTAGTGTCCGCTTCTCTTGGATGTTTTATAAATGCATACCGCTGACATGTCTGTTTCACTGCCTGCTTCACCTCACAGATACGAGGCGGGAAGCTGATGATCTCGAATACACGGAAGAGCGACGCGGGAATGTACGTTTGCGTCGGCACTAATATGGTCGGAGAGAAAGACAGTGACCCTGCTGAGCTAGTAGTATTCGGTGGGTTTTCTCTATCAGTGTGTCTCTCACGTGCTCTTGTAATCGGTCTCACTCATGTGTCTCTGATACTCTCTCTCCCACAGAGCGGCCCATGTTTGTACGTAGGCCTGTGAATCAAGTGGTACTCGCGGATGACACAGTCGACTTTCAGTGTGAGGTTCAGGGAGACCCGACTCCAACCATACGCTGGAGGAAAGAGGAAGGAGAGCTGCCACGAGGAAGGTCAGGCACAAATTCCCCAGTTAGATTTTGCTGAAATAGCAATTTCTAGTTCATAGACTCAATGAAGCCACAGACATGATCTGCAAGAACAGCGGGGCCCAGTTTATAACACAAAAACTGTGTTTCATCTCAGGTTTGAGATCCGTGCCGACAACATTCTGCGTCTGACTCAAGTGAAGGCTGAAGATGAAGGCGCATACACCTGTTTATCAGAAAACAGCGTGGGCAAAGCGGAAGCATCCGGAACGCTTCAAGTCCACGGTGAGTTACAGACACAGATGCTGCTTAGCGCAGTAATTCTTTCTTAAACGCGCACATGCATGCACTAAACATCTGACAGCTTTGATAATAATTCTATTATATTTTCTTTACTGACTTTTGCATCTTTCTCACACACTTAACCAAGTCTGGAGTCTGTTAGCCAGAGCTTGTGCGCTCTCATGCTGGCCTTGCATTTCCCTGATTACAGGAGAGAAGTGCTATGGCAACAGTCATTTATTTAAAGCTGCCAGATACAATTAACATAATTCCATCTGGTTGCAGGCACATCCTGCTCCATAAAACATGACTGTGTGCTCGGGAACACGTGCGCGTTAAGAATATTCTACACACTTAATAGATGTTTATAGTGGCACAGTTGCTGTGAACGATTTTACCTGACAGTTTATGGAAGATGATTTATCGTGTGTGTGAAGAAGCTGAAATATTATTAGCACGGCGATGTGAAAACATTGTAGTGGCACTGCTTTCAGACTAAAGGAATTTTGTGGAATGAGTTTATCTGCTCACATCATGTTGGAATTACAATAATTATGAGTTTCCTGATAGTCAAACTAAATCTGTCAATCATATATTATATTATATATTCCTTGGACTTAGTTGGTAGAGCTTTGCGTTGCCTGCACAAAGGTCATGGGTTTGATTAGGGAACACACAAACTGATATAATCTTGCAAATGCACAAATTTTCAAAATACAATATATTAAATTATATTATTTGTGTCTTGGTATTTGTAAATCTAAAATAGTATAATTATGTACTGATATTTGTCAGCAACAACAAAGTCCATTTGGACACACAGGGTGCATTTGTCTATGAGTGTTAAAACTAATAAGTTGTCTGTAGAATTTCAAAGTTGTCATCTTGTCATTATGGTAGTTCCAACGTGTAAATGTGTCATTAACAAACGCGACACACTTTTATCACTTCCTCCTCATCACCTGTATTTCCTGTCACTGCCGCCCATTGTCGCTCCATCCCACACCAAACTTTCATTCATCACTCGGTCTCTTTCATTTTATTCTAAATGCAAATCAAAATCCACTCATTCAACTTCATCCATTTTTTGTCTCTCTTTCTCCATCTTACCTCCATTATAGCGGGTCCATCTCGTAAGTACTATTCCATTTCATCTCTCTGCATGCGTGTGGTTCAGATGTTTTGAGGAATATGATTGGTTGTGATGAGTTTAAGATATAGGCATGGCATCCCAAATCCTTAAACCCAAAAGTATTTTTTAGCAAGGATGCAAAGTGTTTCAGTCCAACTCACATTCATATATCCTGAGAAGTAAAACAGGATTTGCTGTTTAAAACGATACTGAAAATGCAGGTGTTTGATACTTCAGAGTCTTAGTGAGCTAAGGGTTGGTGGATTTTCTTTATCGAGGAGAATTACAAAAGGTCATACTACAGCAGAATAGGAATGACCCCTCTTCATTCACTTCACATTGAGGAAAGCTTGAACGAAGTACAGAGAGGCTGACAAAGAGAGAAGTAATGAGATTGGTTCTCAGCTTTTTTCTCCCAGGAGCCTGAAAAGTCTACTTTTAATCTCATGTTATCTCGTTGCTGTCTAGGAGAAACAACTGAGATCTCATTTTTTTTATTTTATTTTATATGGAGGCTAGTCAGTCTACTAGAACAGCTTCTTATTGTCAGACATCGGTGGAAACCACTTGGGTTTGGCATTGAAGCTTTGCAGAGTCACCAAGTCTACAATTGTTTTACCCTTAAAAGTCTTCACAAATAGCGTAAAACAAACACTCGCAGGCTTTTGCCTTTTCTGAAACCTTAAACTTCATACCACTTGCCTTGTTTTTCTTCAGAGAACTGACTTGAGGCAACGAAGTGCGTATGTGCGGAGTTCTGACCGAGAAGTAATTTCCAGACGTGTTATTTCTGTCAAGGAAAAACACAGAGATGGAAATGACTATATCTGATGCTGACTGAGCACATCAGTAATAGCCAGACAGACTTTGTAAAAGAAAGAACACGTTTTCATGCGGAAACAAGGGCGTTCTGCTTTTTGTAAGTGGATGAAAAGAAACAGTTCCCTGCAGGGATGTAGTTTTCTTACAATTCAGCGCATGTCTTCGGTGCTCTTCTTTTCTCTCTTTTTACTTGTGTCTTGAATAACTAACGTCTAATTGAAAGTTTCGGAAACTTTCCAAATTTCAGGTTACAAATTTTGAACGGTTTTTAGGAATCATAGCTGATGCAAAGTCTGTTGCACACAGTAGGTGCCAAAATAATGCTTGAGACTTAAGATTCTGTGTCATATTTTAGACATAATCTAGGCAGCATTCTACACAAATGTTAGAATGCTCAGCAAAATATGTTCATGTAATTTTGTGCCATGTGAGAGACTGTTAATACGTTTTCAGCCCATTGAAACTTCTAGCGCATTTTAGTTTCGAATGAGGTTTCAATTGGTTAAAATGGTGTTTTACATGCTAGCTCACTAAGATTTGTAGCAGAGCTATAGAATTCATTCTAGAACCCTGAGATGAATTACTGTGTCTTATTTTTATTCTAGAATAGTCAGAATACTCATCTTTGTTTTGTTTGAAATCTCAAAGACACTAAGGCAATCTTAAAAAAAAATACATTTAACATTGAATTACGTTGTTAAGACTTCATGACTTTCCCTTTTCTTATTGAGAATTGGTTATAAACAAAATTTGCAACGTGATAGCACCCTTTTTCTGAAAAATATTGTATAAATATAGTTTTATTAGTTTCCCAGAGACCTTAGGTGTAAACCATGAATAAATGCAACACATTTTACATGCTATGATTCTCTAAATGGTGTGCATAATATAGTGAAATGTTCCTGCCAGTTGTTTATTTATTTCTCCCAGTTGTTTATTTCAGTTTTATTGCCCAAAAACAACATTATCAGAATCAGTCACATTTCTGAAAAATCCATACATAATTTGTTCCACAACAGAGGTTAAACTTTCTGTTTGTGTAGTATCTGTGTACTAGAAAACGGCCGTGATTATTTTTACATGTACATTATTGGGGTCTCTGTGATGCCAAACATACAAACAGGAACATCAATATAAACAGAGCATGAAGGCTTAAGAAGTAAAGCTTAAATTGGCCAGCCTTCAGACAGACTTAGAAAAAAAGAATCTCTTTTTCCACTAAGGATAACAGATTTGTTTCATCATTCGCAGTGTCAAGTCATGAAATAATCCACAGCATGTGCTTCCTCATCTGTCCTCTTTGTTAGCACGTCTAAGAGCCGAGACAATACGGATGATATAATACCATGTAAGAGCGATTCACACCAGATTAATCCGGCTGCACTAGGACGCCTGCCTAACCACGCTCATTACAAGCCGTCCAAAAAAAGACGGGGAGAAAATTGGGTCCCCATTTCAAACCCTGACCTGACTGATCTTAGCCTATGCATATTGCTGTATCCTCAAGGGAGGAGTATTTAAAACGGCACAGACCCCGAGAAACACCATTTATGCAGATTACTGGCTCGTTTTGATTATGCGGTAAATGTTTTATGAATTTGCCAGATATTGCTGTACGGGAACCGCTGCTCAGCTAGGCATTGTAAACATATGCCCTGTATCGGTGTCGATAACCTACAGGCCTGTAAAGCGATTAATCGGTTACACTCTACAGACTGTATTAATTGCATGTAGGGGGTTTTAATTGCGACTCTGAGCGATGAAGCGTGGCCGTGCACGCTGACTGTCTACATCATCGGTCGACGTGACAACCGCCTGTCATTGCGGTCCCTTTGGGAATAGTCACAGCATTTGAAGATGCGTTTTTTGGGGGGTATGTTTTACAATTATACATTTGGTAAAGGGTTTTATCCGAAGCGATTTACGGTACATTACAAGGTATACATTTCATTATTAGTATGCGTGTTCACTGGGAATCGAACCCACCACCTTTGCTTTGATGACATCCTTTTCTACCAAATAAACTACAGGAACCGATTCAGTCAGATTTTGATGTATGAATGTTTGTGCATACATGTTCGCTCAACACTATAAAAGCATGTAAGTGTAACACACCGCGTTTGGGGGTCAAAAGTCTGTGAATAATTGTCAGCTTTACCACTTTTGTTCGTGTATGTGACACTTTTGACCTGTTACTAACCAGGCAGCCAGCCTGGCACCTTCACGCTCCTGTCTACTGCTATTCCATCAAACACACCATCTGTGCTTTTACAGAGAGATGATGTCCAGAATACACATATAGAGATCTCAACAGATGGCGTTCTATCTATAACTTGGAATAGTTTGTGAATATTGATTTAATGACTGTTTTTTATTTCTAACTTCATTTCGAAAAATAAACTAATTTATATGCATATCACAAATTTCATTTAAAGTTTTTAGATTAGATTAGTTTTGTCGGTCTTTTGTCTATTGAAATGTTTGTCTTTCAAAGATGTATTGTGAGTATTTTAAAGCGTTTTGTTTATTGCTTTCCTGTCATACCACGTTAGCATGTAAATGACGCCTCTGTTTCGCTTCTTTTTTTAAAACTCATGCTGTTCATGTAATGCTGTTTTAACTGGTAATTATTTAGCACAGCCCAGAGCACTTTCTCTCGGTGGCTTTCAGTTTTTGCTGCAACATGAAGTCATATTTTTAGAGTGAAATCCCTAGAGACGATGTGTGTGGCTTTCAGTGACAAAACATGTCATTTTTTTGTAGTTTATGGGTGACGGAGACTTCTCGCCCTCTTTCATACTTTGCATAAAGATGAACAATTTGACATGATGAAAAAGGTTCCTCATGGCTGATTTTAGTTAATAAAGTTACATACATTACTTACTTTTTCTTGACTTTTTCTGAACCGTAAAGAGACCATATTTGTAATGTTTCATATAATATTAGTATATATTAATATAATAGTATAATGTATTAATATAATATGTAATATCATATTCATTTTTAATCTCCTAAGAACCAAATAGCCCATCTATTGAACCTTGTATGGTATTGTATAGTTAGATGGTTGTCAAAGAACAATGCAAGAACCGTTTTTAAGAACACTGGAACAGTATGACATAAAATAGCCGGTGTTGCTGTGCGCTCTGTCAATATTTAATTCTTTGCATTAGCTCAGGTGAGAGCAAGATGGTCAATACAGGCTTGACGCCAGGGATGGTCGGAGGAACAGAGGATGGCTAGAATTTCTTCTCCAGTTTGAATTGAGGCCTCTCTTGTGTTCCAAATTATACAGACAAGGGATGTGTTTCAGATTTGACCTCTAGGGTCAGGCTTAAGGCTTTTGCTTAACCTCTGGACAGCAACCTTGTGACCCCTGCGGCCAGGCTCCCTATCGGGCCTTGTTCTGTTTCAGCATGCCGTCGCCTCCAAGCTGTGATGCAGCCTACGGTCTACGCCAGAGTCTACGAGAAAAGCCAGCAGGCAGGCAGGGAGCCAATCGGTAAATTGATCCGAGACAGATGCATTGATGCCAATTGCGTCTTTTGGATCGTTTTTGACTTTCTTAATAAAACCGGTGAAAAGAATTTCAGAGAGTTAGAGAGGTTCAAATATGATTGACTCGAAGACAGAATGGAGTGCAGTTTGTTATCGCACATTAGTAGGGACGTTACAAATGCCATGAAAAATTTAAGGTGAGCTAAAGGAGAAAGCCCTTTCTGAGGACAAATGTGTGTTGTCAGAGGCGGCGCGTCACTCTAATCGTGTGTGAAACAAAAAGAATTGCGAGGGAGTGGAAAAGAGGATGAGAAATCAATTAGCTGGTGAAGGTTAAAGGTGACAGCATTGCACGTCCACGGCGTCTGATAAAGGGCAATAGCACGGAAATAATCGATACCCATCAGCCCCAGCTGAGCTCCAACATGTGAAGGCTTATCATCAGTTTAGTTTGTATTCCATGCGTGATGCTAAATTTTCAATCCCCCCCACACACGACATCTATCACACTAATGTGGAAGTTTGTCCCTGATAAAGACCTGTTTACATCCAGAGCGACATAACAAAGTGAGATGAATCAAGTGCGTTTTTGAACAGAATTAGATTTGCATTTATTTAATTCAGAAAATTCCAATAGGGTTCCAAAACACTAATTCAACTTTGTTTTCAGATGTTTTTCGGGCAATGTAAACTAGGCTATAATGTTATAGCATGATATAGGTATACAACCACGGAAGAAATTAAGAAACCATTCCAAATTTTCATTTAAAGGAGTCATATTGCATGGCTAAAACGAATATTATTGTTTGTTTTAGATGTAATGCAATGTGTATACACCATTTAAAGTTTAAAAAACGTTGTATTTTCCACATACCATGCATGTTTGTATCTCCTCTTTGCCCCGCCTCTCTGAAACGCACAGATTTTTTACAAAGCTCATCGCTCTGAAAAGCGAGGTGTGCTATGATTGGCCAGTTCACCAGTGCGTAGTGATTGGTCAAATACTGCAAGCATTTCACGGAAATGTAACGCCTCTTACCATATTCGGAACATCAGGTTCCAAAGCAATTGTACTGACAGACGATACAATGAGATTTACAATTACGCCCACCTTAACTTTCATTTGTGCAATTTTACGTGTCTAATACATGCATGGGCAACTTATAACACACCAAAAACACAGAAATACACATACTTCCGCCATATGACCCCTTTAATCCGAATTTCTAGATGTATTGTGGTCATTCCAGTCCAGTGTCTGTTAAATTTCAACAAAATCAAACCTCAGAAGTGACATCCGACACATGATAAAAACTTTTGAACTTTTCCTAAATACATGTACAAATATGTGACATATGTAACATAATGAATATGAACTTCTTTGCAGTATTTGAGGTCTGAAAAAAATACAGAGCATCTTTTTGGTTATTTTGACCTCTTTCTCCGGTTTTCATTTTCTTCAAATAAATGCATATTAAAACAATATTTTTATTAGAAAATTTGGTAGAAATATTGTTAGTTCACAGAATGAAACAAAAATTTCCCTAAATACATACCTATAAATAGTAGATTTAGAAAAACTTTCAATTATTTCGAAATGGTCTCTTAATTTTTCTGAGGCTTTGTATCACAGTACATTGCATATTTTTGCACATTTACGTGAAAATTGACTTTGAATCTTTACAGACAGGGTAGAACCTGTGTTGGGTGTCATAATGGTGCTGACTAGAAAGATGGCTGCGGGGCAGATGAGACCAGCAGATTAGCATCCGTCAGAAAGAACCATTGATCAAACTCACACCAAGGGCAGGAGCCAAGCGTCCGCAGTGGAAAGAAAGCCAATGAAGTGTCATCAAAGAGATTAACAGAGAGAAAGTGAGGGAGAATGGATCCAGAAAAAGATCGACGGTCTGAACCCTTGGCCACCCAGTGATGCGCTTGGGATGTTGAGAGGTCCTTCTTTATAGCCAAACTCTCATTAGCGGACCGAAATTGTACATTAGTCCAGATGCTAATATATAAATGTAGATTTGCTCTCGGTACGCCCACACACGATAAGGGCTCTTCATCACTACATCAGATGTGCTATCTTGTGTTTAAAGTACCTCTTCGGGCGCAGAGGAGAAAAGACATCCATAATAATTGAGCTCTTTTCATCCATCTCTTTGTGTTCAGAACATACACTCAACCAATGTTTAGACCCCGTTGGGTTTAGGTAATGCACCCGTTTGGTATCTAAACAAAATGTATACACACCAGGAAACATAACATGGAGATTGTTGAGTGGGGATTAGTTAAGGTCATGGTTTTCGTGGGAAACCCAAATTGTTTATGAATTAGGTGTCAATGTTGGTTTTGTGTTACATAGGGTCCGTATATCACCTAGGACTTTATTTAAACAAGCTTCGTAGTTCACGCGACAATGTTTGCATGGGTGCACACTCACCCACGATTTTCTTTCCATGCACCCGTGGTGGGCTTAAAACATGGCACTATGGGTAATATCAGCAATGACAGTTTTACGCATGCCAGTGGTGGGCTTAAACTCACACAGTTTCCTTAAGAGGCTCAAGTTTAGACTAAACAATTCTAGACTGTATATATTTAGGATAAGCTTAAATGGAGTTTAGTACAATATTCAGGTTGTGTAGCTTTTGTTCATACATTTCTTTTCTCTTTTGCAGTTCCTCCTCAGATTGTGGTTCGTCCTCGGGATCAGATCTCTGCCCAGGGCCGTACTGTCACCTTTCTTTGTGGCACAAAGGGAAATCCCCCACCTGCCGTGTTCTGGCAGAAAGAAGGCAGTCAGGTAAGAGAAAAGAGCACCAACACACGCGGGTAGCCCTTGGAGTCAGTGTCAAAACACATCAAAGCATCTGCCCGAAACTTTCATGGACTTTCCTTGACAGCTGTTTTGTATCATGGGCCAACTTTTGAGTAGTGACCAAGTACACAAGTAAAAATAAGTTCTAAACAAAAGAAGTATTGTTTTGAATAGGAAGACCGTGTATTGTACCATACTCTTGTTTATGAATAGTTTTTAATACATTTCATGATTTTTCTATATTCTATAGGGATAGTTCACCACAGAAATCAATATGTTGTCGTCATTTACACTCATGTCCTTCCAAACCTGTGTGACTTGATATGATGATTTTTAGTTTTTGTGTAAACTCTTTCTTTAAATAAGAGCTGAGTGACAGTTTAAAGATTGTGATGCAGGAAAGGTGGCCATATAGCCTGGAAATCTGAAGGATTTATTTTTCATTATCCATCTGATCTCACATCGAGGATAGATTTCTCTGGGAGGTCTTTTCGTGTGTGTGTGTTATTCTGTTGTCATACAGAATCACGTTTGCAGACAAAAATGTTGTCTGTTATTTGAAAGAAAAGTGAATACTGATAATGCATAACTTGATATAAACATACATCAGTGTTTACACACATATCTAGTGAAACTGATACTTATGTAAAAGCTGTCAAACAATTAATCGAGAATAATCGCATCTAAAATAAAAGTTTGTGTTTACATAATATATGTCTGTGCACTGTGCATTTTAATTTGTATTTATACATGTGTATATTTTAGAAAAATATAAAAATAAAAATTAGAAATATAAATTATTGGTAAATATAAATAAAAAAATGAAGTATTTCCTAAACATGTTTATGTGTTTTTAAATACAAAATTAATATGCACAATACACATGCATTTTATGTAAACACAAACTTTATATTCTGGGTGCGATTAATCGTTTGGCAGCCCTAATGTAAATAAATGTATATATTTGTGTAGATGATTTTAGGAGGTAGCTGAAGTTTACATACAGTGATCACCATGCATTTTAATTTTATTGTTCAAATAAGTTACATGAAGAACCCGTACCATGTCAGGTGGACCACCTGCCAGTTTAGTTTAATGAGCATTATGCCTCTGGATCTTAAAGCATCACCGAGAGAGAAAGAGAGAGAAATAAAGAGAGAGGTAGAGTTGGGAGATAGACACGCAGAGACAGGGAAGGAGAAGGAACTCTGGGATTTCTGCCGGAGCTTGTGTGAGGGCGGGTCAGGGGAATAGAACTTCTCCCTGGGCCCAGTAAGAAGCTCTTGTCTCTATTAATAAACCAGAGCAAAAATGATAAAATAAGCCTCTGGTTGTTTCTAAAACACTCTGAGGAAGGAAGCCAATCTCTATATTCCTCCCTCCGTTTATTCCATTCCCAGCAGAATGTGTCACAGGCCAGAGGTGAGCGCATATCCGCTGTACTGCAGGTCGTGAACTGGTTAATCTGGTCTCTGTTCTTTGTTTTTGTTGGTGTGTGTGTGTGTGTGTGGTCGTTGACTGAGGTCAGCAGATATAGAACAGAACTAAAAGAGGTCTGGTCAGACCCAGAGGGCTGCGGTGAGGGGGCGGGAGAGGTTTGGATGGGGTCAGTGGATTATCCCAAAAATGAAACAGTGACACACACACTGGCCTAAGGGAACAATGGTGCAGCTGTCAGTGTTGTAGTCTCATCCAAGAGGAAGGCTCCTTATGATCCATGGCTCTTGTCTTTTGTATATCAGACCCCCTTTCCTCCCTTAAACACCAGCTGAGATGACACAGCTATTGTCTGGCACATGTGAGGACTCGGGAGTGATGTTTCATTCATATGAGCGCAAACTGGACAAGTCCCATAACTGTCCCATCAAAGTTCTTAAATGTTTATATTAGCATACTGATTATTTCAGGTCTCTTTTTTACATCTGTGTACAACAGTAATGCAACATTAAATCAATTAATTAAATCAATTAATTGCAATGAATGGATTCCAAAATAAATGTTTGTTTATTTAATATAAAGTATGCGTGGTGTGTATATTTAAATGTATATATAAATGCGCACACATACATTTGTGTATATATAACAAATATGTACATGCATATACATGTATATATATATATATATATAATGTTTAAATATAAATATATATTACTCATATTTCCTAAATATATATCTAAATGTATTCCTAAATATATATCTATATATGTATATATAGAGAGAAATTGTGAGAGGAAGCAAAAAGACGCAAGAGGCAGTGTGTTACAATGATGTTACCCTGGTAAAAGGGTTTGGTTGCTGTTTGCTGTTTATGGTTGGTACATTAGTGTAGATTTGTTTTGTTGAAAGTAAATGCAATAAACTGGTTAAGTATGCTGCTTTTTTGTATTCTAGTCACAACATTGACTTTGAATGTGATGTAATTATGTTTACAGCATTTGTTTCCACTATTTGTCATTCTGAACAGGTCCTGCTGTTCCCCAGCCAACCTCCATCACAATCAGGCCGTTTCTCTGTGTCGCTGAGTGGAGAGCTGACCATTACAGACGTGCACAGCGAGGATTCTGGGTACTACATATGCCAGGCCATCAGTGTGGCGGGCAGCATCTTAACAAAAGCTCTGCTAGAAGTGGAAAGCAGTGAGTGTCAAATTTTTTAACCAGCTAAAAAAACACTCACACATTTACAGTCACCCTCACTAGATCCTTCAAAACACCGGCTATGTGCTTTTATTGATATTCTAATATCAATCGAACCACATTAAAGGTCCAGAACTGTGCATGTAATTGAATTACTTCTGTGGGGCCTTATCACAAAGATTCGGCTAACGTTTTTATTTAACATTTGAACAAATTGCCGATTCGCCCTGTGTAGCCTTTTTGCTCTAAATCAAAAAGTCTTCAAAGCCTCTCCAAATTACCATTGCTGCCTTCCACAAACGAGAGAACAGCGGGAAGCGGTGCAGACGTAATCGGAAAGGACAGGGCGCAATCGCGCTATGCAAATAACCCCAAGAACATAATGCAGACTCCGTCATGCTCCCCTTTAACAAGATAAACTGTTTATGTGCACTCCCCGTGCATACCGAACTGTGCACCACGCGGACGAACCTTCGTCCAATATTAGCACCACCCCACCCTCACTCTGTACCACCAGCCTGCTTATAAAAAATAATCTTATTTCCCAGAATCCCCTGTCTCGCGTGGCCTTTAAGGTGGACGACCCTGACAGAGCGCCATCTGACTGATGTTTGCTGTAACGTTCTGATGCATAATAAAATTATCTACCGAAGGGCACGCATACTTATATACTGTATGCATGTGCTTCACAGGGTCACTGCATCAGTACCCAAGGACAAGGTTTTTATATGAATCTTGCGCCTTTGAGTTTCACATCTAGAAAAACAACCTGGTTTGAGTGATACAGCACTCATTTTCCTTTTTTGACCCCATGGACTTTCTCTTTTTTCTGCGGAGAGAAAATGTCAGAGATGCTGGCTGGTTTCCCTTGTTATTTAAAATGAGAACGCAGCGGTAACAGAATTGTCAATTATTCATCCATAGACCTTTTTCCAAGGTTTGGTCAATAGACAACACGCTTTCAGCTCCATTGCAACAAAAAATAAATTATTCATGCAAACACGGGCATGTTAGGCAATCACTTTAGTGTTCAGAAGGGACACAGTTGAAAGAAAGTCGAAACGGAAGAATGGAAGCTTGTAGCCCTAGTTATTCAGCATCGCCCTGTAAAATCCACAGTCACGCATTATGTGCCTGAGATACTTTGACTGATGATGTCACCTTTACAATTTATCAACCAGTAAATATTGTATCGCAAGCTGAATGCATGCAGTAAATCTATTTAATCATTTTGCAATGTGGTAAAGATGTTTGGAAAACAAAACCGGCACGTGAAATGATACCCAGAGGCTAGACATCTCATTAAAATAAATAATTCACTGATTCTTTCTGTTTAGCGCTGCATTCAGATAGCGGACTGTAATTCGAGTGCGTGAAACAAATGGCCAGTCAAACTGATTTGCACATTCAGTGAATTCAGTGATCTGTTTTTTTGCCTTGTGCCGATTGCGCAGATGAGCTCATCCATGCATTTCAAATGAAGTTTTAGGCATCATTAAATGAAAATAAATACACAGTTATGCACAGGTTTCTTGGAATATATGATGATATATTTTAACCTATATTTTATTCGATTTCATGATATGTTGGCCTCACTTCATAATGATCCTTCTGAATCTTACTTTGCATAATTCACAGTGTGTCTTTTTCAATGATCTCTTGAGTGTCGAGTGTATGAGATGGTGGTTACATGCTAATTTCACTCTCGTGGCCCACGCCTCTCCCATTCTCCCCCCCCCAGCCCCGTCTGACCGGATCCCTCCCATCATCCGCCAAGGCCCGGCCAATCAGACTCTCGCCCCAGGCTCCACCGCCCAATTGCAGTGTCACGTAATGGGGAACCCTCTTCCCAGCATCCAATGGGAGAGAGACGGACAGAGGATCCTGGGCAACGACGATCGCATTAGCCTAATGGAAAACGGCACTTTGCAAATCACAGCCCTGCAGGTACTTCAGTCGAGATTGTGTTTAAGTGTGTTTTTAGCACGGGCTGCTTTTATTCTCGAAAATGCTAATACCCATGGGGTATTAACATATGGTTATTTCAAATCGTGCCTTCTTTCGACACACGTCCCGTCATGGGGTGATCTCTGTTCTGACAGTCACCATATGTTGTTGTATGATATTCCATCACTGTATCCAGATGCACGTCTTACGCCATGGTGCACGGTGTTGTCAAACACGCCCGTGTGACGTTTAGACACAGGTGATGGCTGTAAAATGTCATCGCAACTATTGCACAGTCGATTTTACAGTAAACAGGCAGGATTAATTAGACCATCGATTATAATATTTGCTCACTGGACTGTTTCTGGGTGACCCATCCGCTCATGCGAAAGTTGTATACGGCGGTAAAACCAGTAATTATGATCGTAATGGGAACGAGTGCGGTCGTTTGCATTACAGCGAGCTAGTGTAATGAAATCCATCGCTCAGGGGTGTGTGTGATTGTGGGTTTCACCTGAGGTCGCTGCACCGCAGAGCCGATGTGTTAATAGATTTCGCCCGGGAATGATTAAAAGTCACTCATGCCTTAATTAAATGCTCATTCTGCGATATAAAGACGCACAAGATCTTTATGTGCTACTCTCAGCAACCTTGTAAGGTGATGCATGCACTCTGAATTGTTTGTAACACGTTGAACATTGTTGTCCTTGATGCTCATATACTGTAGCTTTTTGGAAAATCACCACCAAAGATGCAACTCCGTTGCAGCCAATAGGAATCCTTCTTTTGTTGTTTTCACAGATTTGGTTTATAAGCAAGGATGTTGTGAAGGGTTAGTGTCCTGGGATGACCAACAAATATCTTTTAAGGCATTCTCTAGTGTTATTTATTGAAAATCTTATTTTTTTCAATTCCTAATGTCGCCTTAATGGGTTTCACAGCAAAAATCCAATTATCCGGTATATGCATATTGTTGTTTGGGAAAAGCTTACTCATTGGCTCATATACTTTTGTTTTTAGTTTGAATGTACGTAGTTTTATTAATATTGTATTAATATATGATATGATATTAATATTTATTTTTGTAATTGTAGCTTTTACTTTATTGCTTTTTATTTGTTCATTTTCATATTTATTTATTTATATTTGTTTATATGTTCATATTTTTAGTTCTGGTTTATTTTAGTGGAAACTTTCTGTTAAAGTTAAGTTTTATTAAATATTAATAGTTTCAGTAAACTTTAATAACGTTGCTCATTGGACATTGGAGACCACTCATGAAAAGTCATCTCAGGTCGTGTTAATTTAAGTCCTGTTTATCAGTGCAGATTTGATCTTTTGTGTTTAGTTTGTATTAATTTGGCTTTGCTGTCCATTGCATGGTGCATTTGTTCAGATGCACCTTTGAAACTCTTTGGCTCTAGTATTGATCCAGCCTTTTTTCTTCTGGAGCCTCCATTGGCCCCCTTTAGTACACCATTAGCCCGGCATGATGGCAGGGCACAGGGGGCACGGACACTGGGGTTTGTACAGATGGTAGCATACGAATGTGAGAAAAGGAGCGAGAGAAGGAAAGCACTGAAGACGTGCCATTATACCGGGAGAATCGCCAGAAACCGTCAGCTTTTCTACCGTGCCAAGCGAGAGAGAGAGAAAGACAAGGAAATAAATGAGTGAATTAGTTAGTCAAACTGAATGGATATTTCATGGACGCGAGCTGGAAAACAGGAAGAGATGGAAGAGTTGAATAGAGGGAGATGATTTTTGACCGAGTGAAAATATTTAGCTCCCTTTTTCCGTTTTGACTCATACATTTTTAAGCGTGTGTTTAGCGCCGAGACCAGAGCTGCCATCCGTGATTAATCAGCCGATGCCTGAACGTTTACCTCTCTGAGCGGGCCCGGTTCTCCACCAATGAACACTCGGCACAGTGGAGATCTGTGCCAATGCAGTTATCCGCTCTTAAGAGCAAGAGGTCACATAGGAAAGTGTTACCACACCTTCTGTTTGCTCTTCTCCTTTTCCCAGAAGAGATTTATAAATGTTCACAATAATTCTCTACAACACACTTCTGTACATCCTGAGGATATAGAGCCATCCTTTACTGCATGGGTTCACATACAGAGAAAATATTTTTAGGTCGGTAGTTGACGTGCGCAGCAGATCAAAAAGAGTAAAAAGTTGTATTAGTCCTAAAATGTACCACATGCACTTAAGAAAGATTAAACACAAAACAAAAACATCACATGCGAGCAGACAGTAATTCGAGGTCACGGTGTGTGTGCATGTGTGTGTCGCAAAATCCTCAGACGTGTCATTGGTGCCCCTGAGCTGTCAGCACTGTTAGATCGCTGTCGTGGAGAGAAAACCTCTACTACACCTCTCACTGTCGTAAGCAATTTCAGCCCGACCTCCCCCCTCGGTCCTGAGGTTAAAATTTTATGCCCTCCTCACCGCTCATCCTTTTCTGTCTTAAACATCCATTACGCCCATGCTAACTCAACTACTCGGTTGTATGAACCACAGAGAGAATAGTACGAAAAATCCTTCAGATCTGATCGGTCACAAAGTTAACTTACAACTTATTTCAGTAGAGTGAAACTAACAATGCAAAGAAAAAATCATTGCTAAGAATTGTGTTTGATGTATATTTTTTCTCTTGAGCTGTCCAAGTTTATCTCAATTAATTTTTGTTACATGCAATGCTGCCTTGAAATTTGTCCAAAATTTAGAGACAACATAATTATTCTGCCTTCCTTATGGTGCAGTTTTTGTACCGGGAACATGTCTGTGATGCCAAAATATCATTTTCGTTTGTTTTGAAACAAAGCCATACTTCTGTCCTCCTGTTTCTGTCTTCAGTAGCGCTTCGAAGTAAATGACAGTTGATTCTGTTTTATGGTAGAATAATAAGCAATTTAGAGGAATTGCTACTTATTTAAGATTTTCACGCTGTGCCGAGCAGGGTGCGGCATTGTGCTTGAGCTTATCCATACAAATGCTGACCCTGAGACTGCTGTTGCTAGGAAACGGACTCCGGGGCCTACACCTGTGTTGCTTCCAGTTCGAGTGGAGAGACAAGCTGGAGTGGGGTTGTCACGGTGAAAGGTAACAACACACACACACGCTTCATCATCGCCTTGTGTGTCCTTATCCTTGACAAACTACAGCATATCATCTTTAAACCGTAAAATCAGCTGAGAAGGCCGTTTCGTTGCAAGTTTGCTCAGCAAATATACAGTATAAGTGCATTTGCCAGATGTCGGCGTATAGAGATGTGCTGACCTGGGATCAGATTTTTTCTGTTTAGTATTGATCTCCGTTATAACATTCTATTAATCTAGAATAGTACAGATTGAGCAGGTTCTTTGGATGAACTGCAAATAGAGCCATAGCTCACGACAAACACAGGCAAGCAGATGATTACACAGATCTAACCGGATGATAACTTGGACCATTAAAGCGTAGCAAAGAGATTGATGCTAATGTTCTCATTTCTTTGTCTTATGCTTCACAGAAAATGCAGGTCTTTCTGTACCCCCGGTTTCAGAGCCCTACCAGCTCCCCGGTCCGCCCCAGAAACCCGTCGTAACGGACGTGACCCGGAATAGCGTGACTCTGACCTGGCAACCCAACGCGCACGAGGGTGGAGCCGCCGTCACTTCTTACATTATTGAGGCTTTTAGGTAAGTCTATGTGTGATGGATGATCATTTCCGCACAGTTTATTACTACCTACTGTTTATTTTCTTCCCCGGATAACATTGCCTCTCGCCGGAGGCTGTTCCGAAGATCAATTCTTCATTTTTTTATTAATTCAGTGTCACTGTCATAGCGTGACTGGTCAGCCGTGATACGCAGGGTAATACCACCCCGTGGCTGCCCTGTCCCTGACCCCTTCATTCGCTCTGATGCTCCTCACAGTCGTGCGAGTGCAGCTACATCCTACGCGTACATCTCACATCCTGCCTGCTACAAGAATTACTCCCCTCAGGCTTCAACCTACTACCAGAGATCTAAATTAATAGCGGCTGGGGTCCTGCAAATGAAATTGAGCCTTAGAGTTAAATAGTTTTTTTCTGAATTATTAAATGTTTACTTTTTTTCAGGCAGACTGTTTTTGTTACTGTGCCTTTAAGACTTTTGTTTGTACGAGTCTCTGATGTGACTTTGGCCAAGGGACATTGACATTCAAGTGGGAGCCAGTTACTGTTTACTAAAGCGGCATTGATAAGTTAACGTGGCAGCCGTATGTAAATGCGCTCTTGGTTGTGACATCACAACTGTGACGATTTCTGAATGGCCCATTTTTGCATGTATGTGATTGGTGGACTAGTAAGGGACTATAACCCTAGCTTTCCTATTTCCGTTCGATCCTAGGGATTGCACATACTCATAAACAGATGTATAGGATAATGCGATGTACAGTAAGTTGCTTTGGTTAAATGATCTACCCATGCGGGTCATTTATTTTTTTCTGATAACATTTTTTTATCAAAAACATTAGTCACACCCAGGTCATGTTGACCAGGCTTCCAACTTTCAACAATCCCCTTAATTTCTGAAGAAAGAAGTAAGGTCTTGCCTTACATTTTCTCTCATTCCAGAAGCCGTTTCACTCATATTCATTACAATGTCATCGCCATACTTCCGAAACCTTAGGTGTCCAAATTCGCTGTTTTTAAGGAAATGGAAAAACACTGTACTTTTTAAATGACTAAATACATTTACGCATTTGGCAGACGCTTTTATCCAAAGCAACTTACATTGCACTGTATTATACATTTGTGTCTGACTATGTGCAATCCCCTGGGATCAAACCCATGACCTTGGAAATGCTAGTGCCATGCTCTAGCCACTGACCCACAGGACAGCTATGAAATACTGTGGTGTCAAAGTTATATATCAATAATCAACTTTTTATTGATTAGATATTTGCAAAACCCAATGACAAACATAAAGGGTGACTAATAATAATGATTTATGGCAACAACAAAAAAAAAACAGAAAATATGGAGATACAAGGTTTCAGAAGGACAGCAGCAAAATGGAAAAAACGCTATCACAACTTCTGTTTTATGCCAACTTTAAATAAATCAGAACAAACGTGTTGCAAAAATATGCTATAAAGCCTATATTTGCAAAGCCCAGGCTCGCACCAAAAAGACGAATTGTTATCCTAGTTAGGGTTGTGAACTTTACAATATGCCTACATAGTACATCTCTTCATACCAAAATAGGAGCAAGCGAAATCCTGTTTTCTATTATATGTTCCCGTTAAATCTTAAATTTCAAGTACTCTTGCTGAAGTGGTTTGGGGTTTCGCCAGTGTGCCAGAGTTTATTCATTCTAGGTGGCCATGGTGGAAAGTGAGCGGGAGAAATCTGTGCGCGCTGAGAGTTTGAGGGTCTGAGTATGACATGGTAATGTATTCAAATCTAGTCCACATAGACGCCCCTCTAAGCTATTATAGGCTGGTTGAAATGGGGCTACCTCTAATTACACAACCAAGGTCCTGTACTCCTCAGAGGCAAGACATACAGCTATTCAGCAATGGAGATTTGAAGCGCCACACACACATTTTCATTCTTTCTGTATTTTTATATACACAGGCTGGATCTCTCTCCTCTTCCGTGCCCCCTTGGGGTACGAGCTAGCATGGCCCCACATCCTTAAAATTGATTCTTTATAGAGTGCTGTGGGGATGTTCGCTATAAAATTCGCCTCCCTGAGGTGCCGTGAGACACTGAGGGAACAATCAGGATTGCGAATGAAGACTCTAGGTTAGGCTTTTTTGGACACCTTGGATTGGAAAACCAGGTTTACGTTGCTGCCGGCTTTTGTGTTTGTGTACCGTCACAGTCTCGTCCAATCACGACAAAGGGATTTGTCAATTGCCGAGCGTTCCCTGTTTCTCTCCATCCCAGCTGATAGCAAAGTGACCTTGGATTTATCGCTGCCATCGGAAGGGCTGCTGAAGGAATATTTACGAGGTTCCCAGCCTTTATGGCTCGGCTTAATTGCACAGGTCGGCTTTTATTGGCTGTGCGTCTGCAGCGGGAGTCGCCACCAGGGAAAAGTAAACCTTGATCACGGTGCACATGACGACTATCCAAACAAGGATGATGGTTAACCACAGACAAGTGAAGAGAAATATCCCGAGGCCTCTGGCACAGGCAGATGTCCCCACTTAACATTCATTGTTTATTAAGGGGGTTGTGTTATTATGAATCTTGCCCGCCTGTACACCACTGGACTACGACGGCAAAATCCTGAGAATAATTGCTCCGGTTCTCATCAAGACGGTTTTTTCCTGTACGGTTCGTCTTCATCTGGTTGTGAGCAATAGGCTGCGAGTTTATAAAGGAGATAGATTAGATGTAGATTCGATTAATGTTCTTTCATTATTTGCTCATCCTTGCTTCTTTTTCTTCTTCAAATCAAAGTATCCCAGTTGAGAATCAAGTCACGTTTTTGGTTCACATGCTATGAAATTGCAATTCGGGAGCCAATGTTTTATTTATAAATTGCATCCGAGGGTGTTACGGCATGCCCTGACTGCATTATGACAATCCCGGCCTATAGCACCGTAGTGTAAATAACCTATGGTGGTAGACATCAGTTATTCTAGGCATCCCACGCACCAGAGGAAAAGAAAAGCAGCGATGGTTCGTCTCACAGAGGAGCTGGGTCATTAAACAGACACGTGTAATGACAAGAGCCCATAACCATCCCTGACATTGACTGTGCCGTTAAACCCCCATGCTCCCTGTAATGCCATAAAGCCGCTTTGAACTGAATGTAGCACAGAATATTACTGTATTGATGTTGTGTTCACACAAGGTTGAATGAATCTACTAGTTTTGAATTGTTGATGTTCATGTGATACAATGATACATTTTGTTATTAAGTTATCAATGTCATTTTCAGCCAATCAGCAGGCAGTACGTGGCAGACGGTTGCAGATTTTGTGAAACTGGAGAAGCACACGGTAACCGGGCTGTCTCCGAACACCATTTACTTGTTTATTGTGCGGGCGGTAAACGCATACGGCCTGAGCGACCCCAGCCCTATCTCAGAGCCCGTACGAACACAAGGTTGGTACTCTGGAGACCAGTTACATTTATTACCACTGTATATATAGATCTTAAAAAAACAATTGAACATAAAAGCAGTCATGACCGGTAATAAATTGTGTCTGTATTTACAGATTATATAAAAATCTGTTATATTCCGTGTCAGTTGGATGTATTGTGTGAACCTATTATTTCACCCATAAAGAAAAAATTATACTATTACTATTTTTTATTTTATTATTATTATTGTTTATTTTTTTATTATTTTATATATATTGTTAATATAAATATATATAATACAAATTAATATTCTATTATTTTGCATAGTATGTGTGTATATATAATTATTTATAGTAATACAGATCAAATTAATTATTGATGTCTGGTGTCTGCAGATGTAAGTCCTACAGGTCAAGGTGTGGACCACAGACAGGTTCAAAGGGAGCTGGGAGAGATGGCCGTGCAGCTTCACGAGCCAACACTCCTGACCGCGTCTAGCGTTAAGATCAGCTGGAACGTGAGTACCTTCAACACATTTGAACCTCTCAGCACCCCTCACGATTCACCCGGCCGCTGACCTTATCTCATGTCTCCGTCTCACCATCTCCCAGGTCGACCGTCAGTCTCAGTACATCCAGGGTTATCGCTTGCTTTATCGTCCTGTCGGCGGTTCCTGGTCTCAACAGGATGTGAAAGCGGCAACTGAGCGAAACGCCGTCATCACCAACCTGCTCAAAGGCACGGAGTACGAGATTAAAATACGACCCTACTTTAATGAGTTCCAGGGGATGGACAGCCGCCCGCTGACGTTCCACACGCCAGAGGAGGGTGAGATATCTGCCGCTCTTTCGTTTGAGGCACTTCAATTTCATTTTGCTGTAATCAATTGGATTGGAGTTCATTCAGCCAGGTTTAACTTGATTCTGATTTGCCGCACATAAACAAGATCAATCTTTTCATCCGGCGAAATCGAATTATGGAGGAGGATAATGTAGATGCTATTAAGGACACTTACTTTTTTAAAATTGTAATACGATTTTAATTCTCAGTGCCAAGTGCTCCCCCTCGTGCTGTAACCGTGGCAACAGTCAAGCTCAGCAACAGTTCAAGCATCAGCGTGTTGTGGCAGCCTCCTCCCACTGAGATGCAAAATGGAGTCATTCAAGAATATAAGGTGAGATTTTAATTTCAAGGACGACACCTTAAAACATTACATGCTAACATTACATCCTTAAGCTGAGCCGTAACTTTTTCTGTCTACCACCATCTCTGTTTCAATTCTATGTAGTGGGTTTTTGGATGCATGAGATTTCACAGCGGGCGGGGGCTACCCAGCATGATGGCACAATAATAGAAACATAATCATGGTCAGGATGCTTCTAAACCCTTATCTCTTCTCGCCTTAGGTTTGGTGTATGGGAAACGACTCCCAGATGCGGTATCACATCAATCAGACTGTGGACGGGAACGTGCTGACCACTTTGTTAAAGGGACTTCTGCCCGGCGTGTTGTACCAGGTTGAGGTGGCCGCTGTAACCAGCGCAGGGGTGGGCGCCCACAGTCAGCCCGTGTCTGTGCTTATCAGTAAGTGCTTGCTAAAACATCAACCACCAACCAATGAAAAGCTTGTTTAGTCAAGTCTTGCTGAGAAAAGTAGTACAAAACTTGTACGTTCTCTTGTACATTTTTTTTTTTAAAACAGCTGCTATGAGACTAAAGTTCCTGATTCTTTCCAACACGTTGGATGGTATTAAGACATTCAGTTTGAAAGTAACCCTCTGATCTGCGTTTCTCTCTCTCTTTCTCTCCAGAATTGCCCGCAGAGCAGCCCGCAGTCACAGGTGGAGGCAGCGAATCCGACGAGAACGTCAGTCTTTCTGAGCAGATCACAGATGTAGTGAAGCAGCCGGCTTTCATCGCAGGCATCGGCGGTGCATGCTGGGTAATCCTTATGGGATTCAGCGTGTGGATTTACTGCAGACGCAAGAAGAGGAAAGAGCTCAGCCACTACACGGCGTCCTTTGCATACACACCTGCAGGTATGCAGATGTGCACAGGTGTTACGTATACCACACAACACACAGGAGGAATTCACAAGGGATCAATCCCGCCCAGCCATGGTGCTGTTTATTCACACGAGCTGTCTGCTTTGTGTTAGCCCTGATTCTCTGAAGGAATTATACAAACCGGTAGCGTTTCAAACGTGCTACAAAATCTGGGTTTAGCGTGATTTGCATGACATGGGTTTAAATTCCCATCCCTTCCAGGTTGTGGAAGATGCAGTGGGCTTACACAGTCAGCATATAAACTTTAACCTTAGTTAGGGATACAGTGAAATAGAATCATTCCAAGTTGATTTGATGCCCATAGTATTTGTTCTGAAGGTTTTGTTTGATCTCTCTTTTGTAGTTGGTTTTCCACATGGAGAAAGTTCTGGACTGAATGGAAGGTAATGGATGCCTTTACATTTAAGCAAGTCAATACTGTTGAGTTAATCTAAATATAGTAAATATCAATACAATAGTAAATAGTATAATAATAAATATAGTAGTAAATAGTAAAATAATAAATATAGTAGTAAATAGTAAATATAATAGTAACTACTGTATAAATTAGAGATGCACCGATAATCAGTATCGGTCGATAAAACCAAATTTTTATACTATCGTCTATTGATACCGATAATTTAAAAACAGCCGATGATCAGGGCCGATATATCCTGTCAATCAAAAGAGGACAGGAAAATGAAATGAACTTGTGCTCTGTATATAGAAAATGTTAAGAAACATTGCCAGTTTGATGCCCAGTATTGATAGTCATTAAATGAATTAATAACATTCAGAAAGTTAAGGAATTCTAATTTAATCTTCAGAATCGGTATCGGTAGATATCATTCGGAATAATTGGTATCGGTGGAGAAATTTTGTATTGGTGCATCTTTACTTTAAATAGTAAATATAATAGTGAATAGTAAATTAAAGAGTATACCAATAAATATAGTAAATGTTACTATAGTAACTATAAATATAATAGTAAATTTAGTTAATATATAAAAGTAACTATAAATATAATACATTTACATTTAGTCATTTAGCAGACGCTTTTATTCAAAGCGACTTACAGATGAGGGAAACAATGGAAGCAATTGGAACAACAGTTCCATAATAGTAAATAGTATAATAATAAATATAATAGTAATACTAGTAAATATAAGTATAATAGTAAATAATAATTAATATAATAATTGTAAATATTGTAAATATAATACTTAACTATAAATGTAATAGTAATACTATGATAATAAATATATCAGAGTAAATAGTAAATATAATAGTAATAGTAGTCAATCTATAAAAGTAATATTATTGTCTGTTTTTGCAGGCCTGGTATGTTGGGTGCTAACATGGGAAATTACCCTTGGCTAGCTGACTCTTGGCCAACTACTAACCTCGTACACAATGGGAAAGATTCGGTGAACTGCTGTACATCTAAACATGACACACCGGAGAGATATTACAATGGTAAGACTCCTGCTACGAAACATTTATGCATCAAGACCAATTGCCTGTACTGTTTAAATGCATTTAATGGTCACACCATTTATTCAGCTTTATTCATTCCCCTTTGTTTCCTCAGAAGCAGGAATCTCTAACTACCTGAACCAAACTGAGAAATACAGCACCGACTCCAATGAAGGCCCCATCTACAGCACCATTGATCCCACCAGCGAAGATCTGCGCAGCTTCACCGCTCAATACTCTCAACACACCACTCCCTACGCCAGTACTCCCATCATGCCTTTCACCAACCAGACTCCTTGCAGTCCAGAACAAGATGGCAGCCACTGGATGACTCAGCCTGGAACCTCCAGCTCTCAGTATGCGCAGCCAGACCGCTCCAAGACTGATAATGGTACAGAGATCTCTTACCTATTGTCTTAAAAAAAGTGCATCCCATTTTCTATCCAAAAATCTAAACTGCACCTTCTGTTCCTACAGCAAAACAATCAAAGCAGAAGTTGATGGGGAAGGCAGTGAAAACTCCCTCGCTCAACTGGATGGAAGTGTTGCCCCCTCCGCCCCCCTCTGGAGATCTGGACGAGTGTGAAGAGGAGGATGAGAACGAACTAATCCAGGATATGGGGTAAAGTTTAATGAAAGTTTCCAAATTAATTTCACTGCAGTGCTGAGGAACATTAAAGAAACGCTTATTATAGAAGCTTTGGAAAAGAAGTCTCGCCATTCAGTTAATAAGAACCACTTGCTTTACTGGCAAAGGCATACGCTTTTTTCTCCAGAATGTATATTAGCTGGACCAGTTTTAGCATAATTTAAGGTCCAGAAATTGCATTTACAGCCATTGTTTTCTGGGTTTATTGATAATAAAATCTGTTATTCAAATGTAATCTTGGCAATCTTTTTAAAGTTTGCATTTATGAGCTGAAACAATTTAAGCTGTATAATTTATCAGTACCCATATTCCCGTAAAAACTGTTTTTGGAGATTTTGGGCTGCAATTCCATACCTACAAATTAGCCTCAAGGACGTTTTAACTTCATAATTTTCCATGTCAAGTGTCAACCATTGCTAAACAATTTAAAAGCAAACTTGCAGGTCCTTATTGTACCAGGAAAGATCTCATTATTATCTACAAATGCAGAGCTAGAGCTTTTATTGCTGTTGACAAGGTTTTATCTGGAGGCTAACAAAGTTAGCGTCATGCTACGCTCGAGTCTGGCCTGTTTCTGTGTTTCCACATGAAATGGCTAACTCTTCTGTTGTTTCTACCTGTATCGTATTAGTTTCTTGTTAGCAGAGAGCGCGGTCAGCATTAGCCTCAGAGTGCCCCAGCCACGGGCGGTGAGATGTGCACTAGCGTTGACGGGTAGAGACGCTCTTATATCTCCAACCACTGCCCGCAAGGGCACTAACAAGAGAAAGGCACATTTGCTTCAGCGGTTAACCAGCCTGGACTCAGATTACAGTGCGATCTGCGAATCCGATAACCTTGACAGCCTCTTTCGGACAGCCATCCCGCAGTAACCACATTAGCCACAGGTAGAACCGTCTCAAGTTTCTTCCTCTGAGCAGAATTACACCATTATTCCAGCACTAGCACGCAAATCCACACTAACAGCCAAACTTGAAAATTTGCACTTCACTCGCGGATAATGAGGTTGACCTTCCTGCCAGCCCTGAGGTGCTTCGGAAAAGAACATGGGCTGTGCTATTGCATTTAAACTTGCTTAAATAACTCGCCCCTTTGCTCAGCATGGCGCGACCAATGTATTCACAGCCGTCCGTTTGCTGGAGTACAGAGCATTCTGTGTGTGTCAGTCACTTCAGTCATGTGCCCTCAAAGTGCCCGGGGCGGAATATTGAGGCAATGTCATTCAAAATGTCACTGCATTTAACTTATTTTCCCTTGCTCTTGCTTGGATTAGCCCTGCCGGACCCGAAGCATCACGCATATTGTTATCTGGAGGCCAAGCTGTCTGATTTGACAGAAATCGATATGCCACCGGTTGCACTGAGCCGGTGATTTTTTTCAGCCGAGCGGTCATAATGAGTGTGCACGGATTGATTTAGCAGTACAGAATTTGGTTAGAGTACAGAAATGAAGTCATTCGTTCCTTTACTCTGACTGACTCTCTTAAGTCAAAAGGGCAAAGAAAAGAAAAGTTTATGCATGCCTGATGGGCAGCACATGTTTTGCACAGTTTGATAAATTCATTTTCCTCGAGGTGAACCAAAAATGTAATTATTCTGTTTCATAGCTAGCTACTTGCCATCCCTAATTCATTAAAAGTAGTACAAGAGTAGAGCATTTTTATTCTAGAGAGCACTTAAAGAGTTAAAAGAATGTATTTTGAAGAACATTGGTGACCAAACAATGCGGGACCCCATTGATTTCCACTGTATAAGCCATTGAGACATTTCTCAAAATATCTTCTTTTGTGTTCCACAGATAAAAGACCCATATACAGGTTTTGAATGACTTAAGGGTGAATAAATGATTATTTTGGGGTGAATTATCCCTTTAATTGGACCAAATTTGAGCCATCAGTATCTTGTTAATATTTGAGAAGACGCGTTGTAAATGCATATGTGCTAAAAGTTTAATAATTGTAGATATTTGTATTTCTTCTGTATATTTGCATAAATTTGTCTGCTATGTGTATGAATTCAGTAGCATATAGAAAAAAAACCTGAAAGCAAGAAAAACAAATATTTTGATTTAATTTGTGTTCCTGAAGCTTCGTGTAAATTGGTAGAGTGTTGCTGTAGCGACACAAAGTTTGTGAGTTCTACTACCAGGAAACGTACGGTATATGTTTGACAAAAATTTGTCTCTCAAAAGAATATCTCTTTTGGTTACCGTAATGATGTCAGATACACAGAAATGATGTTGCAACTCTTTTCACACAGGTCAGATGAAGAAGACTGGTGTCCTCCTCTCCCAGAGAGGACTTACCTGATGGATGGTATGATCGAGGACGGTCCTGCTCCACCTCCGAGAGTAGACGCCTCCTCACCCACCACTTCCTACAGCCACCAGTCCACAGCCACCCTAACACCATCTCCTAGAGACGATAGCCACTGTCACGATATACCACGCTTACACCAACTCGAGCAGCCACAGATAGCACGGTGAGATAGCAACAATTCTTTTGATCTTTGTGTCACATTTAGTGATAACACCAGCCAGACTCGAACCTGCATTGGCCGCAGGAGCACCACAGATGAATATGTGGAGCTAACCCTTAGACCAGGGCTAGTCAACTGGCGGCCCGCCAATCATCTTTTCCTGACCTGCCTTAACATTTCAAATAAGTGGAGAGACTTTAAGAACGGTGTGCTTTAAATTTACGTCCTCCTGAGACGCCACATCTTTAAATGTCCAAAACGCTGCTACATTCAAAACGAAAGTAATTCCCGCGGCTCATAATGATTTACGTCTTCTAAAGCGATTTGATCGGTCAGTTCAAGAAACTTAATGTTATTTACAACGTTATAATCAGCAATGCATTGCACAGCCACAGGCAATCGGTTTGCGCACGCGATAGGTCGTGTTCTAAAACGCGTTTCGTGCCCTTGAAAGTAGGCTAATTGTAGGAAGGGTACACCGCGTGAATGGTTGTCTCAGATAAGGGGAAAACGGTGTTGTTTTTATTACTGCATTCATTATGAATAATGGCTATATTTATGAAAAACAGCTGTTCATCTCCCCCAGAACTCGCACTATACAAAGGCTCTGGCCTATAAGTGCGTGGGGCACATGAATGTGATTGGTATTCACCCGAAGATGTGATAATAGCGTTCAGTTTTTTGCACAGATCAATTGACTCGCTTTATAAGACGCTAATTTAACGTCACAAGGGGTAGGGATTACTTTTGTGTTGAATGTATTTGCGTTTTTGACTTTTATTGATTTAACTTTAATTAATTCAACCAAATATCTTCATAACTATCTTCTTGAAAAAACAATGCCACCCACATCTCGATGTACTGGAGGACTGTGGGTGAGTAAATTAGTAGCCATTTTTGGGTAAAGTAACGCATTAAGGAATATAAAAGACAATTAAAAAGACAATATCCCTTTTAATTGAATATCATGAAAAGGCACAAATACTGGATGCAATATTGTGTGCATGTTTTAATATATGGCCTATAAGTAACAGCAACAAAAACAGTATAAAAGGAACAAAATGCAATAAATAACAGAAGAAATGAGAATATGGTCAAAAAACTGTCCCGCATCCTATTTATACTTTTGGAATCTGGCCCTCAAAGAAAAGTAGTTGAAGACCCCTGCCCTAGACTCTCTTTATTTCACCATTTATTTTTGTCTTAAAAGTAGCATAGTACATTTTTTGACATTTTGAGTTCAACCAGGTTCTGCACAAGTGAACTAAAAAAAGTCTTGTTCCAAACTTTATTTTTTTTTACTTTTTAAATTTGATTTGGAGGTGAATAAATTACTTTATTTATGCACATATTCTAAAGCCGGTGTTCACTCTAAGACTGTCAATATCAGCCATCCATTAGGGAATTGGGCTTCTTCAGTTACATCATCATCATCATTAACAGAATTCTTTATTTGTTTTCATTCTCTAAGAAGAATTCTTATGCTTGTACTGTTTGTTCCTGCTCGAGAAAATACGTTTTATGAATAATTTATTCCTCTTCAAGTCCATGTTTATTATATAACCTCGGCGCAGAGCAGATATTTGCTGTATGAAACCAGCATCTATCTTACTGCTAGACATCAACTGGGCCGTGTTTTATAAGATCATGTTGTTTAATCTTGAGCGAATGTTCGATTTAATACATTTTAACAAATTTCTTTTTTCGTGCATATTCCGTCAAACTTTCTAACTGATCGAACATATTTCTTGCCAACAGCCGGTTGCCGTGTGGACCAGTGCCTGTGCCACGAGCACCAAGCCCACCCCTCACCCAATCCAACCCAAACCTGTCAGCCAATCGGGAGTGCTGTGACAACACTGTGCCACACCGCTCGGCACACAAGCGGGACCTGAGCCAAGGCGCTGCCCAAAGCATAGAAAACATTAGCAACACTACACCAGGTGTGTGTGTGTGTGCTTATTCATTTAGCATACACATTAGCATTGTTGTTTAGAATGCCTCAGTTTCCTTTAAATGTGCCACGAGAGTTTTTAATTCTTTAGTGGAAAAATACATGACTTGCAGAAATACAAAATGAAACAAACGCTTTTCTACTCGCTTAAAAAAAATAGCTGTTTCAGTTGCATCTCTGTGGTTTTACGTTGTCCCTGTAGGTCGAGCGAGGCCCTCCGCAGACAATGCGCACACGCCTCCCGGGCAGAAATCCAAAGTGAAAAAGAAAGCCTCTAAGAGCGTTCAATACCGAAGAGATATACTGCAGGGCGGTGAGTTATCGAGCAGACCTCTCTCAGAATGAAGTTAGTTAATCATCTGCTCTGCTGTGGAGTGCTTTGCTTCTTCTGGCTAACACGGTAGTTGTGTCTCTGCAGATCTGCCCCCTCCTCCTGAGCCTCCTCCTGAGGATCAACCTGACTGTGCCCATGTAGGGGAATTCGAATGTGGCCAGACGTCTTTGGAGAGAGGAGGAAGCTCTCATTCCTCTATGGAGAGGAGAGAACAGGGAACACCCAATCGGAAAAACTCTTCACATAGACGGAAAGATGGTTAGAGAACTTTACGCTTTGTTTCTGTTGTAATAGGGACCTTCAGTATATGAAATAAACAATATTCATTGCGTTTTTGTCCCATGTGTATGAATTTCATTGCATTAGGTGAACAAATCTTTAAGTGCAAATAAATGTGGCTAGACCTTTTCTCAGAAGTCAATTTACTTTATTGATTTTCCAACTTCGTTTTCAAGTGATATCATAACCACTTTACTGATGAATTCTGTTACTTTTATTATTCAAACATCTTTTTGTTAATAGCGTTGCTTAAAATGTGTGCTTGAGCTGTAAGCCAATTCATATTTTCTTAACTATTGCCATTCATACAAGTGTCTTAAAGGGATAGTTCACCCAAACACGAAAAATGTGTCATTTATTAACCCGCTTGTCATTTCATACCTGTATGACTTTCTTCTGAAGATAGATATTTGGAAATACGTTGGTAACCGAACCACGGCGGTACCCATTTCCTTGCATTGGTTTTGTGTCCATACAATAGAAGTGAATGGGTACATTCTTCAAAATATCTTCTTTGTGTTCTAAAAATGATAGAAACTCATACAGGTTTTAAATTACAAAAGGGTGAGGAAATGATGACAGAATTTTCATTGTGGGGTGAACTATCCCTTTAAGTTTCTCTTTAAGGTCTGTATTTTGTCATTGTGTTACTTATGAATCATCCTTCTATTGTATCAATACACTTACGTAAACAGCTGACTGATTATGGATTTGTTTGTGTGCCTCACAGTAGAGGATGACTTAATTCCTTACAACAAGCCCAACTTCCTGTCTCGGGGTCAGATGTCCAGCAACTGCTCCACAACAGGAAGTTCATCATCACGAGGGTCAACAGGATCACGGGGGCAAGGAACGGGCAGAAAGAGGAATGATGTAAGAATGTGTAACAAATATGGCTTTTTACTTCCTGATACGTGTTCATTTTTTCCAAGGGTGCAGTTTTGCACACGATTTGCCAAATCATCCGTGACTCATTAATTGCTCATCAAGCGTAAAATAGCTCACGTTTTACACTTTGCGCAAGATTTAATCCCCTCCAGCTAAATCCTAAACCTTATCTTAAATCTTATCCCAAATATTCAGCATTAGCCCAGCTTATTCAAACATGACCTTCCAAACATGTCAACTCGTTTGTCTTTCCCAACGCTTATCAGTTTGTGAGACAGAATTGACTAAGTGTGGATGAGTCTAGACTGCTTCCATCTGGCCATGCGGCACATAATATACGTGTTCTTTAAAGTGTCGGGGGGGGGAGCTTGATACTTTGAGTCGACAGTAAGCTATTTCCTCTAAAATGAGTTCTGAAAACTGATGGCAGAGGAGATGATACAACAGATTTGTCTGTAAAGTGTTTTGTCTTCAATTTCAAATCACTCAAAAAGTTTTCAAGCTCTCAAAGGCATATTACAGAAAAGGTGGGTGAATTCAGGTTGGTTGGGACAGCTTTTTAATATTGAGAGGAATGTCAAAACATGTCCCATACAACCTGAATTTACCTTTAAATCGTTTTTATAAAATACAGTAGATCCAGCTTTAAAATCGCTTTATAGATAGAATACTTTTTTTCGTAAGTGTCACATAAAAACTCCGCATTTATAAGCAGTTGATTCAAAGAGAGAATTCTGTTAAGACCCAGTGTCGTGACTGTAACAGTATTTTGCCCACACACTTGAAAACTTCTATCATGGGAACTGGGTAATACCCGACTGAGGTCACCCCATACGTACTGAAGAGTCTCTTTAGATGTGAGACCCCCTCTCAGGTTACTCCGTCCCCTTAACATAAAAGAAACACCACATAAAAGAGAGCTATACATTCCCCCGGGAGCGAGTTTTGGGTTTCCCTGTCCTGTCACAGTGGTTAGCGTTATCTTTCCAGTCGGACAGAAAGCGTGAATAGCTTCCATAGGTTCTGGAGACGAGAGAGGAGCTCTGCCCCACAGACGGGCATTATTCCGAGTTCTCAGATCTTGTCACGTCACATGATGGACATTCCTGCTGCATTAAAGCTTCTATAGACATGTCTGTCTTTTGTCCTGAGAGATGAAGGCCACATTTAAGCTGCTGGAAAAAAACTGGTGACCAGCTGTTGACCATCATACATTTTACGTTTACAACCGTCGTACTGACTAGCAGTTGAAGGTTTATTTTAGTGCATGCTTTAATAATTCACGGTTCATCTTGTAACTAAGCGATTTTTCATTCTTTTTGATCTTCTAGGAGATGAGATAAGAGAAAGCTGTGAGATGAACAACGTTCGACCCAAACGTCCCTCCGTTCTGCGTAATTCCTCAACAGAGCAGAAGAAACCAAGCGAACAGGACGAGTGTACAGCCGTCTCACTGAACGAATCTCGGACTTTTGATTATGTCAATTATTGTTATTATTGTTATTTATGGGGCGTTTTTTCATCCCGCTCTCACTGTAAATATCATCCGTTGAAGCTTTTTACATGGGGTCCGGACGCAAGGAAAGAAGACTATATTGTATTTATACATGAAAGAAGAAATGAAATCATGTTGAAAAAAGCTTCAATATTATAGATAAGTTAATGTCTGAATGTGCCAACCTCTTTTGTAGAAATGTATACAGGAACATTTCAAAGCATAATAATATTGCACTCACGTTGTGTTGGAAAACAACAAAAAAATACAAAGCACAATACGTGTTGTTTGACCAGCCAGCTAGACGGCCAGTTTCACAATCTTGCCGAGGAACGCTTTTGGCCGTCCATCTGTGGATCCCCGTCGTACACTTACCAGAGAATGTAGTTCCTTTCCCTTTCTTTTCAAAGCCAAGAGAGTTTGTCATTTGACGACTGTTTTGAAAGATTGTACTTGTCTTTTTTTTAAAGGAGTGTTTTGAAGACAGTATGAAAATGTATTGCGTTCAAAAAACAAAATTATGTTCCTTTGACTAACTTTTTGGTAGTCCTTGTTGTTTTGTATAAATAAAATACATTTGCTGAGCTATACATGTATTGTCTTGTATATGTTTTTGTATGACTTTTTTGTATTTTGTGCAGAAATGCGGTGCGATTTCCAGTCAGGTCTATTCGGAGACTATCTTTTGTCTCTAAGGTTACGGCAAAACACGCAGCTACTTCCATCTGGCTGAGCCGCCACTGAGGGGCATGAAATTACCTCTTCCAGGGCAACATTTGAAGCTGGGAGGGATCAGGGGAATGAAATGAAGAAAAGAAAAACCAATTGTGGAGAAGGGGACAGCAAGTTGGATAAAAAGCCGGAAGAGGGTAAGATGAGTTGAGAAGAGGTAAGTAGAAATGTTAGAGTCACTCCCACCTGAGACACGTTGGGCTTGAGGTGATAAAAAATGCAGGGAATGAATAAAGAAAACAAATGGGAAAATGGAAAGCTGTTTGTTCTTGATGAATAAAAGCAGCGAGAAAGAGAACCTAAAATTTACAACAGGTCTTTATCTCTGTAAAATGTCAAATTATTGTGCTGAATCTAGGTGGTCTTCCAGAGAACTGAATCTGAACTACTGTATATTGTGACCATCAAATGACTGACTTTGCAAAGTAGGAGCTGTTCTTAGATCAGTAGCTATTGTTGTTTCTGGAACAATGTTCCTGTCAGACAGGCATAGTTCTTAACCCTAAGCTTTAATTACACCATAAACTAAATGATAGGTTAATAAGAATATGCGGATATGAGGCATATGAAGCCCAAAGCCGAAACCTAAAAGCCTGTCCAGAATATGACTGGTTGACACCAAGAACGTTGATCCAAGAACACATTTTTCTTGGCAAGAGGCAGTTACTGTCATCACATTGGTGTATGAGATCTAAATAAAGTTAGCCTCACGAACGGTAGGATTTAAGAGAATTCTGGATTCTGTCCTCAAATTACAGAGTTCTGAGTTCACAAAATTCAGTAGCCTATGCAAACAGTCAAGTTACGTTGTCAAAACACGTTTGTGTGAGACGTGCTAGTTTTCAATAATGCAATATGTCACGATAATGGACACATCCAATATTGTTGTCATGTACACTTAAAAATATTGTCAATAATTAGAAGTACCTTATTATATACAGTAAGTTGTTTTGATTTCAAGAATGCGCATCAGCTTCTTTTGCATGGTTCAAATTTACATGCTTTAACACTGCATGTGCGCTGTGCATAAAAGGCTAAGTTTTGAGTTTGAATGAAACAGACATTAAATGAAAGTGACTAAAGCATAATAAAAGCATGGATTATTTTATAGTAAAACAGAGGTCAAATTTTGTTCATTTTTATCTGGACTAAAACATAACATCACAGAAAATATTGGTTGAAAATGTTCTCAAGGATTTTTTATTATTTCTTATTACAGTTGTGTTCTCTTGGATTTGAACATGTTTAAAACAGTTTGTTTCTTTATACATTTTATTTACTTGAGTTTACTTGCTTATATTATTTTTATAATTAAATATTTCAGTTTTTTATGGTGGACCAAACTTTAAAAAAATGTTTTAATTGGAAATAAAGAAAGCCATTTATGATTTGATTATACAAATAATACTAAACATTTCACTGCTGTCCTTCTGAAACCTTGTATCACCATATTTTGTCATTTTTCTTTTTTGCCATAAATCATTATTATAATTAGGCAGGCACTCTTTATGTTTGTCACTGGGTTTTGCAAATATCTAACCAATAAAACGTATTAAAACGTGCTTGTCAACTTTGACAACACAGTAGGCTGTTAATCATTTAAAAACAACAGTGTTTTTTTCCATTTACTGAAAAACAGCAGACTTGGATATCCGAGGTTTTGGAAGGACCTCGACGATATCAAACTTGTTAAGAGGACAACATTTAAGTTTTTGTAACAAAATTCAATACCACATTAATACCAAATACTTTTTTGTAAAACATTCACAAATACTTGTGACACCGGCACATGCCTACATTGTAGGCCTACTGTATCATTTCCTAAATGCATCTTGGTGGATCATGTCAAGTGTGCACCAATAATCTTTCTCTTCTAAAGTGCTGCCATTTAATCATATATATATCTGAGGTCCAAAGATCAGGACGTTCACCTTTGAAGGCCTCGTCAGAATTCATCCCATGAAGTCAAGACACAAGAGACTCTTCTTTATGTGTACGCCCTCTGCTCATAAATCACTAGTTCATTCATTAGCTGTGTGTCAGAAGAGACACGCCCAGGAGGGCCGGAGGGGACAAGAGCGCAGTCAAAATACCATTCTCCCATTTCCATGTTAATTACAGAACGCAGAGATGGATGCCTTCAACCTCTTGTTCGTTTAATGTATGCAAAGTGCATGCAATTGCCACATTAAAACCGAGAGGACAGTGTTCAAACAAGCTAGTAAAACACGCGGCTTTGACATTTGCCTTTGAAATCAACGTCAACGTGCTTTACGACGAACACCGGGTTAACATGCCTGAATGCTCTTTCGAGACGGAAAAACGATATTGGTGTTTAGAGATGCACAGCTGCTGGGTTGTTAGCGAGCTACGTTAGCTAAGTACAAGGACTCACTTATATGGTAAGTGAGCAATGTTTACAGCTCCGAGACAAAGTGACGCATCAGGCCGTAAGAGCTTCTAGAATATACGCAGTCAACAGTGTAATTTCCACAATTCCTGACCAATTGCACAATTCCAAGTGCTATTTTCTCTTCGCAGTTTCAGCTAAACTGCTTTTGGATTTGAGTTCAGTGCCTGTGGAGCGCAGGCTTTAGGCAACAGAAGGACCCCTGAGTTTAATCTTTCTCGGGGCAGATTTGGGTCACTGAGGTCCGACAGACAGCCGGATCCCATGGGGTCCGGGGCAAACGCTCCGCAATTTCTCATCTCCACACGCACCACCTCCAACTGGGCACGGGACCCTCTGCAAAGCCCACGCGACGACTGGATGCTGCTCACACAGGGGCTTTAATTGAAATTAATTTAGTGTGTTGACAGATACGGATGAGAGATGATGACGCAGGTGTGGGACATTAATGTCTATTTAGCAGATAATTTAGAGTCTCAAAGCATTACCTTGGAAATTTGTCCCATGTGCTAACTAATCCCGGAAGGCTTTGGATCGGACTCAGAAATGGTCTGACAGAAATTTAGAGACATTTATGCATAGAGTCCAACTTAGCGCAAAATTAATATCGTCTAGCCTACCTATACTATACTTATAATAGAAACTAAATGTAGTTAACAAACCTCTTATCCTAATGCTGCTTTCGAGACAGCTCCGAGGATATTTACAATTCAAACCCGGAAATAACGCCGGAACTCTAGCGCCATTGGCCGATGCAGAGGTCATTTGCGGGTTTGAGATGGAAAATATCCCAAATCTATGGCCTTGTCCCAAATCTATGGCCTTGTCCCAAATGGCGCACTCCGGTCTTGTGGCCCTCCTCCGAGTCCACACTTGGTGACGTCAGGAAGTGCAGACCTATAGGGCACTAGGCACGAGTCCACAAGGGTACACGTGAGTGCATTTTGGGACAGACTTGAGGTCATCACACCGGAAAGAGCAAGCGACTTTCTAATCACTCGCGGTACTTTGTTGTCATTCGCGGATCAGTCTGCGCAGCGCCGTGAAGTCGACCACACTTGTTGTCTCATTGTAATTATTTGGGACTGGAGCTGCCGGTTTTTATTGTTCTGTATTTCATATGTAGATTATGCCACCCGAGCATTATGCAATAGATACTTTTGTTTGTAATGCATTCATTTGTTATGACCTAAATGCAACTGCTTATACTTAATGTTCATAATGTGTTCTTAATATGCATATGTTGTTATTTAATATTTCTCTATAGTTTTGTTTTCATTTTTGTCGTTTTATTGATATTTTGACTCAACTTTAATGTTTAGTTTTCACGTTAACGTTTAGCAATTTTGTCATGTGTCTTTGTTAATTTATTTGTCTATTTTTTATGTTGCTATATAGGTTGAATTTATCTTCATTTGAGGTTTAGTTTAGTTTTTTTATTTACAATTAATTATTTAAGTGACTTTTTCAGTTTATTGCTACATTTTTTTATTTTCGTTTAGTTGTATTTCAGATAATGTTTAGGCTGATATTGTATTTGATTTCAATTAACAAAAATGTTTTGATAGTTTTAGTAAAATGTAAGAACCTTAATACACAACACCTTAGTGACTGCATAGCAACGCTCTTGGCATTGTCAAAAAGTTTGGCTTGGGCAGGCACCACTAACATTCTTTTTATTGTAAAATCAATATCAACAATCAGAAACTTTAAACATTAAAAGTGAAAAAATAAAAAAATTAAAACATCATCTGAAAGTTTTTTTTAAATCAAAAGCCAAATACTTGTAAAAAGGAATTATAGTCAAATATATTATATCATGCAGAATAATCCTTGGGACAAATGGGTGCTCTGCTGTGAAAATTAAAGAACAGTCGAAGAAGAAAGAGGGAGAGAGAAGGGGGTACAAAGTTGGCGATGTATAAGTGTGCTCTTGCATGGTAAACTGGGTCTGCTGGATTACCAGCAGGCTATAAAAAGATGCTTTTTTGGCCATGTACACATTCAAAACTGTAGATCCTAATAGTGTGTTTGTGCACATGCATAGCAGTGTGTAATGGGGGTGGTGTGTTTTTTGTGCCAAGCATATGGCCATGGGCGATAATCCCTCCGCAGTCATGCCATGGTCACTTGTGTTTCCAGTGTGTGTGTGTGTGTGTGTGCGTGTGTGTGTGTGTGTGTGTGTGTGTGGTGTCCGGCGGGTTTGTGATTTGTTTCTGCTGGCTTGCGGTGAGGATTAGAGCTCTGGAGGGCCGTGCGTGTTCTCTTAACAGACCTCTTGTGCTCTGAGATGTTCAGTCCCAAAAACAACAAACACGACCGTGTCAGTGGTCTGAGAGATGTGTTCACACACAACAGCGTTACTCTGCTAAATCTTTCTTTTATTGAGTTTAAAAAGGCAACTGGTAAAAATAAAGTTAGTTTGGTTGAAAATAGGTTTTTAGTAGTGTGAGGATATTCACATGACATGCACACTAGGAACTAAAAGCTAAAAACATTTCTACTGAAAAAAATCTCAACCATAATGAAAATGATTTATTTCTTGGAAAAACAACTATTAGGGTTTTAAAGCAAAACTAATAGAAAAGGAAACTATATTAAAAACTAGGACCAAAAAGTAAACAATGAAAAAGTAATTGGCCATAAAAAATACTCACTTATAAAATAATAAAAAGGACCTAAAATACAAAACGTCTCGTATAATATTTCCTGTGTATTTTAGACTCTTCATATAAAAGCGTATATGATATGGTTTATTAAATAAAATTGGTTATTTACATTTCTTTGAATGCCAATATGAATCTCCTGTACAATTGTCCATGTGGAAAATGAAATCCGTATCTTGCAGCTAAATGTATTCTTTAGCCTTAAACAACCGCGCTACAAACCCAGCTGTTTCAAAACTGCAAGAAAACAGAAATGTGGTCCAAAAGACCTTCAGTCTGAGACTTTAAGCATGATGGAGCTGATCATCGTTGTGAAGGAGTCTTGTGGTTGCTGTCCTGTTGTCCTCTCCAATGCTCAATGCCTGAGTGCCGACTAGATGCTGTGGTTCTCCTGGCATCTCTGGAGGTTTTCAGCTGGGCCTCCAACTCCTCCACCCATGCGGTGCTCCAGTCCCACATGGGCAGAGGCTCCACCTCTCCGAAACACTCTCGAGGGGGGAACAGAACGCTCAGAGGTGATGCGGGCGGGGAGAAATCTGCTGAAATGCACGATCACACACACGCATTGCAAAGGGAATGAACAGATTTGTATGCACACGCACGCACGCACATCAATGCACCTTAAGTACAAATCGGAAAAGCAAACCTATTAATGCGTGTAAAGACACGAGCATTCTGAAGTCAATTTATAATGTAATAATACTAAAAGATGTATAACAGAAAAATCCCCACTGGAGTAAACGGTTATAATGCACAAGGAATTTAACACGATGACTTCACAGAGGAAGAGAGAGAGGAAAACAATCAGTAAATGGAGAGCGAGTAAAGTCCCTGTAGGTTTCTCTTTTGAGAGCAGTGATTGATTTGGTCAAACATCAGAGAGGATTGTGGGGTGACCGAGACAATTTGCAGACAGCCCCTCAAATCCCATTTCTTCTCATTGTAGTAGAGTAGCAGTGCTATTTTACACTGTCTCATTGGGGACCTTAATACCACAGTGCATCCATCCATGAAAATGTACTGCATCGATTATGAAATTAAACAGTTGATTCTAATTGCTATAATGAGTTTTTGTATAGGTGTTTATTTCTTTTTCAAAATGCATTCTTTTAGATTGTGACATTGCCTGTAAAAACCCAACTTAAGTCATTCTTTTGTGATTTATTATTTCTACATAAAACCATCCTACCTTATGTAAAGATCATTCTGTGAAAATATAATCTTGATATCTTTACTATTGACCGAGTAAGGCCATGTCAAAGATTGAAATCATTGGGAAAATTAATGGTTGAAATCAAATTTTGATGCTTATCTCAAAATTATATTCGGAGACCCTTGCCTATCAAACCAGGAGGTATTTGATGTTGCTCAAACTTGCTATTTTCTGACATGTTTGTTTAAAATTGTTATTGCAAAAATGTATTTATATTTAAAAAGGGACCGTTTTTTTACTGATTTTTAATATTTCTTTGATCTGATGAACACAGAGAAAGATATTTGGAAGAAGGCTTGTAACCAAACAGTTCTTGGCCACCATAGACTACCATAGTAGGAAAAATGAATGTTTGCTTTCCTATTTTTTGGTTACAAGCCTTCTTCCAAATATCTTTCTCTGTGTTCATCAGAACAAAGAAATGTAAACAGATTAGGAACCACTTGAGGGTAAGTAGGCCTAAATGAAGACCGAATTTTCATTTTTGGGTGAACTGTTCCTTTAAGTGTGGTTTACTGTATGTTAGAATACTTTTTGAACCCACTGAATTAAAAAAAACGATCTATTTTAAATCAAAGAAAAGAATTGCCAGAAAACATATTCACACTCCTATTAAAGAGTAATAGAAATGGAGGTAGTCATTTGTTTATACAGTTATTTACAATACAAATGAGACAGAATGAAGTATTAAAGCCCCGCAGAGCACAGAAAGTGATCAACTGAGAAAAACTGGTTGAAGTTCACTGAAAAATTGTAATTCTCTCACAATTTAGGCTCTTGGTCATAATTTGGTTAAATCTCATTTGTTCATACATGTCTCGTGACTATTTTTTATTTTGTCACGAGACATGTAAGAAGATGTAAGATTTGAACTCGCCATATTAGAATTTACTGCTTGCTTTGGTTTCAAAATCAGTACAGAAGTTCAAAATATGAATCATTTTCTCACTTCAGATGACATTTGAGTCATTGTGAGTCATCTGAATCACTTTACTATGGATTTATGTGCTTTTTGGAGCTTCAACATTTTGGGACCAATATATATATATATATTTATTTGTGTTCAGCAGAAGAAAGGAAGTCATATACATCTGTGACGGTATAAGAGTGAGTAAATTATGAGAGCATTTTCCGTTTTAGGTGAACTTATCTTTCTTCAGCACAGAAAAGGTGAATGAGTGCAATGTCTGCAAAAGGAACTCAACTGCACGATCAGATTCTTCCACCTAGTGGTCATTTGTAGTAACTGCACCAGTACTTGTTTGTGAGTCATGTTACTTGATCTAAACTTTACAAAAACCCAAACATTTCTTACCTGATAATGTGCCACTCATTGACTCTGCTGTCATTGCCAGCACACGGGCGAAATTTGCATCATTTATGAACGAGCAGTCGGAGGAGCTGATGATGCTGGTTCGAGCGCTCGTCACATTGCTCTCCGACACCGAGCCCCATCCGTTCCACAGCGAGCCCTCCCATTCGCTGCAACAAGAGGAGGGCGTGCTCCTCAGCATGGCTTTCCTGAGCCCCTGAGACTCCTGTTCCTCATCCATGTCTCCGATCTCTCGATCGGCAGGCCCGCAGATGTACCCCAAAGTGGGCGTGGGAGAAAAGAGGCGGGACATTGACGGCGAGCTCTGATAGGAAGCACTAACAAGAAACATAAAAAATGATCCGATGCTCCATCACAGAAATTCCCTTACAATTTTGAGTTCTGACGCATAAGCTTACGTTTGTCCTTGTGGTTTAGGGCTGATCTCCATGTATTGCGTGAGGCCCTGAGTGTCTTCGTAGTCATCGGCAGACAGGCAGAAGGACGCTGTGGAGAGGTGGCTATAAGAGGGGCTCAGCTGGGCTGGGCATCCAGAGGACGTGCTGTGGTGAGATGGACAGCCTGTGGTGGCTACTGAAGGTCCTTGGAGCCCAGAAGCAGCACATACAGACTGCTGAGAGCCAACATCTACTGTTAGCTTGGTGGACCTGGTAGACCTGAGGGATGAGATTTGAAAAAGTGCAAAGTTTAAAATAGTATTTGTCTCCAAAACAAAGACAAAAGAAACACCAAAAACCTTGATTATGTGTCCTGCAACAAACAAGCAACCTCTGAGCAATAAAATTTGACTTTAGAATCATGTTTATGTGTATACATTTCACAGTAGATCTTATGACTTGTTGGTGCTTACAATATTTGACACTGTTCCATGTGGGTTGTGATGTGTCCCCTACCGGCCTGTCTGCCAGGGAAACCCTCCTGTCTATACTGACAGCTTTTAAACACACTTCCTCCCTTTTACAGATGCTCTAATAGATAGTGTGGGCCATTTCCTCTCTATCTGCCTGTCCATTAGAGTTGAGCTACAGGCAAAATTGGACTCCAGTCTTTTAGTTTGAGAGTAACGGTAGTGGACTTCTCTTCTCACGCTGTAATGATACAGTATTGTTACAGACACCATCATTACAGGCCTGTGAGGCCACAATCTTTAAAACATCGGTGAGTAACAGACCGAGGAACACCTCAGCTGTGTCCCACTAGTGTTTTCAGGTGAACACTGAGGTTTATTTACAGCGCAAGATATCAAGACAGAGAGACAATCCTGACTCAGCTGAAGATATAGAATGACCCAGTTTGGGATTCATGTTGGCTAGAACAAGTGAGTTTCTTAGTAATGAGACGCTGAGTTATTATCAGATTTCCCAGCCGAAGATGGTTTGCTGGTCTTTATGTGGTTTCTCTTTATCTTGGGGCTTAGCTGGTGAAAGTGATAGTTCAACCAAAAATGAAAATCTGTCATCATTTACTTAGCCTCTTGTTATTTCAAGGCTGTATTACTTTCTTTCATCTGCAGAAAACAAAAGAAGACATTTTGAAGAATGTTGGTAACCGGCACCCATTCACTTGCATTGGTTTTGTGTCCATACAATAGAAGTGAACGGGTGCCAGCGCTGTTTCGTCACCAACTTACTTCAAAATATCTTCATTTGTGTTCTGCGGAAGAAAGTCGTACAGGTTTGAAATAACAAAATGGTGAGTAGGCTAAATGATGACAGGATTTTTATTTTGGAGTGAACTATCCCTTTAACTACCTTGTCCCCTCAAATCACCTCTCTATACTATCTCTCTATGCTACAAAGTTCTGCACAGCGATGATAGAATAAATATTTTTGGTTTCCCATCGATCCATTTAATCAAAGGTTCTTAAAAAAACAATTTCTTATTACTTTTTATAGTCTAGAGAATCTTTTTTCTCAATAAAGAACCTTTTATGAAAGATTTTTTGAATGTTAAAGGTTCTTCATGGAACAATTCAGCCAAAATGTTTCTTGTAGTCTTGAAGCATAGAAGAAAGGCTGAACTCTAGAGTAAGATTAGGTATATTTAGGATGGTAATCAGCACGGTAGACTGATATTAAAAGCATTTACACATTTTTCAGTAGTGTGAACTGCATTTTATGTGTAATTTTTGTTATTCTATGTTCAATGTTTAAACTGAGGTGCGCGAACCCCTGGTGGTTCACGAGGGAATTGCAGGGAGTTTGTGAGACACTACCAGTTGTTTCCATTACTTAAAAATATAAATAGCAAAGAAATGCTTAGAAATAACAATAGTTATGTAAATTACAACTAATAAAGACTTCAAAACAGATAAAAATCATTGTTTTTGAAGATAAACATGCAAATGTGCTACTAAATATTAAAATATGACTAAAATCATATTATATCATATGATAATAGAATAAACATCTAAAACTCTAGAGAATAGAGAAGTCTTGCCGAATTTAAATTAATTCATTTAAATGACTTATAAATGTAGATGTATCTCACTCGTCCTCTGAGCTGATGCTGTGGTTGTCCTCTGTGGGAAGAGGTGGAGGAGTGGGCAACATGTCCACCAGCTGCAGTGAAGCAGAGTAATGCAGGATCCGTGGAGAATTCAAGGGTTTTACAGGCTCTGAGACACCACCTAAGGGTACAGAGAACAGCTTAAAATATCTAAAACACCTCCAAAATCAGAGCAAACAGCAAAAATCTGTTTAAAAAGACAAATGTCCTTGACTCAAAGGATTGTGTTTGATCTATTCTGACATCAGACAATTGAGGATATAATTTTTAATCATAAAAATGCTTTAAACCCCTTCAAAGCTCAAAAGTGAAAACCTGCTGGATTCTTTCTGAATCTCTGCTGATGGTTGCTTGGAGCGGTGCACACAGTCAAAGCTTGTTGATGCACAGGCATTAAAGGGGCGCTTTTAACCGCATGTAGCTCTGAAAGTGAACAAAAACATGTTTTGTCCCACAGCTAGACAAAACAAACTACTAATGACTAAATGTAAAAAAAATCTCACCTCGTTTATAATTTTTCTCCCAAGATTCTTTCAGCACCCCCATATTGGGCTGGGTAGGGAGGGCACGTTTCCATGGCATCGCCTGCACTTCCCGTACCACGGCGGTCTTTACTATGGGTTCGGTGATGCGGACAGTCTCAGAATTATGGAGCTGAGAGTTGCCGTGGGGCATTCTGGGACAACGGCCGGGACTATTAAACGTCTTCAGTCCGTTTCCACTTAGATCCACATAGAAGGTGCCGTAGACTCCGCAATTGTCTGGCACGATGGGGACGGCTGACCGCAGGGGGTTGGAGTCCTTATTAGCTATTATGGGCAGAGCTGTCGGCAGAGATGTAAAAATCAGACTGATTTACTGTACTTGTGCCAAAATGTCAATGGTAGTTAAAGCTGATGAAGAATCTGTGCAGAACTTTGACTTCGGGGTTGACAGGCGTCTTCTGAAGGCTCTCTTGAGGACATATCAGTCATGCAGAGAGATGATGAGAGGTAAAATGAGAATAGATGGGGGATGCATACTGATGAGATGAAGATACGGGATGTAATGCAGCTCCTGACAGTCTGGATCAGAATGGCCACTGAACTCTGCAGGGGGGTTATGACTATGTATTTTGAGCGCATGCTGTGACTCACTAGTTCTCCGGAAGCCAGAGTTGTCCTGGCTTGGGGTCCAAAATCCCTGCTTGGGCTTGATGCTGGAGTCCGGCCTCCAGCCTCCAGAGATCCACGGAGAGTCTGGCGCAGCCATTCTGCAAAGATAAGTAACAGGAATCTAAAACCAAATGATAGGTGAGCATACAGTTCAGGAACCCTTATTAGTGTACACATATCCAGATTGTTTGGATGGGACAGTTAGACCCCTGCTGCTTTATTTTTGAAAAGAAGGAATTAAATGTTGCACCTGTGTTTGATGATGAGATCTTCACTTTCAAGTCTATACAAGCCTACAAAATGAAATGATAGTGAAAGTTAAAGGGCGTAGAAAAGATTGATGTAGACAGTGATCGTATATACTGTTTTTAAAGGGATAGTTCACCCAAAAATGAAAATTCTTCTATCATTTACTCACCGTAAATCATATTATTTCAAACCTGTATAACTTTCATCTGTACAATGCAAAAGAAAATATTTTGAAGAATGTTGGTAACCGTTGACTTCCATTGTACGGACACAAAACCACTGAGACATTTTTCAAAATATCTTCTTTTGTAGTATAAGAAAGACTCATTTTAAATGATATGAAGAAGGTAAATAAATGACAACAATTGTTATTTTTAGGTGAGCTATCCCTTTAAAAGAGCTCCGTTAAAGATTACCTGAACCTTTGCTTCCCTGTGTTGCAGATCTGACATGTCTTCTGTACAAAAACACGGCTGTAATCATCAAAACACACCACAGGAAGGTGCCGACGCTGCCGATAAATACAGGCTCTTTAATCACAGAAAGGACATGAGACATACTGAGTATGCCTGTTTCATAAGGTGTCTACTCCTGTCTCGACTCTGGGAAAAAAAAGAGCAAAAATTGCTTTATAAGTGTTAAAAAAATAACAGCATATGGGGTTGGAACACAATTACTGTATAATAATGTGAAATAGACTGTACATCCTCTAACATAATAACATGATGAAATAATATGAGCACATCGAACCTTTATTATTTATCATTCAATCTTTTTTTCTGGCTAGGTAAGGTCTAGGATTATACTGTAGTTACCTATCAGCAGTTTATATGGGTCACTCTGACGTCCCACTCCTGCCCCATTAACAGCAGCCACTGTAACCCAGTACAGTCTGTCAGACTGCAGTGAATTGATCTCAATACTGTGTGTGCCACTGTCCACTGTCCAGTTCATTGACTTCAGCTCATCAGACTCCACACACCAAACCTGTCAGATAGAGCCATGAATAGAGTAGGGATCTATCACTCAAAAATAAACATTCTTTCATTATTTACTCACATCATGTCATTCCAAACCTGTATGACTTTCTATCTTCTACCGAACACAAAAGAAGATATTTTGAACAATGTTGGTAACCAAACAACATTGTCCCCCATTGACTTCCACTGTATGGACACAAAACCACGGAGACATTTCTCAAAATATCTTCTTTTGTTTTCCACATAAGAAAGAGGCATATACTGTATATATACATATATTTAAAAAAACAAGATTTTTTTATTTTTAAAGATTGAAAAAGTAGAAACTTCAATAAAAATACCTGATATCCATGAATGATCCCATTGTGAGCATCATGAGGTGGAGGCTGCCAGCTCAGATGGATGGTGTCATTACGGCCAGTAGGCATTGTTATGGAGACATCCTGAGGTGGTGCACTGGGAACTGACAACGGGGAATATATTACTCTATCCTGAGTTATAGTATGTAGTCATCATAGCTACATAATAATGGCTATGTCCAATCCAAAGGGTCCATCAAATACAAAGAGATCACAATTGTGACCTAGAGGGAACTGTATCCCTAGGGTCTGTATAAGTCACTTCATATGAAGAAAATGTCAGTTTTGTCTGCGTTTGGGTTCTGCCTATAACCTGACAGAAAATATCTGCTAAAGCCATGCTGGCAGACCAACTACAGTACATGTTCAAAAAGACCAGCACAACAGCTTGCATGTCAATCATGGGTTTGACACACATGGCTTGGATAAATACTGTATGTCTTCCAGCTACATAAATGTAAAAAATAGGCTGTTGTTTTCCAAATTTAAAGAGCACATTCGCTGTCTGCTGGTGTAATTTGGGTGTAATCTGGATTCTCACCTATTTCTGGCACTCGCAAATGTCTGGTGTTGCTCTCCCTGCCGTACAGACCGCTTCCGTAGGGTCTGACTTTAAACTCGTACTTGTAGCCTCTCTTCAGTGGTCCAACGTGGGTGTGAAGGGCGGCTTGAGGAACACTTTGAGCCATCCAGTCTGAACTAGCCGGCAGGAGAGATCGATACAGAACCTCAAAGCCTTCAAGATAGTGAGGCTGCGAAGCAGAGGTCTGCAACTGTAAACAGAAAACCCACAGGAGAACATATCCATCAGGTCCTTTAGAGAACAACTGATGTTCGAGCAGAGAAGTATTTTACAGATCTCTATACACAACAGCTACATCTCAAAACGTAGTGAGCTTGCTTGATGGCTACTAATCGAAAAAAGGAACTAACTATTAAGGTTGCATGGTAACTGAAATGAAACCACAAAAGTAAGTGATTTAACATGTTCAGAAATGCTATAGTGCAGTATAGTTGCAGTACAAACAAAAACTAGTTGTGTACTAAATGTTTCTTTGCGTCTAAAAACGCAGCGCTCAGGAATGGTTTTTAAAAAAGTGCAGCGTAGAATGCGAGGGTCTCGAGACGTCTTTGCCGTGTTGCCATGTCATGCCAACTTGCAACTGTAAACAAAATCTCGCAACATTTGCCCCGCCTCAGTATTCTTCTGATTGGTCCCCTGCTTTGGAACTGACATTGATGAGTAGCGCTGCGTGTAAAAGTTGAAATTCTTTTAACTTGACACGCCGTCTTAAAAACGCGGCACTCATGTGAGAGGCGCCGCAAAAGACGCGAGCGTAATGGTCATGCACGTCCGTCAAACGCGTGCTTAGATAGAAAAACAAAGGAAAAGTAGCGCATTGGAATGGAAAAACTAGTTCTGTGTGTATGGCCCCTTAAGGATTACTTAAAGTATACTCTTAAAAATTAAAAGTGTAAAGATAGTATAGAAATAGTATAGTATTGTAGTGAAAAGTAGCCTAGCTCTGAAATAGTACACTTACAAGGATACTACTAGTACTGTATATTGATATTAATATACTTGCCACATAAAGTATAGTTAAAAATATAGTTGAACTTTAATAAAATTAACTTAACGTATACTTATTTTGTAAGGGAATTCTACATTATTCTACATTAAATCATATATCAAATTAAAAACAGATGATCTACATCATTTTTATTTTGAAGGTATCCAATAATAAGCGATATTTCTCTCGACCATGCATGATAAACATAGTGAGCTCATTGCAATGGATTCTGGGATTGTCTTATTGAGTGTGAAAACATGCTGGGCTGCTTTAGAATTAAAAAAGCATCATAATATATTAAGGTACACAGCTCATTGGAGCAGTGAGTATATATACTGTATGAAAATGAAAATAAAATGTGTAATACTGTTGTGTGTGATGCTCAGAAATGAACTTAGCTGCATTACCCTCCACATGACTTGAGACATATTTGAGGCTGTACTGAGAACTGTGACGTTCTCCAGACTGACACGTAAGGCAGACAGCTCCTTGTGTAGATCTCTCAGTCTAGTGCTGCCCACATCTGTAATATACATAAGTTAGACATCACTGATCTTAAATGAGTGAGTGGAATACAAATTCTGGGAGGTAGTTGAAATGGGGGTGCTGTTTTAGTAAAAGTGTGCCATTCATAAAAAATTCATTATAGGAATGCAGTGATTGACTATTTTGTTAATGAACACCATTTCTTACCCTCTACGAGCAGTTGTGCGCTGGCCACAGACACTCCGATCTTATTTTCCGCAGTGCAGGTGTATCTGCCCATGTCCTGTGCTGTCACATAGTGGATTTGCAGACTGTGGTCTGGGTTGATTAAATATCTGGAAAACATTATTATGATTGATAATTAGTGATGGAAAAATGAGAAATTTACAGGTTTGAACTGTATTTTTTCAATGATTCTTAATGAATTTTTATGACTTGAAGTAATTATGAGCCTTTAATGGAACCAAACAAGATTAAAATCTTTAAGTGACAATCGTTTTTGAAACAAGCATCCTGAAATAAATACTGTATACCTATTACTACACTAAAATTCTTATGAGTAAGCATCATTGCATTGAAACAGTATTCAATTCTATTAAGTTCTATTGCGTATGTGTACAGTATGTTCATGTAGTCTGAAAAAGTGCAAAATACAGATCAATAGTCAATAAGACCCAATGTTCTCTGTATTCTTCTGACCTGCCATTCGGTAAAGGTCCTTGCTCTCGACTCCATTCAACAGAAGGCATGGGGTCTCCGTCTGCTTTACAGAAAAACTGTGCAGACTCCCCGAGCTGCACCGAGACATCCTCTGGTTTCTGCAATAACACCGGCTTGGCTGTGAAAGTAAGTCAGATGCATGAGTTTCCATTCTTACCGAGCAATATAATGTATTGCAGAGTCCTAGAACTCATACCACTGATCAAACATCGTAAAACCCTGACATAGTAATGGCCAAACTGAGTCTTAATTTAATTCAATTCGTCTGTATAATACAGGTTTTAAAGGTAGTTTTAAAAAAGGCACTCCTAAACACTGAGCTATTAAGACATTCGGTTTCAAAGGCAAATTTTGATAGCTTGAAGGGAGCTGTCATCATTTACTCACCCTCGAGTTGCTCCAAATCTGTATAAATTTATTTGCTCTATGGTAGTCAATGGTGGCCAAGAACTGTTTGGTTATAAGCATTCTTCCAAATATCTTTCTCTGTCTGTCTTTGTTTTCATCAGAACAAAGAAACGTATAAAGATTTAGACCATGCGAGTGTGAGTAAGTGAAGACAGAACTTTCATTTTTGGGGGAACTGTTCCTTTGATGTACATGTATAAGCACAGTAACAGGTCTCACCTAATACAGACAGCCGGGCTGCCCTGCTCTCTCTCACACCAACTGTGTTTGTGGCTATACAGCTATAAACTCCAGAGTCATTCTTCTGAGCTGGAGCAATGATCAGTTTACCATTGAGTTCCTATACATCATGCAGAGAGACAAATTGTAGATAATCATACATGCAGAAAACACATTTCGGTGTCATGAGGTTCTTATTGGTTCATTTTCTGTGTTGTACTGCCCTCTATGGACGTATTCAGGATACAGCTCCTAAGATAAAGATGAGTGTTTTAAAAAATGTAAAATACTTTCTATTATCCGAGTTCAATGTGCAGCGGCTACTTTTAGCGAGCACTTTTCACCCCTAAAAGTGTGAATACTGTGGCTCTGTTAGTTCAAACATTTGTGGTTTGTATCAGCATTTGGCGACTTTACACGTGTCTAATTTCTTCATTAGTGTCACTGAACAAAACTGTAAAAATACTAGTGTACACAGGTTTTTGTTATAATTAATCTCAAAATGTACCATGATATATTGTATGTATATTGTATTGTAAAATGACGAGACCCCCCACTTACAAGTTCAACCCAGTAAAAAACTCTAAAACTTGGCATAACTACAATCATATAAAATAACCCCAAAAAACTCCAAAAACACTAATCATTTCAGATGATTTTAATGCTCGTTTTGTTTGATTTTTGAATGATTTTCATCATCTTGAGGCCTCCTAGTGGGCACTGGCACCCTGGTTGAGAAACTCCAAAGCATAAATGTTTTTTGAAGAGTTTGTCTTGCACTCACGGTGTAATGTTCATTGCTGCTGTTGATGAGAATTCCATCTTTTCTCCAGGTGGTGTTGGGTTCAGGTTGTCCTACAGGTGGACTGCAGTTCATCACAGCTACCTCACCAACCGCCACCTCTATATCACCTGGCTGGACACGGAACTCCTCCCGAAGAGCTGGAAATAACACACATGATCAGAAACACAATTCGGTCACTAATGTGCACAATTATGATATCACCTGGGCCAATTATTCTGCAGATATCTGTTAGGGATTTTACGATTATTGGTATCTTTTATAGCTGTGTGTGCTTTGCTAATTGATGCATATGGATTATATCATCTGAAATATAAAGACAGACTTATAATACGCGAATTTTGTTTTAAAATATATTAAATACTTTAATATTTAGCATTATTCATTACTTTGAAATGCATAGTGGTCGGTCAATGTGCATATACACATTTTTCTGAATATTTCAGCAGTTTCATTTAGATAACAAATCTCTCTTTTTTTTCTTTCAATCTTTGCCGTCAACATAACTTCCTTAATGCTTTCGACAATAAAGCCCACTGCCAACTTGACTGACGTAGCTCGTCTTTGTGTTCCACATTATCTAGGAGTGAATCAAAGCAAACAAAACCCAAATTCATTGTGTGCAACAATTGCTGGACATGTCTCAATTAGGTCCAGCTCCGCTCCGGTGGAATGCAGAGTAAACCGACCCGTTCAGGATTCTGTTTGCTCCACAAACACAGCATGTTGTCAAAGCTACAATTAGTCTACTGTTTGTTTCACAGAAGAAGCCAAACTTTGACATCTGATCTCCAGTCATCTCATTGACCATCTTAATGAGCTTCCTCGCCCTCTTGTTTCCCTTGAGAACGTAAACAGATCTTGATAAGCAAACTCATCTTTTCTTAAACCATGATGATTCAAACCTGCTATATGAAGAGAAGCGTTCCTGCTTGTTGCCACTCCAGCGCTGTTCTGGGCGACTCAGGCGTACATGGCTTCATGAGATTGACTCTTCCGGCCGGAGATGGATACGCTGAAGAAAAACAAACTTCCTTCTGGTAAAACGATAGGCCTTGATTCTACATCCATCCTTTCTGTGTCAAGTGGCTGCCCGTTCCGAAGCCACTGGATGGTGGGCTCAGGGTTGCCCTCAGCCCTGCAGGACAGCGTGGCCGGGCTACCCGCCCTGACCACCACATCGGTTGGATGGTGGACGATACGGGGGAGACTGTTATCAATGAGCCTGGAACCTGAAAGCAATCCAGAATAAGTTAGAACTATACAGTACGTGTGGAATTATAAAGCATTGCAAAAAGGAAAAGTATATCCAAAGTATACTGGCTTTCAAAAAACAAAGTCTGATAGATGGTCTGATGCCCGCTACACTGGATGACCTGTCAGCGAGCAAGGGAAACACACTTCCTCTACAAAATGGAAACAGAGTCATGTGGGGGTCTGTTTTTCCTGCTGCGAGAGGAACAAAGGACCAGCGCTCGCAAACAAAGTCATGCAGCAACAGGACATCCGTCACCTGTGCATCAAGTGTAGGAATGGCCCTCTCCTATTATTGGCCAACTTACAATGTCTTACAATGTCTCTTTGTACTCTCGCGCCAAAACATGCCAATCACATGGGCATGAGAGGGTGTCTGTGAAACAAACAAGCACACTTGATTGGGTCCCTGTGCTCCCCCTAATTTAATTTCTATTTTGGGGGGGGACTAAATTGTGTTTGTAAACAAAAATTAAAATAAGTCAGAATGATATAGGCCAGGGTGTACTGGGTGTACTGCACAATGGAGTATTTGAGTGCTACATTCTTGGCGAAATATGTGTTTGACTATTAAAAGTTTCTATTGTCTCTGATGGGGGAGCTTCCTGAAAAAGAGGAAACCAAGAGTCTCACAGTCCTGCTATGTCATTTCACGCAAGAAGAATTTGGCGGAAATTTTTCACGTTTGTAAAAGAGCAATACCACATTTTTAACGGTAAATTGTGACATTCTGTATACAACAAGAAATGTATTGTTTAAAAAAATAAGCTAATACGCACTTTTGGCACAAAGATGGATGTAATTTGACGGATTTGGTTTATCCATCAGATCAAATCTGTCAATATAAGGTTGCGGACTTCAAATTAGTGCTCCGAATAAGCATTCGTTTTCTTATAATGTTTAAAAGCAGTTAATACATTTATTAATAAAGTTTTCTCTTCAAATATTTAGACAAAAAATAAAGTTAAAAATATCAGACACTTTTAAAAAAATCATGGTCAACATTAATGGATTAAAAATATAGAAAAATAAATGCGAAATTAAATTAACATAGACATCATTTTAAAAACAAAGTATCACTTCAGTTCGATTCAAAGACACTAGTTACACATTCAAACAAAACAATTTTGCTTACCTTGAATATTATAAATAATTCCTAAAACCCAACAAATCTTGAGAAAGAGCCTCATTACGTTAAGTGGGAAATTTAGTCCGTCAAAAGCATCGCTGTCCAATCAAATTCTTCTCGCTGCACATTCGCGACAAACATAGATTGCTTTACAAACAATATTCAGACACGCCGTGGTGTTGTTTAATTTCTCGTGTATTGAATGTTGAAGCAGGCATCTCTCTCTCTCTCTCTCTCTCTCTCTCTCTCTCTCTCTCTCAGTTGTGTTGAAGAAAGTTGTGTTGAAGAAAGCGCCTTCCGGATCTGGGACCCTCCCCGCTGCCTCGGACCCACAGCAAAAGTTGATGACATGAGTATAGTGCACTGACGTCTCCGATGACTGACGAACAGGTATTTAGTTGGGCTAACAAAATCACACGAGTGATTCAAAGTTTCCTGAAGTGATGCTTAAGTCTGTTTTTGTTTGAATTTACAGCGATATGTTTGAGGTTTATGTAGGCTAAATACTTTGAAAGTTTGAAAAAAATAATTTAGTGATGTGATATTTCTACAAAGCATGAACAAATTACAGCAGATTAGAAAAAGGAAGCTCATGACCTCACAGCCATGAAACAATTTCAGAAAAACTTCCTCCCGTGAACTGCACAAACATGTTAAAACATATTCCAATTTCTTTTCTTTGTTATTACTAAATAGAATATAAATGCAGTTAATGGAAAAAGTAAAGATATCTGACTCTATGGGTGCGTTTACACTTGGCATTAACATGCGACCTGTATCTGGATGTTGTCCACATACACATTTAAAAGACAAGTGTAAACGCACCCTCTGTTATCAACTGGGGAACATTTATTACGCAAAGTTGTGTGACTGATTCATAAACATTTTAGCTGCTGGACTTAGACTTTAAAGTTAAAGGGAAAAGCTCACCCCTTAATAAAACTGCTGTCATAATTTTCTCAGCCTCATGTCATTGCAAATGTGTAAGACTTTTTTTCTGCAGAACATACAAAAAGATTTAAAAAAACGTTGATAACCAAACATCGGAACCCTTTGACTTGCATGGACACCGAAATTTCTCAAAATACCTTTTTGTGTGTGTTTGTGTTCCATAAAAGAAAATCATACAGGTTTGAAATGAGTAAATTAATCTTAATTTGGGTAGCCTATACTATTTCATGAAAAAGACATAAAAATGGAATTTAAAAACCAAAGAACATTCAGAGTAAATAATATACTAACATAATAACGTAATATAATATACTAACACAATAAATCAGAAACTATGTTGGCAAAGCTGTAGCTATACAACACTGAGATCTAAAACACTTGCTAGTTCCAATTACAATTAAGTCCGTGTAAATACGGTCCCTGAGGGGACGAGAGAGAGGGAAGAAAATAAAAGGAGAGGCGGCAGTTCATTTTCTCGAAAGCCACATATAAATAAAGTGTTGTTTAGAGAACTGTCCATTGTGTGGCCTAAAAGAGCAGGCTGCACTGATGGACACATATATTGATCCAGAGAGCACCGCCTAGATGGCCTGTGGATTATCCAGCATTCAGCCACTAACAAAAGCTACTGAAGAACTGTGGAGCTGCATACCACAACACAGAATTAAAGCAGGACCGCAAAAGAAGTCGGGTCTGATTTACTTTCTAGAAGGCCCACGGTAACTTCACTGCACGTTCAAATCATAAATAAATCTGTTTGAGCTTTTTCACAATGCCTGGCCGTGATTGAAAAATGAATGTACCAAAAACTGTCTCAGTTAAGGTTAAAGTACATCTTTCAACAGAGTAACAAGTGGTCAGAATGTTTAATTTGTTCTTTTTTATGTTGAAAATATATACATTTCTCTTTATAGTAGACTGCTCAAACACAAAATGAAGTATTTATGTCTTTCGATGTTTAAGAAAAAATACATTTATTTGCTTGAAGTAGACAATAAACAAAACATTTTATACTGAGCTGTCACTTGCGCTTTTGTTTCGAGAAATAATTGTATATTTAATCAATAAAATAGTTAGAAAAGGAAGAGGAAATGTCTTTCATAGCACTTTTCTTTCCTGTACTTCCAAGGTTATTTTTTCCTACACTCCATTTTTAAAGCCCCAGTCTCTCAACGACATCAACTATTCAAGAAATCAGTCTCACATCACAAATAATTGAATTTGTTTGGATAGAACTAAAGTTTTTGCAACAGTCGAGCTTCCATTGTGTAAATGTAATAAACATACTGTTACGATCATATTCACTTTAAAAATGATTTCTGTATACATTTATTTGTACTGTGACCAATAAGTGAGAAACTTTATCAAGTTATCATTGTCTTTCTGTTTTAATTTATTACAAACTATACCAACTGAAGTTTCTGCAACAGTCCTTCAGCTTCCATTGTCTAAATGTAATAAAACATACGGTTACCATCACATTCACAGAAAAAATTCAAATGTACTGTGACCAAGTGAAAATTCACAAAGTGTAAACTTTTATCAAGTTATCACTTTCTTTCTGATTTTATTTACTACAAGCTACACCGACAAAAGTCAAGCTTCCATGACATGAATGTAATAAAACATACCGTGGCGTGTTACCATCACTTTTACTTAAAAATATATATTTTTTATACATTCAATTGTGCTGTCACCAAGCGAAAAATCACAAAGTAAAAACTTTATCAAGTTATCAATGTCTTTCTGATTTCATGCTCTGGACCTCATGCCGATACACTGAGAGAGACGGTGAACTCTAAAGCTTTGCAGAAAATCACTTCAACTCTCTAAATTAAAGCATTTAAATATATAATCAACTTTTAAGATATACTTAACACATTTCTTAACCAGGTGTCCTATATTCATATTGCATAAGCTTTGTCATTGTTTATATTTCAAAACCAGCTATATTCTAGGAAATATCCATTGGTGTTACCTTTCCTGCGATGGGCCCTGTCCCTATGTGATGCCCGGTGATGTGCCAGGCGATGGCGAAGGTGCCCTCTCCCCTCTGACCTTTCTGACCTCTGTTCCACTTGCGTCCTCTGTGCCAGCTGCTCATCAGGTGAGCACTCGCACTGGCACTGACACTGGCGCGACGCCTCGATCCAGGTACACAGCCATGCCACCCAGATCAGCCATGCAGACACCTGCATCTTCAGACTAAAACTCCTCTCTTCCGCTTTGGCACTTCCACTACCATCCCAACCGCGGCTAAGACTGAACCGCCCTTCTCCCCTCGGCCGCCCGAACGTCTCGGTGCTAAATTATTTGGAGATTGTTATAGCCAATGTTTTTTCTTTATATTCCACAAATGCTTTGTATTTACATTCCCTCCCTCTTTTTTTCTCTCCCTCTCTTTCCCTCTCCCTCCTCTTTCTCGCCTCTCTTGTCTCTTTTGGGAAAGAAGTTGGCGGAAACAATGATTGAAAAACAAGTTTCAGGCCCCATGCTGGGAGCGCAGGAGAGGAGGAGAGGGGAATGGGTACTGTCTCCTCCAACAACATCTGTGTCATTCGTTCTGCACGTCGCAAAGGCAGAAAACAAGGCCGGGACCAAAGGGGAGGGGCGGAAAGAGATCTCCCACACCGAAAGGATCAGTTCCATTAATCAAGTGTTTGCTAGTCGACTGATCAAATCCTTTGGAATGACAAACGTTTTCGCCCTTTAAACATCAAATGGCGAAAAACGCATTGCGATTGCTATTGCTATTGGCCCACGCCACAAAAGGGGAAGTAGACACCCTTCATTCCTGCATCAAGATACTTTCTCAAAAGCATTAGAGAGGGAGTGTTTTCAAACAAAACTGACCCTCTCCAATGGCTTTGGCTGCTTGTTGGCCATGAAAGGAACGGCTTTTGTTTAGGGAGCAATTCACACTTTCCCGACACAATTTTCTGTTTTATAAGCAGAGAAGAGGTGAGCGGACCGAATCGCTAACGCAACTGGAACGTTCTCATTTGTCCAAGTAAAGATGTTTAGCTGCAAGTGGAAATCATTTGGATTTTCACACTTCAACATTTCAATTATCTCCCAACAAGGTAGAATGTTATTATATAGGAGCACGGGCCCATTCTTCTCTGCTGTTAGTACTATAAAAAGTTACAAAACAAAACGGAAAAGTGAAATTTGTACCTGGTTGCATGCACAGTATGTGCCCCGATTCATCACCGCGGTTGAATCAAACGGGACGGGGAAAGCAATTTATCTCATGCCATCCGATCTTGTGTTCCACTCACCAGTCCTGCTGGTTCAGCACAGAGGAACTGAGGGAACATGCTGTTAAGCAGACCTGACCTGATCACGGCTTTATTCAATAAACCTCCCAGCTCATTTAAAACTGTATGCCACAAGAAGCGAAATGAGGATGTACACTGGCACTTTTTGTATGCAAACAACATCGCTCGATTGGCGATTTGGTCATCTGAGTTTAATAAAAAAATGGTGACACGTTAGCAATATACAGTACTTTACACTAAACAATTTCCTCAAACAAGTGTCCAATAGTCATGCTTTAGATTCCAGTGACCACCCATATTGAAAACACAATGCCATGACCTTGGATTCGAAACAGTAGTAACTTCCCTGTTCACTTCTCTCATCACACTGTACCCCCTGCTAGGTAGCGGGTCATGTCGAGGTGAGCACCCGAAAAGCCACGCTTCAGCCCTCAATGGGGTGTCAGGGCAGAACTGCAAGTGGCTATTCCAGCTCACGCTGACCCTTAAACTGTGCCCTAATTTTTAACACAGGAGGATGGAGACTCCTCTAATCTGCTTAAAGAGCGAGCTAGAGGTAGAGAGAGGTAGGTAATAAGAAAAAGAGAGTCTTATAAGGTACTGAAGTAAGACAATTGGGAGTAATGAGGGATGCAAAAAGCCAAAGATTATTTGGTTTCTCTTGTTTTCTTTTGTCAATGAATATGTATGGAATGACAAAAACTAATAAAGAATGCATTGAACTGTAAACTGATTAAGATAAAAATATATTTTAAATCCATGTGTTAATATGTTATAGAACACTTACAAGATGTAAACACTGGTCCAGAGGCACTTCAGGTAGCCTACATTTTTATTTCTTTTATTTTTAAATATTACATACTGTATATCATTAAATCTTAAGGATATTTGTTTGACACTTTTTCTTCGGTTGTAAATGTTCTGTTGGTTGTATTTTGTTCAAACGTTTGTGTGAAATGGGAAGTTCTAGCGAATCAACGTTATTTACATTTTCCGAAGAGGTCTATGAATTGTTAATGTCACATAAGTAAAAACAAATGGTCACTGTCTTTCTGAAACCTTGTATGTCCAAATTCGGAAATGGAAAAAACACTGTACTTTTTCAATGATTAAATACTGTGTTGTCCAGGTTTACATGTATTTTTAATACTTTTTTTTTGGTTAGATATTTGTATAACCCAGTGACAAACATAAAAGGGTGACTACTAATAATGATTTATGGCAAATAACTAAAATCACGAAATATGGAGATACATGGACAGCAGTGAAGTACAATTTACTCAGTTTGTTTAGTCTGAATATTTGCTCTTGTTATCAAAGGTAGCTTTATAAAAAAGACTTATGAAGCACCTGATTTGATGTAATATAACTAGAGTCATCATATTTGACATCCAGATTCAACCCTTTACCTGACCGGACTCTGCATCCACCAATTCTACAGAAATTCCACTGACACACCTGTATGATCCAAAACCAAACAGTTGATGTGAATTAAATTCAAGATTTAAAATTCTCATGGATGGAGTCTGGGGATGTGGGGGCGGAGGGTGACGGGTGGGTTACAGAGCACGGAGCTGCAGAATAGAAGACAGGGGCTGTGAGGGCAAAAGTTCTGCTTGAGTGGATCACAAAGCCAGATCTAGAGTTAACCCCACTCCTCTCCTCCCTCCCAACCCTCCTTCTCTCTCCATCCCCCCCTCGAACCTCAGCAGCACCCATATCCCGGTCCATGCTTACACCTCTCAGGCTCTTCGTCCCCCTTTCTCTCTGTCTTTGTATGTCCAGCTGGCTGTCCTACAAAGCCTCCAGCTCAGACTCCCAATGAGCCCTGCGCCCTCCCATGCTTTGTTCTGCTGTTTTTCCCACTCCCTGGAGAGAGAGTCACAAGCAGGACAGACAACAAGAAATGAGGAAATGTGATGGAGAGTAAGACAAAAAATAGGAAAATAAGTCAAGCATCTTTGCAGGAGCGTTCAAAGTCAGTGATTACGCAGCGGTATGATTTGCGCCATGCGTTACGTAATTGCATTTTTTGGCCACCTGTAGCAACTGTGTTCATCTAAATTCGTAACATCTATGATGAGATACAATCCCATTATCTATAAATGAATATAATAACATTAACAATGCTAAATAAGCAGTGACTTCCAACTTGTTCTTTGGAAACTTATAAACACATCGGTTTTCACAATAGCTCTTAAAAATAGTGCCAATAAAAGTGATCCAATTGTTTACAGATTTTCAACACACACAGATGATGTTTAATGTGTTTGTGATCCCTTCGTATGATTACACACAAGCCATTTAATGTACCAGTCCAGATATCCATCCAAGCATCCGGTGTTTCTCAAGCCCTGGTAGATCTTTGCCGATCAGCAAGCAGAAAGGCCTCAGTGTTGCGATGTGGGCCGGAACTAATAGGATTGGATTTGATTCATTAGATTCTCTTTCATCACACTGGTTGGAATTTCACTGCACGTCCCTTCGGACTCCCCGGTTTTAAATAAGGATTCCGCGAGGACCTGAGGGGTGAGAGCTAGCGCAACCGAGACACGGCCTCGCCTCCCTTCCTACTCACATTCCCACAATCTCCCTGTATAAGAATCTCCAGATATATGAGTATAAGGGATCAATTCCAGGATATGTAGTCTTCCAAGTTCCAAACGTAGACCACATAACTCAGGTTGTCTTCACACTTACTGTACACTCTTAAAATGAAAGGTGCTTCACGATGCTATAGCCTTTTTGTCTAAATGGTTCCTATAAAGAACCTTCAACATCTGGAGAACCTTTCTCAAAATGGTTCTTTGTGTTGAAAAAAGTTCTTCAGATTATAAAAAGGTAAGAAAGAGATGGTTCTCTAAAGAACCTTTGACTAAACGGTTCTGTGTGGAACCAAAAATGGTTCTTATATGGCATTGCTGTGAAGAATCTTTTAAGCCCCTTTATTTTTTAAAGTGTTGAAGAATCAGTTTTGGTTCCCTAAAGAACCATTTACCAAAAGTTAATTCTTAAAGAAAAAACATTTTATAATCTAAATAAACCATTTGTGAACAGAAAGATTTTTAAGATGTTAAAGGCTCTATATGGAACCATTCTGACAAAAATGGTTCTTCTATACAATGTGAAGCGAGTGTAAGGAGAAATGTTATTGCTCTCCAGCTAAAAAAAATGTGTTCTGGCCTCGCTGCTTTCCGGACAGTAATTTTTATGTTAGATTTGACAGTGACACAGACATTTGATTTGCTTGTCTGACTTTAGTGTTTAAAACTGCATTGGGTTCTAACTGGAGCTCATTATTTTTACTTATTGACCTTATGGAAATGGAAATACACATATAATCGCAGCATACATGTAAAAAAGCATGTGAAAATAACAAAACACAGCAATGTCTATTACGCTTGTTAAGTTTTGCCTCCCCAAGAGATTTATGAAACTGAAAGTAAACGTCTATGCAACAAAGGGCCCACACAGAGTATTCGCCTTGTTAAGAACAAAATAATCAACTTGCACAGCTTGAAGCTTTGTCGGACCGCCCAACTTTGCTCCCTGTGTCTTTGTGTTATTGTGCAGCGAGTGAGACAGTGTCTTGAAGAATGCTTCCATAAGGCCAAGATTAGCATGTCAATATGGGACCAAGAAAATGATGTTTGTCTGGTTTGAGTCGTGAATGAGCAAGATTTGAGTTTGTCAAATACCATGTTAATAGGCTAGAGTATTAGCTGATTTTTCACAGCAAAAAAACACTGATCATGCCTTCACCAATGAAGGGAAATTAAATAACCATGAAGGGAAAAACACAAATTTAATACATCAAGTATTTTATCAGTGCTTGTCGGTGCTTAAAGTGCCCCAAAGGTTAAAGTGTTTTGGGTGGTTGTTAGGGTGTTGCTGGCAATATTTCTATAATACCTTTATGTTTTGTCCTATATTGTCATATGCCAAGTAGAAATTGTAAGCCGGTCGGCCGGGTGAGTTACGAGCCAGTTTAATATATTGAAAAAGAATGAAAATCATCCTAGCCTCAAATTATGAGCAAAATAATGGTAGCAATTTCAAAGAAATATAAAAAATCTGGACGTTTGCCTCAAAAATAAATTGTTTTAATGTATTGTAAAAAAACACTTCATTACAACAAAATTGCAAACAGTGCAACACCTCTGAAAAAATTGTATGTACAAATATGAGCAGTATACATTTATACCAATTTACATCAATACGTATTAAAATTGGACAATAAAATTACCCGACCATATCCTTTGGAAAAAAAACTGCCATTGAATACGCTCTACTCCGACCCCTCTGTGCCAGGCTCTTAGGTTCTCGAAGAGATGTGGACATGTCTGATTAGGGCAGGAGGACAAAAGCTTTGGAACCCGCTGCTGGTCCCTCTCATCTCAAGCAGGGCCACTGATCGATGCCGCTGCCAGGCTGGCTGCCCTGCTTTGGGGCATCTATAAGAGTTTGGCACATGTAGGCTCATGGTCTAGTGTGTTCTCAAGGGCTTGGCGTACACGGGCTCCAGGAAATGTAAGGGCAGCAACATGAAAAGGCCTGCCAAGAACACAACGCTCACCAAGGACAGCAGCACGTACCGGCCGATGAAGAACGTATCCACTATCTGAAAAACATCACAGGCTCCTGGTGTGAATTATTTAACACATTACCCAATTATTGAAAAGTAATTAAAGCCATGATTGCTTTGATGTTGCCATTAATAATTTTAATTAGCACGATATTGGCTCAGTATCTTCTGTTTTTCTCCACTAGAGGTCAGCAAGACTCTTTTGAGAAAATAAGACGGAAAGCTCATTAGACCATTAAACACAGCCAAAGACCCAATTACAAAAAGCCATTATAATATTTGTACAAACTTATCCCGAATGATACTGCCTTAATATTTGATAGCAAAAAATCTGGCAGAGGAATGCACTAAAACTAAAGAAATATTTAAATGTTTATTTTTCCTATTATAAATGAATAACAATGCCTGCTCTGTATACATTTAATATCTACTTATCTATACTCTAAATAAAATAAATTAATATCACAAATTTATTTATTTATTTATATATATACTAACCTGAATAGCTGGCAAAAAGCTTTAACCTTTCCTTTCTTTCTTTCTAGCCATAGTATCTTAAGCTCTGTTTGTTACTTCCCTGTGTTAGAATAAAAGCTGTACATGGTGATGTGTGGAATACTAACCACCCTCCATGTTTCTACTAGTGTACAGGACCTAAACCATGGGAGAGGCCACAACCTACATTAAACTATTAAACAATGTCTTTGTATGTGTGTGGGAGGGGCCTCAGTCTCCAGCGAATGCAGTGTTCTCTCGTTTAACGCATCTCACTTTCTAATTTTCCAATTAGCCGGCTAGCGAAGCACAGAGCTGGGGCCATGTTTTATTAATGTGGCATCGAATGTGCCGCAGTGAGCTCCTGTTTGGGGCCAGTTTAATTGGCACTGTGATATTATTCCTTTGTACAACAGCGAGGGGTTACCCATTTCTCATAAAACACACTGTCACCTATCAAGAAAAAAAAACAGTTATCTGGCCGCTCTCGCTGCAAGCAAATCAGCAATGCCTGTAAGAAGGATTTGAGGCTATGCACAGACCACGCTTTAGGAGAACTTATGATATGCGTGTGCTTATAGTTTTGAGACTGTGGCAACTGGCCTGAAACAATAATCTTTTTTTTTCTTCATTTTACTCCTCTGTTGGTCCATTATTAAGCAGTGTTGATTCTTAAACTTGTAAGTACATCAAATATAGTTTTGACATCTGAACACACGACACTGATCAAAACATTCATTTTTGGAAAAATCATTTCAACGCACAAACTATGCAATGCAAGAGATTTGGAGTCTAGATTTAAAATGTAATGTACTCTGATTAAGGGTTACACTGTGTTAGGTTTAATACATTTTTTGAAGCTTTACAGCACAGGGAATGTTTGCTGCACCGAGCTGTTCTGCTACTGAAGACTAAAAGGTAAATGTTTTGGCTTTTGTTTGTGCAGACGGGATGGTGACTTGGCAGCTCGGCTGCTGTTATTGGCAAAAGGAGACACTGGGAAAAAGCTGTTGTGTTTGCGCTCGTCTGCTGCTGAGGAGAGATAAACCAGCACATGTCTTGTGACAAATATAACTCGCACAGTTACAGTCCAACTAATACTATTCAAGCACTAACATCAGAATTCAACAGCCTTACAGAACACTTAGGAAGTTGTTTTGGGATCAAACTGTATATAGTTTACATTAATAATTAGCTTTCCTGCAGCTCAGTGGTTTAGAGCATGGTGCAAGCAACGCCAAGGTCATGGGTTCGATTGCACGTCCTCAGAAACAAATGTATAGTATCATGCAATGTAAGTCGAAAGCGTCTGCCAAATGCATAAATTTAAGTGTTAATAATTAATAGATATTTAAATAGTAGATCCTGCCCATTACTTGGTAAGCACACAATAATTTAGGAAAAAATTGTTGTTGTTTTTCTCATTTTTTAAGATCATGCATTTACATAATCACATTACATTTAGGCAAATTTCCCTGCTTGTCAACAAAGACAGTTTACGTATTTTTATCATTGTATTATTTTCATCAGCTGTAAGGCCTAAGTCACTAAGCGCACTCACCTCAACTTCTCTTTCAGCGGAAGGAACTTCAGTGGCACGCGGGAAGAACACCAAGACCAGTGTGATGGTGAGCGCCAGAAGAAATAAAAGGATGATCCCTAACCTGGTGAGATAACGTAATTGCGTTTATTTCTGCTACTACAAGTACAACACTTGTGATGTGGGTCAAAAACAAAGGTGTCTTACATTGTTTGACCGGTTGCACGCGACAGAATAATACTGAGCGCGAGAGTTACGATCCAGATTAAAGCGACGATGAACACGCCTGTACCGACACCCAGCACCATCTCAGCCATCCTCGCGCCTCACATTACCTGCACTTTACTGAAAGACACGTTTGTGCTAGAAGCCATGAGTAGCCAGCAAACTAATCCATGGTTAACCAGTTATTACGGCTTTTCCCTGGATGTTAAACTTAACCGTAGCAGTTACTTTATAATGTGGGCTCCGTGAATCAATTGTAGTCCTAAATACTATGTTTATGATTTACAACACGACGCATGCTGCAGCAGGACACAAACTATTACCATAGAAACAAAGTAGCGTCCCGTGTTTACATCCGCACTTCCTGTGTCACGAACTGGCCAATCACTGGACTGCACTCGGCGAAATGCATGCTGGGAGTTGTAGTCTCGCTCTGTAACAGCGAGCAATAACGTAAAACTTTTAAATACGGCCCGGTCGTGTCATCAGTTGTATTTTATTGAATGCGTTTGATACGTTTTGAGACAAATAGCCGCAGATTAACAGTTGTCTCGGACACTTTGCCTTATAGTTTATGATTAAAGTTTCTTATAACATTTCCTAAATATGTATTATTTCTTTCTTACTGGCACAAATGGATTGCTTTACCCTGCTTTCCAACTACAGGCAAGAAGCCAATGCGTCGTTCCCGAATGTAAGTCCAATTTTATGCCGATAGGGGGCCAGCGGGCTCCGCCGTTATGAACCGGAGACGCGCACGCAGGACCCGGGGTGTTCGGTACGGTACGTTATAATGCCAGTGGAAGAGGAACCGCGGAGGTGTATTAGGCACAGGCAGAGGGGTACGAAGGAAGAGAGAGAGAGAGAGAGAGAGAGAGAGAAGGGGGGTGGTGGGAGGGGTCTGATATGGCAGACGTCACGGCTTGTGTAGGGGAGTATAGCCTGTGTTGTCAGCCTGGTGTCAGTCTGATGAAGATTGGCATTCAGGTAAGCTGTCATTCATTTTCAATGTCAGAGCGCGGAGCGGGCGAACACTCAAGCGTGTTTTTTTCTCGGTCTCATTACAAAAGGCAGGACATTATTCATACAGACAGGGCCGAGGGCTGAGGAGAGAGAATGATAGACAGAGACAGAGAGCGAGAGAGAGGAAGAGAGAGAGGGAAAGAGAGAGTGTGTGTGTGAGAGAGAGCAGGAGTGAGAGGGAGGGAGGAGGAGGAAGAGAGCGACTGTGATGCGATAGAAGGAGATTAGAGAGGAAAGAGGGAAACGGGAGATGATGCCTTACAGAGCGGGAAGCGTTTTACGGATGAATGTTTTGGTGGATGAAGCGTTTGGACTTGTAAATTGTGGTGGTAATTTTTGTGTTGACATTTTCGTAGGTTTTTAAATGGCATTTTTGCTTTAGCGTTACATGATTGAATCTTCATATTCATAAAGCATAAAAATGCAGACTGACCTTGAAATACAGCGTTTTATATTTTGTTATTTTTATGCATTTGTTTTTGTTTTATTTCGCATTCATTTAATGTTGTTTTATTGGTTATAATGAATGTTATAAAATGTTTGAATTTCATCCTTCGTTTATGGTCAGTTTTGTACTAATTGTAAAGAGGATCTTGCTCAGTATTTCTTTGACATTTATTTAAAAAGAAAGAAGACACTTCTTACAGTATCTTTGCAGTCTGACATGTGGTTAAATAAACTTATTAGAGGCTTAAAGTCTTCTATTTGGAAAGTTTAAGAACATTTTGAAAAACAAATATATTTAAATAGTTGTTTTTGAGTAATTCTCAGACAGGCAATCACGTCTGTATTGAATTGTTAAAGGTTTATGAATCTTCTGCAAAGTTCACTAAAAAGATTTTGCAGCGTACAAATAATAACGTGTATTTGTTTTTAAGTACAGCTATCGTAGTTTATATTTCAAACACCCAATCATTTTTAATGGGTCAGAAGATTTTTGTCTTTGACAAATTGGCTCAGAGCTTTTCTGATTTATTTACATTTAATAGTTTGTAGCATATGTTTTGAAATTTCTTGCTCGTGAATTCGTAGGTTTTCCTATCTGGTATGTAAAACGTGAAGTTGATTGTTCTATTCTGTTCAGATAGATAACGTAGCCTTCTTTGTACAGTAAATACTAAAGTTCCTCATAAGTTAGACCTGTTCCTGTGTAAAACTGTAGGGACTTTCCCTACTGTATGTTGCATTAAGCACTCCTTGTGGCACTGGGCATTTGCATTTTTCTGTAATTTTGGATTCTGAATTGAAGTTGAAGAGAGTGCTTTAATGTGTAATTAGAGTGTAATAGTGTAAGAAACAAGTGACAACACATTTTCAAATATTTTTAAGTTTTTACTTTATATTTTTAAGTTTTACTTTATTATGCAGGCTGTGTTAAAAAAAGATTTTTGTACTTTTTTTGTTTTGCACTAAGGTATATGCATAGTGTCATATAGTGGTGTAGTAACAAAACTCACATGTTTTCAACATCTTTTTTGACCTCATTTGCATAACTGAAGTGTAAACAGGTCTAACAATTTGGAAAATAAGCTGCAACATATCCCTCAGAAATTGGAGTGTATGAAAATGATGCTTTCTACAAAAATAGTTCTGGGAAATATTCTTGACCGTGTCAATTTATCTCTAATTATAGTCATCAGCAAAGTTTTGAAAGTGATGTGGATTTGAATTAATTAGTGAAAGTCAGTGTCATGTATGATGAAACATTTGAAATATAGGACTATTGCAAATATCAGCTAGTCCAGAATACCAAAATCAAATGGGGATTCTGCATCTACACACAAGTCCATTTTTTCTCCCCAAAGTTTTTTAAAAGTTTTTTTTCTAAACCTCATTTAATCAGCTGTTTTATTTCTGCGGCACAGGCTATCATGAAGCTGTAATGTTTTGTCTGGAAGATAAAAGTTGTTGGATGGGGCTAATTTAAATGCCAAGTTCCCTGCTGAGATCTTAATTGATGATTTGTGTCGCGGGACAAGCTGCCCAGGGGCAAAACTGCACACACAAAATACTCTGGCTTTATTTGCATATTCCCCTTCTCCACATTACAAGTAAATTACAATCCGAGGTTCTATACCGCAGGACCCGAAGCTCTGTGGGTCTAATCACTAATAAAATGACTCAGTCACCCCAAATGCGTGGAGCAAACTGAGCAAAAAAGATTGTAAACCAATTGTGATTCTTCCAGGCATCCATAAAGCTATTTAGAAAATTGTCCTCCTTTCTAATGTGTCATTTTAAAGGCGGGTCTAATATGTCCAATAGTGCCTACCAATTTTAATGGTTTCTCAATTTGGATTATCAGATCTTGACAGTTAATGAGATACAGTTTCCATGTTTGCACAGAAATAATACAGAAGCAAATTAGAATTATTCATCAGACTGTATTCTGCTGGGGTCTTGTATGTTCTCCTGTCAAGGTGAAGCTACACGAATCTGCTCCGATCCTCTATGCTACTTGGATGCATAGAAGCGGAGCTCTGTTGGTACGAGCTTCCGCCGGTAAGCCTTGCTGATCCTGATGGCTCTCCGAGGAGCACAGGCCTGTTATTGCTGTCGAGCGGCCGCGCATTCAAACGACCTCGCTATGCTTCTTTCATACCGTACTACTGCTCTACCGCTAGGAACGGCGGTCAAAGTCTCCTCCTGGGACCTGAAGGTAGAGGCAGATTTGCTTGATTTACGCTTTGAGAGAAGCGCTGGAGGCATGTAACGATCACCCATAGCTCAAATCACAGACGGTGCTGTCTTCATGGTGCTTTGGCCTTGGAGAGACTTAGGGAAATGTGGCTGGAGATACGGTGGAACTGCGGATGCTAACATTGATTAGATTTCCAAGAAATAAGAGACAAACTTAAAATCAGTCTGGGAAATAATGAGGAATGGTATACAGATATATGACTTGAAGAAAATCTGTCCTTGAACTAGCCTTACCTTCTGTCTATATTTGCATCATGCATGGCGAGACCATTCCAAATTTTCATTTAATCAGCATTTCTAGATGCATTGTGGCCATTCCAGTCCTTTGTCTGTTGAATTTCAACGAAATCAAACCTCAGGAGTGACATAAAGTCATCCAGCAGCAATGTGAAAGACTGACAGCATGACAAGACGCATGAAAACTGAAAAAATTGACATTATCACATACATTTTTTTCTCTCCTAAATACATGTACAAATATTACTGTTGTATTGCTTAAAAGTGAATATGAACTTTTTTTCTTTGCAGTATTTGAGGTCTGATAAAACAGAGCATCTTTTCTGTTATTTTTACCTGTTTCTCCAGTTTTCATTTTCTGCAAATAAATGCAAATAGAAACAATATTTTTATTTGGGAAAACTATTGTTAGTAGTTCACAGAATGAAACAAAAATGATAATTTTACCTAAACACATACCTATATATAGTAAATTCAGAAAAACTGAAAATAGTTTTGAAATGGTCTCCGTGTCTGTACATTATATAGATTTATAGTTCTTTATACTATTTTTTTCAGCTTCCTGGGAAATGAGCCAATAACCCCAAGCCCCATGCACTACGAGGTAAACTTCAGGAACTAGATAAAATCAGATTAACAAAGTCTATTGAAGTTTAAATACAAAACATTGACATCTAAGTGCAATAATAATAATTTATGCAAGAGACAAACTCCATTATAAGCATAGAAATAATGACTTTACCAGGATCAAAAGCAGAGTCAAATTAGCAGCGTCTTTTTATTCATTCTGAATTCGAAATCCTTAAACAAGACTGTAAACCTCAGAGTGCTTTGTTCTTATCTCCAGTGAAATGCTGATAATCCAAACAAATGTACACAGCCTCACTAAGGGAAATACAAACACTTCTTCCGAATCCTGAATTGATTATATTTCCGAGTTTCTCAGAACACACAAAGGTTGACCATATTTTATTTGAATTCAGTCTGAGATCAAAGTGTAAAAAACCCACCCAAGACCAATTCATAGATTTTCCCCCTCTTCTAAATATATAAATATATGCATGAGTATAATAACTAGTCAAATTAAAATAATGTGCTTGAGGCAGGAGAGTGCTTGACTAAGGTTGAGAGAGAATGATGTTTAATATTTCCTCTATTAGACTGAATATGTGAATTGTAGTTCTCGTGTGTTTAACACATTTCACAGGTTGGTGTCATTTGGCGTGACGGCAGAGAAATGGATGTTTTCTATATACCGTGTGCGTTTCACTCCTCCTGTCTTTTGGAGTGCAGAATTTTTATTAGATCTGAAATAGTGCTTTGAGTTCCCATCTATTACTGTAAAAGCCATCTTCTACAAATGTGCCATCTCGCTCCGTCCCGTTTCAATGACATCATTCATAAAAGACATGTTTTTCTCCCATTCACGCTTCCTGCTCTGTCCTCTTGAGCATTCAAACACAGACCACCATTGATTCCAGCCACCTGATTTCATTTGGACCTCTGACACAGGGCTATATCGGAGTTTCCTCTCCTGCTGATCTATTTGTGCATCTTTTGTTGTGTTTCGAACAGAACCTCCTGCATTTCCATCATCCTCTTTCAACCTAAGAGCCATTGGAGGGCATTGATCGTCAGCTGTATGTGTGCAAAATGCCTGTAATGGCGTCAGTACATGGAAGAATCAGTTAACAGCGTTGAATGGGTTATTCTGCCTTTATTAATGCATCGGAAAGGCTTTCTTATATAGACCCTGAGTGACTTCTGAATGGGGCCCAATTCACTCGCTTTAAAAGGATTGTAAATGCATATCAATTCAAATAAGTGGATCTGAAATTTATTTGCGAGATAGTATGTCTCCTGTAGTTTTATTGTACTGTTACTTTGCGAATGCGGCGAGGATCAGGTTGTCTTTGCATGGTAATAAAACGCATTAGGACAGATCAGCCTCTGGGACATCATAAAGCACCTGGCTTTCTGATACCTTTTGTTGTGATGTCTGATTTATGGCGCGCAGAACTTTGTTCTTTTAAAAAATATGTCTCCGTATTACCTTTTTAAGGGAACGTGCAGGCACAGTTAGTTTCAGAAGCTGTAGATTTGCTGAGCTGTTTATTTTACAAATGCATAAAGATCTCTTAAAGGAACAGTTCACCAAAAATAAGAATTCTGTCTTCATTCACTCCAAATATGAATACTGTGATTTTCTTTGTTCCGATGAACAGAGAGAAAGACATTCGGAAGAATGCTTGTAACCAAACAATTCTTAGCCACCATTGACTAGGAAAAATGGCTTTATAATTGTTTTGTTCTCTTGAACACAAAAGAAGATATTTTGAAGAATGTAGCAAAGCAAACAGTTCTGGGGCAATTTTGACTACAAGTGTAATTTTTCCTACTATGGTAGTCAATGGTGGTCAAGAACGTTTTGGTTACAAGCATTCGTCCAAATATCTTTCGTTGTGTTCATCAGAACAAAGAAATTTATAGAGATTTAAAACAACTTGAGCGTGGGTAAATGATGACAGAATTTTCATTTTTGGGCGAACTGTCACCTTTAAGTTATATTTTCGCTTCCCTTTCTAAACCTCATATGTCCAAATTTGCTGTTTTCAATGAAAAAAAGTTACTTTTTGAATGATTAAATACTGTGTTGACTAGCACTTTTTAATACTTTTTATTGTTTAGACATTTTCAAAACCCAGTTAAAACGTAAATGGTGATTAATAATAATGATTAATGGGGGGGGATCACGAAATATGGAGATACAAGGTTTCAAAAGGACAGTAGCGATAATTTTCTTACCCTTTCTCTTTACATTTTAAAATGTATTATTTTAAAGAACAGTCTTAGTACTTGGATAATGTGATTTATCTTTAAAAGTTCTGTAGACAACAATGCCATCATTAACAAAAAGGCATATTCCTTTTTTAATGCATGTAAAGTTTCCTTAAACGGTTTCTTCTAAAAGGATAAAAATGATAAAAGTCCTTCTGCAATCAGCGTAAAAAAAGCTGCAATTTATTTATAATTTATATATCTACTACTTGTTTTTTATTAGCTCAATAGTGAGAGTGTTCATCAGTGTATCTAAATTCTTCAGAGCTCAGATCTGTTTAGCGCTGCTGGTGGGTGATATTTGATACATCAGTATAAGCTGCACGATTTCGGTCTGCAGGGTGCTTCGCCTTTTTCAAACACATGAGAGATGTTGCATCTCTCACACACACACCAGCTGCTTTATTAGGTTCGTACAGTATGTGCAGACAGTTTTGGGAAAACCTCATGTCACTGCAGATTTAAGAAGTGGTTGCACTCGACGCCAAAAGACCTAAACAACATATTTTTGGCTTTTTAATATACGTTCCGAACCATGCTGAGACACTGCGTTCCCTCTTGCTCTGGTTTGTTTTAGGGTCCCCAGAAGGCATCGAGTTGTTTCCTTTCAAGTGGAGAGTAAACATGAAAGATTGCAGATTTTGTCTCTAATGTTTGGAAATCTCAGAACATTAAACAATCTTTTTATTCCCATAGCAGTTACTTTTCAATAAATTTGCACATTGCTACAGTTTTTTCCAACCCACAGCTCCTTGAATATGACTCAAGTAGCTCTTCATCATCTGTATTATACTGGATATGGTTTAGCTTTATTATTAATGTAAATGTTATGTGCATTATATTGCATTGATTTACGAACTCAAGTAATCTTTTTTTATTCTTTTTTACACGTTTTGATATTTTAGGGTCCTAAAAATGTTCTTAGAAAGACTAAAGAAAAGTAATTTGCACTGTTTGTAAAATTGTAAGGTTGGACTATAATTTTGTCACAAAGCCTAGGCTGGTTTGCTGATTTATCTGGATTAAACTAGACCCGCTTAGATCAGCATATGGTTTGCTGTTCTTAGAAGTTTTGGGCACTCGGCTGGCTTGGAGACCAATTTGCAAGCAGGTTAACCTATTGACAAGTGGCCAAAACCCTTCTAAAACCACCAAACCAGACCAGGTTAGGAGACCAAGTAAAACTATCAAATCACCCCAATTGATTAAAATACCCCCTGGAAACTTTATAAGTACCCCCTGGAGTATTCGCTTTGGTTTGATGACCTCTTGGACCCGCACTCTAGTTTTCTCCGGCTGCTAGCTCTGACACTTCTGGTGACTGTTCAATTTAAAACGCACAGGGAGATAAATATAACACATGGAATCGTGCCCGCTTTGTGTGAAACTCTAGAAACGGATGGTCTTCGGAGAAATCATCACTTGTCCTACGCCAGAGCCGCCACAGTCACGCCATATGGGGGATGATATTAATGCGAGCCTGCAAACGCTGGGTGCGATAACAGTCAGGAGACCGATCAGCGATGCATCAGCCATTTATCGACCACAACTGCGTGGAAAACAATCTTGCGCTCCCTGACTGTTAGAACTTTATAGCGTTGCCCTTCAGAAAGGACTGATGACAGCTCTGTGCTAAAAGTGAAATGTAAACAGCTGCTGCTCCGGAGTTGGGGGTAAATGTAGATGTGGCGGTCTGCCATGGCCGGGGTAGGATGACATGAGTTTTGGGGAGAGCGAGGACAGGGTGAAGCGGGCCGCTCGGCCATGCGCTGAGGTGGCTAATGCGTGGTTGGTATGTTTGGAACAGAAGTGCGAAACGTTGGGCAGAAAGTGCTAGCGTATATGTGACACCTGCTTTTTATGTCACCGTTCTGGATGTAGTGTGTTGTGAAGAGGTATTTATAAACCACCAAAGACATTTAATACAGCTCATCACACCTCACCTCTAAGCTCTCAGAATTCCTTAAAGACCCAGCTGACTTTAGCAATAAACACAACTGGCCCGTACGCGAAAGCGAAGGGTTAACCTCGTCCTTCCTGTTACAAAGGAGTGTGGAAAAACAGGGTGAATGGTGATGGTGAAGTCATACACTGCAGGGGAATTCCTCACTGTCCTTCTGAACCTGTCAATGTAATGAGATGTGTTTAATAATTCTTCTTGACATTGACTGGTAAATAGTGTCTTGTACATTTGAATAATTAAAGGCTCTTAAACTGTGTTTACAGGTTTTGTGCATGGTTATTTTGATTTGTTACAATGTAAGAAACCCACATAAGTGCTTTGAAGTACGCTGATTTGTGTGGTATGGGTGATTTGTGGAATAATTTCCTCTAAAACAGATATTCACTGACTCTGCCCCCTTTAAAAATAGCCAATATCTTTTCTGATGAGAAGTTGAAGTGCAGAATGATGTCATAAAAATCATTGATCTGTATTGGCAGAAATGATCGTAATAGACTAAGTTTTGAATGCTTATTGACAAAATTCACATTTAGAAAATATGTTTTAGAGCACACTACTTTATAGATCCTTAAGGCTAACATATTCATACTAAAAGCACACACAAAAAAAGAATTTCAATATTAAGTTATGGCCAGATCCAACACCTCGCGGTTTGGAGTCTGGTGAGAAGTTAAAGTGCAAAATGATGTCATAAAAATCATTGATCTGTATTGGCAGAAATGATCGTAAGAGACGTAAGAGAGAGAAAGAATTTCTATATTAATTTATGTCCAGATCCAACTATTAATAAGTCACTGTAATATTGTTTTTCCTTAAAGGAACAGTTCACCCAAAAATGAAAATTCTGTCTTCATTTACTCACGCTCAAGTTGTTACAAATCTATACATTTCTTTGTTCTGATTAAGAAAGATATTTGGACGAATGCTTGTAACCAAACAGTTCTTGGTCACCACTGACTGTCAAATTTCTTTTTACATTTCTTTGTTCTGTTGAACACAGAAGAAGATATTTTGAAGAATGTAGCAAAGCAAACAGTTCAGTTCTTTTGACTACCATTGTTATTTTTTCTTACTATGGTAGTCAGTGGTGGCCAAGAACTGTTTGGTAACAAGCATTCTTCCAAATATCTTTCTCTGTGTTCATCAGAACAAAAACATGTATACAGATTTGGAAGAACCTTGGGGTGAACTGTCCCTTTAAAAGTGTAAATAGGCCTGATCATGCATAGTTGCACTCTAAAATGTGTCTTATTAAATTCACAATGTTAGTAGGAATTAGCATAAAAAGTCGTATGTGCTGTTTTCTTTTAGAGGAACTACTGTCATGGCAGTTTCAACGGTATAAACGGTTTGTGTGTGTGTGTGAGGCAGACTCTTAAAAACCATCTTAAGCCAGGGAATCCTATGAAAGCTCTGTGTCTGACTCTCCCATGTCCCAGCTCTCATTCCTGAAGTCCCAGGACAGGAAGCAGAGCGAGCTGCAGGACTCTGAGAGTGTCTGGGTTTAGGCAGATGGGAGATGCTGTTTGGCATGGACCCAAAGAACTCCGGTGAGCAGAGAGAAACGAAACATATGAGCTTAAAGATGGAGACAAGATCAGTTGTAGTCACATTAGTTTTGGTAATGGAGAATTAGTCCTATTTGTAATATTAGCATGTGTTCCTGTAGCTATGATGATAGAGCACTGTGTTAGTGACGCAAAGATTGTGGGTTCAGTTGCCAGGAAACATACATACTGATAATGTATACACCTACCTTGAATGCCCTGTAGATGAACTTCACTCTAAAAAACAATAGGTTATTTTCAACCCAGCGTTGGGTCAAAAAGGGACAAACTCAACCGTTTGGTTAAATTGATTCAGAAAATTATTATATTTGACCAATCAATGGGTTAAAAAAACCCCAGCATATGTACATTTGCAACCCAAAAGTTGGTTTGTCGCTTTTTGACCCAATGCTGGGTTAACTCCTAAAATGGATGTGTTAATTTTAACACATTGTTTGTGTTATCCTATTTAGCACATTATGTTTAAACTAACACGAAACGTGTTGTCCCAAGAAATAACACAGAGATGCGTTCTGTTAAGGACAACACATTCATTTGTTGTCCTTAACTGAACACAAAATGTGCTGAGTGTTGAAAATAAAAAATGGACTTATCAATTTGTTTAATATCACTGTATTATTCAGTATAGGAAACTGAAGCCAGTAAGGAACCACCTAGCAACCACACAGAACACTCTAGCAGCCTCCTAACAACTGCATAGCAACTGGCATGAACGCCTTAGCAACCACATAGCAATGCCTTGGCAACCACAGACAACACCTTAAAATCATTCTAATGTCCTAACGTGTCATTACTTTGACAGATTCGGCCATTCAGAAACACACAGTTCCCATCAAGTCTTTCCCAAAAGTCTAAAGAAAATAAAAATTTCATGGGCAGGTAGTGCGCCATTTAAAAGATTTAACAGGATTTGTTTGGGATAAGAGCCTGGCTCCCATGTCTCATTGCTGGGCCTGGGGGTATCTTTTAACAGTTATCTCCTTTTCCTGTTTGGACTTCCATAGTTTACTAACGTGAAGAAGACTGCAAAAAAGACACCAGGATCTATTTCGAAGGAGATTCATGGGCCGAGTGACAGTGTTGTTTCTGCATATACTAGAGCACACTGTATACTTCATTAAACTCTGTCCTGTGTTTACGTGTCGGTCTGAATGTAACTAAATAAGCTATTGCTTTATGCATTGTGTGTTTATTTTGTTCTTGGTGTGTGTATATAAGCCTAATGTGTGCGTGTGTTGCTCTGTGTTACTCTTGTTGTGTCTAGTGTGGCCTCCTGTGTCAGCTGCATGCTGGTTTAATGAATTTTAAGCCTCTCGTGACGCCAACCGGGGTCCAGTTACACTAGTGGGAATACCTGCTATTGTGCCCTAAATCCCTTCTAATTCCCAGGAATGCTGCCATCATTCTTCGCAACCTCTTTTCTTCTGCCACACTTAACTTCCATAAGTCATCTCAAAGAGACAGACCGTTCATCTTGGTACCTTTAAAAGCTAGTGATAGTTAATACTCTTCACATATATAGTGCTATTTTGTTAGTATTCTTGGCATAATGATTAGCATGGTAATCATTATTTAAAGATGAAATCTTTGTGTTTACAATCTTCTGATAAAGACCAAGAGTGTGTCATTAATTCTTCAAGACATTTTCTTGACAGTGATTGCACCATTTTTGTGATGATTTTTGTGATACACACCAAGAGTCTGTCATGATTTCTTCAAGACGTTTTTGACAGCGATCGCTATCAGTCATTTCACCGGGAAAGGCCCGTTTTCATATATTGCATAGAAATGCAATTACATCCTAATGTTAGACACTTTATTAGAGGAGAGACATGCAGAATATGAATTGTTGTCATAGTAACGGGAAGTTCTGAAGCCCAGAAGCAACTGTTGTGCTCAGTCTTTGAACGGCTGGCACTGCTGAGGCATTGTGGGTAGCCGCTACATCAGCCTGAACCTTGCGTTTCTCAGGTGAAAATCAAGAGGATTTTGAGTCGTGTCTTAGAAAGTGTTTAAAAGGATAGTTCAACCAAAAATGAAAATTCCTCATCATTTACGCATCCTGTCAATTCAAACCTTTATGACTTTCTTTCTAGTGGTGCAAAACACAAAAGAAGATTTTTAGGAAAACACTGGCCCACATTGACTTCCATTGTAAGGACACAAAACCATTGAGAAAAAGAAAAGAATAGTGCCCCACAGAAAAAAAGAGTCATATACAGGTTTTGATCAACATCTGGGGTGAAGAAATGATGACAAATTTTAGTTTTTTTTTAATGTAAACTATCTCTTGAAAAATCATGAAATGTGATGATAGCTATATGTGTGATGATAGATGTATAGTAGATAGCAGACAGACAAAGTCCATTAAAAAAATGTTGTGGCCGTTTGCCATCTTTCTATTTATAAGAAAGTTGATATTTGACTCTATTGCACCATCCAGCTGTTATTAAACACGCAAATGTGTATTATGTTAACATAGATTTAATAAGAAACATGTCTGATTGAATCAGATGAATGTGACAGCTAGTTATTTTACTAACCCACCAACTAATCATTTATGTTTATGCATTTGCAGATGCTTTTATCCAAAGCAATTATAAGTGTATTTAAGGTAGAAATGCTTATATTTACTGGCCAACTTTTTATCAGTTAAAACTTTGGAATATTGGCTATAAAATGAATATGGCTGATATCACAATCAATAGCTTATTAATTAACTAAATTGTATAAATGTAGCATAATCCAACATTTTTCTCTGGGTAAAATAATTAAATAAATCTGTACAAAATATAGTTTATCATTTAATGACCCATTCAATGTCAAATCGATCCAATCCATGTTTCTTAAAAATCACTTGGTAGTGTAGCATAATGGATAGTTTTCTTGAACATGCTCAAAACTGTGATACATTTCTATGAATAACGGTTTGGTGCCGGTGTCTGCCAAAAAAAAATCCTATTTGCTCATCCCTTTACGTTTAATCTATAGCTTGTGTTTGTTTCCTGGGATTCAAACCCATGACCTTGACATTCCCAGACATTCTCCACCACATGATGTACAGATACAGTTATAATCCATTAAACATTTTGTTATTTGGGTCAGTCATAAAGTGTTAGGTTTTTCCACTGTATCATTATTCACAGCGGATGGAGGGAGTGCAGGAGGTCGACACCGAGAGGTTGGGATTAGGTGTTTCATAGAGGCGCTCTGTGTATTCAGGAATGGGGTTTACCCTGAAGTTCAACTGTCGCTGTGTGTTTGGATGAAGTTAGGGAGAGGGCAACCCACAAATCTGCACTTCATCTTTGAGTCGTGCACGTTTACGGGGGTCCTATTAACCAGTGTGTTTTTTTGTAAATGATCTGTTGGTTTGCATGTGGTTGTGTGCGCAGAGACTGTGTAAGGGCTGTGTGTGTATTTGCGGTGGTCTTGTGAAACAGAAAGGCTAATGCCTCCTCTGAGGCTGGTGAGGAACAGCATGATTAGCCCTCCAGCACCCCGGGGGGAGCTGCAGTGCTCTCCTTGCTCTAATTCACTTTGACGTCAACAGGAAAGCAGACCTTGTCTCGTGGGGGTGGAATGGTGGGGGGCGCATTGTAGACCGTATAGCCGTTGAGGGCTTTGGGGTTTAGAGGGGCTGCTGGAGGGATTACAGAACCCTAAAATGTTTTCTTTGTAATATGGAGGAAACCCGAGAAAGCTTTCGCACAAACCTACCAACCGTTCTTAGGCGATGGTGGCGCGTGGGGGGCTGGCAGACTTTGTTTGCCCACCTACCCAAGCTCGCACACACACACATAAGGCCCGAGCAGCAGGGTCCACACATACGTATATCGTCACATGCACTATCGAATTACTTTTCAAATTGTGGGGTCAGCAGGCCCACTGGTATCACGCAGTGTAAATAAAAGATTGCTCTGAGCTTTCCTTGTTCTCAAAAGCATGCACTGCTTAAACCTAAATCAACATTTCTGCCCATTTACAAGTCTGTTGTAAGTAAAGTAATGATGCCGGGTTATTAGCCCAGTGCTGCAGTCATTAGATCTGACTTTAAAGCAACTTAAAAGGTTTCTCTTGTGTTGTAGACTGTCTGGAGGGCTGTGCACCAGGAGACCCACACCAACATCAGATGCTCTGATGCTGAGAACAAGCAAACTGTAAGTTCCTGAATCAACACCTTCGATGTTCCTGCGTAAACACGTGGGCTGCCTTTAAACCGTAGTGAGCTGACTACATAGGCAGCATTTTTAGTCATCATAGGATGCTGCCTATATTTTTGTAACCGAACAAGTGGGACAGAAAAAAACGATTTAAATTACGGCTGTTAAACGATAAATCGCATCCAGAATAAAAGTTTGTGTTTACATAATATATGTCTGTGCATATTAATTTTGTATTTATAAACACATACATGTATATATTCTTAGATAGTATTTACATGTATTTATTTATATTTGTCAATAATTTAAATTACATATAAACGTTTATTACTTTTTACATTTGATATTTTTCTTAAATGTATGCATGTACAGTATGTGTATGTTTTTATAAATACAAAATTAAAATGCACAGTACACAGACAGATATTATGTAAACACGAACTTTTATTCTGGATGCGATTAATCGCGATTAATCGTTTGACGGCCCTAATTTAAATATTTAAATGAAATATTAAAAAAATTATCAAGGTCATGGAATCAAAATATTGTTAATGATAATTAATTATATTTTTTATCTGCAAGGTTAAATAGTGTGGAGAAATTTTCTCTCTTTTTCATACAAATGAATGAAATAAGATCAATTAAGCACGTTTTTGTATACTTTGCTATAGCAAATTTGTTACTTATGAGGTTGGATTTCCTTTAAGATGCTGTCTATGTCGACAGCAAGTCAGCTCATTAAGTTTTGTAACAGAGCCACTCTTGTGACTGAACTTTTCTATTTTCATTCTCAGTTTGAAACTAAACTGATGTCATTTTTGCGAATGCACAAAAAAGCTTTTGTAGCCTTGCATACTGTCTGTCATAATAATTCTGTTTTGTAGCATTAATAGCGTATGCAATTCGCAATACAATATACAAAACCTGTCATTTCTTAAACCTGTAATGATATCTATCTCCTGGAATTCTTCCTTCTTCCTGGTTTTTTGTCTGTCGCTGTTCGCCTGCGATCACCCCAGCTGTGTTGTTTAAGAATTTGTTTTCTCTCTTTAATGGCTCTTTTTTTGCTATATCCTTATAGAGTGCAAATTTGTTTGAAAACACAATTTGGCGTTTTTAATGGTTCGTGGGCTCAGGGTGGTATTACGTCGTGGATGAGTGAGAGAGGGCGGGTACGGGGGAGACATCTGTGTGTGCCTAAGTGTGTGCGTGGGGTGATGGCAATATGCAGACGGGTTAACTCTTTGATTTTCAGAGGGAGTAAAAGCCAGGCAAGTCTCTTTAATTGAGTGTGAAAACAGCTGGGTATCCAGAGCCATTTTCCCCCACAGCAGCATGGAAGTGACTATCTCAATATCCTCCCGACTCTAATCGCTCATAACCCCAACTTCTCAGTTCTCTCTCTCTCTCCCCGTCTCGCTCCCGGAGCCCCGCCGTGGATTGTTTTACGCTTAATTTTGTTAAACCTAATGAGATTTCCCTAATTAAATCTCCTCCTGACTGGAAACCTCTCTCTCCTGTCGAGAGAAGTGATTGTTTGTAGATCTTTATAGACAAATAAACATTTTTCGGAGAGAAAGCGGAGCGCGAGAGAAACGGAAGGAGTCTGTGTCTTCTTTGGTGCACTCGCCATCCTTCAGTTAATTTCTCACCTTTGCTCCTCATCAAATGATCAATACTGATTCTTCAGCTCTCATCTTACACCTTCGCTGAAGTGCATTGACTTATATGTAATAGCGAATCTTAAAGGTGACGTGTGTAATTTAAGCACCATATCCGGAGAGATCTAAGCTTCTTTCATTGTACGATATTGTCATTTATATCAGGGTGTATGAATATGTATGTGCTCTCATGTGCGTGTCCGCCTTGCGTGTTGTGTAGGAAAGTGCCGCTGGGTGTGTCTGCCCCGTTGAACCCTCTGAATAAAAGGCCTTGAGAGTATTGTTGACTGCGGTCATTGAGCTGGTATTGTGGATGCCCCCCGGGAGACTATTGTGGGACTCGACCTTCTGTTTCCCGTGCCGACATTGGAAAGCCAGTGCCAAGACGCCTTCACGCACATACATACACGCCATTCTAACCAGACCTTGTTTTTCGTCCCCTCCTGTGGACTGTTGGGCGGTCTGCCCAGTTCTTGTGAAAGGTGCCCTCTGATTTTACCCCCTTGATCAGGTTTCTCCCACCAGTTGCCCAGTTTGATGTGTGTAAGTAGGGTGAGGAATCAGGGGAGATGTCCTGGCATCTGGCACCAGCGAGCCACAAACAACAAGTTCACCATGTGGCTATTCACTATTCTGCACTGACTCTCTTTGCATGGAATGTAACCGTCGCTTTGTTTTTAAAACAACTGTTGAAACACATAGCGGACACGAAATGTGTTACAAATGCAAATGTCTTTAAAATCTATTTCCAGCATGGTTTAAAGGTTCATCGAGTTAAATCAACCTGCAGTTTGATCCTAAATCAGGCAAAACTTTAGAGAATGTATCAACACATCAAGAATACTAACATGTAACATTAAATTTAAACTTTTATTGAAACATATAGGTCCGGTTTCACAGACAAGGCTTAGCCTAAACCAGGACTATGCCTTAGTTAATTTAGGCTATTTAAGTCACTTTTATTTAAATGCCGTAGAAAAAAACATTACTGATGTGCATCTTGAAACAAAACAATGACATTGACGTATTTTAAGATATGTCAGGGCAAGTTATTTTCAGTTCAGTTTCAGTTCATTTTAGTCTGGGATTAGTTTTAAGCCTTGTCTGTGAAACCGGGGCTAAATGTATATGAATATTAATTATTATTATTATCGAAATATCGTTGTTATTATTATTTGTTTATTTATATTTGTTATTGAAACTATCAAGTTTGCGCTGCAATAAACACCATTTGAAATGCATCTAACAATAATGTGACATATTTCCGAGTGAAACCTGATCTTCTCCATTGGGATTAGATTGGTTTGCTTAACATTTTGATTCATGTTTTTATTCTCACGCCGTCGGTTTACAAAGGTATTAACAATACCGTGTGTCATTGAGCGGTTGATTAGTATGATTCCTTTTGCTCTTTCTATAACAACCCCAACCTCATCATTACCAGCATCATCATTGCCATCATCATCATCTCCAGCACCCCTGGCCTTCACCCCGAGTCTCTTCCTCATCAGCCTCGATTAGCATTATGTTGATTTAGCCTAGCAGCCCCCACCAACTCAACTGAGGCTTATTAGGTTGAATATTTTTTTATTTATTCCCGTTTTCTTGGGGTCCCTGTCGGCATTTCCAATTACTCTCGCCGTTCGGCTGTAATTGCCTCCGTGCTAATGGCTGCCAGACAATTGTGCTAAATGAGGTGAAGGCGCGAGGCAGCTAGCTCGACTTCATTAAGAGCTAATGGGATTTTATTGGGGGGACTGAAGACCCAGCTCATCAAAAAGGAGAGATGGAAAGAAAACAAAACAGATGGAGGAGAAGAGGCTGAGAGAGTTTTATAGACGTTTTCCTCCGTTGCTGCTTGTCTTAATTTGTGTCGAACAAGAATGTGCAGCCATTCGTCTGCTTTTCTGTCACGGGGATTCTCCACTGACTTTAATACAAAGCTAATAATATTTAATTCTATTTATACTTTCTATCCCTTAAATCTAACTTAAACCTCTATGTATTTTTACAGTTTTAGTAGGAAATCATTTATTATGTTATCCAAAGTTTATATGCTGAAAAAGGCCCGGTGCTTTTTACAGCTTAACCTGAGCTAAGAACCGCCCCGTCTGACTGACATGTAAAGTGACCAATCACAGTTTGTTGTGCTTTTACATGCCTTTTTGATGAGTTAGTAGAGAGATTATATTACATTATAAAACGGTCAGTTCTGGTCGTTGATTCTGATTGGCTGAGCGGAGTTCTAAGCCGTTATAAAATACCTCAATATATAACGGCTGACCGCACCATATAGCCTAAATATCATTTTATTTACTTTATTTTATGAAACCTTGCTAAGCATATGGAATAACCGTTTTATAAAAGCAATAAGCCCCGCGAAGCAGTGGGTTACAGTGCATTTTATAACAGCTAAGGGCGTTGTGGCACGATGCGAAGCGGAGTGCCTAAAACCCCGTAGCTGTTATAAAATGCACTGTAACCCACTGCTTCTTGGGGCTTATTGCTTTATTATAGGCCTAGATGCATATATAATGACATGTGCACATGTACACACTCGGCTAAGCAAATATCGACACTCATGTAACCAATTGTTGACATGCTTGAGAAGATGAGAGGTTTTATGATAATGTTTCCATATACAGTACTTTATCCTTTATAAAGGCACTTGGTTGACTTTAATCTGAAAATAATTGTTTATTAAGTCGGTTGTTCGAATGTAGTTCAGTGGTGATAAATGATGCAAACATAATTTCTGTCTGAATGAATTATGCTGGATAGACGTTAAACAGATTGAATTGCGTTGATGTTATGCGTGTAGATGCTTTCTTTAAACTGAGTCAAAATACATTGTTTATTTAAATCTAACCCACAAAGCACAAGTGTGGTTTAGTTTCAAAATTTCTCTTACTCATTCCATCTGGTGTATGTTTGTGCATGTTTGACGGAGAGAGAGAAATAAATAAATGCATAAACAGAGCTTGTAAGATTTTTGAGAGCTTTTCACACTTTTGAGAAACAACCTGACGTGGATGAAACGGTTCCTTTGTGGGTGACTTAACTGTCTTTTGCCATGCTGTTCTGCTTAAAAAACAAATGCAGTGTTCTGTTGATGCTCTCAGGGTGTACAACATGTTTACTAGGAGCAGATGCTGTTTTTAAACTCCTCAAGATGCGCAGACCTTGTTATTTTTTCATGCTAGGGTTTATCATAAGTTGGTCTACAGCTTCTTCTTAGAAATTTTCACCCCAGTGAGATTAAATATTATTATGAAATCTGAGTATTTATAATTTTCAATTTTTAATTCATAAAATTTACATCGTTTTTTGTATCTGTATTTTTTTGGTAAATTTGGTTAGATTCTTGTTCAAAACATCAACTTATCACCCAAAAAGGAAAATTCTGTCATCATTTACTCACCCTCTTGTCGTTTCAAACCTGCATGACATTCTTTCTTTTGCAGAAAACAAAAGAAGATATTTTGAAGAATGTTTGTAACCAAACAACGGCGATACCCATTGACTTGCATTGGTTTTGTGTCCATAAGTACCGCCGTCGTTCGGTTACCAAACGTATATCCCTTTAATATATGCAATATGTGCTGTTTTTAAAGAATGTTTAGAGACATTTACTGGGAAACAAAAGAAAAAATGCATAACTCTTAACTAAAATTAGAGGGCAATGATTGGTCAATAGAAATGTTGTCCTGGGGACGTCATAGGATAATAATACAAAAACATGTACTCTAATTGTATTTTCTTATTCTCATTCTTATATCGTCTTCATCTTTTTAGAGCAAGTAATATTCTACAGTTGAAACAAACTATACTTAGCTTATTTGTCTGATGTTAAATTTAAACATCTACCTGTCACCACATCATAGATGTGTGTGCTCAACCACAGGGCTTCAGCTAAACTGATTCAGAGACAGTGTTACTGTGTAATCGGGTTATCTCAGAGGTGGAAAAGAGAGGAAAATCTATACCCTGATTAGATAAAAATCATAGCTTCCAGCCATAACATCTAACCACAATATGACACCGGATAGGCTCTGGCAATGCGAAAAATAGGTCTCTGTTTTTATCTTTCTCCTGTGTTTCTTTATTTATTTACTGTAATTTTAGATTTTTGAGGGGAACATCTGTTTTGATTCCAATGTTGGAAAATGACGGTTAAATGGATCATGGTATGGATCAAGTCACGTTCATGATTGATATGAATGGGAGATTTGAGTCACCGCTCTACTTTTTGAGATAGTTGGCAGGACATTTTTAGGGAGAAAGTGAGAGTGAATGAGGAATGAGAGAGTCTGGCAAAGGAGCAAATGAATGAGTGAGGCAGAGAGCGAATGAAGGACAAAGATTATTTTTGCAAGGCTTTTAAAGGGATAGGACGTCCAAAAATGAAATTTCTTTTCATACAATGAAAGTAAATGGTGACTGAGGCTGTTCCTGGATTCAATGGAGGATAGACCACATGAGGTTGACACAATGACACAATTTTCATTTTTTATATCTTTACAGTGTGGACTTTATTTTTCTATTTCATATTATTATTGGATTGTGTATACTATACAGGGGATATTGTAGTGTCAGCAGGTCATTATTCCAAAATAATATTATTTTTTATAATAATATTATAGACCGCTATTTACAGTACGTAATGATATCAGTAAATATTGCCATTGGCTGCCCACGCAGCCTTGGTTACATCAGCATAACCAAAAGTTTTTTTAGAGGCAAATTACCTTTGAATAAAATACTTTTAAAATAATATACACTAATCAATCATTCACAGTAGGTAAATAGGGTCAACTTTGCTTTCATGTTGACTTAATCAAGAAATAGCGAGGCCTTGTGTTAATGTAAAGTGAAACTGAGCAATCAGTCATGTTTTTGTAAGTAGCGATAAGGAAATACTGACTGAATAAACGGGCGAGTCAGAGAGAAAGTGAGGGTGAGTGAGTAACCCTGTCTCGGTGCTAACAGCTGTGTTGCAGCTGCCAGTGGCTCCTGCTGAGGGTGAGCAGCTCAATTCTCCAGGGTCAGATCTGTGGTATGGCGGTATCCGTGGCAACGGGCTTTGGGCCTGTGTGGCAAGAACAATCTTGCCTCTGAGAGCCAAACGTTGTGCTCTGAGCTCAACACACCGGAATGTTCTACACCTAGACTGGGAAAAGGAGCAGGGAAAAGGGGTGAGACAGAGAAACGAGAGAGGATGAGGGGGTGGATAAACAGAGATGAGAATGAAATAATAGAGACAATTATTTATTTGGAATATAAAGGAATGACACATGAGACTACAGGACGTTGAAATGAGTGAGTCAAAGATGTATAAGTTAAAGGAAAGTTTTTTGTAGGACACAAAAGTAGAAATGTTTGTAAAATATTTTGGGCTGCTCTTGCAATGCACAGTTCATACATGTAGTATCCTTTTTCGTAAAGCTTCAAAAAGGACACAAAACACAATGCAAATATTACAGCTGTAGATTGACTTGTTTGCTGTATTTTAAGTCTGAAGTAAAGCCAAGGTTTATTTAAGAAGCCAGAAGACCACAGTTTAGGTTCAGTTAAATTGATTTATGCCTAAGTTTTTGTTCAAAACTGCTGCATCAACATCAGTTGTTGCCAAATTGTTTTCAGGTGAATTAACCAAGATTTTCTGTAAATGCAAGTCTTTCACACACTTTGGTAATGAAATTCAGCTCACAAATCAGATATTCTACTGTTTTAATACTTTGTTTTTATCCTTTTTGACACCTGTGGTCACTATGAGCACTCATTGGCTGCATTAAGATTAAAAAAGAAATATCTCCTTTAGTTTCTCATAAAACTAACATCATATGGTTTGAAACATGAGGATGAGAAACAACGAAAGAACTTCATTTTTTGGGTGAGCTATTCCTTTAATTAACAGCCGCAGCATTTAATGTTAGACCGCAGTTGTCAAGTTAACAGGCTCCTTCTTCACCGTCCCCTAAAGCAAGACGGCTGGAGTCGGTCTTATCTCCCGGCTCCAGCTCCAGCCCACAGCAGTCTAGCCCGCAGAGCCGCTCTGAGCCCGAAAACATCGTTTCAAATCCAAAGCTTCAATACAAAAAATTATCCCTAAGCAGCAAACAGACACAAATCCTACAATGCTCATTTCAGTAACACACAAATCACTTTTTATAGAAATATATTAGTGTGATGTCACATCCATGTACTGTTGAGGAAGAAGAATTACATTTTAATAAATAAATAAGAAAAATAAAAAATATATATTTATACAGTGGGGTCCTAAAAGCCTAAAAGCCTACTGCATTTTTATTGCAAATTTTATTATCAGAACAAATGGAGTGAAAAATGTAACTGAAAAATCAACAAAACGTTTTTTTTACTTGAGCTGGACTGAAAAAAAAAGATTTATGTTATCCTAACATCATCTGCGAATGTTAAAAAAGCATCTTTTGTACTTTTGTAGTTACTATGACCTCACAGTGCCAAATCCTAAATATTTCTTTTTCATTTCACATCATAATGTTTCTTAATTACAAAATATTAAAATCCCCAAAACTTTCAATGTATTTCCAGGTTAAATCCCAAATTGTGTGATCTCTCAGTTTGGTCCCCACTGACCTCCTAATATTCGTCTACACACCATCAGAAAACAAACTATTGAATTCACAGCATCTCTCCTCTTTTTCATCAACTTGCAGTTATGAAACAACCATTGTCCTCTGTAAAGGCAGTTTATTTTCGAAGTCACACATTATAGCTGAATTTATAAATCTGCCACCCACAGTCCTTCTGGACGGCCCTGAGCGACCAGCTGCCTCCTGTTTGGCATTGTCATATATTATATACTCTCAAGATTTACATGAGCCACTGATGAAGTGTTGATGAACTAATGAAAAGATGCACTAGATTTCACGCTAGCTAGGTCAACCATGCCAGAGAAACTTCAAACTGACATTAGATCAACAGCAAATGTTTGTATATTAATATTCACGCTAATAAAAGTTACTACTAATGATGTAAATGTCACATGTAAGTTTCCGTGCTTTGTTAACCGAGTGCGCAAAATTCAGCATGCTTATCTTCAAGTCTACATGAATATTAATTTGATAAAAATTGTAGACAAGAGTTCAGGGAGCAAAACAAGGTATGTTTACGCTTAAACAACCATTTCCAGTTTTCTGTCATAAGGATGACGGAAATATGTACAGAATGATGCATGCGTTGGGGGGAGCGCAGCAAGAGTTTCCATGGCAACAGGCTTCCTGCGAAAAGGTCAATGTCGAAGGCAGACTTGGAAAAGCACAAGAGGATTATTGGGGATTTAGCGGCGAGTAAAATCTTTTTTTTTTCTCTTTTTATGTATTTTTTGTCCTATCTGAATGTCGATAAAAAAACGGATATGAATAGCGCAATTATATTGCTCAGAAACGTTTCAGTCGTCCCTTTTTTATGATTTCTTGCCTTGCTCCTTTGAAGTGAAATTGAAAAGAGAAAGAGTGGTGGACTGCGACGGTGCCGGCTTTGTGCTTGGCGCTGATATACTCGTCTGCCCCCTCAATCACTCCACCCCCCCTTCCTTTTCCTCTCACTTTAATTAAGTCAGCCTCACTGCCATGGCTGCCAAAGATAATTGGAGTGGGTTTTGGATGCCATTTACTTGAAATGTCGCCTGTTTCTTTTTTTTTTTTAAATTCCTCGTCTCTTCACCGCCACGTGTACTAATTTTCTCTCTTTTTTTCCGTTTGCGAGACAGGGATTAACCTGCGGTGGGTGCAGCGCAGGTATGCATCATTCCATCGCACACTTATACAAAGCAATTTATTAGCCAACTTTGTGGGCGAAGCTTTCTTTAACTTGCTCACTGAAAAATGTCTTATGTATTTTTGGAACAGGCAGCTTTAATGATATGTTTTTTATCTTGGGTAATTAGTCGAGCGTAGTTCGTTTACATTATCTTGTTCTAATCTTTTTTCCACATCACTTGTAAAACAAAAGTTTGAGTTAAACAACCCTTTTATGAATACACTTTTTCCCTGATAAGTGTTATTAAGTTAGCTGTGTGGTTCTTTGGAAGTTTTATAAAGTTTGTGATGTTGCTTTACAGATTATACAAGTATTGGTCATAGAGACCAATTAACAGAGAAAAAGTGAAGCCATCCTGGGTTGTTCATAGGGATAGTTCACTAAGAAATAAAAATTCTCCCATCATTTATTCATCCTAAAAGCCGAAAAGCCGGCTTCACCCCCATTACATTCAAAACCTGTATATGACTCTTTCTTCTGTGGAGCACAAAAGTATATATTTTGAGAAATGTCTCCGTTGTTTTGTGTCGGTCGTCAGTGGGGGCCAATGTTGTTTGGTTACCAACAATCTTCAGAATATCTTCTATTGTGTTCTGCAGAAGAAAGAAAGTCATACAGGTTTGGAATGACATGTGGGTGAGTAAATGATTAACAATTTTTAAAGGTCCAGTGAATGAGAATTAGCGATAGCGGTGTGGTTGCGAAATCCAACAAACGACCCTCATTTACAAAGCACTACGGTGGCTGAAACAAAACTAAGATGTCGTCACGTTTTCACTTGTTATGTAAGAAACGCGCTCTGTAGAGTGTTAAGGGCTACTGTAGAAACAACATGGCGAATTCCATGTGAGGGGACCCACGGTGTATGTAGATAGAAATTCTAAGGTAATAAAAGCATTGGATGTTCAGGAAAACCTGTTTAAAATCAATGTTTGGTAATGATACCGGCAGAGAAAGTTCACACTACAGCTCCAAGCTGAAAGCACAGCTGTGAGGGATAAATGTAAAGTCCTTCAAAGAGATGATTTGATTTTTTGTAATTATAGCCAAGAGATAAAATACATAGTGTAATATACTAAAGATCACCTTTCCGCTGACGTAAATTATGATTTGTCTGAATAATCCCTGCTTTCATAGCCTATACTGTGATTTATAGCGTGTGATAAAATTCCATGCATTTTATTGACAACATCTGTTGTATTTTATAACTCAGATGTGTTCCTGTTTTATGAAGTGTTGTTATGTAATCAGGTGGCATAAACCCTTATACTTCCTTTTAAAATCTCCCTGTTCACAGCAAAGACCTCGGGCGCCAGTGTGTCACAGCCTTAGATACACGTGTCGTAGGTTTTAGAGGTCCTGCGTGTAGTAGCGTGTGTGTTCTGGTCACAGTGTGTGGTGGCTGCAGCGGGATTCAGTCAGTGAGGCCTCCTATCAATCATGCCGGGCTGCTGAAAAGGGCCGCGTCGGGCCGGGCCACCCATCCAGCCGGCCACGGCAGGGGGATCCAATATCCCCCAGCCCTAATGTACTCCAGATGGCCAGGGCAGAGCGCAGGGGCCGGCTGGGGCCTCTCCGTGCACCTCCAGAGGGAGTGAGAGCGGAGAAGTCGAGAGGCACGTCTGCGTAGCAGCGCCGTGTGTATGTTAGAGGGCAGACGTCGAGACCGCGGGGTTCCACCGTTGTGTGTTTTATGAACTTGGCATGTACGCATACATATGCGTCACGCACACACCTCCATGTGGCGCATGTAGAAGCAAAGTAGAGGTTTGAAAGGAGTTATCGCTTATTTGGATACTGAAGGTACTGCATTGTTATTGGTAGCTGAAAGCCTAATTCAATTTGTCGTAATATTTAATAAACTAATGCACAAGTGGTAAAGGATTCGTAGAATTTTGTGAATGACACAAATGTACTGTGGGGTACTGGGTGCGCAGATTTCTTGGGGGCCTAATCACAACATACCAGCTCTGTTGATTTACCCCTTTAGGTGGTCAATCCTGCCATTTTACTAAAATAAACATTCAGGAATTGGACGGAGGGTTATTTGAAATGTTATAGATACACGGAGGAATGCGTCTGTCTCCCTGAGGCGCACATGGAAGCTTTCATGGTAACACTATCTCTGATAGAAGCCATCGGCCTTCCGCATTTGTTGATGCACCTGTGGGTTCGAAACTTGGCTCAGTTCTGGAAATGGCCAGAGAAAGACTTTTCATTCAAAATAACCTGTCATTTTATCCATGACTAGTCTCTCTCTCGCTCTCTCCTTCGTTCTGTTGATTTCTCCGCACCCCCCCACGTCTCATCTTCTCACCCTCTGTGAGTGTATTTTGTCTTGCGCTGTCTCACTTTCTCGCACTCCTCTCATATCCCCTCTGCCTTCCTTTCCCCCACTTGTGTCTCTCTTTCTCTCCCTGTGGCATTGCAGAGGAAATTTAATATTGGATTGTTTGGAGTTTCCAAGGATTCCATTCGGCGTAGCTCCGAGCCCTACGCAAAGACAAACATCAGCTGTTGGGGCCAAGAGCAGCAAACATCTCCTCATTATCCCACCACGCTCATTTTTGCACAACTGGACGTGTCTGTTTCAAACTTAGGGATTGTTTCACTGTAATAAACCTGCTCTTCATGAAGTCTTTACTCTTGTCAAAGTCACACAATAGAACGTTTTGGAGGTTCTTAACTGTACAGTGTTCAGTTTATGGAACTTTCTAGAACTTACTTCTAGAATAGACTAACAGACAGGCAGACTGATAGATAGATACATAGATAGACAGACAGACAGACAGACAGACAGACAGACAGATACACAGACAGACGGACAGATAGATAGATAGATAGATAGATAGATAGATAGATAGATAGATAGATAGATAGACACAGACAGACAGACAGACAGACACACAGACAGACACACAGACAGATACACAGATTCACTGACAGACAGACAGACGGACAGATAAATAGATGGATACATATATAGATAGACAGACAGACAGATACACAGACAGATGGACAGATAGATAGATAGATACATAGATAGATACATAGGTAGATATAGATAGATAGACAGACAGACAGACAGACAGACAGACACACAGACAGACAGACAGACACACAGACAGACAGACAGACGGACAGACAGATGGACAGATAGATAGATAGATAGATAGATAGATAGATAGATAGACAGACAGACAGACAGACAGACAGACAGACAGACAGACAGACAGACAGATACACAGATACACAGATTCACTGACAGACGGATAGATAAATAGACAGACAGACAGACACACAGACAGATACACAGACAGACGGACAGATACACAGACAGACGGACAAATAAATAGATGGATGGATGGATGGATAGACAGACAGACAGACAGACAGACAGACAGACGGACAAATAAATAGATAGACAGACAGACAGACAGACGGACAGACAACGGACAGATCAATAGATGGATACATAGATAGATAGACAGACAGACGGACAGATAAATAGATAGATACATAGATAGATAGACAGACAGACAGACAGATACACAGACAGACGGACAGATAGATAGACAGACAGACAGATACACAGATTCACTGACAGACGGACAGATAAATAGACAGACAGACAGACACACAGACAGACGGACAGATACACAGACAGACGGACAAATAAATAGATAAGATAGATAGACAGACAGACAGATACACAGACAGACAGATAAACAGGCACATTTCAGTCTCCACCATGACTTATTGACCTTCTCCCTCTAAGCTCCCCCTGCCAAAGGCAACATATTGTTGGGTTAACATTACCTCCGTGGCTTGTATTTACCACGCTCTTACACATCCCTCATGACCGGCATTCGGTGTAAACTGCTGTACTCCACTCAGTAAACTCATTGTATGGTAAAACACGTTGAAATATCACTGGAGCTGATAGATTATGCCTCTAACCACTTAACCATATGTTTCATCAGTGTCCAACACGCACCTGTCTTTCAATCCTCCCCGCTGGGCCTCTCGACTGGTCTGAACGTACGTGCCCACGGATGAGTCTCCTTCCAGTGCTCATTTGAAATCTAAACTCTTCATTAGGAATCTGCTGACAATCAGAGCAGTCAGAGATTGTATGTGTGTGATAATCCCCCCTCTCATTAACCCCCCGTGGCTTTCTCTATGAGCACACACACACACATAAGCATTTGTTCCTAAAGTTTTTTTTTTTAGGGAAGGAATGGGTTTGAATCCACTGCATGCGTATCGCCCTCAGTCTAATCCTACTGCCACATTCCTGGCAAAGCCATCTCACGCTCTCTGTCTCGCTTTACACATAGCACCTTATTTGTTATGGCGATGGAACTAAAGAACAGATTTTAAGGTTTCCTGTTAGAGCTCAATGGCTTCTCGAGTCCTAGATAGGGACAGACAATTTGACTGACATGTAAAGCAACCAATGCAAATGCAAATTCTTGTGGATAACTAGTAATTTTCCATTAACTGAAACTAAGTGGAAATGAATGAAAGACGTGATAAAAATCTGGATACCATTTCCATCTGTCCAAGAATCACTTTTCAAAAATCATTCCATCGAAGGATCACGTAAACAGAATGCTGTATTAGCACCGACTGCTTCACCGATCTAACAACACATTTATCACAGCCCGGTCCGTGGTTTTTGTGGCATCTACCCAAAGCCTCGCCGTGTGGCAGAGCTGGCCGGCTCATAGTAAGATTAGAAACTATCTATTTTAACAACCCTATAGATCAGAGAGCAAGATAACGCATACACTGTCCCCTTACCCGTATCTCAGCTCAACATGAGAGCGACCAAACCGATTTGACAGCGAACTCTTAAAGATTATCTTCTCTCTCTATGAGCTCAGTAGTTCCAATTCCGGTGGAATTCCAACCTTCAATATTCCGATTTTTATCAGCGTGGTGAGAAAACGTGATCACGTGTGTAAACAGCGAAACCAGACGCTCGCTCTTGGGCGCGTTAATAACATCGAGATGCGATTGCGCTGTGTGCCATTGCAACAAAGTAGTGACACACACACCATAAACACACAGCCAAAGCTTCATTTAATGCCTATTGTAACTTTTCCAATAAAGATTTTGGTGCTTTTTAGTTTTGCTGCGTGATCATGTTAAATGGATGGTGTCAAGCAGCATTGAATTCTCTTCAACTCCCCTACCCGTAGCTTGTACTATGTTAAAAGTGTACTATGTGGCGAGCCGAGCGCAGCTCTCTTTTATGTCAGCCGCTTGCAAGGAAGTGGATTGAAAATAACCCAGAGGATATCCTGGAAGCAGTTACATATCATCAGCAATAGATTGTTTAGCTGCCGTCATATTGTTAACCAGATCTTGCCATGAAGTTAGACGCATGTCTGTAATTCTAAAAGAAAATGCATTTGTAATCGGGTAAATTATTTTAGGCTCCATTGTTTCCGTACTAGTGCCGTCTATTGAGAAAATGCTAATTATAATAAAGGCTTTTAGCTATGCTAATGAGGGCATTTGCATGCGAACCATCGGGCCACTGGGAATTACGAAATTTCACCACACAGTAAGTTTCCGCAACACCCATTTCAGCGTAGACTTCAATCTAATTTTCAAAAGCAGGACACTTTGGAATTATTTCTAGATCTGCCGTATCTAAACAATCATTAGCATAAACACAAAGGCAGCCAAAATTGAAGATAGATGAATTGTGATCATTCTCTTTGTAGACTCTGAATGTGTCTGAACAGACAAGGGTGTGTAGCAAATTGCATAGTATGTATAAATTGTACAACGAGGAATGTGCTTGCCTTGACCTGCTTTTTCTTTAGAAAATAATAAGTAATATTTTAATTAAAATATATAATTTATCTAAAATATTTAAAAACTGTAGCTATAACTATACTGGCAGGTGTTATTTTTTATTTTATTTTATTTCAACCTATTCTGTTCTATTCTATTCTGCTCTGTTCTGTTCTACTTCAATGTATTTATTTTGCAGAATTATATAACATTTTAAATTTGATTTGATTTATTTTTTATTTCAAATTATTCTTGTCTGTTTTATTCTATTGTATTTCAACTTATTTATTTCATTTCAACTTATTTTATAGTATTTTATTTTATTTCAACTTTTTTATTTTATTCTATTATAGGCTATTTCAGTTTATTTAAAAATATTTTTTATTTGGTTTGGTTTAGTTTAAATTGATTTCACTTTATTTTTTATTTGAAATCTCCATGCCATAGGTATGGTAGTTAAATACAATAAAATCATTACATACCTTTTATACTGTAATATTTCAAGTGGAAAGACGTACATTGTATCTTTACGAGAAAGAGATTTGAGCTGATGAATATCACAGATGAATCCTCCGCCTGCAGTTCCTACAGGTTAATGAGCAGTACTGGGCCGTTGAGTCTCCCAGGCTGTGTTTTTATGTTTGTGTGTGTATAAATTCAAAAAGATGTTGCAAAGGCAGCATGTTGCCTGAAGGTGTTTCGCCCTTGTGTGTACTGTATGTTTGCATGTGTGTGTGTGTGGATTGAGAATCTGGCGTGAGCTTTTCCGTCCCTGTACAGGGGATCTGCTCCAACATACTGCTCTTTTCCCCTCTTATTAATCGAACCTCACACCCATCGTCCTGTTCCTCTCTCAGAACACCCCCTCACACGCTTAGAATGCATTGCAAATCTTGCATGGAAAGGGCCCTAATGTAGCAAATGAATTCAGGTGGGCCGTTTTATGTATTCACTTTGGAGAAGGCCTGACTCAGGACATTAAGATTCATGATATTTGGGCATTTGTGACACAGGCACACTGTTTCAAATTATTCATCGCGTTCCCCGCAGCATCTATGACTGACAAACTTCCGCACAGGATACATGGAAAAAGAGGCAGGAAAATCACATTCACATAGTGTTTTGGCACCGGTGCACACTCGCTTTGAAGATCAACAATAAACAATTAACATGAAAAGACAACTATTATTGCGTGGGGCAGGATTTCATGTGTCCTTTTAGCGACACTAGTGAAATTCCTAACCATTATTTTCAATGCTGGAAGTATTAAGGAAAACGGAAGGTCTGATTCTGAAGTTGATTCTTCGCTTTGCCAGCCTGCCTGGTAAACATATCTAAAGCACACTCTCATCCCAGATGTAAGGGCTAGCTGTGAGACACAGGGGGAGACTCCATGGATGATGATGATGAATGGGGTCTATAAACCACAAAGCACTTCCTCCTGTACCTTCAACCTCACCTGTTTTTGTTTAATGGAGGAAAAAACCTGCTGCTCTTACTCGGCACCAGTTCACACGCCGAGCGCTCCGTGGCCCGGCCACAAAGGATGTTTCTAACTAAGAGGAAGTCGTTGCCCTCACATGTATCTTTGATCCTTTGGAACAAGGATGCGTGTCTCAGAGGGAACGATTCAGTACATGCAACTCTCCGACATTTGTTTGGAGCTGATAGCAATTGCAGATGTTCGGGTAGATTCCACTTGTTAATGTTTTTTTGTGGTAGAATGATGTGTCAACTTTTTGGCTTAAAACCACGAGAAACAGATTTATTTGTTTAAAATGTAGAGGTTAAATTTAGCATCACTCTGCATGTGTCCTAATTTGAGTTCTATATGTACTAATACAGTATTTACACTATATTACACAGTTCATTTTACAGAAACTTTTTTTTTACAGATTCTTAACATATTTTTGAAATACGGTAAAAAAAGGCAAATAAAAATACAACATTTCCAGAAAAACCCATAAAACATTAAATTTTATGTGAAAAAAACGTTGTTTTTACTCCCCAGCTACCAGAAAAGTTTTTTTTTTAATGGGATTATTTAACATAGAAACTTTTAAAGCATCCTAAAACAATAGTGTGAAAAATAGTGTGCCAAAATGTTGGTGAATTTCAATGTTCGTTTGCATAAGTGCTAATATTAATTTTAATATTACCCATAAAAAGTGATGGTCGTCTTTCAACCCATATGAAAAAATACTTGTTAATATCTCAATTATTTCTCCTGAACCTCAATGATAGTAAAAGGAGAGTATACTTTTGTTAATGTCTCCTAAATCTCAGATAATTCTCATGCAGTCAAAAGGTAATATTATTGAGGATTTCAGTATGAACTCAATCAGGATTTGGTTAAATGTGATGAGATGCTTATTTTAACTATTTAGTCTACATATATTTTACAGCTCTATACTCTTAAAGTATTTTAACAACTGTCCCATTTGATTCTGTTTTTATTTCTCCTAAGCAATTTTAGAAGAAACATCTCGGACTATTTGATCATTAAATGAAACTCCCATCAAATCTCCTGAGTTATGAAAGAGCAATTAAAATTCCCTCTGTGCACTATTTCACTTGTAGAAAAATTGCAAATTCATATATAAACTTGGAGTTTTTAATTTCAAGAACCTGTAGTACATTGTTTCAGTGTGTAGCAGAGGTATGCGAATTGGGATGCAGTCTTTGTCTTTACTTGACAAGCCCTCGACATTGCTCCATTAGTTTCATCAGTACCGGGTTTCCGCCACGTGTTTGTGTTAATTAACACTGTGATCAAACAGCAATGTGATTGTGTGTGAGGGGTCTGCTAGAGCAGTATCGATGGGAAGAGGGTTACCGTCCCAGGAATTCTTTTTTTCAGACACACACCAGACATGTTCAATACATTCCTCTTTACTTACTATTTCCCGAGGTGCTCTCCTGCAAGATGTAATTAAGAGCTCATGGTACAAGGAGACAATCAGCTCCACTGTATATTGCAATTCACTTCTACGGTGCTAGTGTTGTGGGTGGTTTTCAATGTGTTGCTATGTGGTTGTTGATGTGTTTTTAGTGCAATATATGGTGGCAGGATATTGCGTGATCACTAGGATGTTTGCTTAATGGCCCTGGTCTAAAGGGTTCACGCCCAAGATTATGAATATGATCTTTTGTTTTCTGAGATTTTTGTTTTCTGAGATGACTGTCAGATTTTTTCCACCTGTTTGTCATCTACCAGGAAAAAACTGTAAGCCAGAACACTTAGAAAAGTAATAAGACACAATTCAACAAGCTTGCAATAACATTAATGTCCGTTGCAAAAAGGTCTGTGACATGTTACACGCTGAAAATGAAAACTTCCAGTAAGGGGTCATCTAAAAATTCCTAACCCCAATTTTTTATCCTATTCTCAAGTGTGCTGCTAAAGGACAGAGCAGTATGCTAGTATTTTAGCGATGCTATTTAAACTTTTTCCTGGGATATTTTTTCACCAGTTTCACCTATTGGCTACTGTTTGAAATACTGTAGTTACTGCACACAGAGTTAAAAGTGCATGTCTGGACTTTACTTTACACAGCTGCTCCGGTGCACTACAGGGGAAGAAGTTTCCGACTGTATATCAAGGAACAGTTCGATGTGTTTGTATCGACCGATGCATTAAAATCAATACTCGGCATGTTAAGTCAGAAGGTGTGATGATGTGTTTTAAAAGAGCAAGCCGGAAGGCTTAATCAGTACTACAGACCCTTGGCCCGCCTAGACCCACCAACAACTTCGGAGGTTTCTTTGCTCATTATGAAGCATGTGTGTGCGAATGAGTCTATGTGTGTGTCCTTGTTTGTTGGCACGTAAACACCAGCTCACGGATAGAGCCGTTACCCTGCTTTAGCGTGTACACGGTGCGCTTGCTTTTTTTTTATCACGATGCCGTAGCTTTGGGTATCACGCCACTCCAGGGACGAAGACTTGAGAGGACTCCTTAAAATACAGCGCAATAATTGGAATTGCTTTATCTTTAGTCTCATCAATTAATGTGCAATTTTCCATTTAATTACCAACTCGCTCGCAAAATTTGCAATTAAAATGAGGAGAGATAACAGTGAAGATGCCTTTCGGCTGATAGCACTTGGAACGGGAACACAAGCGCGGTGTGTAATCAGTACACAGATCACACGCACACACACACAACATTCTCAATTTGTATGATTTGGACGAGCTTCATAAAATATGCAATGCCAAGCCAGAATCTAATTTGTGCTTGGAAAATTCCTCACGTTTCCACGAACCCCAACATGAAACGTTTTGAGTGCTGAGGTTCTGATGGTGTTTATGATAATGATTACCCATAACACCCCTTTGTGTGTGTATGTGTGTCTGTGTGATCTCCTTAAAATAGCTGCTTGGTTTGTCTTGGCCCCCTTCGATCGCTTTTCCACACGCTGCAGCCAACCTGAAGATGAGCTGCAGGAAAAAAATGATCTTTCCTGTTTTCCCGGCCGCACTAATGTCTGTCTGCTGTCTGAAAAGAAGGTTACAGATCCTGTTCACGTCTTACAGACTTGGCACCTCTGTTGTATTCTGTCCTGTATAACTGTCCTGCAACATCTCCTTGATTTTTCCACAATCCCCTCGGTTTCTGTCATTTACAGAATAATTGAGCTGCTTTGATACATTTACATTAAAAACACATTCACGCATCTATAAACCATGTGTTTTGTGTGCTCAGGCTGTGAAGCTATACTGTAGACTGTTTCCAGGATAGACGTTGCTAAAAAGCAGTTCTCAAGGGAGAAAATTACTATTACTAAAGCTTAGAAAGAACTTTATGGGTCATGTTTTAAATGAGTGATTTATGTCTTGTGTAATTAAAGAACGGAGCAGAGGTCCCTCCCACATTTACACTGAGGATGTGATTGTACTGATCGTTCTGAGAGTTTCGTCTCTGTAATTACATGTGATTGTTAGCATTCTTAGTATTCATCACAATTATCAGGTTCATTTTCGGACAGCCTGGAACTCAGTTTAAAGTCTATTTCTGGGGGGTCAAGCCGTTTGAATCTGTCATTCGGAAGATTGCTGAAGCTTTGAGTGTCTGTGGTTCTAGGAATGAATGGCGAATAAATCTAACTTGGTGATTTTAGTTTCAGGTAGTTATCTGCATACAGCCGTCTGCTTTTGTTTGCAGTTGTAAATTGTTTTTTGTAATGCACTCAGATGGGAAAATCAATACTGCAGAGACAATACGTTTGCATTTTCAAAGATGTTTATGGTAATAGGTTTGGTATAATGCACAACATGAAAAGAAACAACAAAACCCAAGTTTGCAGGCACAGCATCTCACAAAAGTGGCTTTTTATTTCTGTTTTTAAAAAAAAGAAACAAATATATTTATATACTCTAAATATAAATAAATACAATCAAATAGATAAATAAATATACACCTTTTCAATTTAAAATAATAAATATACACTCTTTCAATTTAATTCAAATTAAAACCTCAAAAGGTAAATTCGATTTTAATTCAACTTTCAAAATGTGCCTCACAAAATATTATGAAACATGATTGAATGCATTAAATCAGTAGTGAGATTATTGGTACAGACAGGTTAACATGGAGGGTAAAGAGAAAATAATATTTGCGTTATCGTTGATATAACTTGACTGTCAAATGGGGTCCAGGGGTCCTTGTGTGGTAACGTGGGACCAATTATCTATAGGCAGGGCCTCCCACAGTGCACTGTCCCTCGAGTCCATCCTTCCTATGCCCAGTGTCATTTACTCTTATGACAATAGAACTAATGAGCCCCTGATTGGCCTGCTGAGGTTGTTGTTTACCTTTGAAAAGCACTAACTCATCATGTGCCTTCACCTCAGTGTGCTTATTTGTTTCCTGAGAGCCAGACTACAAGCGTGTTTGTTTACTGTTTATATTACAGGTTTAGAGTTATTGCATGGTTAGTGTAAAGCATTTACTGACATTATATTTCATATGAATCTATGTAACTTATATTGTTATTATCTTAATACAATTATATTCAGTTCAAGACATTATATATATATATATATATATATATATATATATATATTATATTTTTATTAAATATATGCATGTATGTTTTTATGAATACAAAATTAAGATGCACATTGCACATACTGTACATATATTGTAATGTAAACAAACATTTATTCTGGATGTAATTAATCACGATTAATCGTTTGACAGCCCTTTGTATTTTTATTATACAGCCCTTTGGTCTACTTTGTAGTGGAAAGTGCTTTATATATATACAAGATTTGAGACTACAAAAGGCTTTATATTATCTTTGGTTGCATTTATCTGTAGGCTATACATACACGTCATCAGTTATGCTCCTAAAAGCAGGAAAACAGTGCCGGTTCTTTCTGTTTTGAATTCTAGGGAAATTTGTAAAACCACTAAATATAGTAAATTACGTTTTTTCTAAATTGTTAAAATGCAGAACGTTTTTTTAGGGTTAGTGTGGGTTAGGGTTAAGTTATAGTTTTTATAACTTGCTGTGTATAAAAGCAATAGAAGTCTATGGAATGTCCTCATTTAAATTTTAAATGTAAAAAGTAAATGTGTGTCTGTGTTTCTGTATCAGTTTAAGTACAGCAGCACCTTGTGGTGAATCCTGAAATAATTTTCACAATAACTGTGGCTTACGTTTTTTTTTAACAGACAGTAAAGTTACAGTAAGTAAAGTTTTGACCACTTATGAAGTCAACTTGAATTGTAATTGTATGCAAAACTTTTCCTGAATATGTTCACTGTCATTATTCAAATGTGATGCTTATCTGCTATGATAAGCTCCCTAACCAATACTCAAAATCATTTTTATTTTTTCAGGGTCTCCATGTGAAGCTATCCCATGATGCAACATGTGTCCCCAGCACCAGCATTGACCATGATGGCCACACAGAGCGTCCCTCCACCATCGTACCAGGAGAGCCAACAGGTGAGCTGATCCAACTGCTTGGTTGGACCTTAGCTGGTCCAGTTAGTCTTTAGTTAGTCAGACCAAAGGATTGTGTTTAGTCGGTCGTTCAGCTGGTCTCCCTGCCTGACAAGTGCCTAAAACCATCAAAGCAAAAGATCGCCAAATACAAGCAAATGGAAAACTCAGCAGGTGTATAATAAAGAGGTTTGATATTTAGTTCAGTTGTGTTTCAAAACGCGCCCATCAGACAGATATATCCAAATCAGTTGTCTTATGCAAGGTTTATCATGCTGGGTTAATTTTGAGGGACACACAAGGAAGCATCTTTGTCCCAGAGCCCCCCTTAACACCCCCCACACCACCCCCCCGTCCAGCTGCTGTATTCCTCCGCCCTGAGGATTAAAGACTGGGGAGAGGAGAGCAGCGTGCTGGTGGAGGAGACATGCAAATGAGAGCTAGTTAAGTGTGAAGAAGCTAATTTATTTCCTATTTGAGGCTGGGATTAAGACTTCCAGCTCCCTCTCTTAAACCATTTTGGTCTGGTGGCGGGCGGGAGGGAGTGGGGTTTGCTTTCAAAGCCGCATCACACGAGACGAAAACGCAGGAAAAAAGCATCATCATAAACAACTTCCTGTCTGTGTTTAGAATGAAAAACAACACGTCTGTCCACCTCAGCCACTGCAATTTTATATGATGACTAGAAATCACGTTTTCCTGCAGAAAACGACCTACGTGAAATTGTAGGGGTCGTCTGCGTCGAATTAGATTCCAAAATTTAATGAGACCATATGCTGCAGTCATATTCTTACATTGTTAAGATGGGCAACAGAGAGACTGCAGACATATTGGCAATGACTTCCTGAATATGTATTCAAGAAAAAAGAAAAGAAATTGTTTCCTTTCTAGCTTCTTGCCTCAAGTTTTTGAGAACTTATCTGGATGTCTGCCTCTTTTCCTCCTTCGTGGAAAGGATAACAACAGATTACTATACACACATTTCCGCTTTTGTAGCGACAAAAGCATCGTAATCCATAAAAAAACACAGAAGTCAAGCGTTCATAAACCAGATCCGATAAGACAACAGTGCCTGGCTGGGAGCCACCAACAACATGAACGCGAGCAAGATGATGCTGATCAGCATCTTTGGCTCATCAACGTGGAGGATGTAAAACCAAAATGGGTTGTCCTCCAGACTGATGTCATTTAGCTTCTGTTATCTCAGTCAAGATTTATTAGCTGTGTTTTTACAATTACAATTATAGCGAAGAATTCAATAGGAGTTGAGTTCAAGACCACCTGCCAAATTCAAGACTCTGCTCCTTTCCTACATGACCACCACTGATTTGGCACCCCCTTACCTTCACTCGCTAATGCAGACTTATATACACGCCTGATCCCTACGCTCTGAAAACGAACGACGTCTTGTGGTGCCATCCCAAAAAGGTAAAAAATCTCTCTCACGTACCTTCTCGGGATCGGTTCCACATTTATGGAATGATCTGCCCGCTGCTACAAGATCAGCAGATTCTGTAGCCATCTTTAAGAACCGTCTGAAAACACATCTCTTCCGTCAACACCTGACTGATCAGTTCTGACTTATATCTCTTTCAAAAAAAAAACTTAGCTCTGTATACTGTGATAGGCTATATGAGACCAGTTTTTTTTATTGCACTTATGCTTTTTGTTGTCCTTATGTTGTTCCAATTGCTTCCACTGTTTCCCTCATCTGTAAGTCACTTTGGATAAAAGCGTCTGCTAAATGACTAAATGTAAATGACTAAATGTTGAGTGAAAAGCAAATCTATAATTCTATAAGATCATTCAGTACAAAATGTATTCTTTATGTTATGTTTTTTAGATGACAGGCACTACGCAGCAAAACTCAAAGGCCCAGCATGTCCACATCTCTGCAGCCTCGGCAGCAGGGGCCACACCGGTCAGCGTGACCCTTGACCCCCAAGCCCAGCTGGAGTCAGACAAGCGAGCCGTTTACAGGTGAATATCGGACGTAATGCAGATTTTCTTACTGCAAAATAAAAGTAAAATATTTTTAAATCAAGATATGTTTACTTGACAGGCAATGTGACCCAACGTGATCTAAATTAAACTATTAAAAATTAAGAAAGTCTTTCTTGCCCCTATTGGCAGAAAGTTTTAAGAAGAGACTTTTAGGTAGATATTTTAGGTAACATTGTTTCTGAAGTAAATGTATCTTGATTTAAGAGTTTTTTAGATATTTGTACTGCATGCAAAACACGACAAAACGACTATTACAAAAGCAACTACAAAAGTAAGGTTAACTTTTTCTAAGCATTTGTTTTTGCATTTGTTTTCTGTGCTTTAAATTACCAGGTAACCATATTCATACACAAATTACATTTTAAAATGAAAATTTCATATTTTTTGAAGGAAAGCTCTGCTAGTCCACGCAAAATCGTCACAATGCTACGTTTGGTGTTCTAGGTGGTTGCCTGGGTGTTTATATGTGGCTCCTAGGGTACTTTGGGTGGTCGCTAGGTCACTGCCAGATGGTTGTCAGGATATTCTGTATGTTGCTATACAGTTGCTAGGGTGTTCTGAATGGCCGCAAGCATGCTGCTTTGTGCATGCTGCTTTTATTGTGTTTTGGATGGTTGCTAAATGCTAAAGTCAAAATAATCCACTGTCAACTCCCTATAATAACTATGCGTGTTTATGTGATTCTTTTGTTCTAGTTATTTTTGCAGTGAATATATTGTAGGTACCTGTTTGGCATTGTTCCATGAGGCATAAATAATGCAGATTTATAGTTATATGAAACCCTCATAACATATTGATCTAAATACAAGCGTACAGACACAGATGCCTGATTTGGATAGCAACACGCTTGCATAAGTCATATTTTCCTCCTTTATTCATGAAGTAAATAATACATGGCACACTGACACTTTAAATACTTAAAACCTCATTCCCAAACCGTCCCTCCCAGCCGATTACAGCACGGCCGTTCACCAACCGCTTGCATACGGTAGTATTATTGCCCGCGTCTAAAAGCGCCCCGTTCGCCTTGGCCGCAGCGCTGGCTGTGATTAGCAATGTCCCGTGGCAAGTGGCAGAGGACCGTGGTTTGGCACTAACCCCTGAGGCAGGTCTGTGAAGGCCTGGGCAAGCCTTGGGCAGAGTCTCTCAGCTCCTCAGAGAGAGAAAACTGCCTTTGATGTGAGCAGCTAGCCGGGGGCGGCCTGCAGGCGGTGTGAAAAAAGAGACTTGGTCTACATACACACTCACTCACACACGCACGCACGCACACACACACACACACACGCACACACACACACACACACACACAGCACTTGCAGCTACTTTCCTCACCTCTAGCCATATATGCACAAACTCAATTTCTCACTCACCGTATATATCTTATCACCACCCTTCTCTCTCTCTTTCTCACAAAAACACACACACATGCAGTCCATTCCTTTAGATTTCAGGTTTCATCCTACATGACACTTCTTAAATGCTCTAATTATCCACAGGCGCTGAAGAAAGCATCACTTATAACTTCTGATCCTCACACTCGGGCACACTGGCACCATAAAAGCTAGAAAGTGAGGTAGCTGCCAAAAGGAATTTATATTACATCTCACGTCTCATCTGCTGGGTGTCTATTATAGAAATGTAAAACAAAAGTATTTGTTTTTTACATTAAATCAAAAATGTAGCATTTTTTAATGTCAGAATACTTTCTTTAATCTTATCTTAAAGGGATAGTTCACTTAAAAATGTAAATTCTGTCATCATTTACTTACCCTCGTCATTTCAAACCTGTACTAGTTTCTTCTGCAGAACAAAAAAGAAGATATTTTGAAGAATGTTGGTAAACGAACAACGACAGTGCCCTTTCACTTCTATTGCATGAACACAAAACCAATGCAAGTCAATGGGTACCGCCGGTGTTCGGTTACCAACATAATTCAAAGTATCTTCTTTTGTGTTATGCAGAAGAAAGTCACACAGGTTTGAAATGACAAGTGGGTGAGTAAATTATGACAGAATTTTCATTTTTGGGTGAACAATCCCTTTAATGCGCACAGAGTTATAAGTAAGCAAATTGTTGAAATTGTTTTCTTGAAAACGTTTAAACATTGTGGCCCTGTGGTGTTATCAAAACATCGTCTGTTTGTTTGAGCATCGAAAAATTGCGTGTTGCGGCAACGTTTGCTCATCCAATGGTGTGGGCCAGGGGCGGGGCTTTGTGTTTGTTTGCCTAGAAAACTTGGGGAGTTTTTAGGAAGCACATTTTTGTCATTTTAAGTAGAAATTTCCTGCCATCTCTCAACTGTTCTTCCTAATAAAAATCTATTAAGGGAGTAATTAAAAAAAAGAAATGACTTGTTTCAGAATTGCTTGTTTTACATTTTTAATGCACAGTAACATGTAACGCCTCAAACTGTTGTCGGCATTTAACCAATCTGGTGGGTTTGTTTATAGTGTAGCCTCATGTATTGTTTTGATTCAATTTGGCAGGTTGGTGTTTATTTCAGCACCTCTCGTTCCTCTAATTGGAGGTATTGAGAGTTTGAGTTGTCGAGACGGTGCTCCGTCTTGCGTTGCTTAATTATTAACAGTGGAATAAATGTGCGATACAGTAATTATCTTAACGAGTTACTGCGCTCTCTTTTAAAGCATCTGAGACCTTCTCTCCTTATTAGAGGCATAGCAGGAGGTCCCTTTCTTGTAGGGTACTTGCGACATATCCAAAATTAAGTCTAATGAAATTCAGCAACCAGGAGTCGAAATTGTAAAATGTATCCAAAGAATATCCAGAGGGTGTAAAATTCTGCATTATTCTACCATGTTAATCAGGTAGTACTCAGGTGGGGAGCTGGAGAATTGAAGAACGAAGACAACGTAGACACCCGGCAGTTACAGTTATATGCTAAACAGGTGAAATTAATTTGCATCAGAAGTTTTGTCTAATTCTAACACATAGTAGATCAAGAACTAGACGCAGAGTCGTCTTGGGGTGTGGGGTGGTGTCCGGGCCCAGGGGCACTGTGTAGCTGAGTGTGTGGGCGGGGCCCGTCCGGAACAATTTTTTTCCTGAATCCTGTTAAACCAAGTTCTGAATAGAAGTAGTATATACAGAATAGAATTGAATTGCAATATTTGAACATTTTTGTGTGCATTGAGCTGTATCATAAACCTACATCTCATCTTACACTGTGTCAGCTACAAGCCTCCCTATATCTTTAATGTGTTTGTATGTAAAGTAAATCTCAGCGTCCGCACTCCCTGTGGTGCTAGTATTTGAGTGTTAAAATGTCTGAATGTGGAGTATAAAGGTGTTTTACTTTGCTTTGCCTTCTCCCCGTGACTCAGATCGCCACGTCTGCGGCGCTGACTGGATTTGCATTGATACTGGATTTTGGTCTCGAGGTGCACAGTCATGCTGTCTTCTCATTGAGCTCCAGTGGATCAGGGGTGTCATGGACTGCTGAGAGAGAGAGAGAGAAAGGATATCAAAAACGGAAAAGAAGTAGAAAAAGAAAAGAGTTGGAAAACAGCTTTAGAAGACCCAGCAGCAGCGCATATCAGTCCCAACAGGAGTGCTTTTAATTTGACAGCCAGAGAGGAAATAGCGAGCCGGTTCTCCCCAGCCGTTGTAATGCACCATAAATTCTGTTTACATTCGCTGTTGGGGATCTCTAGCAGTCATTTGCTGCCCAACATCTTAATGACTCTCCCTCTATAATGTTTGTGAGATTTCTATACCATGTCATCTCACCCATGCCGACACATGCGTCCCGAGAGCGCTCCGCAGTCTCACGACGACAGGCTTTATATCTACGATTGCTGCTATCCAGATTATGATAAATAGCTGGAGGATACTGTACTCAAAGTATCTCGGGAATCCCTCAGGACGAATTTATCTCTGAGTGGGATTTTTGCTCAATTTAAAACTGTAGACGGCGATTTTCATTCTGTTTTATCCTGACTAGAGTCTCAGGGGTGTACGATGTTCTGAAATGCACAGAATGATTGTTTGAGGAAGAGAGTGTGCGTTCGTGTTAGCAAAGCTATTAAAGTTGCTAAGCTCTGATGAACAAGACCTAGTACATGTTGGCCTAGAAGGCGTTTATAGGTGCAATAACATACATTTTTATAAATGAACATTCCATATGCTTATAAAAAATGATAGTAAGGGACCACCACAAGTCCACATAGCAGTGCCTTAGCAACCACTCTTAACACCCTAGCAACCAACAGCAATGCCCTGGCTACTGCCTCACGGTTCTCGCACAGTTTATTGTTTTTTACTACCTTGTGTGGCATCTCTATTTTTAACCCAATCAAGCCTGTGGTGCAATGATAAGACCTCCCTGTGTGTGACAACAGGCCACAGTTTCCCTTTACCCTGCAGGTGAATATAAGAGAGACTGGTAAAAAGAGCAGCGCCGCTCATTGAAATGCAGCAGTAGGGGTCCCACATAAACCCTGATGGCGAATGGTATATGTGTGTGTGTGTGTGTGCCTGCCATACATGGTGATCTCCAGACATGTAGCCTGGAGGGAGATGTGTGTGTTAGTGTGTGTGTGCGTGTGTGTGTGCGTGTGTGAGAGGAGCAGTCTCAGCGTGGGGCACCCCAGACTGAGTTTAATAAAGGCAGCAGCCACTGGCTCGCCCTGATTAGGATGGCAAACATACCGGGCGCACACAGAGAGCACACCCCCATCTCCCCAGCAGCCCATGGGTGGCCCACCACGCTACCAAAACAGATGCGGCTAGTGCACACCCAGATTTATTTTTAGATTGCATTGATGTGTTTTCTTTTTCATTTGAGAAGTAAAGGTTTTTCATTTATTTAGCTTATTGCGTTTTTGATCTTTAAAGGTCCAGTGTATGAAATTTAGCAGCATCTAGCATTGAGGTTGTGAATTGCAAACAATGGCTCACTCACTCATCCCCCTCCCTTTCTAAGCACTACGGTGGATGACACAGCACAAAGATGTCGTCATGTTTTCGTTTCTTTGCGTATTGCGTAATATAACGTATTTATGAAACGCGCTCTGTAGAGCAGTTTGTCCGTTTAGGGCTACTGTAGAAACAACATGGAGAATTCCATGTAAGGGGACCCGCGGTGTATGTAGCTAGAAATAGCTCATTCTAAGATAATAAAAACATAACGCTTCATTATGTAAGGTCTTTATACACCTCTGAAGACGTATATTATATTGCATTTCTGTCAATAGATCCTGCAAAAAATTACATATTGGAACTTTAATGGCTTTGATTTATTTTTTACACTAAAATATTCACTACAACCTAATATCGAAAAACAGGTAACATGATTTAGCTTAGAATATGCCATGGTGAAATTATTTATATTAGCTAAGACAATGAAATCTTAAGGTACAGATAGCTGCCTGTAGCATGCTCTGTTGGGTTGGTCTTGAATTAGTATCTCTGTATTTGACAGAAATAGAGCCACCGTGTCTGACCTTACCCGTCTGTTCTGCTGACTCTCTCAGTATTCTATAAATGACACTTTTATGGGTTAAGTAATAGTTCCCTAGCGTCTACATCCCGAGACTTCTGCACTGCAGATAATGTGTAACTGTCTTTGGCTCCTCACCAGGTTTAGGTGCTTACAAGGGGAGTGAAAGTACAGACGCAGTGCGTGGATGTAACATAGTAAAAGAATCAGGATAAAAGATGACTGTGTCAACATAAATACAGGATTGATCTGACAATATGTTCCCTGTGAATTTGAGTTATCTGATGAGTCTCTGAAGTATGGTTTTATTATAGTTATTCAGTGGATAGGACAATAGTCAATTACTGAGGTCGACTAGTTTTAGATTTTCTTAGTTGTTTATCGTTAAAGTTGATATTTTAGCAGTTGTGCGTTATTTGGCATGCCGTTGTGTGCTGTGCTTTAGCTATTAGACTCTTAGGGCCAGATTTACTCAAAGAACGACTGTCTGTATTTACTAAAGACATGCATTGAAAATTTGCAATGAAAAGGCATGGACACAGCTGTTTTTGTGACTGACCTTTAGGGCTGCATAACGATTAATCGCGACTAATCGTTTGCAGAATAAAGTTTTTGTTTACATAATATATGTTGGTGTACTGTGTGTGATAATTATGTATTTATAAATACACACACATGGATGCATGATTTTAAGAAAAAATATATTTAATATTTATATATAATATAAATTATATATATAAATATAGAACATATCAAAAGTTACATATTTCTTAATTATATACAGTACATGCATGTACGTGTATTTATATATACATAATTATCATACGCAGTACACCGACATATATTATGTAAACAAAAACTGCAAACGATTAGTCGCGATTAATCGTTATGCAGCCCTACTGCATATGCATTCGTAGGAGTTTCCTCTTCAGACACAAACTTTATGGGAGGATAATATTTAAATAAATCACGCAGCACGATTTAAGGTTAAAGGCTCTTGGTAGATTGTGTTTTTAAAAATTGCGCTCTCGTGCTATTTTGCTCTGTTTAGTAAATCTGGCTCTTACACGGCAAAACATGAATTTCTTGGTATTTTTTTACATTAACTTGAAAAAGTGAGTTTATACTTAAAACAAGCGGAAATAGCTGCCAGTGAGGTAAAACAATACACCTGAAAAAAGTTTATTTTTACCCCATTGGCAGATATTTTTAAGCAAAAACTTTTGACTTCAGAAAACAAGACTTAAAATCTACTGTAAAGTCATTTTGGTACAGTATGTAAATGTTTCTTGATCTAACAATGTTTCAATATTTGTACTGGAAAACTAGACAAAAAAATAGTTATAGCATTCACACACAAAGGCCGTCTTTTGTTGTTGTCATTTTGTTGCATAATTTTGTTGCATAATTGACTCAAACTATGTAGTTTTGCACATCTGTATAAATAATATTTATTTTTGTAAATGTAAAAATCTGCATATAAAATATAAACCACCTTTATAATGTGAGTGCATTAAAACTTGTATTTTACAGAACTATGTCACACAGTACAATGCCCGTCCTTTTATCTCAGAGGAATGGCAGTCTGGCTTTGGTCTTTCCAGCAAGAGTTCTGAGATGATAACTAAAGATTAAAGTCAAACAGCATTAAGTGTTTCATTTTGACTGGCACATTTTTAAAGATGAACCGATTAGCTCTGCACTTTGTGGCACGGAGCCTAATGCAGACCGCAAAGATGAGGTGCTTTAAAAGTCTAGGACTGCTTGGAAAGATCAGATTACATTTAAGAGTTTTTCCACCCTCATTTGGCCTATGGAACAAGCGAGGCGATTCGTTTATAGAGTACCCACGCTAAGTGTTCTGTCCATCTTTAGCAACAATGGGTTTGACTGGCATGCTGTCTGAGATAATCCAATCTAAATCTTCTGTTCAACTGCTTAATAGCTGTCATCACATTGGTATTCAGGAACTTCATCCTCCATGAAATATTGGCTGGAGTTAGCCTGGTTTCCCAAAAGCTTGTTTTAAAGAACAAAACTTACCTGAGGTAGATTGAGTCCCGAACTCGCAATGTTTCTGCCGCATGTAAATGTTGTGAAATGTAACCTCCTAATAAAGATAATGCCGCGTTATTAGAAACACTTTAGGGAATGTAAATGCTAAAATGAACTTGTACCTTGTGGCTTAACTTTCCGATTTGATTTTCTGCTCTAATTTCTGGGCAGCTTGTTTCTTAGCCTACTTGCCAAATCCTCTGAGAGCTAAATTGATAGCATCCTTTGGCTTAGAGCCTTTAGGGCTGTGTCCGGGTTATGATCCAGGGCTGCAGAGAGAGAGAAGGGGTGAGATAACCAAGCCGTGCCCTCCAGGATTTAGCGTGGCTGGGGAGGGGAGAGACGAAAGGGCGCTGGCATGGCGGAGGGGTGCAGGACGAGCCCGGAGGGAGCGCACATCGCCTCGCTACTCGCCTCTGTGAGCCTGTTTAGTATTCCTGTCACATCAGCTGGAGGGAGCGGCATTAAATTGGGATCAGGCAGATTAGAGTCTAATATAGCCAGCTATTAAAGGCTGCAAATGAGAGTGGTGGGTTACAGCCGGAGCCCGGGCCCCTCACCCAGCCTCACAGCCTCTGTGAATCACCCAAACAGGCTGTGCGAGGGGAAAAACACAAACAAGAATGGAATAAGAGAGACTATTATAAAATAGAATATGGTAAAATAAGACAGAATAGAAAAGACTAGAGCTGAGAAAAATAGAGAAAATAAGATAGAATGGAGGGTAATTGAATAGAACTGGAATGGAATAAAATAGAAAAGTATAGAATAAGATAAAATAGACAAATATACAGTTAGATGCATTCTAGAATAATTCAACTTAACTTCAGTTCAAAAGCTGCCTTAAAGTGATAGATCAACCAAAAATGCAAAAATACTCACCCTCAGATGGTTCCAAGCCTGTATACATTTCTTTGTCCTGCTAAACACAAAGGAAGATATTTGTAAGAATGTCAGTAATCGAGCAGATCTCGTCCCCCATTTACTGCCATAGTAGGGAAAAAAATACTATGGGAGTCAATGGGGGATGAGATCTGCTCGATTACTGACATTCTTACGAATATCTTCCTTTGTGTTTAGCAGGACAAAGAAATGTATACAGGGTTGGAACAATCTGAGGGTGAGTAAATGATGACAGAATTTTCATTTTTGGGTGAACTGTCCCTTTAAATTTTGAAGTTAAATCAAATTGGCTTTATAAGTCACTTGAATTTAAATGGTATTAAACTGACTTGAAAATCTAGTTGTATTTCTTATAACTTATAATATGAAGTTGAAGTTGGTTGAATTATTTTTGTGTTTTCCACTCAAACAGGCGTTTTTGCAGGAAGGTAAATAAGGCCGACTGTATGTTGACAAATAAAGTTGATCAATAAATTTCAAAGAATGTGGACAAAGAAAAAGAATCTGTGAATAGTATGAATACTACATAAAACATAAAAAAATGCAGGAGCATACACTTGAACACAGCCGTACACTTATGATGAGAATATTTTACTACAGTTACTGATCTTGTGTCCTGCAGACATCCTCTCTTCCCTCTTCTGGCCCTGCTCTTTGAGAAGTGTGAGCAAGCCACACAGGGATCAGAATGCATCACCTCAGCCAGCTTTGACGTTGACATTGAGAACTTCGTCCACCAGCAAGAACAGGACCACAAGCCTTTCTTCAGCGAGGACCCTGAACTAGACAACCTGGTAACCATTCAAAAGCCTCTTGCAGTTTTATCTTATCTTTTCGTCTCATGTGCTCAGTTCAGCCATTCAAGTGTACTTAAATATGTTTAGTTTACAAACACAACTGTTTGTTTCCTGTGTATATAAATGTCACAACTGCACTGCCCTCTGCTGGCCAGAATATTGGCATCATGCATTTTCTTTGCATTGGGGAGAGTGGGGTAAGCTGTGCCATTTTGAATAATAACATATACTTGGGGATTGTGTGAAAAGTGTTACATTTCTAATAAAAAAGTTTATATAATATTTTAATAGCCACGTGGCAACAAGTATGCATATTTTTAGATGTTACTGATAACACACAAACTGATTTGTTTTATTGCAGCTTGTACTTAAATTCTTAGGGTATCCTAAAAGGAGTTACTGCTCAGGCTAGGAATACAACATTTTAAGAAGACATAATGTTATTAAAAACTAAAAATCAGAGATATTACTTACAATTACACCTAACCACCACAGTATAGTATCTCTTTCCCTATTGTTCTTCCTTTTAAAACTCTCCCCCTTGTATTAATCATCTCTCCTCATCTTTGGCCTATAGACAGTTAACAGTAATTAGAAATTAGGGGAAAGGAGGAGGGAAAAGGTCACTGTTCATCATTACCGGGACGTTCGGCCGACTTGCGCTGCTCAGTCAATTAACTCTGCATCTGTGTGCTTTACGACACGCTGGTCACACGGGTCTTCCGTTCACTAACTCTTCAGCAGGACAGTTATAGCGCCGGCGATGTGCTTCCTTCTCGCCTCAGAGAGATGGCACCGAGCCCTGATTAAACGACCTGCAGTAATTGGCAGATTTATCTCCTCCTTGGCAAAGCATTTTTTAGCCCATTTGGTCGTCCTTGAGTTCTGACATTGGGCGGCAACTGTTTGAATGGGTAGTTAGAACTGAAAGTTCAGTCACGTCCGACTGTATCAGCAAAACGGCAACGTGTTTGTAGCATTAAGCAAAGCAACCAGGCAAACCGTGGCAGGGAAATCTGTCTAGCCGGGAAATGGATTTTTTTTTTGCCACCCTCTTTAGTATGAAAAGGAGCTGTTAAATAGTCGATATGAACTGTACGCTATGTTCCAAATCTTCTGAAGCCGTACTATAGTTTTGTGAGGAATAGACTTAAATTTACAGTAGGCCTAAGTCATTATTTGCTGAAAATCTTCCCATTCATTGAAGCTTTTGCCCACATTCAAATAAGAACATCAGGCACTTACTATCACAACTGACATTGTGCACATTGGCTCCACAGCCTCCATCCCTTTCATGGTAATTGTACGGAAAAGTAAATTGGAACACAAAAATAACTTTTATTTATTTACAGTATTTTTTAAAAAAAATATCATTATTTGATACTATTATTATTATCATTATTTACTGAATAATTATTATTATAATTAACGACTTCTAGGGTGTAATGACGGTAAATTTACGTTACGATATTATTCATAATCCATTATGATTATATCACTATATTTTGAACAATATAAAATAAATAATAATTTTTACAAAATAAACCTGAAATTCAAATTACACATTTATTTCCAACACATTGACTAATATTTGTTAATTTTGTTACAAAAATGTCAACATTTAAGGTTTAATTAAACCTTTTGATGTAAAATATGTGTTACAATTGCCATATCGCTACGATACATATCTAATTTTTTTAAATATATATTACATCCCTATCAACATAATTATTACTTCATAAATATTTTTTACAGTGAAAAGCAGATGGATCATTTTTGATTAAAACCTTTGTTTTTGTTGAAGTTTTCATACTTTTGTGATTTTTGATGCTGTAACTTCAATTTCTTTTGCATCATTGCCATCATCACATCAGCTGTATAGACCTCTGCAATGAACACATAAACATTGCTTGACTTGTTGCTGTAGATGGTGAAGGCGATCCAGGTGTTACGGATCCACCTGCTCGAGCTGGAGAAGGTGAACGAGCTCTGTAAAGACTTCTGCAACCGTTACATCACCTGCCTCAAGACCAAGATGCACAGTGACAATCTGCTACGGAACGACCTGGGCAGCCCTTATTCCCCGTCACAGACCAGCCTCGGTCTGCAGCAGGTGACTCGCGAATTTCTTTCCTCAGACCTTTGATCTAATCGCTGATTCTAACACATCAACACGTCATATAAATGCACACGCTCTGAGCAGTAACATTTACATTTGCCCAAACAAATCCTTCTCAGAGGGACACAAAAGGTCACACTTGGCTTGCCCTCTCTGCTCCTTCTGACTGAACTTTGCTGACCTCTGCGTGAGGAGACGTTTTAAACGTGTTTGTGTGCAATTTCCGTCTGTGAATTTCAAAAGTGGAAGGTTTTGCGGAAACTAATCTCCTGATGTTTTCTCTTATTCTGATAGGATCTCCTCCAAAACTTATCTCCGTCCCTCACCTCTGTATCCAGCACTGTCAATCCCTCTGGGATCGTGGTCCCTGCCGGCTCGCTGCAACAGAACAACGTTGCCATGACCACTATCAACTCTCAGGTGGTCTCAGGTGAGAGCCAATCATAGCTCTTTACCCACAGGGGGCAGAGTTCTGTAAATACAAAACATCTTGGTCCAAATAGCTTTTTCGTTCTTATTCTCTACATCTCGCGGAAGCAAACATGGGAGCCTGCATTTAATGCAATTTATCTGGATCTTTGAACAATTTTCCCTTTACAGCCATCCCACACAGAGCAGCAGTATTCGCAGAGTGAATAAAGAAAGTGTAATTGGTGTGAAATGAAGCTAATTAGCAGTAAAACAAGAACTCCTTGTCCTCCTCTTGAGCCGTACAGAAAACCCTTTTGTTTGATTTTGGCGTGGTGCTCGCGAGATGAATCGGTTTGTTTTTGTGCTGCAGGGTAATTATGTTTTCAATCTTGTTCAGGTATCACCCGTGATAACCCCAGTCCTTTGTCTGTAACTGAATCCCACAGGTGGGACGCTGTATCAGCCAGTGGCAATGGTTACCTCACAGGGGCAGGTGTTAACCCAGGGCTTACCGCAGGGAACCATCCAAATCCAAAACAATCAGGTGAGGGCAGCCCTGTTCAACACAAAACACTCGCTGCTTTTTGCTACTTTGATGCAGAGACAACACGCACAACAATACGCTGTATCTTAAAAGCGATCCATAGCCGATTTAGGTGTTTGCTTTGTGCAGTAGGCAGACATTTATTTCTAGAATTATGTCTAGTCTACAATAGATGGTTTCATCGGATGCACGCACATGGCCCGAGGTTAACTTCCGGTCTGTGTTTGGTTATAATGTAACAATTTATTTTATATTTATTTAAATTTTTATTAACTTAGTCATTTTAATATTTTATTGAATATTAATTATATTAAATTATATTAAAACTACTCAACAGGAATTGATTCTTTGCAGAGGTCTACCATTGCTTCCGAATGTTTATGTTGTTGCTGCACAAACCGTCTATTGCTTATATTGTAAATTCTATACTCTAGATTTTTATTATTTTATAATATATAATGAATTATATTTCATTATTTAATAAAATTTTCTAATTCTAATGCATTTATAATATGGACAAAACCATTAAATAGCAGCTAATATTATGTGTAAAAAAATAAAGCATCGCATGCGAAGTTCATTTTACACCAAAATATTTCAATTACATTTTTTATTTGAAGATTTATAAAGGAATAGTTCACCAAAAAACAACAAAATTTCCTCATGCCATCCCAGAATTATACGACTGTCTTTTTCATTTGAACAAAAACAAACATTTTATATTATTTTATATTTAAATGCTGTTGTTATATTCTTATATGGTACTCAAATAGTGAAGCTACTACACGCACATACAGTACATTATCATTAAAGTAATCCAATATGACTCACTGGGTTAATAGATAAATCTTCTGAAGTGAAAGAGAAAACTATTTTAATATTTCGCGATGTTAAAGTGTAAACAGCTAAATTCATATATAGCGGCACTTCTAATCTCATCGGTTTTTGTGTTTTGTGATGAAACGCATATGACACAGAGTCACAAGACACTTTTCATTTTTGGCCAAAAGTACTGCATAGATGACGTATTCTTTCCGGAAGCGAGTTAGCATTTTAGCACATCCGGTGATCCATCGCCCCAAAGGCGTTTTTTATGGGTTTTTGATAAACTGCTGAAATGAGATCCGTGGTTAAAACACACCAGTTAGAAACCAGCTCGTGATTTGTTAAAGTGTCTCAAAAGCGTCGGTTGCTAACAAGTTGCTAAAAGCGACAACATCCTTTGGCGAGGACGTTAGAAGTTAATATTTTACTGTAACTGTTTTTTATTTATTTTTGCAGCATTAAGTTATTTGGAAATGTTCAAAACCTAATGGTTTGTAGTAGGGTTGCACGGTGTACCGGTGTAGCATCGCGAATCGATGCTAAAGCTTCAAAATAACCGCGATGCCTCTCTATGTTTGAAACGGTAGTATCGTAGTACCGTAGTTAATGTTGCATATGCGCATTAATATTTATTTGACCACTTACATCTGCCTTTTTGCGGTGTTTATCTCCAAAATGAATGTGTGTTTTGAATGTCTCGGACTAGTTAATGATTCAAATTGGCGATTTGAACGAGTTGGTTAAATGATTCACTAACTCAGTGGGAAATTGACGCCACCTACTGGCCGTTTTAGTTCTGCATTTAAAGTAAGCCTAATATTTCCCTTTATAAAGACTGCTGTATCAATTCAATTTGTCCAACATTTGAATTAGTTCCTACGTGAAAAATGATCTAGTGTACTTTAGTATTTACTACAGTAAACTACTAAAACTCATAGATACTAGTGTTTTTGAGTCTTATCATAGTAAATATTTAAGTATACTACAGTATTTATAGTATTTACAAATGACTAAATGTAAATGTATTTGCTACAATTTATCCAATTACTACAGTTAATACAACAACATATTCTAGTGCAAAGTATAATACAGTTTACTATAGTAAATACAAAATGTTTCATCTAAATCTGTGTTTTTTGTATAGATTGGAATTATATGGCACAGCATCGTGATACTACTTCAGCTGGTATAGTATCGTAAGACATGTTTATGGTACCGTGACAACCCTAGTTTGTAGTGTAGTTCCACTGTTGTCTAGCTATCGAGTGTAAGACAGGTGAGTCAGGTTAGACAGACAGCTGTGGTCTATGTGGATATCTAACTTTGGGCCAAAGTACAGGCTGGGAAAAGAGTTCCGCCCGTAGCTACATCTCCGACAAGCTTTCAGTAATAATACCCCCGCATGAAGCCTCCAATTAATTCACCCCGCTTGCTGAATCACACACTTGCAAGCTCAACCCCAGTTTGTGTGTGTGTTTTGAGTAGAGGAAGGGGGTAGAAACCACATGATACCCAGCTGCAAACGTAATGAGGAGGTTGTTTTTAGAGCTTGAATATTATTTATTTATTTAAAAAAATTTAAGTCAATGGGGAGCTGCTGCTTTTTATGGCTTTTGGTGGCAATGGTAGCATGAAATTAATTATCCTTATTTTCAAAGCGGAAATGTTAATTTTTCCTTTTTTTTCTCTCCTTAATTTATTTATCCGCGCATGAAGCGCTCGCAGATTATGCATCTTAAACTTCTCTGAAATGTTAATATATCAGTCTCCGAAGTGACAAAAAATAAATAGTTCAATAATTTCTCTTGAATACTCTTTTGCGTTTCCGCTCGCCTCGCTTTAGTTGCGCTTTAAGTTTGATGAAAGGAAAAAATTGAAGACATTTTCTGAAGCTCTCGTAGCTGATAAAAGGCCTTTGTAAATGTACCCTCCTTGGCTTTAATTTTTTAGGTATCATTACTCCAATTGCGTTGCTATGGCGACTGAAGGCATTCCTGCCCCTGCCAAAGAATTGGTGACTGGCGACTCTCTTTGTTTCCTTGGCAACTACCCCTCCCTCTCTCTCCTCACTCTTCCATTTGTCGTCTCTTCCAAGGTGAACCTGGACTTGTCTTCACTCTTGGACTGCGATGACAAGAAATCAAAAAACAAACGAGGCGTTCTTCCCAAACATGCCACAAACATAATGCGTTCCTGGCTGTTCCAGCATCTCATGGTGAGAAAGAGGACAAGCCTTATTGCCCCACATTGTTGCCCTATAAGAATTTAAAGTGTACTTTATTTCAATCATTTCAATTCTTGACACTTGATTGTCGGCCCCAAAGTGAAAATTCTGTAATTATTTACTCACCCTCATCTAATGTCAAACCTGTATGGCTTTCTTTGTTCTGCAGAACACAAAAGAAGATATTTTGAAGAACGTTAATAACAGAAAACATTTGTTCCCCATTGACTTGCATTGGTTTTGTGTCCATAAAATAGAAGTGAATGGGGACCGACAGTTTTTGTTTACCAACATTCTTCAAAATATCTTCTTTTAGAAACCATACAGGTTGAGAATGACAAGAGAGTAAGTTAATGATGACAGAATTACACATTTTAGGTGAACTATACCTTTAAATCTTAAGAGGCAAAGACACTTAAAAAAACAAGAGAAAGCTTGAGAAAGCTTGAAAACTCACTCTCTCCTATTGTAAATAAAATGTGCTTGGTCCTATTTTCGTTTTCCAGCATCCCTATCCCACAGAGGATGAGAAAAGGCAAATCGCAGGACAAACCAATCTTACTTTGTTACAGGTGAACAACTGGTAAGGACTAGCATAGTTAACTATAAATTGCAATACACAGCAATATGGCGCCATCTAATGGCTAGAGACAGAAACACTGATTTTCAGAAACTGAAAACCTCTTACTAGCCTCATTTTTTTTCTCTCTCTTTCTTTCCCTCCCACAAGGTTTATCAACGCCCGCAGGCGTATACTGCAACCCATGTTGGATGCCAGCAATCCTGACCCAGCCCCCAAAGCCAAGAAAATGAAATCCCAGCATAGACCCACACAACGCTTCTGGCCTGATTCCATTGTAGCTGGTGTCCTGCAGACACACGGATCCTACACTAACTCAGACGGTTAGTGAATAAAAAACACACTTTCTAATAACACACACCCTGATATTGTTGAATATCATTTGCAATGTCGCATTTTTATTTGCAAATGTTTGTGTGTGTGCATGCGTGTTAGGCTCGCTGGGAATGGACGGCCTGCAGCCTTTGTCCTCGGATTCCGCCACGCTGGCGATGCAGCAAGCTATGTTGGGAGGAACTGACGACTCTATGGACGGGACGGAGGATGAAGATGAAGAAGAAGAGGAAGAGGATGGAATGGACGATGAGGAAGATGAAGAGGAGGATGAAGAAAGCGATGGCATTAGACGGAGAGATCTGGGCCTCAACCATCACGACGGACTGGAGTAAAGGAGCAAACACGTGAAAATGACATAATTGACTCGACTTATACAGTACTTATCCCCATGGCAACGCATTTAAACACCACCTAATTGGTTTCCAATGGACACTAAGTGCCATGGAACGTCCAATCAGAGTTTAGGAGGAGGTTAATGGTGGATTTGGTAAAACCTAATACAAAATTCATGTTTAATATGACATTTTGGGTGAACAATGCAATTGTGCAAAGAACGTACTGTATTGTATATTGGGCAGATTGCCGACCATGCTACTCTCATGCATATAATCCATTTAAAGCCTTACTTTGTTTCATGTTTTCTTTGGTTCTCAGGTGTCCCAGCATGGCATAATTTCTATCCTCACATCTTAATTGATAACCATGCAATGAATGGATGTTTTAGGCATGTTTTTTGCTTTTTTATTTTTGTAGAGTTAACAAAAATAATTCAGTCTTTAAAGTTTGAGAAAAAAGAAACAATCTAAATGCCTGACAGCACAATGTATGTACATTTGATAGTGATGCATTTACACTTCATATTTATTTTCAAAAACTGAAAAGGATTTTGGATGCCCATTATTCACCGTAAAATAAAGGCTCCGTCTTGAATAAAAAGGCAACTTTTATTCAGAACAAAAGCATGTTGGGAGACTTAACGCAGAGTGCTAAGCATCTCTTTCAATGTACGGAGCAAAACTCTTATACCCGAACCGCAGGACCTACAATCGTTTACTGAAGAATGCAGGAATTAAGACATATTTGCTGGTGCGTATCACATCCTGAAACGCCCCTCTTTATTTTACATGAAGGACTAAGCAAAAACTGTGAAGATATTTCTGAGCTATTGAGCTAACTGTGTCTACGGATTTAATCACCTGTTTCTGATGTGATGTTTAGAAAAGACAGAGGTTGTTTTTGAATGTTATTGCAGTCGGTCTTTGTGAAGTACATGTTTCTCATTATCCTTTTATGGGTTGTTTTTTTAAATGGTTCTTCCAGAGCAAGTGATGATGGGGGAGGTTTTTCATTTGTTTGTATACGTTGTTGTCATAATCTATTGTGTTTCAGTAGACCATTTTTGATAATTAAAAGATATGACTCTGAGTGTTTTGAAGCTGTTACATTACTCTAAATGATAAGCCACATAAAAACTCAGACATTAAAGGGATAGTTCACACAAAAATGAAAATTCTGTCATCATTTACCCTCTTGTCCTTTCAAACCTGTATGACTTTCTTTTTTCTGCAGAACACAAAAAAAAATATGAAAAATGCTGGTAACCGAACAACGTTAGTATCCATTCACTTGCACTGGTTTTGTGTCCATACAATATAAGTGAATAAGTGCCGATGTTTGGTTACCAACATTCTTCAAATTACCTTATTTTGTGTTCTGCGGAAGAAAGAAAGTCAAACAGGTTTGAAATGATAAGGGGGTGAGTAATCGATGACAGAATTTTCATTCATTTCAGAACTGCCAGTGTTGTCTTTGATCACTAGAACCCAGAAAAGGGAAATGTTTATATATTTATGAATCGCCAGGGAAATTTCTTAAATATAAAAGATAAAAAGACACAGCAGTCCCAAAGATTGAACTATTTGCCTTTAAAATGCATATAATTATGTTTTGACTTCATCTGATGTTTTGCTTATTATTAAGATGTCCAAACCGGGATCCAAAATGTTCATTTGAATAAAATGCATAATCCTGTTCTGTATTTGAGAAAGATGGGATGCTGGTTCAGATGGCCGTGCAAAGTTTGCAGGGTCAACAGTATATCGATGAGCCTACTGAAATGCATAACTATAGAATGACAAGAACTAAAAGCCAGTTATAGCCTCAGTTCTCCAAAATGCATTTGAGGTTCTCAAATTGATTTTTGTTTTGTACGTTATTTTATCCTTCAACCATTATAGGCACCTTTTATGTATGACTATATATCTTTACCGTTCATGATATCAACAGAAAGTGTATTTAGTTTTATTCCCAAAATGAGGAAATTAAAGAACTTTTTCTGTTAGTGTATTTTCAGACTGCAGCTATAAACTTCTTGAAGGTTTGTATCCATCTAAAATAACACCGAAGGCAGTTCTCTACATGTAATTGTGAACATGGTTATAAAGCAAGGGCTGTTCAGCACTGTCGAGTATAAATAGCGTGAGAAATGACAGAGGTAAGAAAAGCCACATGGCCAGGCGCATTTGAAGTGGATTTGTGCCACTGGTCTGAGCATGTAATGGAATTTGGTCGATCTACAGGACATCTCCACCCTTACAGTATCCACCCTTTCTCTTTTGCCACTGCTCCTGCTGTTTATGCCCTAGCAGAACTCTTTTAATTATCCTGTAACCCAGTCCGGCCCAGTACAGCCTCTCATTTTACACAGATTTCCTCCAGTATTAAAGACCTTCGCCAGCATCCCTGTCCTCTTCAACCTCAGGACCAGTTTAATGTTGGATTGAGATTGGATACATTCTTCTGCTGGACGAGGAACCCTTAAGGTACTGTAAAATTAATTGTGTAAAAATATTGTGTGACCTAATAATCATTGTTAAACCCCTTATACATCCCATTTTTGGTGTACATGTTAATGGTGTGACGATGTCATCATCATGTCGTTCAAAACCTGTATATATCTCTTATATTTAATATATATCTCAGTAGTTTTGTGTTCATACAAGTCAATTGTGGCCAATGTTGTTTGGTTACCAACATTCTTCAAAATATCTTCTTTTGTGTTCTGCAAAAGCAAGAAAGTCATACAGGTTTGGAATGACATGAGGGTGAATAATGAAAGAATGTTCATTTTTGGATGAACCATCCCTTTAATTGTATAATTCATTGTGTGTTAGGACGAGACTATTATTTGTTCATGTATAAGTTGTAAGTACACCACATTATTAAGTTGTTGAGATATACAAGTAGGTGACAAGTAGACATGTATTTACTTTTTTAAATTTAATGCATTAGTGAAGGAACGGTATAATAAAAGAATAGTAAAAATGTCACCGTACCTAAAACGTTTTATTATTTTTTCACTTTCCAGTATCCATTCATACAAGATTTTAGGTTAAAACATAATGATCTAATGATGATTTATGTCCGAGTTGATTAAAATATTTCAAAATATACTATGTAAACACTTGCATTCGTATACATTTTAATCTAGAAGATTATAAAAAACTGGAAACAGCACATAAGACAACAATAAGCCAAAAATAGCTTTGTGCTTTTCAATTGCCGTCCACAGTTGCCAGCATGTCTATTGCCAACACAGCCGCCCAGGCGATGCTCTCCGATGCCCTGCTGAGGGACAGTAATGGCGACAATCACATCAAGCACCTGGAGTTGGAATTGCCTCTGGATAAAGTCATCAAGTTCGTGTCTGTGGGCCTGCCGCTCCTTCTGGTGTCCATGGCCTTTGCCAGAGAGATTTCCATCGGTTAGCATCTCTTTCCTCTTCTCTAGTGTCCCTGCACAAATCACGGGGAGTCAGAATAGCATTGGCACTGCAGTAATTCTGTAAGCCCTTGAGTTAATTGACTGACCATCAGCTTGAGCGCCTGGCTGATGGAATGTTGGATGCAACAACTGATGTGACTCCCTTACTGCTTAGGAAGGGCAACCCAGATCAAAATTCAGAGTTAAGCATCCGTTAATCATTATTAGCAATCTATAGGACACCTCCAACCAACCGGAGTTGCTTTCTAGGGAAAAATCTTTTTAGTGACTAAAATGCCATAAGTGCCAATTCTGTGTTTCGCAGCCGGAGGAAAGTTGGCTATAGATGCCTGTAACTTCTAACCATCCTGCCAAAGCTGCGTTGGAGAGATGTGTGTGTTTCGTGTAGACAGCTGACTTGGAGGTTGCAATCAGTTCCTCTGGAGCTGGTCTGCAATCATCTCACACAGATGTTAATTGGCAGGAGGATGATTAAGTGAGACGTGCAGAGATGACAAGAGCCTGTAATTACAGTCAGCCTGCTCTTTCCCAGCTCTCTATTTCAGACTAACTGAGGATATGCTAATTAAAGCAGGACGTGCCAGGCAAGCAGACACTGATTTTGAATGGCTCCGATCGGGGTCTGACAAGACAACACTCAGGTTATTTGGTTAGAATCTGTCAACACAAACTTTACGGTGGAAAGAGCAAAAAAATGTTGCACGGTAATGCATTTCGCAAACAGAAATGAATGATGGAGACAGCGGGGTACAAAAGTCTGAGACCCCTACATTGTAAAAAATGCTGGGTTGAGTTAAATGGGTAAAATAGAAACTCAACCAATATGTTTCAAGCCACGGTTGGGTCAAATATGTACATTTTTGAGGTTAATTTAAACCAACAGTTGAGTTTGTTCATGTTTTACCCAATTATGGACTAAAACAACCCAGCACTTTTTAGACTATTAGACTATACTAAAATGTGTTTAGTGTGCATAGTGCATTGCTTCCAAGCCAAGATCACTGTCAAAATGGAAGAACCCAACCGTTGGGTTATGTTAACCCAGAAAATGTTATTTAAACCCAACAATGGGTTAAAACAACCCATCACAGGTTAATCTACAACTGAGTGGGTAGGATTTGTCCCTTTTTAACCCAGCATTTTTTTTTAGAGTGCAATTTAATGCACACTTTATTGCAAAATATATTGTAATTGCAACAATTTGGGTAATTAAATAAGATTCATTGGAAGATGTACACACACTCTGAAAATGCTGGGTTATTTTCAACCCAGTGCTGTGTCGAATAGGGACAAACCCAACCGTTGGGTTAAAGTAACCCAGAAAATGTTTATATTTGACCCAACAATGGGTTAAAAAACCCCAGCATACAGTAGGTTAATTTACAACCCAACGCTTGAGTCAAAAACAACCCAGCATTTTTAGAGGGTTAATTTCAGACTTTCACTATTTGGTTTGACATACTTTTACTTGCCATGGATGCAAGTTATTGCAAAACCTGACGATCCATGTTTTCCCAGCATGACTTGAGAATATTCCAAGCAGCATTCTGTGTGCTTCAATAAAAGCAATGATATTTTTAGTGTTAACCATTCATAAATGACTCACTATGTATCTACGCCACAACTTTGTTTATACAGTATTATATTTAGCAATAGTATAGCATAATTTAAAAGATTTCTTCTTTATTTCACATAATAGCTGTACTTAAAAAAACGTAAAATTAAAAACAAACAATGTAACCTCAGGGTTTTGGACCCCACAGTGATTATTTGCATTACACAGATTAAGATTGAACATTTTTAGTCAGCTCAGCATCAGATACCTATTTATATCTCGTCTGGTTTTGTACATAATTTTGTATATAAGCTTGGTATATAATTTGCAGAATGTTTTGTGGAGTTCAGTTCTCTGTAACATCTGTGGGGCATGTCATGTTCAGTAAATTGGAGGCTGACTGTAGGTTTTGGAGGGTGGCACACATGTTAAAGTGGTCTTTATACCGTATGGTTTAGCCTCCTCTCAGCCACAGAGACACACCCTCCTGCAGCCAGCAAAATCCTCCACAAAAAAGGGTTTCCTTACCACCCTGATGGTTCACCATCTGTATCTATGGAAAATATCTAACCACACAGCTCTTGTCCGGCGTCTACATTAATACACCATCTATTGGTGTCAGAATATTGTTATTTAGAGCTCGGCATACTTATTTTCTCTGTTTCTTCTTTCAGGCCCACAGATCAGCTGCTTTCCTCCCAACAACTTCACAGCAAAGCAGGCAGCATATGTAGACACATACTGCTGGGACTCCCTCATGCATCATGAGTTTGACACAGATGGGAACTTTGAAGAACGTTCACTGTGGGTGCACAAAGTAAGTAATAAACCCTGTTACAGGTGGATGAAAAATCTCACGGGACAAAATATAAAGAGTTATCAAGTGTCAAGAAGACTATTTGGAGACGAAATGGGGAGTTTTGCTTAGGTTTGCTAATGGGAGTTTTTCATGAGCAAAAAAATGTTGATAGGGCTTAATATATCATACTTTATAGCTCTGTATGTCCAACTGTAGGAACTTAAAGGGGTCATATGGCGGAAGTACATGTTTTTCTGTGTTTTTGGTGTGTTATAAGTTGCCCATGTATGTATTAGACACGTAAAATTGCACAAATGAAAGTGTTGTAACAAAAGATGCATTCTATCTAAAAGCGAATGCTCAACCAGACTTGCCTGAAACGCCTCGTGTAACCACACCCCGGCGAATCTACGTAACTTCGTAACATGATTTGACTAAGACCGCCGAAATCTACACGTAGTTAAGGTGGGCGTAATTGTAAATCTCATTGTATCGCCTGTCAGTACAATGCTTACTGACAGTGCTTTGGAACCTGATGTTCCGAATATGGTAAGAGGCGTTACATTTCCGTGAAATGCTTGCAGTATTTGACCAATCACTACGCACTGGTGAACAATCATAGCCAATCATAGAACACCTCGTTTTTCAGAGCGATGAGCTTTGTAAAAAAATCAGCGCGTTTCAGAGAGGCGGGGGAAAGAGGAGATACAAACATGCACGGTATGTGGAAAACTCAACGTTTTTTAAACTTTAAATGGTGTATACACATTGCGTTACATCTAAAACAAACAATAATATTCGTTTTAGCCTTGCAATGTGACCCCTTTAAGGCAGAACATTTTATACAAAATTTATACTTAAAGGAAATATCACTTTATTACGTTTCCTAAAATATGAAAATGTAACTCTAGCATTTGCCAAAAATATTTGAAAACAATATTATACAATACTGTGCTGTACACTGTAAAACTTTGCTGTAGTTTTTGCAGCAGGTTTGCCAGTAACTTACTGTAGATTTAATTACTACTTATACTTTCCAATCAGTACTGTTTTCAATTACTTTAATCAAAATGAAAACACTTTGACTTTTGAGATTCAAAATGAGCAAGAAGAGTCTGGCAAATGTCAAAAAATGACATTCTTTCTAAGCATTTTTCTCTTGTTTTCTGTAAAAATATTTAAAACTGCTTAAACTACGATACATTTACATAACAAGAAAAGTGACCCAAGATATTTAGTCTTGTTTTATGAAAGAAAAATATATAAACTAGGTAAGTTTATGCTTAAAACAAAATTGTACATTAAATCTACAGCAAGGTACTGGCAAACTTGCTGCGAAATTACAGTACAGTTTTACAGTGTACTATACTATATAATGTAATCAGTTTGTCTCATGACAAAACTGATTTTTGGTCTTCTTGGCTCCTTCAGATGTTCCCATACTCCTTATTGGTCATGGCGGTGATGATGTACATACCTTCCTTGATATGGCGTTTTCTGGCCGTGCCCAGCTTGAGCTCTGACTTGCTCTTCATCATCGACGAGCTGGACAAATCTTACAATCGTTCTGTCCGTTTGGCTCAGAGCATCCTGGAGCTCAAAGAGAGATCAGAAGACCCTCTGCAGTTTCAGACTGAGCTTGAGAGGTATGGGCTATTATCAACAGTTTTCACTTTGTTTAAAGGTGAAAACAACAAGGTTGGAAACATCATGAAATGAAACTTTTTTACTCAGACAATCTCTTATTGGTTGGACAAAATCCTGCATATTCAGCATATGTAAATTGCGACATAATGTAAACATTACACACGTTAAAAATTATGTTCAACTGCTTGCTTATTTTATGTTGCAATAATTATTTATCATTATATATTGTATCATAATATATCATTTTATAATTATATATTATTGTCAGTTTAGGCATTAAAAAAAGCACTGATCGTCTTGTCTCTTGAACTCAAAAAACCATTATAATGATGCATTTCATGTTTGTCTCTTCAGAGCCAGGAGCAAACGATACTTTGAGTACCCCCTGCTGGAGAGATACATGCAGTGCAAGCATGGCTCCTACTTCCTGGTCAGCATGCTCTTCTTGCGAGGTTTCCTTCTGCTGACCTTCATGTCGGCATCGTGCATGTACCTGGTTTACTTCCATCTCTCCGCCTTCCTCCAAGATGAATTCAGCTGTTTCGTACGCACCGGGCTCCTGCGTGACCAGCCCTGGGTGCCTGAGCTAGTTCAGTGTAAAATGACGGGCCTGCTTGTGTTCCAGGTCATTAGTGTGGCTAACGGCGCCGTCTATGTGCTGCTGGGCCCTATTGTTCTCTTTAGCCTGCTGCGCTTGTTCTGTTGGGACACGACCTTTCTCTCTCTTTATGAGGTGCTGCCCGCATTAGGCCTTATCAGCGGACAGAAACTGGGCTGCCCGCTTAATGACCTCAACGTGCTGCTTCTCTTCCTACACGCCAACGCTGCACAACTGCGCTCGTACGGCCGCCTGAGGGCCGTGTGTTCCCTCTCGCCTCCTCGACTGAAGGGAGGGAACTGCATGCTGACGGCGGAGCAGGCTGAGGAGGCGGCGGAGGCTGCAGAAGAGCTCGAGGAGGAGATTAGAGAGGCCAGAGAGGAGGGCAAGCTCAATCTCGTCGACCTCATGACTGTGCTGGGAGCAGCCAGAGGGAACGCAGTGCACTGCCCAGAGCAGCGCCCTCTTGTGGAGGAGGACATGACGCTCGGTACAGTCACTCTGATAAATGTACTCAAATGCATCACGCTAGTTGGCGTTTTCGTGGCTATTATTTGGAACGTTCAGAAAATCGTCAAATGAGGTTGCTGTGCATAGCGTTGACCTTTGATATACAGTACATATGTGATTTATGTATTAAACCTGTGTCTGTGAATATCTTTATCAAAAAAAGAAAACTAAAAACGGCACTTGAAGATATGCATTTAGACATTCACATTTCACCTTCTAAAAGTTTGTGGTCAGTGTGAAATAAGTTTTAAGGGAGGCTTTCATTATTTATAGACTGACATAAACACATTGCACTTTACTTACCGTTAGGCTTTAAAAAGAAATAAAAACTAAGTAAATAAATAAAAATGTTTTTATTTTTTTTACAGAGCCTAACCACCAGGTGTACCATGAGTTGAAGGAGACTACAACATGTTGTTTTGCCTAAAACACCGACCAATGGACTGGGCCTGTAAGAATCTATAGATGGCCTCAGAGCAGCTAAATCTCTGATATGAAATAATTATGAACAGAGGGATTAGTTTACTCTTCAACAAAAAAAATATTAAGAAAGCCCAGACTTAAAACAATCGCTATGGATGTCTCACACAAAGCACCTCAGGAATACAGAACAAGTTTGTTAACATTGTGAAAAAGCCTCCAATAGAAAGGTTCCATAAACTTGAGGATCTTTATTTATTCATTTTATTCTTAATATCTATTATGGGTGGATTCTATACTAAGTATAATAATTTTTTTATCTGCCTTTGACTTGATTCATCAGTCTTTTGTAAGTAGGCGAAATAAAACGTATATGTTTGTTTGTATCTTCAGTTGTTGGCGTCATTCATTTTCACATTACCAAGGATTTAAAGGTCCCATGTATGAAATTTAGCGGCATCCAGCGGTGAGGTTGCAAATTGCAACCAACGGCTCACTCCACCCCTCCCTTTCGAAGCATTACGGTGGCTGACACAGGACTAAGATGTGGTCACGTTTTCACTTCTTTGCCGAAGGAGATTATGTATTTAAGAATTGCGCCCTGTAGAGCAGTTTGTCCGTTTAGGGCTACTGTAGAAACAGCATGGAGAATTCCATGCAAGGGGACCAGCGGTGTACGTAGATAGAAATAGCTCATTCTATGGTTATAAAAACATAACGCTTCCTATGTAAGGTCTTTATACACCTCTGAAGACAGTTATGCATATTGCATTTCTGTCAATAGATCCTCCAAAAAATGACACACTAGACCTTTAAAGTAAGAAACTATCACTACATCCTAAGAGAATGAACTTTCTAAAATCTTTTGAAGTTTTATTCCTGTGAGAGTTACAACACTTGTCAGCGGACCAATTCTCTTTATATTAAATCAATATCAGACAAGCAAGTGGGTCTACAGATTATCCTTATATCAGCACTCTTGATTTTAAGCGCCGAAAAAATGTGTTTGACATATTGACAGGACCTGGACAAAAAGTACAATGCACCCATATAAATGATGAAAGGTTTGTGAGACATTCCAGCAAAGATACTGGAAATATTGATGCGTTTTCTGTCTTTCCACAATAGCATATTACCTTTGCAGTATTAGATACACATAATTTACCGTTGTCAGCTTCTTCCTTTCTGTTTTTGCTGTGGCTCATTGAAAGTCTGTTTGGAAAGGCACTACTGTGTCCTCGTGCTCAGTCCATCTGCTGCCCTCTCTGTGTGAGATCCATTTGCTCAGCACCAATGTTTGATCTCAAAGACCTTTTATTCTCACAGTATGGCCACAGACAGAAGCCCGAGGAGGGCAATAGGCAAAACAGTGTGCGTTTATTGAACAAAAGTAAATTAGATGCTGCTTATTTAAATTTACTAAACAATTTCAAGTTGAAAACACGTTCACAGCTGATTTTTGCATCGCGTTCATTGTTTAACACACATGCATGGATGCATATTCAGTAGGTGACTTGTCTTTCTATGGGAGCAATTTCACTCTCTTTTGTAGTAGTTATAGGACAAGTTATTTAATGTATTGTTGCGCCAGCAGAAAACAGGGTCATAACACAGCATTAATATCATTTTTCGTGACGCAAGTCAGTTTGGCCTGTGATGAGAGTTGAGTTAATGAGCCTAAAAGCCAGGAGAAACTCAATTAGTGTATGGAGGACTGTGTGAAGAGATCTGCCCAGAGGATTCAGGCCTAATTATATTTTCAGAGGTGACAGAACAACAAAAGTAAATTAGCTTTAGAGAAATTACATCAGATAGGAAAAAAATACATTTTTATTTTCCCCATTGGAGGGAATTATACAACATACTATGAAGTTCACTCAAGAATACGAAACATTTGAACTAGCTTGACCTTTTATATGAAGGTCACATTATAAGTCTTTAAACTGTTAGAAACTCTGATAATAATAAAAAACAGTGAAATAAAAGTTTGTAATTAATTTTATTCTCTATATATGTGTGAAAATGACACATATATGGATATTATGATTCTGACTCTATACTAAGAACAATGTTTGTATTTTTGTGTATTTAATTTTCTTTGTACATTTTACATACATAAGTGTAAATTTTCCAATAACAAACCAATGTCTCTGGTCTTCCTAAAAGATTTTAAGATGTATCTGGATATTTCACCTTCAAAGCAACTAAAACGATTGTAAGCACTTTCATTCATGTACTGTAACTGATGTATAATTTAATTTCTTACCCTCATGTTTGTTTGTTTGTTTTTTCTTTATCTCTCTCTTGTTTTTTCTTTCTTTTTTACTTTAATATTGTTCAATCCATTTCCATGTTCCATCAATGATATTGAGCATACTATTTACACTCTGTATGCATATGAAAATGTTAAGCTAATTTATACATTGTATGTGAACATGTCATCTTTGTATCTCTATAGTGAAGTAAAAAAAGGGGCAAAAATCTAGAAAACCGTTTCAGAGCGGTATTCAGGGCTAAGTGTATCCCATCAAAAAAGAAGGGGTTTGCCTGTTTGAGTAGAGAAAAATTATATTATCATGTACTCATCAGTGAGTTTTCATGCGGAGTAAAATAAAATAATTTCGTTTTGCTCTCCGCGCATCGATTGCTTCGAACAGCAGTTTTTGTTTTCTAGGAATTTGTTGCAATTTCACTAAATCCTTGGTGTTTCGAGTCAGATCCTTGGGCGTGGCTTGTTGGTTTTGACTAAATCTTTGGTGTTTCAACTTACGAAACCTTTACCCTAACCCTAACCCTAACCTTACTCTAACCATCTAAACTACCTATGATTGTTAAAATTGATGAAAAAACACGATTGGGTGATCACGTCAGACTCGAAACACCAAGGATTTAGTGTGAGCCGCAATTTCTTCTTCTCAAGAAACCGCCCACTGAGGAAAGTACCAACCGACATGTAAACTAGCCAATCGTCGATGAGAAGTTGCATACGTACCAGCCAATAGGATTGTACGACTTTTGGAGTCAATTAGTTCGAGATTCAAGGTAAGTGTGTCGATTGGCCAGGAAAGTTTTTTTTAATACAAAAATGAGTATTTTAAAGTTCCTTAAGAAAAAAGAAGCAACTCAGTGTATGCAAGATGACTGTATCAGGTATGTGTGCTGTATTGATTCAGTTAAGTCTACTTCTTCTGAACGCTGTACTACGTACGTGTGGTGGTTGGTCTGGTTGCATGGTTGTGTGTGACTTCTTTTGAGTTTAATAGCCTACTTTACTTTGGCAAGTGTCTGCGAGAGAAGACACAAACGGTGAAATAGAGACATCAACTTGAACTTTGTGTTTAAAACTTTGGCTATAGTGTGTGCCCGTGTGCGCGTGAAAGAGACAGGTAGGTAAATTAGAAGCGAACTCATCTTGAACATTCCATTACATTAATGGTTGTAGCATTCATGTGTTAAACGTTTCCTGTGCTGATATTTGTTTGTTTGTAAATTCTCTATGTAAATAACAACTTTGATGTCATGCTTTTTTGAGGAGTGTAAATATTTGTGGATGTTTAGGCAGGTATCTACATATGGACAAGCAAGTCGGTGTCATGAATTTGCATTTGTAGGTTGTAAACATTTTTGTTCAATTCGTTGATTTCTGCAATTCGTTGTTTTTTTTACAGCAGTAAGTATTGAGGATGAAAAATGCAGGACAAGAGGTATGAAAAGTGTTATCATTATCCGTCCACACGAGGGCAGGATTTAGTTATTTTAAATCGGGACTATAGCCTTCCAGATCTTGAAGAAATAAATCTTTTTTTAATAAATCACTAATGAGCCTTTGGGACATTACTACAAAAAGTAAAAATAATGCATGCATTATTTACTCTGATAGGATATTTTGAATTTCACCTGAAGTTCTAGATGTATTTAATTATTAACACATCAACAAAATAAATCCAAAAACCTGTATGTATGAAGAGTGTTTTATTACCACAATGTATAGAATATTATTGGATACAAGCGTCCTGTTTGTACATTAGCCTAACACTAGCCAGTTTGATTCTGAAGCATATCTATCTGCAAACAATTTCACAAGACTTGTCGAAACCCTTTCTTGAGTCATTCAGCCCCATTATCCAATTAGGGCCTGACACTTATGCTTCCCTTCCTTCTCACTCCATGCATTTGTGGTGTACTGACATTAGTGCCAGTGATTTTTCTTTTCTCCAGAGAGCTTGGTGAGAACAAACGGTGGGATAAAACGCGACATCCAATTATTCCTTTGTCAACCCGTTTGTTTCCTTTGAATCAGTTGGTGTCTTACAGAACCAGGGGTTGAGCGTTGCAAGTAATCTCTCGCTAATGTCCAATTAAGACTGATGTGTGAGCTTTTTGTGCTGTTATCAAGGGAAGTGAACTGGTGTGATGATGGATGCTGTGCTTACCATGTGAGAGGAGCTGGAAGCTGGGACTGTTTGCTCAAGCCCAACACGATTCAGTAATGGATCCGTAATCTTGTTGAGGGAGAAGAGCTGTGTGTGGTGTTGCCAGAGCTTGCTGTAGAAACAAACAACCTGGGTTGACCCAACAAACATTCCACAGAATGGGGACAAGTTTAAAGCTTATATAAAAGTTTATATTATATCTATAGCAATAAAAAAATGTGCATGTATGTGCAGTGTCGCATACTGTATGTATATTACAGCAATTAAAGGAATAGTTCATTCAACAATATAATTTATTCCAAACCTGTATGACATTTTGTCTTTCTGCAGAACACAAAAGAAAATATTTTGAACAACGATGGTAACCAAACAACACTAGACCCATTGACATCTACTGTATGGACACAAAACCACCAAGACATTTCTCAAAATATCTTCTTTTGTGTTCTGCTGAAGAAAGAGTCATATACAGGTTTGGGTTGAAATGACGTCAGGGTGAATAAATAATGCAAAAAAATCATTACTGGGTGCACTGTCCCTTTAACTATTCAAACTGATTTGAACAGTAGGTGGGATGTTTGACAACTTTTAGTAATTCGTGTACTTACAAGCCTAAATGCATGATTGTGTTCTTAAACAAAAAAAGTGAATAAGCCCTCCTGACTAATCTATAAGTCAACAAAGTTAGAATGAGCCCATGGTTGCTTATAATGTGAGGACCTGGCAACACAGGCACTGAGGGGAAAACAGAGCTGACAGAGAGAGAAAACAATATGAGCAAGGACCTTTGTCATGCTCTGCTGCTGCCTGGGAAACCTTGATTACTGTTGTTAAAAGCTCCCCGCCACATCTGAAATGGAAGGTGAAAAGTGCCGAGACCGCAGCATGACGTCAATTATTGGGTCCCCACATGAGCTGATGGCAAGATCGATATCCCTGGCCTTGTTTTTAAGGGACTGCTTCATGAAGACTGATGCACAAATTAAAAGAAGAGTATCACGTTCAAGTGCCCCTGTCAGATTTTAGTGTTACTAGAGAAATTGAGGTATGTATGCAATATAATATACATAACTATGTGTATAAAGACCTTAAATAATGAAGCGTTAAGTTTTTATTACCTTAGAATGAGCTATTTCTATAGTCCCTTTACATGGAAATCGCCATGTTCTTTCTATAGTAGCCCTTAACGGACAAACTGCTCTACAGAGCGCGTTTCGCATGTTATCTCCTTCGGCAAAGAAGTGAAAACATGACGACATTAGTTCTGTGTCAGCCGCCGTGCTTCGAAAGGGAGGGGGGATTGGTATGAGCCGTTAGTTGCAATTCGCAACCTCACCGCTAGATGCCGCTGAATTTCATACACTGGACCTTTAATTCCTTTAAGTCATCTTCTGTATAATTCCTTTAAGTCATCTTCTGTATGATGTGACGAACAAAATACACAAAGATAAGACTTCACATTACCAGTGTATTCCGGTCTCTGAGCTCTGACACAGAAGAATGTGTTATCTGAACGGTGTAATGTCAACTTGTATGAGGAGAGAAGCTGACCTTGCAGTCACTCAACAAAGCAGAAGGGAAGGTAAATGACAGCATGCTTGCAGCCGTGTACAAGGTGAAGATATTCCTGCTTATTCTCAGCAGTCTCACATCTGTCTGTGTGGAGGCTGATAATGGACAGAGAAAAGAAACACCTGTTCTGACTGCTCACGTGGGAGAGCAAGAGGACACAGGAAGGTTTTGTTCAAAGACTCAACTGATAACCATCAGAGAACTGCTGAAAACGCACAATCTGGCCCGGTTCAATCATCAGAATTCAAAAGTGTTTATCTTTATTGCGTTGCATTAATATGCGTATTGTGTACAGAGTCAGACCGTGACCTTTATGAACTTGATTTTTTCTTTTCACAGTCAAGTTCATAATTTCTGACATTCATTTTGACATTTTGCAGGGACTTATGAATGATACGGTGGTATAACCATCTTGATGTTTCTCAAACACATTTTAATGCACTTTAGTCACTTGGATGAAAGCAGCTGCTCTGGCTCTGCATTTACTTGTGATTTACAAAACAGCTTTGTGGTGTAAAGGAAAAAAGATCTGCACGTGGCAAACAACAGTTAACTCCTAAAGCTCTGCTTAGTCTGAAATTCTGAGCTTGCCATTTCTGATCTTCTTTTCTGGTGAGTTTCTGGGACTAATTCAAGGTAAAACAAAAGAAAAACAAATCAAGCTTTTAGCACCAAATTTTTACTTTTGTGTACACCAGCTGTTGAGATTCATTTATCCATTCCCATTTGTGTTTGGAAAATTGTAAAATAAAAGGCTGTCATGTTGTTTTCACTTTCATGTCGTTTGACAATTGTTTGCTGTTTGGAAAAACATGGGGATGCTTAAAGCTGTCTTCTAGTATTTGACAGCGTGGGTCACAGAGAAAAAGAAGATAATGTACATTATCTCAAGACAAAACCTGCATATCATTGCTGTCCTTTCAAATGTCCAGATTTGCTATTTTTCAGGAAATGGAAAAACACTCTTACTTTTTAAATGATTAAATATTCTGTTATCAAACTTTTTACTGGTGAGATATATGCAAAACCCAGTGACAAACAAAAGGTGTGACTAATAATAATGATTTGACCAAAAATGATGAATATGGAGAAATGAGGTTTCAGAAGGATAGCAGCGATATGACCACTAATCATGAGACAAGTGAGATCCAATTAGATTCCGTGTTTTTGACATGCCGCCATATTTGAATCTAGCACTGAAATCCTACATTTATTTTTTTCTTTCACAAGCATATAGTTTTGCTATGGAAGACATTTAGTAACCGGTTGATATCATTTGAACTCCTTTAATAGATTAATATGGAAAAACTTTCATGTCAAGTATTTTTTTTGTGTTCAGCTAAAGAAAGAACACTTTGAGAGTGATTCAATTAAATCTTAAATGATTGTTAAATGTAATGATTAAATTGTGAATTTTCATATTTTGATGAACTATTCCTATTAAATCAACAATGCAGGTAGGCATAAATAAAAATATTGACCTGGAGATTAGTATGTCATACTTTGATGTACTTTGATAATAATATTAGGGCTGCACATTTTTAAAGTACGAGTACCGATATTTTCTTTCTGGTACTCGCCGATACCTATAACCGATGCCTGTATAATGTACAATAATGTTAATAAACCAGTATCTTACTAGGTACATTTTCTTTTTTTCTTTTGTTTTTAGGTCTACTTAAATTTAAGTTCTATTTTTTATGATAAGTAGCACAATTTTACTAGCACATTTACTTCAGTTTACTAAAGTAAACAATATACTCTGTGGTCAAATTATAAAAAATTTAAGGGGGGTGGTGTGGTAAAATGTGAGGTATTATAACTTGTTCAAGTCAACCGGACCTTTATTTTGACGGGACGCCGCAAAGAGCGTTTGTTTAATCAGATTTCCTTTATTTTATTTTTCCTTTATGTGTTCGTGTCCTCGTGCAGTGAGTGAACCGCTGGCGCTGAAAGCTCCACAAGCACAATGCGTTCAGTACACGCAACTGCACCACTCTTTCACACACGGTAACTCAAAACAAGCAGAATACATATTTAAACAGTATCTGAATATTTCTTTAACTGTTAACGTTAGCTGTTCAGTGCTAATTTCTTGTTAGGAAATGCCTGGATTCCTTGATTCCGTCCGCGTTTTCCGCATTGCGGAAATCATAGGGCTCTATGTATGTCACGTGAGGTATCGGTCTTTGGTATCGGTGTGTCATTACGAGTACGAGTACATGAGCTTGGTATCAGGCCGATACCGATATTGGTATCGGTGCATCCCTACGAAAAACTAATCGGAATTACAATTACGGGTGAAATAATTACATAATTGCCGAAAGCCTAATTTCTGTTCGTTTTGGCAGTGTGTTTGGGTACAGAATACAGTAGTGAATCAGAGAATTAATATGTTAATGTGTCCTTCAACCATTCGTTTTGGATTTTTTTGGAAGATAACTCCCTTAATTAATTGTTATATACATTATATTATTTAGTTTTGGATGTTTACAGAAAGAGTATGGCATGCAGCTGTTTCACAGAAAGTCATAAAACATTCCAAAGCTTCAAAGTATAAGCTATTAATCGACATTAATAATCGAAATGACAATATTGAGGTAAATAATCGTCAGTTGTGATTTTTTTCATAATCGTGCAGCCCTAAATAATATTTTCCTGAAATTGCTTTTTAAATAAGGCGAAAATCAGGATTTTTTTAAATGTTGGAACTGGTTTGGGATAATGTCATTGAAAATTCAGTATATCGAATAGAAGTGAATGCATTTAAAGCGTTCCATTATTATGGCGTTAAACTGTTTACCGACTATCTACACATTCATAAATATAAATTTGAGTTTCGCTCCAAGCTGTAATCCCTGACTGGCCAAACTCAGTGAAGCGGGTCAAATGTGTCACACTCGTGTTAGATAAGGATTGGCAATGGCATATACTTCTTGTGCCTGTTGAGGTGTGTGTGTGTGTTGTGACTTTTAATGCTGATCATAAGAAGATTTCTCAAGCTAGTTTACGTCAACAACCTGTAGTGGTACTAACACTAAAACAGTTCACATTAAAAACAGATTAACTGTGGCTTGAAATGAAATAACCCTTAGACAGAGCAGGTGCTTTATTTCAGCTCTGTTTCTGATAATTTCTCTTTTATGTTTTAGCAAAAATTGAAATGACATCTTGTGCATGGATTCTTTAATGTGTAGCTTTCATTGATTTATCTGTTCCTTTTCACAGTGAATGCAACAAATCACGTAGAAAATACAAAAGCTGGTGAAAAACAGGATAACAAGTCTTTGAAAAGCTAATTGCTCCCAAAAATACAATTAAGTGGGTGTGCAGTCGCCTTGGTAATGGTACACAGACATTCTTGATGAGAACCTGAGATCCATACTAGGAAGATATTGAATGTAGGTAGGCGAGACTACAAGGTAGTGTCAGGTAATACAGTGATGCTAAAGTATGACAGTTCATATTTATTCATAAATTCTAGAGTTTTATGATTCTTTGATGGAAGAAAGCAGTTTGCACTCAGCAAGGGCAGAACAGCATGGACTGTTTCAATTTGTTTCTTAATCGATTTGTTCAGTTTATTTTGTCTGAGCTCTCCACAGAATATTCCCTAATCTATAAAAATATGCATTGATTTCGTTCAGCTATGAATCTCCAATAAGTAATAACAGCACAGGCCAGCCATGTGGTGTAATCATTAATGACAAATGCACAGTCTTCAGTAACACTTTATTTGGAAAACATTTAGCGCTATAAATCTTAGCATCACTTTTATTATTGCTATTCGGGATTAGTGGTGGTTCTATGCCTCATATTAAAAGTACAGTAACTCGTCCCACACATTTGTGCTCTGGGCAAGAATGGTACCTCAAGTCATGCGGCCCCTTCGAGGAGAGGTGTGGTATTGCTTTTCTAAGCGATCAGATTTACAATTGTCACCTGTTGGATGATAAAATGGATAAAAAATCTCATAGAAAGGGCACTAAACCATATCTACTGAAGGTAACGGAATATCAGACCTGAGAGTTGACTGTGTTCTTTGCAACCCAATAGTAACGTGCTTTGAGCAGGCACATGCTGTAAAAAGTTATAGAAAATGTTAAAATGACTAATTATCTAAAAACATATGACCTCAGTATTTACTTTTAACTACTTTTTTTAGTGGCCACATAAATGTATGATTTGGTGTGACAGTTTGCATGCCTCTTGCTAGTTGTGCCATGCCAATTTTTTTATTACACATTCCGTTAATGTTTTCCTGCAGTGCTTTCATAACCTGCCGTGTTTCATTTCTAGGTAGTGATGTGACTAGACTGTACATTAGCATCATCTGTAATGTCTTTCATAGTTGACCTCTCTTCAAGGTACCTTTGTGCCTTTTAACTTTGCTTTAATCTGTACAATAAACTTATCTGGCTTCAACATCAGCATTTGGCTTTGAAAACGCTTGATCAATTCAAGCAGAATGTCAAACTGTAAACTGCAGGTATTGCTGGATGGTTTTAGAGGCAGACCTCAAAACAGACATTCCTCAATCCTCAGATTTCATTTCTTTTAACCAGAAGGTTCTAGGCTGCTATAGACTCCCAGACGGATGAAGAATAATAAGACTAAACAGACCCTTTCAGTGCTTGGTCACTGACAAATTATGTCTTTATTGTATTTTATTTGTTCTGTTATGTTGGAAGCTTTGGTTAGGAGAATCTTAATAGGTAGACTTAGAAAATGATTGAAAGTGGAACTTTCTTGTATTCCATGTAGCCCAAACTATTGAGAAATGTGAAGAGAAATGTGATCGTTAGGCTGTGTTCACATTCGACTTCTTTTTTGATAAGAAAAAGTTGACAATGGCGCTTTTTTAGTAAAAAAAAAAAAGCTTGCAGCATTGAAGCGCTCAGGACTTTTTTGAAAACACGGTTTGTAAAAAAAACCATATGATTATAATGTAAAACAGTCGCTAGCAGCTTCAAAAAAGAAGTCAAATCTGAACATAGCCTTATTACACTTTTTATCCAGGAAAAACACAGCTGTTTACTTACGTTTGGAGAGCAGTCTGCCCAGTCCAATATGGCGATGATGTTGATGTACAATCCAAATGTCAATGAATGTTTGTGTACGTCTATGTCTATGTGGAGCTATGTTTCAGTATGTTTTTACCCTATTGTTTGTTACAAAAAGGTGCTAAAAAAGGTTCCTCACAGGGATGCAGAAGAACCAGTTTTGGTTAACTTATAGGTTCTTATAAGAACCATTTATTTCACTTTTCCACCACAAAAGACCGTTCTGCAGTTGTCAAAAGTTCTTCATGGATCCATTAAGCCAAAAAGGTTCCTCAATGGCATCATCAAGCATCTTTTCTAAGAGTACCTTTAAACTGTGGCACAACCAGTGCTGTGTCTAAGGTGGCACTATGCTTTTTTCACTAATGTCTGACAGAGGGTGTGCTCAGGGTCCCGTTTCAATAAGGAGGTTCAACCAACACTGAGTTAAAATGTGAACTCTTGAGTTGATTTACACTAAGATGCGAAACTTTGAGTTTTTGGTGTTTCATTTGGTTTTACATTAAGTGTGACGTGTCATGGTGTATAGGACAGTTGTTAGGGTGTCAGACTCTTGTATCAAACTCAGACTGATCGCCGTTTCGAACCCTGCTCAGAGCAGATTTGGGTAGGATTGGCTGCACGTCTAAGTTGTTTTTTATTACTTTTATCTATTAATTTCTGCATTTATGTCTGCATTTATTAATTTCTTTATTCGTGCACTTTATGGCTGATGTTATTGATGTAAGGATGGATGAGTTATATTTTGATATTTCTAATTCACTGCAAAGAAAAATGGTACAGTTTTAATAAAAATGCACGGGAAAATGACAAAATTCCACTCGGGTCCTAAATTGCTCTCCTGAAATCAAAGTACATCCCTATGAATTAATGCAGCCTCTATAAAAGCACAAATTACATTTTAGTCACTGAGATGGTCTCTGTGTGATCAAAACGTGTGCCATGAATGACTATATTAATGAGGTACACCACTTGCGCTTTAGAAAGTGAAAGTGACCTATTAGTCAGATATGGTGACCCATACCCGAAATGTGACCTCTGCATTTAACCCATCCAGAGAGTAGTGAACACACGCACAGCAAGTGGTGAACACACGTACACCCGGAGCAGTGGGCAGCTATCACTGCAGCGCCCTGGGAGCAAGTGGGGGTAAGGTGCCTTGCTCAGGGGCACCCCAGTCGTTACCCGCCGGCCCTGGGAATCGAATCGGCAACCTTCTGGTCACGAGTCCGATTCTCTAACCATTAGGACACGACTTACAGAGTAAATTACTATGGTTACTGAATCTGACTATAAATTCCCTCTCCTTTAGAAACGGACTTGAGTTACCCCGCGTTCTCGGGTTTGACATACCTCGCATTCTGAAACTGAAAACCCAGAGTTTCCCTCATTTCAGTGTTAATATACTCAGAGTTTTCACTAAACCTCCCTTCTGAAATGGGCCCCAAGAAACTTATTTTAAAAGGCATTATTTTTTGCGTTTTTATTATTGACACTAATGGTGCAGAAATTGCACGCTTCACCTTAAGACATAGCACTTACTGTAAGAGCTAGACGTTTGGCCTTGGTTTAAATATGTAGAACTCCCGCTGACTCTAGCATTCATAAAACACTATGTCAGGGGGAGGTTACTTGTTTATAATGAAATGTGCAAATGTCTTTTTAATTTTACGCCGTCACCCTGCAAGACTTTTGGCTTACTACATAGTGCATAAATCCTGAACTCGTATGTTTTGCAAATACGTTTGTGCTGGCCACAGGATAGAAATCTAGCTTTTTTAATGAGCAATTACCTTCTGTAATGGGTTGTTTTATGGTTCATTCCCAAACGTACTGGCATTAATTTAAATCAATAACTCATCTGTGGGACTAACACATTCATTGCCTTTTCGTCGACAGGTATGCTAATATCAGTCAAAGTACCATTAAACTCAGTTTGCAAAATCATTCAACAAAGTCTCTGCTGTGTAAAAAGTCAGAAGTGGAATAAACTTGAAACAAAGCTGTATAAAGAAGCCAAGTTTTGCATTTTCTAAGAGTCAGCCAAAAGCAGAATTCAAAGCTAAAGGTTAACCCCAAATGTCATATCGTGCTGCTTTAACCTTTGTTTGAAACTTTAGGTGTCTGTTATGCATGTGCCCTATGAACTTTTCAGTGTGGCTTTCATTGTTGTACATGGAACACATGCTTATTTGAGACGCCCTTATACAGAATGACATTCAGTGTAATCGCATTGCATTCAAATTGTGGCTATTGTGTGTTTAATGAGTGGATTCGACACTGGTGATTATATCTGTCCAAGCTAACAAATGAAGGTACCCCGCCATCGACGGTACCCGACCATTGGGGGAGGTTTCTGAGTGCATCACCCTTGCATTTCTTTGCATAAGTAGATTGCTTCTGAAATGTAAGCTTGTACTGATATTGATTTCTGTAATCTAATTTCTAATAGTTGAATGAGAACAAAACTTGAGCCGAGTTGAGCTGGTTGTTTTCTGCAGGGCTACTCTGTTGCTGATACGACTTTGTTATAATTGACAAATGTAGCAACAATGACAGTGTTATTAAATTGAATATCGATAGTTATTTTTACATTTTAATCATTTGTCTTCATTTTTTTGCATACAGAATAAGCACTAAGTAACGGTAACTTGACTAATCCAGATTGCATGCAGTCTGACACTACTCATTACTGGCCAGATCAGACAACTTTACAGATATTTCATCAGAAAAAAACTTTTGTGAAATAAAATTTGTCGTATTTCTCTCCAGCCTCCAGACATGTCTCCTTACCCAGACATAGAGAAACATGACTGTTTATACAGATTATATTATGTAAAAGAACTGACGGATAAGTGGCGCTGCAAAGTTGAATTAAGCATTTGGTTTGAGCCAGAAAGCTCAAGGCGTTCATGATTCATCCGAGGTAGCGCTGATTTGGACAGACGTTGGGTGTGCTCAGGTGTCAGTGAGAATATGTGGCATGTCACCAAGCTCATCTGGAAAGAGTCGGAGCAGAGAGATACCCGAATCGAAGGGCCTGCACAACTGAGCAAATTTATTTGTGAATTATGCATATATGAGGAAGAGTGCCACATAAACTGAATCTGAATCAGTCAGCTGTGCAAAAACTGAGAACTCTATCCAAGAATGCAATTTTGGTTTCCAACTTGGAATGGCTATAGAATTTCCCATGCTCCCCTCTTTCTCTCTCTATTTTTCTTCCACAGTTCATTTCAGTAAGTTTATTGATGTGAATGTCATAGTAAGGGAATTTTCTAAATTACCCAACAACTGTAAATAACAGCGCTGGACACAAGTCCTGCTGGGAGTGAGAGTATTTCATACCGCAACAGACCGGAACAGCAGTGGTATTGGGCCAGGTTTATACTCCAGACATTGATTTCTGTATAAGACATAGAGAATCAAAACCATTATTTCTGTGTAGTTGGGTAACTTTTCAATATCTGTCCAAAATTAATGTTATCATGCTGTAGATGCGTTCTTCAATGATAACACACCTCTGTTGTTTGGATTTTATTTACCTGGATAAAGATGGAGCCTATGTCACAAAGAGAGTTAGAGACTCTGTGATGAGAGACTTTTATTATGAATGTACAGGACCGTTTCAAGGTCTGTTATACAGATTTTGCTGAACAGAGCCCCTTAAAATAATCCAGTTTTGCCTTGATTTTTATTTTGATACACATTGTACACCTTGATGGATACAGACATGCATAATGTTCACCGTGTTGCTTGAAGAATGGTAGATTTGTTGTAACGTTACTAGTAGCATTGCTTGATTTTTATTTTTGTTTTTTGTATATGAAGGTAATAAGGGATGTAACCAGTGCTCGAATTGAAGGGGGGCTGGGGGGATCCGCGGAAGAGGAAGCTTTTACTTTTTTGAGGGGTAATTTTCTCTCTCTCTATATCTTTCCACTATATTTATCAACTCCATGTCGGGGCTTTTGTATTCCTTGCGTAAATTATTACTGGGGTGCTAGAGATCTCGGTGAAGATGAGTGACAGCTTTTTAATAATTATAAAGGGAGTGCTCGTTGTGCGGTTTCTGTGCTATATATAATCCATTCAGAATTGTATAAAACTTGTTTTTCATGCTGCTAAAACCAACGGCCACATACATGCTGCAAAGTTTCGGGAATTACATCGGCATATAAGTGCGGGATTCACTCTTGAAATAGCTATGATTGACATATTGATAGCCATAGTTAGTTCCTGAATAAAGCAGACGTTTGGACTGAAATGGTTGAATAGTTTGCTGACTGACAGACTCACTCATAACGGTTCATTGCCGCCATACTGGACGTAACTATGTAAACCGCACTGAAATCGTTGAAAAATTCCCACAACACTAACACATAGACTTACAGCCAGTCTTGTCACAATTTATATATTTAATATCTAATAAACTAGTTTTTTGCATTTAAACAAGTCTTTTGAATTATTATCTCTAGAATTATTCTGTTGGTCGTACACTACTGTTCAAAAGTCAAGCCTGCATTGATTTGATCCAAAATACAGTAAAAGAAGCCTGTTTTTAATAAATAGTATATAGTTATGCATATTATGATCAAATATATTGTGTACAAATTATATATTGCAAGACTAACCCCCACCCCCACCAAAAAAAGTCTTATAGTGGGGACCCCCGTAAGACTTGATTCAATTCGAGCACTGGATATAACTATATTTACATGAAAGTCATTATTTCTAACATTTACTAGGCCTAAAGTGCAAACTATCAGACATGAATTTTAGTTCATTTATGGACAATAATTACAGGCGTTGTTCCTTCAACAATGTTCAATTTAAAGCTTTAACCTGTAACTTTTGTCTCTGCATCTCAGTTTGAAACATAAACTCAGGTTACTTTATTTAATTATCTTTGCTTGGGTTTAGGGCTGTCAAACCATTATTTTCGACTAATCGTATGCAAAATAAAAAGTTTTGGTTACATAACATATGTGTGTTTACTGTATACAATTATGTATATATACTGTAAATAGACACACATGCATGTACTGTATATATTTAGGAAATATTTACATGTGTATATACATTTTATATTCATATAGAATTGACATTATAAATATATATACATTTTCTTAAAATTATATAGGCCTATGCATGTGTGCATTTATACATATACATAATTATTATACACAGTAAACACACATGTATTATGTAAACAAAAACTTTTGTTTTGCATACGATTAGTCGCAAATAATCATTTGACAGCCCTGCTTGGGTTGTTCTATAATAAATAACGGCATTATAAGCTTACTGTTAGCGAGTCGGTGTAAGAGGAGACCGTTTTGAACACAGACTTTATGTATTTACTAAATAAAATACAGATTTTTCTTTATTCTTTCCCAAAAATGTTAATATGTAGAGCAGCTTTAAATAAACTTCATCAGCCATTATAGTAAATTACACTTATTTTGGTCATTAAGTGCAAAATAGCATCACAAATGAAATTCTTTTGTTTCATCAAATTCTTCTGTTTTTTATTTCCAGAGATTCAGATGGGATTTGTTAAGAGCGAGATGTTAGATTATATCTAGCAGTAACAGCATTTGTGTGTTTGGCTGTTTTGGTTGTACTGGAAATGAAAAGTTAATGATTTCACAGACCTTTGACATACAGAGCGGCTTCACATTCCATGTTTGTGCCTTAGTAATCATAAATAATGACATTATCAGTACAACTATTATTAAGATGGCGTGTTTTGCTACTATTATGTTTGTTATACGTTCCTGAACACAATTGCTTATCAGTCTGTCAATCATGTGCAAGCGTTAATGAAAAGGTGACCTGATTTTTAATGTTAGCTTGCAGAGTTGACATTCACGTTTTTAATGGGGAAACAAATGACAGGCATGCTAGATTGTTGGTGGATTGCAGGTGTATCTTGTGTATTGTAAATCACAAGCTGCTTAGAAACGTAAATAAAATTGCTTGTTTGTGTTAAAAACAGTCCTCGTGGGATTCATAATTCTCTGTTTTTCGAAGACAAGTTGTTATGGTGTAGTGCGTCAAAGTCTTGTTTTATAAGACAAAAATGTTGTTAAAAAAGGTGCAATTCTGAAGTGTAAAAATGTATTTAACTTCTCAGACAGATATTCACATCTGTTTATCTAGACATCAAATTATATACCTGAACTGCTGTTGTTGAGAAGTGGCGTCCAAAAGTTCCCATCTGTAATAATGTTTGGGCAATTAAACCTCCACAGTTTGATTTGTTTAGATGATCGTCGTTTCCACATGCTCATCAAATGAGTTTTTCTTCTACCGATTTTCTTCTTGATAAGATGACAGTCTTCCCACTGGGTGGACATGATGAACTCTCTCCCTATTGGCTAACTAAGCAAGCAGAAAATGTCATTGTAACTGAATGCAATGACTTTATTTACTCTGCTGTCAGAAGAACTCCCATACAGAACCTTCAAATACCTGTAACAAGTTTGAAATGTTATTTAAACAAATCTTTTTATTCCCACATGATATAACGCAAAATTGAGATTTGAAAAGATTGCGTAGCGCAGTTATTTAAATATACTAAGCTGCTTAATTAAGAATCTTTAAGTGTTCTCGCCCGCTTGGGTTTTTGTAAAATTATAAACCATGTAATTAAACAATTAGCCTGTTTGATTGGTTTTTACATCCTCGAAATATTGTGTTAAGTTTCCGGGATTGGAAATTTGTCCAGCATTTCTGGGAAACTGTGTATGGAATGGATGGAGACCTTAAACTAAACCTTCACATAAGAGAGACATAAGTGCTTTCTTTTGATCTAATGTCTTGAGACAGCCATCTAAAGTTCAAAACCCACTGAGGATCCTTGCTTTGTTCAGCTCTGTAAAACGTACCTGTCTGTCTGTCTGCAGCAAATCGCTTAACAGTTCTCAGAATGACCTCATGATTTTGCATGTTGAGTACTTGAGAGGTTGCATTCCTGTGTTATAAAATATGGCTGTACTATCCATCCATCATGGGTCAAGATTGCTGGCCAAAAATTCTCAGTCTAGATGTGCATGTTATTGAACAAAATGTACACATTTTTAAAGTATTTTAATTTTGCTTGGTTAATTTAGTAATTTATGAGCACATTGTCATATAAATGACATCAAAGTAAACCAGAATTTTGATTTCGGGGTCTTTAACCCTCAATTAACATTCATTAAATGAAGAAAAGATACCTTTCCCTTTATTTGTTACTTTTTCTTCTATTTTTAGTTAATGCAGCCTCAACCTTATCATTTTTTGTTTTTTCTTTGTGATTATGTAGTTAAATGAAAATGACATGCTAAATATTTGATTAAGTCTTTGACTAGCTCTATATAGAAACAGGCTATAAAAGAAACGCAATCTGCTTTATTTTGAGATCCTAGAGATGAAATACAGATGCTGTTAGAAGACTTCTTCACAAGCAAATGAAACCATCATACAGCTTTAGGCTCTCTCTGGTTTCACTTAATGATGACATAATGACACAATATCCTCTCACAGAAAAAAGACTGAGATGCCGTCACAAACGGATGAATAAATAGAACAGAGAAGCAAAACGCTTTAAGATACTCTGAGGTGTAACGAACAGTAGTGTCATCTCATATTTGCCAACGCTGTTTCTCCAGTCTCCACTCGACTCAAAGTCAGCAGCAGAATTTAAAAGGCAAGTATGGCCTGTTCCAGGAGCCCTTAAACTCTTTCTGCCATTCCGCATTAGGTCTGCCCATTTTTCTCAGATTAGCACGTGTACAGAAATGAGACTGGTTGGTTATTTTTGGTAGTATAGAAGAAGTGCTCAGAAAAGCACAGTCAAAAGACTCATTATTGTGAGGGATACTGTATAACTGTTTGTGTCATTTGTTGAAATTTGGGCATTTGTATAATTAATAGACAATTCAATATCAGTTAGTAGTTTCAGTTTGTGTGTGTACTTATGTTGATGTATGTTTGTAAGGGTAGAGATGTTAAGCTTCCAATAGAAACTTTATACCTAAACATGGGACTTGGGACTAAATCAGCCTAATTTATAGTTTATAAAAGTATACCTTAAACTAAACTTTAAGTGTAACAGTACATAACTTGTTCACAAGTTCGTTTTTCATTTGTACTGCAACTTTACTATAAGGGTCTAGCCTATACTGAATCTATACGTAACATAATGCTTAAAGTTGATTATTTATATTAAATTTTGCACAAAGTATACTAATTTGTTTCTAGGTATATAGTATACTTACCTCAGTATGCCCAAAACAGTAGGCGAGAAATACCCGGATGGTCTACTGCTTCCGCCGAGATTTGTGAGTGTGCATCAGATGGACACTTCTCTATCCCATGATGCAACGGTGAAATTGCAAAATGTAATCAAATAAAAATAGCAGAAAACTTCAAAGCGGGTGTCCATTTTTTAAATGTAAGTACAGATTAATGATTTTCTCGTGAATAAATTATGTTTGTACCGACGCCTAGATACAGGTTGATGTTAATACATCATAGGTCAAAGAGCATACAGGTCACATGACAATAAAATATTGCCGATGCAGTACGTCTGAAATCTATTCATACTATCCCCACACATACTGTATACTGTTCTCGGTCGATAGGTAGGTACTTCATTTAAATCAGTACGTACTGTCATAGTATGCGGTTTTGGACGCAGCATCTTTGTTCCAAATCTGTAGAATGCTTGTAACCACAGTTACCACAGTAACAGCTCTTGGCCACCATTGACTATTATAGTAAGAAAATTACAATGATAGTCAAAAGTGCCCCAGAACGGTTTGCTTTCCTACATTCTTCAAAATATCTTCTTATGTGTTCAACAGAACAAGAAATTTATAAAGCAATTTTTCCTACTATGGTAGTCAATGGTGGACAAGAACTGTTTGGTTACAAGCATCCTTCCAAATATCTTTCCCTGTGTTGATCAGAATAAAGAAATTTAAACAGATTTGGAACAACTCGAGGGTGAGGGTGGAGTATAATATTAAGTATCATTTAAAAAAAGTACAAAGTAAACTTAAAATATAAAACAGTATCCTAATAAAAGTTGAATACATTTCTGTTCAGTATCAGGGTTCGGAGTCTTTTTTTGTATTCCTAGGATACTTACCTCATGGGTCACTGGAGTCACCCCCTATTGGTACCTGCAGCAGATCATCTCTGGACGACTTGATGTATTGAATTCAGGTGACCACAAGGCTGTGCCCTTAGATTCAGGATTTGCCAAGGTGGCCCACTTTCCATTGACTTGCACAAGCCTAGCGTGTGAGTGATAATGTTATTGTTTACTACATAAAAGTAATGTATACCGTAAGTACCGGATGAGATTTTGAAGGTTTTAAATAGCATACGTAACCTAAATGCCATAACATTTGTTAGGGCACTTAGGCTATGTTGTTTCGCTTTATATCTGCAATCAGTACTACATTAAAGCATGCAAACAAGAATGACTTTGAGTGTCAAACAATCTGAAATCTTTTCCTCGACAGCTTTTCCCCCGCTAATGAACGAGATGCTCTGTGCCTACATTAACGCGCAGTGTCTGCCTGTGATAGCAGATGCCTTGTGCCGCAGCTGAGAGCCGTGTGTAATGTGTGTGTGTGAGACTACGTCAAACGACACCCCATCGGCGGCTCAGCAGAGAAATCTCTAAGCTGGATGAGACATCGCATGTCAGTAATCAAAGAGAGACAGAGAGAGATTGAAGGTGAGACGTACACTGAGAAATGATGGTACGGGGTGGATGATGAAGGCATGATGATGATGAAATGTTAGGCTGGGCGTTTGGATGCTCAACTGGCAACATTTGTTCCAACTCTCTATGCCTCCTTTTTATCTTGCTGTTTGTTTATTTGAAAGAGCGACCAGGTTTCTTTTGCATTTCCATTTTGTTGTGGGCAGTACAACACGTGACTTGGCCGCTGATGGCGGAACAATGCAGACACAATTGAAACAACCATCTTAATTTGTTTAATTCATAAACATAATAGTTTAATACAACCTTGTATGATCATTCTCTAAATGTTTTGGCTTATTTGACAACGCTTTGATCCGCCAGTAAGAGTATAGTAGTCTCAGCCCCATTTAACACATTGGAGAATATATTTTATATTTTATTTTATTTTTCTTGTATATTTCATATTTTTCTTTTTTTATATTTTATTAAAATGTATTTTTATTATTATATTTTATCATTTTTTGGGTATTTTATTTTTCTATTTTGTATATTTTCTATTTTCTTTTTTCTATTTTCTATTTCATTTCTTTTTTTATCTTTTCATGATTTTTTATTTTATTTAGTTTTATTTTTGCATCAAATATATATATATACAATTTGTTTTATTTAGTTTTATTTTTGCATCAAATTTGTGGGGAGAGTATAATGGTTTTCGGCTTGCATGGATTTGCATGGATGAAGTCTGTTATGCACTTAGTCACAAAATCAAAGCTACTTCGTTCAATGAAATTCAATCACAAGTGGTCATAGGAGACACATGTTAAAACTAGGTGTAAAAAAAGGCCACGAGGTTTCAGTCATGACGTTCCTACAGGCTACTAACCTCGTGCTGAATGAGTATTTGTGCGATATGAAAGGTCAAAGGGTTCAGTGTCTGTGTTTTGCTGCGTCGATTCATTATGCTGTCTATTTACAGCAAATTCTACGCTAAATTTTAATCTTAGACCATGTTTAATTGAGGTTTGTTTGAGAAAGCTAAGGGAAAGCGTACCACCTTTTCGTATCCTGCGCAAATGTCAACTTCCTACAAGCGTATTCCTGAAAACACAAAATTTATTTTAGAGTTGCTCAGCAAGTCTGGCACAGTCGAAATGTTCCCTCCCCACAGCCCAGAGCTGAATACACTAACTCCCAAAGCAATGTCTGCCTCCGACACTTCAGCATCCCCCTCCCAATTCACTCCCATGATGCTTTGGATTTGCAAAGATTCAGTCTGATTGAAGATGGTAAAGATAAATCGTCAGCATCAAGGCTGTCTTCGTCAATTACAACGGGTATGAAACGGTTGTGCGGATTATTAACAAATCATTTCACGAGTTGCCTTTTATTTCCCACAAGGACACAGATCATCGAAGGTGTTTGGCAGTGTTTGTTTTTTTGATTATTCAATTGCCATTTGCCAGGGCTCATTCTCGGCAATGAATGTCATCATTTTCTTCTTTCCGTTTGTGATTGTAACTTTATCATCTGAGGTTTAGCAGGAAACCTCAGATGGTGCTGACACACAACATGAAAATCAAAGCTAAACTCAGTTTACGTGTAATACACTAGTAGACTAGTTAGTTAGACTAGAAGTTTTTTGTGGACATGTCTCCAAGTTTGTGTAATTATGAAGTGTATTTTAAAAAAAAGTTTTCAAGTTTCAAATTTTCATTTGGTTTTGCATCACATGAGTGTTTCAATTATGCAGAATTGTTATTTTTGGATGATCTATTAAGCAAAAATAAATAAATAACAGTACGAGTCACTATCAGCAACAGCCTTCCTCCTAGTTGCATTCGTAATTCATTTATTTTTTACATCTCATCTGTAGAATAATGAAACTGGAAGTTGCTTTGGTAAGAACAGCATAAATGTTATTGAGATGAGTAAAGAAATCCAGAGCTGGAAATTGGAATTACACTAAACCTTGAGGGATGAAATGCACGCTGTTAAGGCAAGTGTAATAAAGGTGTGTGAACAGGAGTAGCATGTCAAGCGATCACAGGTTGGCACTTTAAACAACTTTGAATTTGTTTGAAAATGCAAATTACTTTGTTTGCTGATATGTTTTTATGATGTGTCTTCCTCAGGATGTAAATGTGTAATGTAATGTAAATGAAAAAAAATGTATTTTTAGGCATCTGATTTCCCTAGTAAATTAATTAACAGCTCAGTGGTAAGAGCATGGCGCTAACAACGCCAAAGTCGTGGGTTTGATCCCAGGGGATTGCACATACTTAAAAACAAAAATGTATAGGATAATGCAATGTAAGTCGCTTTGGATAAAAGCTTCTGCCAAATGCATAAATGTAAATGTAAATTTGCAGTTATGGCAGTGATATCTATGCAGTTGATAATACAAATATTTTCATCTTTGAATAACTGTTTGTAGTGAAACACATTAGGTCATGTTGCACAGGATATTTTAGTTTTGTGATGTACATTAACATTTCAGAGAAACAAGCAGTTATTCTTAACAAATGCCATCATTTTGATCCATAGTATATTTAACAAGTAATATGAGATTCCGTAGCTGCTTTGAAATGAATCAACGTCAAGAAAATAGTGATAAAAAACATTTAACAATGAAAAAATATTACATCTTCTAACATATCTTACAGGCTGCCAAAATGGTGCCTTTACAATTACATGTTCCATCTGCCCCTTTCTCATGCCAAATTAATGTAGGCCACTTTTGCTAATGCCCGGGCATTCGGATGACAAACTGGCAGCATAGCCAGCATGAAAAGGCTGCAGGAAAAGGGAAAAAAACAAAGACCCAAATTCTGCCTTGAATTTCACCTTGATCACACTGTTTGTGATTCCAACACATGGATTTTATTTTCAGATACTGAATCTCAATCAAATCTGTTTGGCAATAACTGCACCTCCTGCATTTGGGTATGCTGCGTCAAAAACATGATTTGCATGCAAGAGTATCCATTATTTCCGTAAGAGTTGAACATTATTGCTGATTGTAAATGTGCATGTTTATTTTGCAAATGCGTGCCTTGCATTTTACTTTCATTAAAGATTTTAGCCTCAAATAAATAGTTCAAATAGACAATCTTAACAAATCTGTCTTTATTTACTTAGCCTCTTGTCGTTCCAAACCTATATGCTATTTTTTGCCAGTCAATTACAAAAAAATCTGAATTTAAACCGTATGCTTTATAACAGCGGTTCACATGGCTGTCAAGCTCCAGACTAAAACAAAAAAGCATAAAAGAGTCTATACATCTGTGTATTGTAGCTTGTATGGGAAGAATCTTTTCTCATAAAACTAAATGACAAACGTTCGTTTTTGGTGCACTGTCCCTTTAACTATTTGTTGATTAATAGAGTCAATGAGAGTCATTTTGGTCCTCCCTCATTCTCTGCACACATCCTGCTCTCCCCTTCAGGGGCCAAATCAAGTTGGAGAGGCCGTTGCCATCTGTGTTACTGCTGGAGTGCTGGAGTTAATAGCCCCACTGTAGATCATACGCACATAACTGAAGTCCCCTTAAGAGCTTACACACAGAGTCACGTACACGCAAATGCACAAACATACACAAATGCATTGGCATGTCGCTTCAATGGATCCTGGTCAGTTTCTGCCTATTAACTTAACGGCCTGAGAGGATGATGGGAAATAACTGCTTGGGTGTTTGGTTGAAATGGTACTCGTCTGAGCTATATTTCTCTTTTTGAGTGGCTTCTTGTCTCATGCTGCCAAAGCAGAATTACATTTGAAAGGCAGGCTGAACCAAGATGCTGGAATAAATCTGTAAAATGTAAATTATGTTTTTTGATGTAATGTGAAATGAGTAATCATTAAAAAGGTAACTCTTGATACAGTAGGTGTGCACAATTCGCAGTGTCTTGTAAAAGACGAGATATGCTGTTGTGGAATTTTGAGAATTGATGAGAATTTTTATTTTTGGGTGAACTATCAGTTTAATTCCATAAAGACTCACAGCTCTCAGGTGAAACAATGTGCGTTAGGTGCAGGTTGGACATTTGGATGCGTGACACCTGAGAGTTTTATCGATAACCAGCGTGGACCCTAGGTGCCTACAAATGTGGTTAAGATTTTGAGTGAACAATGTAAATCTAAGTATGATTTCAGAAGACTTAGAAGTTGAATTTTTGGGTAAATGCTTCCTTTAATCGAAACGTAAGAAGTGATTTAAATGCACGGTTGTAAATAATTCATGCAATAATTAGATTTGATTGTATGGCCACAGCCCTGATGTGAACACGTGTACAGTTTTATCTTTGTCCGTTTTCACCTCAGGATGTGGCAGTGCGCTGAACATATGGGTAAAATCTCTTCTAGTGAAGGTGGAGTCACGGATTCAGACTACTTGATATTCCTTCAAAGGAAACAGCTGCTGGATTGTGGACACAGGTGGTGTTATTTTACACAGCAGGTAAACTGTCTGTTTGTTCAGTGCAGAGTAGCTCAATTCTAGGCATTTCAATGCATTCTGAAGATCAAACACGTGTTTAATTTAAACTCAGAATGTTGACTGTGTAGAAGTTCATTAAGTTCTGTAATTTACATTAATGGGGGAAAATGCCAGCAGTCTAAAGCATGCTTAAGAAAGTTAACTTTCGTTGTTTTAAGATTTTTGAAAGGCAAATTAGTTCATAATTTCATTATAATCTGAGATGAATTAATCATAAACTTAATTACATGCCATCACTATTCCAGATCCATTGAGCAATATTAATCATCCAAAAACGCTTGTCTGAGGCCCTCAAAGAATATGTCCTTGTCAAATATTAGTCCATGAACATCAATTATGATTCAGATCATTACCGCAAATGGGACACTGTGAAATGACTATGTAGTGTGTTTACAAAATCAGTCAGGTGGGAAAAACAATATTCTGTTGAAACTCATTTCTCTCTCTCTTCAAAGGTTTGCTGGCATTTGCGTCACATTTTGGAATAACTCTGTTTGAAAAGCTCTTTATGAAATATGGTGCTGACTGGACTATATCTCTGCTCTGACTTATTGTTACGGGTCGGCTGGTGATCGCACTGTCAGGATTGGCTTCATCGGAACACTGAACAGGTAGGGCGGATTTTGAATTAGCCTGACAGTTGCTCTATTAAAAATGTGAAATTCTGTGACCTTGGTGGATTTGATTTAGTGTTTGGTTAATAGTACTTGCAGCGCAATTCAGACTTGTTAAGAGCTCGGGTAATATTTCGATTAAACCCTCTGCTTTTGCTCATTTTTAATTCATAACATGCTGGTTAGAGTGCAATTAATATTCAAGGAATTCATGACATTCTCTGAAAGTGAGATCACACTTCTTTCTTGAGGAGAGCGGTGAAAGATATCACTGAGGACTGTCCACAGGCAAGTGATACAGCCATTGCGTTTATAAAGCACACCAAGGGTGGCCCATGACAAAGGTGACAAAACCTTTTCCCAAGAGACAAAATAACAGGTGGGCACATTTTTTTTACTTATTGCTGTCATAAATGTACCCTTGTCTAATGCGAAATGTGCCATTAACATCCTTTAGCTGCAGGTTTGCTGGTTTTAGGGAGTGCCTGACATTTTGCCTTAAAGGGATATTTCATCCCAAAATGACAATTCTGTCAACATTTACTCACCCTCTTGTCATGTCAAACCTGTATGACTTTCTTTTGCAGAACACAAAAGAAGATCGAACCGTTTAAGGCTTAATAAGTAATTAAAAGAACTTAAAAGTCAATACGATACTTAATGGGTAGCCAGTGAAGGTTTGATAACATTGGGGTTATGTGATCGTTTTTTCTGGACCTGGTTAGAACTCTGGCAGCTGCATTCTGAACTAACTGTAGTTTGTTTATTGATGCTGCAGGACAACCACTAAGCAGTGCATTACAGTAGTCAAGTCTTGAGGTCACAAATGCATGAATAAGCTTCTCTGCGTCAGCAAAAAATAATATTTTGTAATTTGGCAACATTTCTAAGGTGGAAGAAGGCTGTTTTTGTGACATTTAAGATGTGATTTCCAAATGACAGATTGCGGTCTAATATAACGCCTAGGTCTTTAACTGTATTTGTTGGAGTAACAGTGCAGCCTTCAATTTGCAGGTTATCATCCGAAATATTCTGTTTATGTGTCTTTGGTCCGATAAGTAATATTTCTGTTTAATTAGAATTTAAAAGAAGGAAATTACAAGTCATCCAATGTTTTATATCTTCGATGCACTCTGCCAATTTGGATAGCTGGAAGGAATCATCTGGTCTTGATGAGATTTATAGCTGAGTATCATCCGCATAACAGTGGAAGATAATTCTATGTTTTCTAATAATGTTGCCAAGGGGCAGCATGTATATGAAGAATAGCAAAGGTCCTAAAACCGATCCCTGAGGTAATCCATAATTTACTTGCGTTAGATTTGATGATTCCCCATTTAAATGGACAAATTGATATCTGTCTGATAAGTTAGATCTGAACCATTGTAGTGCCTGTCCCTGATTACCGGTATAATTGTGTGAGCGATCTAAAAGTATGTTATGGTCTACAGTATCGAACGCAGCACTAAGGTCAAGCAGGACTAGGAGTGAGATGTATCTGATGCTATAAGCAGGTCGTTTGTAATTTTAACGAGCGCAGTTTCAGTGCAATGATGCGGTCTAAAGCCTTTGTGTATGTCATTATTTTGTGAGGAAGAGCACAACTGAGTGGACACTACTTTTTCTAGTATTTTAGATAGGTAAGGGAGATTTAAAATTGATCTATAGTTTCCTAGTTCATTGGGGTCTAAGTTTGGTTTCTTGATAAGAGTCTTAATGACGGCCAGCGTAAAGGGTCCTGGGACATGGCCTAGATTAATTGACGAGTTTATAATGTTATAAATGGGCTCAATTGCAACGGGTAATAACTCTTTTAATAATTTAGTTGGTATGAGCTGTGATAAGCATGTTGTAGGTTTAGATGTTGCAATAAGTTTAATTAAATCTTCCTGTTTTATAGATGAGAAACAAGTGAATGGGTATTGCCGTTGTTCGGTTACCAACATTCTTTAAAATATCTTCTTTTGTGTTTTGCAGAAGAAAGAAAGTCATACAGGTTTGACATGACAAGAGGGTGAGTAAATGATGACAGAATTTTCATTTTGGGTGAACTATCACTTTAAGGCAATGACATTCATGTAGTGAAAATCTGATATTGTGACTAATAGTAATACTGAAAGATATGCTGTATTCTTACACTATTTGTTTGGTATTTGTCAAGTGACTATTGGACGTCATCTAATTAATATTTATGAGGATAAGGTTTTCATCTTTTTTTAATTCAGGGCCGTGAAAAATGTATTAAAGAAAATGCACAATACCACACTTCTGCAGAGTGCTGAATCATTTACAGACTCACAGAGCCCATTTTTTATATTTATATATAGTCATTGTTTGCATTTTTGCTGCATACACCAAAATGTATCCTGCCCTGACCTGTTGATAGACTTGCTCATCCAGCTGTGTGCCGTGTATAATCTAGCCACATGGGCAAAGAGTACATAAAATATTTGAGCAAAATCTGTTGGATTCTTTTATATCTCGAACTGCTGACTAAAGACAAAACTCCCTTCAAATTGTCAGAGCTGCAGAACAGCGGATAGTTCACATACTTGGGTTACATAAAATTGCCGATGTGCTCACAGGGTGCAAAGTAGATTCTGGCTTGTGACCAGATTCATTTTCTCTTTGTTTTACTGTTACTTTACACTGTCCTATCAAAGAGACTATTAATAAAATTTTAAAAGGCGTTTAAAGCAGAAGTGTGTAATTTCTGTGTCACTAGTGTCTCGAAATGGAATTCCAAAAATAATGACTTCAAACTGTTTTCCCAACACTCTGCCTGCCATTGGTCAAAGGAACTGATAATTACACCCCTAATTCACGTCATTGGTCGAGACTGTGCTGCTGTGTCCGTCGGGTGAAGAATGCTTAAAAACAGCAGTGTTGTAGTCACAATGTTTGCATTTTTTTAGGTAAATTGGGTATAAATAGCTTGTTTTAGTTAACTTTGCATATTTAAATGAGACAGAAGTATTTTTAAATTGCAAGAATTACACATTGCCGATTTGGGTAGTAGATGGCATGTTATTTGTTTCTTAAAATGCTTGATGCTTATCTATACTAAAACTTGTAATTGAAAACATGGTCATTCAGGGTTTTCCAAGGTGTTTACTTCCAATGAAGAAAGGATGACATATGTCTGAGTACAGCGGCTTCTGAAATGAGGAAAAAAAGAGCGGGACTTGATTTTATCCGTTGAGAACCGGTTGGATCGTTGTCAATTGCTAATTGCCGCAATCTTTTCCAGAGCAGAAACAAAGTCTGCATCCGAAATCGCCTACTTCCATACTATATAGTTGAAAATCAGTATGTCCGTACCCTCAGTATGAAAAAAACGGTTTTCTCGTATCTGGCGCCCGTTTGTACGGTGTCTCTGAATTGTCAAAACGCCTCTCAAAATGCTTGCTACGGATGCGAAAAACGCAGAAAATTTAACCCAGTCCGATTTTTTTTATTATAAATTTCGGACGCAAATTTCGGACTCAATGTGCAATGGCCTTTACTCATGGCAGGAATTGAAGAGTTTGTTTCAAGGAGGGGGAGGAAGTTAGCATTTTTGATTAAAGATGCGGGCATAATTAAAAAATAATAATAATGAAGTGCAAAGATAAGTCATAAAATTGTAGTAGTCTATTTCAATTTCACAGTGAGTTCAAAGAGACAGACAACACTCTCATATTTATAAGCTGTAAAGTTTCACATAAAAGCTCTCAAACCTGTCTTATTTTTGCGGAGACAACAAAGTCGACAATCAAAATTCAGACATTTTAACGGAACTGCTACTTCCAAGACAAATCTGTGCCGTGCTCTCAACATTCATTTTATAGCTAGCTCTGTATTCAAACTGTCTAATTTGCGTGTATTTATTTTGACACTTTAACAAAACACAACCGAGAACTCATTAAAGTCTCTTAGCTCTTAATGAGCAACCTCTGAGCCATTACATTTTTCTTGAACAATTATTAGATGCTGAAAATCCTTGGGAAATGATCTGTTTATACAGACGGATCAAGATAAACACTGTTAGCATTACTGAAGCTAGAGATGTACAATAGATGTTCAAGGTCACCTTGTGAGTTTTGTCAGAGTACCGATGACTATCGCAGCTATTGGACTTCTGTGTCTCGGCAAAGACCCAACACTCAATCTTGACAGCAGGCAATTACACAAATAATAATTACTTGATCTATAAATAGAAGCAACGTAATGCGAGGGAAAAGAGCATTTCAAGCACGTCTATCAGTTTACGGTGACAGACCAAATATTAGGCCAGAGTTTTATTGAAGCTCTCTCATTTTCTCATCTTGCAGAGCTTAGCGCAAGCGGTCTAGGACAGGCATGAAAAGAGAGACGCCTCTCGCTGAAAGACAGCCAACGGTCCCGGCCAATCAGAGCTGAGAGGAGGCGGGCCGTTCTTTTATGCCAGCTCGCTGAGAGCTCTCCGCTTGTGAAAATAATCAATGGGAACTCAGTCTCTCTGCCGCTTTAACTTGTGCTGGATTTAAGTTGCCCCCACTCCATGCCCATTCAGGGGTGAAAACACGCCGTTCGTTGACGTAATTGCACGGTGACAAAAGAACCAGCAAACAGATCACAGGTGGTTGAGCTTCTGTTCAGAAGAGCAGAGTGGTAAGAGAAGAAACAGCAGCAGCTATATCAAAAAAACAAACAGTTGGAAGAATGTGCAATCCTGTCTGCTTCATCTTCGTGGTGTGGCTGATCGCTCTCCTCGTGTATCCAGGTACAGTCTCTCTGTCAATTCTATGCATGCTGAAGCTGGGGGTGATGTGTGCCTAAATCTAAAACGGGATGAGGGATGGAGATCGTTTTCCGTACGCCTCTTGTAAGCACAGAGAATTCAAAATGTGAGCAAAGTTACAAGAAGTGTGCCGGATAGAGAAACAGAGACTCCCTGTGGGGCAGGATGCTTCGGTGGTCGCGTGCGGCGCGGGGGTGATTTTGTCGAAGCGGCGTCCTGGAGGAACGTCTAAACTCACTTCAGGTAGACTAACGTGCAATGACAGCGCAGGCGATGTGAGCAGAGTTAGCAGAAGACGTCACGCGGTTTTCATTTACTCAAGTCTGAGAACGCCAAGTGGTCTTTTGACATTTCCGGACGCTTGTACGGGAAATTATTCAGCAGTGTAGATATTGAAATGTGTGTTTTGTTCATTACGTGGCTTTTAAGAGATAGCTGTACTTGAAGAGGAGAGTACTTTTGTAAATGGAGGAAAAGGCATTTTCATATGCATTCATGAGCTTTAAAAGGAGCCATTACATGCTTTTATCTCAGAGTCCTTCTAATGGCAATGAATGATTTCATGCGCGTGCTACTTTGAAATCTGAATCTGAAAGGGTTGTTACGTACAGTTTATTGTAGGCAAAGCATATTGGTATTTTAGGCTGCAGGTACATTGTGAACGTACACCCCCCACCCCACAAAGAATCGGAGTGGTCGAAATAATTGAAATTTTAACCTGATATTCTGTTCGTGACACCACATTTAAACAGAAATGCACACACCGATCGATATTTAATTTTAAAGCATTAAGGTGGGTCTCATTGTCACTAACCTGTTCTGGAATAGTCCAGCAGTGGTCTGGGATTGACAAGCGACTTTAAAAACAAACAAATATCACAGTGTTTTACTTTTTTGAGAAAGATAACACTGATGTTGCTGGGACAAATGATGTAATAAATTACATTTTTTCAGGTAGCCTAATTAATGGACTCAGCTGGTGCTTTATAGTGGTAAATATTAATAAACTCCGCCAGTTTGATACTTTTAATCACAGGTGGTTGTTTGCTTTGACTGAATTAGTAAACTGCCAAAATGTGTTGGCCAAGCATCAAAGGGCAGGAGCTGTTTGATCACAGTCAGGCCTTGAGCTGTGATTTAATTTCATAATCAACGGGAACCAATGGAAATATATAATGAAATGTGTTTTTAAAACCCATATGGATCCATGCCATTGTTTTGCAAGTCATTAGTTCAACGAAAGATGAAAGTTCTCTCAATTTACTCACCCTTGCCTTGTGCCATCCCTGATGTATATTTTTATATACTGTATGTCTTTTTATTAAATGTTTCATTTCATATGTCTGTCACTTTAAATGCATTTATAGGACTCTGAATGTTGAAGCTCCAAGAAGCATGTACAAGTCTTTAAAGTAATCGAAAACCTGAGAACAATTAATGTTATTTATATTATTTATTTGGAGAAACCGAAGCCCATAAGGACACTTAATTCAAATATGGCGACGCATCGATAACTTAAAATCTCATTGGTTCTCGCATAGATATTTCATCACAAGACACAAAAGAGCCAATGAGATTCAAAGTTATCAACTTGTCGCCTTATTTGACTTTAGCTCTGTTTCAGTTCTGGCAAAAAAGCTCAAAATATTGTTTCTCACACACACTGTTTTGGTTAAGAAGATGTTTATTAACCCGTTGTTTATGTTTATGATGGATTTATGATTTAGAGCTTTAACATTTTCGGACCTATGTATAACGTTGTTGTGCTTCCATAACTTTAGATGTCCAAATTCGCTGTTTTCAGGAAATGGAAAAACATTGTACTTTTTTTAAATGATTAAATACTAAGTTGACAAGCACTTTTTAATTCTTTTTATTGTTTAGATATTTGCAAAACCCATTGACGGTCATGACTAAAACAATGATTTATGGACAAATCACGAAATATGGAGATACCAGAAGGAAAGCAGCGATAAGTGACAGTTATGAAACAAACTTGTTTGAGGAAGGAGTGAGGGTGATGGTGAGCAATTATTATAAATGTTGTGAACTAATTAATATATATACAGTACAGTATATACTGAACATAATATATACATTTGCATACTACTCATCAGACATCTGATGTTAGTCTGTGAAGAATAAGGTCAAGCAGCTGTGATTAGTCACTCAGATATCTTGTTTTGAACATTTTTTGTGGCAGATAAAATGCATATCTGATTAAATGACAAATTATGTCATCAGATGGTCTAATACATTTACAATTTACCCGCTTAAGCAGCTTTTATGTAGTTAGCCTACTAGTTGCTTTTGGTTAGTAGCCAGGATAGCTATAACCTACTGTATAATTTCAATGTGGCTTCACCATCTAAAAAAAACCATGATCCAAACTTTGATTAAAAACATGAATCTTTTTTCAGCGTGACATTTTTAAAGTCTCAATACATTCTTGAGCAGTAAACTTTGATAAGCACCATTAAAGTTTATTTCCGAGACTGGTACACGATCCCCGTTGCAACTTTCAGGCCATTGAGATTGTTCCACACACAATAGATTTATTGTCAGCTATAAACAATATAAGTAATTCATTATGATTGACAGCTCAGTGCTTCTGGAAACTCGTGTTTGCTCCCTCAGCCTTTTGAGGCATAATGAGCCTTGAAATAGCATCTTTCAGACACTCAGAAACATCTTACAGAATCGCTCTGATAGAAGCTGATGCTAATATGTTTATGCAGCAAACAAAATGCAGATTGTTGTCCTCAACGATATCAAAGATGTTGACAAGGGCGTGATCCGAATATCATTTGACCTGTTAGAATCGTCTGCGTGGTCTGTTCTGAACCTTGTCAGAATTATGTGTCACGACCAAATAACTTGAGAACTTTTCAATGACACTGTGCTGTACAATATATTGCTGTGGCTGTAGGCTCTGTGGTTACAATTTCTGATTCAGTATTAATGGATCTATTAATCAAAGTGGCAGGTAAAGGACCCGTTAGTTCAAACGTGCGTTCTTACTGTTCTGCTTTCCGCTTGAGTTCTCGTGACGACGGGGATCTTTTGTTCATCAGCGACAGCGAAACGAACGAGCGTGAAGAGCGTCAGAGATCACGGATGAGCTTCTGTGATCTTTCCAGATAAACCTCCTAAGGCTGGACTACACTGCATGACTTTAAATCGCTTTTTTATACACATTTCGACTATTATTATTTTATTTAAAAGATTTTGCCTATTATTATTTTGTACGTAGTTGTGTGTGCAGACTGAAAACATTACCAAGTTTAGTAACTAATAGTAACTAGTCACAAGTTTAGTACTAATTTAGTGGCCAAAGTTTTAAATCTAAATCTGTAAATATGAATAAACCTCTTTATACATAATTCTTTGGCTTTGCCATTTTCTTATTATATTATTTTAAATTTTTTAATGTATATATTTCATATATACATTAAACATATACATATACGAACATATACGTATATTGTATATGTTCATGTAGCTTCTGTACAGCAGAATGTGTAAAAAATATACATTTTTATAGTTTTATGGTAAAAAACTGGCAGCTGTGGTTGCCAGAAAACTTTGGTAAAAATTCAAAAACTTGTAAACAGCTTTGCGGCTTGAAACTGGGAAAAATACAGTAGCAAAATTTGGAAACATTATGGAAGGTTTTTGTATATTTTTCACGTCTCAACCGTATACTTCATAGCAAAATCTTGTTTATTTTAAAATTACGAACATTTATAGCATTTGTACAGCATTGTGTCAAGAGCACAAAGGTCATGGGTTCGATCTCAAGAAACAAACATACTGATATTGTGTATACCTTGTATTGCAGTTGGTTTGGCATGAAACATCTTCCAAATGTATGAAAATGTGTTTTTTTACAAACGATGAAGCACATTTTTTAAATATTTTTTCATAAATAATTTGTGACCCTGGATCACAAAACCAGTCTTAACTAGCACGGGAACATTTTTAGTAAAAGACAAAAATACATTGTGTGGGTCAAAATTATCGATTTTTCTTTTATGCCAAAAATCATTAGGATATTAAGTAAAGATCATGTTCCATGAAGATATTTTGTAAATTTCCTACCTTAAATATATAAAAACTTTATTTTTGTGAGTGGATGGTCTGCCACAGTGCCCCTGATTAACAACTTCAAAGGCAATTTTCTCAATATTTAGATATTTTTGCGCTCTCAGATTTTTAAACGGTTGTATCTCAGCCAGATATTGTCCTATTTTAACAACTCATATATCTATAGAATGTTTATTTATTCAGCTTTCAGATTATGTAAAAATCTCAATTTCGAAAAATTGACCCATAAGACTGGTTTTGTTGTCCAGGGTCACATTTGTGTATTTTCTATTGAAAAATGTCTATTTTTTGTCATCAATGCACCGCTGCACGCAACAAAACCCTCACTATGTCATCCTGTGAAGTATTTGGTATGCTCTGAGAGTGTCGTCTAATGCCCCTGTTCTGCCGGGCTGTCATTTAAAATAATGTTTGTGTGACCTTGCCGGAGGTGGCGAGCACCCCGTGACAGATTCATCCCCTCTTTCCTCTGACTCATCTCGGCACGAGCATGTATGTTTTATGTGCACATAAGTGGTAATTCGGTAAGCTCAGCAAAAAAAAAAAAAGAAAGGCACGGCAGAGCAGAGAAGTAAAATGCAAAATCCCCAGCCCATACCTACTATGGACAGATAAACATTTGTTCACTCATCCTTGCACGGCACAGGCCTGAAGGGGAGGGGATGTAGGCGAGCCAGGCTGGCTTGCCGCAGAGTCTGGTGTCCATATGCCATCACTAGAGCCCGGTGCCCTTCAAGAGCAGCATGCTTTGTTGAGCACTGGTCATTTGGTGCCCAATCTACTTGGTTGGTCACAGCTTGGGTGGGACAGTTTCAGGCCTTATAGAGGTTGGAGCAAAATGAGAGATTGTTTGCGTGTCTTTCTGCTGTCTGGCTCTTGAGAGTTTATTTGCATGCATATAAGTCGATCCAAAAGAAGGAAGCAGGATTTGTATTGGTAAATTGCATTTCTAGACTTTTCAGGAGGAAACTTGGGTTCATAGGATACATTTTTGATGATGTCATCTGTTAAATATGTTGATAGATTTGATTCACTTGAACTCAGAGTTCATAAAAGTGAAGATAATAAAATTTATGATGGGATATGTAAAACTAAAGAAACTAGGATATGAGCTATTTTGTAAGCTTGAAATGTGATTTAAGCATCTACATATATCATAATTCAAAGACAGCCAGAGCAGATCCACTAAGATTTTAAGATCACTGCCAACGAAAGAAAACTAACAGCGGTTGCCAGATTAAACACTTGCATGCGTCCACAAATACTTTGGCACTTCTTTGAACCAATATTTCATTCACAGAGGCGGTGCAAAAGAACGGGCAGAGAAGCTATGAAAAACTTTATTAAATGGCAGCGATATAGACTGACGCTGATTAAAATCGATGCATGGCCGCCAATGCCTCGAAAGTCACCTTGTTGGTTGCTGATGTGTTTATTTCTCCGAGCGTGTTTCGATAAATTCCATTATCATGTTTTTGCCACGGTCTATTAATTTCCATACTGAGCGTTGTTAAATTTGATGTTAAATGAATCTGTAGGTCTGGTTAATGCTTACAAGCTGTCCACACGGGTTGCTCCCCTCAGGCACTCATCAGAAGGCCAACTTAAGCACCTTTTCCATCTGTTAACAATACAATGATGCTGATCTTGCAATGATATCGAAGTTGTGTTTGTACACTACAGTACATTTTGTAGATACTGTTGTTCTCTTTCCAGAATTTAAGACAAATGAGACTTGCTGCTTTTACAATGTTAAATAGTACTAGTACACAATACAGCTTTATTCATTTCCCAGTGCAGCTTTGTCCATGTGTGTTAGCTTTGAAGCCACAGTCACATGCTAGTGTGGTCCAAAATGCACATTTTTAACAATATACTCATTCAAATGTATAGTCTTTATCTTTAATGAAAACAGCCCAAAAATTCAAAGTGACTTAAAGTGAATTTATTGTTTGCATTTAATCAGTGTGTGTGCCTGGGAATCAAGTCAATTTGTGAGGTTACGAATTGCAACCAACAGCTCACACCTCCTTTTCGGAGCACTACGGTGGCTGACACAGGACTAATATGTCACGTTTTTGCTTCTTTGCCAAAGGAGATAATGTATTTATGAAACGCGCTCTGTTGAGCAGTTTAGCCGTTTAGGGCTAATGTAAAAACAACATGGCGAATTCCATGTAAGGAGACCCGCGGTGTATGTAGATAGAAATAGCTCATTCTAAAGACTTGTCCACACTGGGAAGATAATCGGGCGCGTTTATCGTCTATGTTAAACGCCTCGTGACTAAACCAAGGGCGCCAATGTGAGTGTGCACACCGCCAGACGTAAAAGGTCAACGCATCGGGCTCGTTTTTTTTGTTCGACACGCCGCTTTAAAAACTGGCCAACCAATGAGATTGGCGCTTTTGTTCACGTGCCTGGAGCTGCTGAAGATACAGTAAAACACGACTTGGTAAAGCACGACAGTAAAACACGACACAAAACGGTCTTGCTGAGCACACATTAGCTGTGTCTCGTTTCGGAAGGCTGCGTCCTCAGGAGGTCTCATTTGAAGCCTGTCACGTCATCATGTCTCGTTTCATAAAAGCAGGTAGGCGACTCCATATGCACCCTTCTAATGCGACCTACTTTCACGAGAATTCGTAGGACACATGAGGTGTATCCTTCGTTGCTAGAGATAACCCACAATTCTTTGCGTCGGCCAACGTCTGTTATTTGAATAAACGGCAGCAGCTGCACATTCAATCAAATATGTGGTGTTTAAATGTTAACAGTTTACAATTTGTGTCACGTTTTTTAATCTTAGCAGGCATATGTAGTAAATAGGTTTACAAGTGTTTAGTGGTTTTTAAACGTTTAAAACAGTAAGGCAAAACATTTTATATTTGTTTAACTCTTTTGGCATTGGTTAGACAGTAACCAACGTTTTACCTCTTAAAATCATCTAGAAATCATTTTAATTAATGTGACAGGTGTCTGAGTGCAACGTGTTGTCATAGCAATGTGGTCCTCCCTTTTTCCTTTTCTGCCAGTATGTCCTACGAAGGACATCTCATTTAATTCTAAGTTGAGGATTCTCCGAATACCGCATCCTTTAGAGGGTGAGGCCACCGGAGGACACAAGGACGCAGCCTTACCTTACAGCGGCTGTGTCTCAATTCGGGGCTGCGTTCTTTGATGGCTGCATTTTAAGACCGATTGCGTCACAGCAGCGCGACTGAAGGCTGGTAAGGCAGTCCCGATTCAATGGTTGCTTCAAATACAGCCCTAAAATGCGACCTTATTTCTGCGGGTTTTAAGGATGGAACGAATGTATCCTTCACAGCTTTGGCTATCCCGAGATTCATTGTGCGCCCGTAACGGCTTGAAATTTTTAAATAATCATTCAAAACTTTAGTTAAATTAAAGTATGTAATTTACAAAAAAAGGTCCATTTAAGTTTTTTTTATATATATGATGTTATTAATTAACATTATTGGTGCAATATAGTGTTTTAAATGTATAAGTTTATTTAATTTAATATACTGTTGGGCTGTTTTAATCTACATAAACGTGTCATATTCTCTAAAATAAAAAAATTCTGGCTCCATATTTGTTTAAAAAAGTCAGAAACGTCTCTGCTGTGTCCTGCTGCTGTCACCACGCAACATGAGCAGGAGATGCAATTAGGTAATCCTCTGGGAGGCTAGGGCATCTCATTTCAGGACTTTTGAGGCTGCGTGCTTTGAAGAACAAGTCCTCGTTTTTAAGTCCGGGACCTTAGAAGGTTGCAGCCCCCGAATTGGGACATGACACAGCTAGCTATTGACAAAGATGAACTCTTCTTCTGTGTGACGAGCGAGTGTCAGAAGCATAAAGTTGCGCAGCGCCACCTTGTGTACCGGGGTATTTCTGTTTTTCATTAAGCGGCATATACTGTATGTCAGGGAGTAAAAATCGTTTGGGTATGAACGCTGAAAAACGTGTGTACAAGCTTTAAGGTAATAAAAACATAACACTTCATTATGTAAGGTCTTTATACACCTCTGACATAGTTATATAACCTGCTCAGCTACTTTGCACTGATGATATGAATAAAGTACAAGGGGACTCGAGATTTGCCAGTAAATGCGTTGGTATTTGATTTTGCTTCACTTGATAACCATTAAAATGCACAAACAAACAGTTGGTTTCTTTGATTATCGTGTATTCAAGATCATTCTTAACACATCATCACCCTCCTTAGAAAATGTCCAAGTTTCTCAAGTGTCCACATGTAGCAACATAGACACAGCTCAAGATGATCACTTAAATCCAAACAGATGTCGGGTAGAGATGAGGATAGCCTCAGTAGCAACTTGCAATCGTACTTCCAGTCATTAAAGTTCATCCATATATTCCATAAGGTGTAGACTCGACAGTATACTCCTGAGGTCAGGTACAATGTCGATTACAAGCATCCTACCACACAAAATCCCCTACAAGAAACTAGGGCTGTCACGATTATGAAATGACGATTAATTGTCTAATAAATCATCGCGATTATGACGATTAATTGTCTGTTTTAGGGCTTTGACGATTATGACGATTAATTGTCTGGTTTTGAGCTTTGACATTTAATTCTCATGCATTTTTGATTCAGCGATTGAAACGACCATATTGTTCTGAATACAAGACTATGTTTTTTTCTTGGAAATACATCGGAAAAAATTGGGTCATCATATATTTACGGTTTAGGCTTTTACCTGTCAATAATACAACCGCCAAATACTTGTTTTCAACCCCAACACCCTAAATACACTGTGATTGGCAGCGACTGTTACAGTTATGTGTATTATATTCCATTTTCTTCACAAAAGTCACACATTGGACCTTTAACTATTGTTATTATTAAACATTTCTTTCTTTAAGTAATGGAAACAACTTACAGTATATATGCACTGGTAGACATACAGTGTACCTCACGAACCCCTGCAGACTCCGTTTGGAAAACCCTGCACTAACTGAGCCTCAGAAACATATTTTTTGTAGATTCAAATACTGTCTAGAATGTCCTTCCCCGAACACTATCTGCAATTGATGAATTACAGTCTTTTGGCTCATCAAACGATTTAATGCTGTCTTTAATCTTCAAAATTCACATTAGTTTTGGTTACTGTTACAACTGGTTTGTTGAGCAACAAATTGCTTATTTGGAGCTCAGAATGTTTGCATATCCGTTGAAATCAGATGTAACCAACCAGACCTCACGGGAAACTATTTCACGAGGTCGATTTCATATGAATTCGTACAATGTGAATTGAACAGAAATGTACAGTATTACTTAGGGCTGTCACGATTATGAAATTTGGCTGACGATTAATTGTCTAATAAATCATTGCGATTATGACGATTAATTGTCTGTTTTAGAGCTTTGACTTTTAATTCTCATACATTTTTTATTCAGCTTTGAAACGACCATATTGTTCTGAATATAAAGACTATGTTCTTTTTCTTGGAAATACATCGGAAAAAATTGTGTCATCATACTTGAGGTTTAGGCTTTTACCTGTCAATAATACAACTGCCAAATATTTGTACATTAAGTAAATTGATCAGGAGTGAATTGAAGCCACCATTAAAATTCTATCAGTCATAGAAAAGCTTCTAGTCTGTGTTTTTCTCACTTGCAAGACTACAATAAAAGTTTACTTCTATGTTAATGAGATTTTGGTAGACTGGTTTTCACACTGAAATAATATTAAATTGTATTATTGTATTTTTATGGTATATGCTTTAGTTTTTTTTAAAGTGATTGTGTTGTGGTGGTACATTTTACAAGTATTACCATGTTTTAGTTACAATATATACAATAAAATATGCAATATGCAGATGCACTACAGCTTCCCCTAGTGTCTTCTATAGAGATGTGCAATAATTGCGGTGATCTGAAACCATCGCGATGAGGTCAAACAATCGCGATGAGACGATTATTTAATAATCGTGACAGCCCTACTATGACTATTATAAAAAGCTATAATGAAGCGCCACCCCTAAGCCTAAACATCACTTGAGCAAAAGGAGATCATATGAAAACACACAAATGTACGAATTCATTCGAATTAGCTCCCATAAGATTGTATTGAGTTTTTGATCTTGGATTTCAAATCTGTCTTTCTCTAGAAAACATTCTTAAACATTTAAGTGTTTAAGAGTATGGAAATATGGTTTCTCTTACTATTACAGTTAGTGTTAAATGATTTAAAGAAAAAAAGAGGTCCGTTTTGGCCAGTCAGTTACTGCAGCTGATCTGTTATTCTTACAGCTGTCAGTTTGTGTTTAGTGTCTCACGGCTCCTGGGTATTCTGTCAGAGACGCTACACAAAAGGCCATTGTGATTGGAGGAGCGCTACTTTTCCAGGGCAATCTGCACAACATTTGATGCCATGGTTCTAAAAGGGAACATCTTCTAACGGGCAATGTCACTGGCTCCATTGGTTTGGATTTGTTTAGCCCCCATAATGAGGGACAAACAGAAAAGTCTCATCTGTTGCTTTGTCGAGGTGATGTAATGAACATAATCCTCTATTCTTCATCATTGTTATGTTATGAAGTACAGCTTGTAAAATGCTACGTTTAATATGCTCTCCACTCAATTAAGATTCAACTCGTCCGTTGCTCGATTTCACAGTCTAATCACAAGGGATGTAGGTCAGTTTGTTGCCCGCAAAGCATTCTTTCTTTCATAACACCGTAATGTATGGGCTATTTAGAACAGTCATTCACATTTGAATCCACGCGTTAAAAACAAGCATAGATTTGATTATTTTAGTTATTGCTTTCCGTGCCCGTCTCCCCCCCTCCCCTTACCTTCTCCTTCCCTCCAGTCAAGAGGAATTAATACTGTACTAAATGATACCTTCCCAAATTCCAGATATGATAATTAATCTGGTATCTACTTGTTAGGATCATCTGTATGCAGTGATAGAACTGTACGAGTCCCCAAGTCACTGGTGGATGCTGTTCAATTCCAAATCCAAGTGTAATTTTCCCTCAAACCTTACAATCTGTAAACGTGTCTTGTGTAGTAACTGCCCAGTAAGGGAAGGATCTGCTTCCCACCTGCGAGATGAGGACTATCCAGATGTTCATTAAATCTTAAAAGAATATTTCTCGTGCAAACAATGGAAATTTTAGTGGAGTTTTGTTCTGTTGGGTTGTTGCACGTTCCTCTCAGTGTAATGAAGTAGATGAGTACATATAGAACAGCACTTACGATGATGTGTACTGTACAAACTCTCTTTGTCTGAAGGCAGGGCTGAAGAGGGCAATGAGCTATTAGGGTCACATGATCAATGTGAAGATGGGTTGGCAGTGCTCGGAAGGTCATTGATTTGATCTTCAGCGCTGGATTGCTGACAGCGTCACTTGGTAAAAAATCCCCCACAACGTGTGCGCCTGACCCCTGTCAGCTTCGGGTCCGTTGCATAACAGCCGAGTCTATTTACTCTCTGCTGTTTGTTTCAGATTCACATTAAAATAAAGAATGCATGAAAAGATACCAGTTGTGCAAGCACTTTCTCTTAGAATTTCAAGAAATGAGCCGGCCACTAAGAGGTACCGTTGCACATGGATGAGAAACATCTGAGCAATGTTTTTGAATTATGGTGTTCAACTAAATCTCCATTATTTCCATAGTCGAATACACCTCATGAATCTTTAACAAGGCAGTGGTGCCCAAGCAAAGAAATCACATTTTCCTTCCTCTTGAATACTCATTATTGAAATGTACTTTAATGCACAATCCTTGAGTGCGTACAAAAGCGATTTAACTTTTTATAGTTTAAAGCTCACACTGTTTATCATGTACAGCAGCAGGCAAACACGTGCACCCCGTCAGTTAGTTCTCTACGCTCCGTGTCCGCTCAGGAAACAAGCACGTACCTTCGCATGGGTGTGATAGTTGCTCTGAATCTGGATTCTTTTCATTAACGTGAATTGGAAAAGTGACGAAAGAGTGCCGGTTTACCGAGACGTAATGGGGGCACACCACAAAACAGTTTTAGTGCCGGCTGGTTTGCTCAAATGAGACGTTTGATCTTTGAAATTAAATATTATGCTGTTACCCTGCTCGCTTGAATAGCTGGCAGTGAACCTGCCTTATCAAGGTTGGGGTTGGCGATATACCGCACGGCGGGCAGGGTGCTGTCAAGGTTGTCGAGAAGGGATTGATTAATTATGCTGGACAGATAGTTGCAGAGAGACCTCTTACTGGAGACCTGCTCTACTGAAGACCTTGCTCCTATCCATGTCAGGGACGCTTGTATACTGCACCAGCAGCTCTCTTTATGTTGCCAGTATTTTGGGGAAAGGATTGATTAATTACGCTGGCGGAATGTAAGGAGACCTTATAATAAAACAACCTGAAATTACCGTAAAGGGGAAGTTATTTCAAACAAAAAAGAGAAATACCCATGCCATGATTTTTTTCACTGAACACGAGATGATTGCAAAATATTAACCAGTGAAATGACCAGGGGGTGTCAAAGGGATAGTTCATCAAAAATGTAAATTATTTGATCATTTATGCACCCTTGCGTCATTCTAAACCTGTATGACTTTATTCTGCAGAACACAAAAGAAAATATTTTGAAGAATGTTTGTAACCAAACAACATTGGCCCCCATTGACTTCCATTGTATGGACACAAAACCACTTCTTTTGTGTTTCACAGGAGAAAGAGTACACGTTTTAAACAACATGAGAGTGAATAAAAGACAAAAATCTTTTAGCTTTTAAAATAAATGGAATATACACAAGTCATGATGCTTTTTAATAGCTTTTGAGCCCAAGGTCACCATTCACTCTCATTGTATGAACAGGGGCTATTATATGTGATGCAAATCTCCTTTTGTAGTCTACAGGGGAAACAGTAAATTAGTTTGAGTTTGGGTGGTTTTGGGGTGAACTACTATACTATAACACAGCAGTTCAGTTACACAGTAAAATCGTATATTCAAAAGTTTATATAATCCACACTCTGAAAGTGTGGATTATATAAACACTGTGAGAGTTAATTTGACCCTTTTTTAACACTGGCGATTTTGCAGTGTAGAGTTGCAACAAAATGGCCGTCAGGAAGGTCTACCCGACCTCTGCTTTCTTGTGTGCATCTGCTTCGCTCTCTGAGCTAGTGAGATGTAACACAAAAAGAATGCGAGTCAAACAGAATGTACAATGAGTGCATGCGAGGCAGAGAATTCAGCATGGGACTCGAGTAGAATTTTGAATGTGGTCATCTAAAACTCTTGGGTTTTGTGGGAACTTCCCTAATGTAGTCAAACAGGTTGTTTGGAGTAGAAGCGTACACTGGACAGGAAATGCTAGAGTCCTTTCTAAAATCCCATTGGTTGCTTTTACCGGCTACATGTGATCAAATATTTTTACTGTGAGCAATTTAAAATACTGTGAATAACTCTAACATTATTCATAGTTGCATGTTTATTTATTTTCTTTCTATCAATAGAAAAAAATGCACTAATGCGACTCTTGCTTTTAATGAGCAAGTGTTAACAAAACATGTGATGCGAAGAATGTATACATCTTGTTAAGCATGCTGATATTTTTTTAACGCAGTCAATAAATGAAAAGCTATATGGCGTCAGTTGCACATGAAAGTGTTTGTATTGATGACAGTCAGTGAATACATCTCACTATTAAATGTATAATATAATACCCCGATAACACCGTAAATCCTGGAATTATCATGTTGTAAAAAATCGATACCGTCACTTGTCTAATTTCTTTCTTCTTTCATTGTTGTGTTTCTAGCTGTTAAAGAATGCATGGTTCACCTGAACTGTTGTTTTCCAATGAAAAACTCTTTTTTTTACCTGAGGTCTAATAAAGTGGTTCTCAACAAGTTTTGATTCAGGACCCAGACTTTACCTTGAACATGTATTTTTTAATGTTTATTCATTCAATAGATTCACGCTCTTGGCAGACAGTGATTCACAGCAGTAAACTGTGTTTGTCTTCACTGCAGTTCAGCTTGTTTTTAATGCATCTCATCTAGCGTTTGCTTTTACCTCTAGTTTTGTTCATGCTTGTCAAGGTTGTCACACAACCTGTCCGTGTTGAGATCTGCATTTTTGGCTATAGCTTCTTTTAAGTGACAGATCGATTTGCACTAGTTTGCTTGTACGCACTTCAACAAAAGATATTGGAAGAATTTTACCCCTTTTAAAAGATAAGCTTGTTTATTATAATAAATATGTACTGTATGATTGTGTGGTTACCTGCTGGTTTGATATATTTATAACTGTAAAAACTAGAGATGCACCGATACCGAAAGCCGATTATTCAGATTGATATCTGTCGATACCGATTGTGAAGATTAAATTAATATTTCTTAACTCTCTGAATTTATATAATGACTGTTAATATTCAAACTAGTCAAACTAGTGATGTTTCTTAACATTTTCTACATACAGAGCACGAATGAATTGCATTTTCCTGTCCTCTGTTGATTGACAGGATATATCGGCCCTGACCATCGGCTGTTTTTAAACTATCGGCCGAAAGCCAATAGTGTGAAAATTTGCTTTCATCAGCAGATACCGATTATTGGCTGATATATTAGTGCATCTAAAAACATATTTAGTCTGAAGAGAAGAGGACTGGTGAGAACATTTTCCTCATAGTTAGAGTCAGGTTGAAATTTGTGGGAAAAAGAAAACAGGCTGCGTTTGTGAGGCTGTAAAAAGCACCTGACTTTTGGGTTGTCATGTTGTGTTGTGATGGATGAGCCCTAGTCTGGCAGAATACAAGACAGCTGTAAAGCTCTTGTCAGGAGACCCGTAAACATTTTCCTTTGAATGTCATCAGAGGGCGACGCCTACATTAAAATTACATTCCCTGCACCTAGCTGCCAGCGTAGCTTTGGATAAACACCTGCACTGGTAATACAAGTAATACTTACAATAAATATTGTAGCTATAACCAGATACAGAGGTATTTCTAAAAAGAGGACATTAGTGGACCCCTCCTTTTCACAAATTCCCAGTTGCTCCATCTTTTCCACAACAACAGCCTTGGCCATACAACCTGCAAGATGCAATGGAATTTTGACTCTATCCCACCAGGCATGAGCACCAAATAAAACTTGGCTTATTTTATTTTACACCTGCATGAATTTGAACAAACCACAATCTACACCTAACCCCTGCACTAAATTAGATTCCACCCATTTTTAGTCTAGCTACGAAGGAAAACTGTGTTCCTTTGAAGAAGCCGCACAAACTATTTCAAACTTGGTATGGGTGCATGATTGTAAGCTAGTGGAAGAGATGACTTCCCGGGATGGAGTGCAGAGACCCCAGCACCAATTACATCCTCGAATTACACAGCGGGACACAGGGCATGTAAATACCTGCGCCTGCCAAACCACCCAACTAATGAGTGACTAAAGAACGGACCACTGCACACACTCACAGTATACAGTCACTGTGGGGTGTGAATGAGGATGCCTCGACTCCAGGTGGTTTGCGTGTGTCGGTGCCAGTGGAATAATGAAGTTATCGTTTTTCATCACCTGTGATGGTGCAGGACTTTAAAACGTCCACATGTCTTCATTTACAGGAATGTGGAATGTGGCATTTGACCAGACTCTTTAAATAGAATATAATTGAATGACTTTTTGACAGTGGGTGGAGCTACCGCACAGTAATGAAAGCAATGAAAACTATTATTAAAAGGATATTTCACCCAAAACTGATAATTCTGTCATCATTTCAAACCTGTGTGACTTTTTTTCTGCGAAACACGAAGGAAGATATTTATATACTAATAACAAATTATTTTGGTTAAAGGGATAGTTCAGCCAAAAATAACAATTATGTCATCAGTTACTCACGCAAACCTATATGACTGTCTTCTGCAGAAGGCAAAAGTAGATATTTTGAAGAATGTCGGTGACTGAACAACGGCGGTACCCATTCACTTCTATTGTATGGACACAAAACCATGCAAGTCAATGGGTACCGCTGTTGTTTGGTTACCAACATTTTTCGAAATATCTTCTTTTGTCTTCTGCAGAAGGATAGGTTTGCGTGAGTAAATGATGACACAATTGTCATTGTTGGCTGAAGTATCCCTTTAACCAAAATAGATGTTATTAGTTTGTCTAAGCACATTCATATGCAATACATATAAAATCTCCCCTCCGTCACAAGCTCAGTTTTGATGTTTTGTCTACCCACAACCCCTCGCACACCTCTAGAGACGTGGCACGTAGGCAGATGATCGTGCAAAAAAAAGATTGAGCATTTCTCGAGTTGAATGTGGCAAGCCGGAGCAGATGGCCCTGCAGAGAGGAGACTGCAGCAGGGGAGCGACGGCGTTCTCTGAACAGCCTGTAGACAGAAGACGAACCGTAATATAGAGAGGCAGTTAGTATTGTGATGCGTTTAACTCTTGACCTCACAGTGAGAAAGGCTCTTGATTGGAGGATTGCTGAACGTTTCGATGTAATCAAGGAAACCGTTTTTTCCTGTACAGACCTTTGGTTTGTAGTGTTAGACGTGCATAGATCCAAGACTATATATATATTTTTATAGTAAGACTTGTCTTTTGTCTTGTGTTTCGAATGAGGAAGTATGTGATTAATGTAATATTTTAAAACTTTGCAAGGCATCCATTGTGCAAAATGATTATAGTCTGCATGTTTTTTGAATTCAAATTATAGTGTGGTGGATGCCTCCAACTTTAACGGCATGCTTCTTTTTTGTTCATGAAATCATTTTTTCATTCATTTTCCATAAAAATATAATCCAGCAGTACGTTTAAACACACTATCTAGATCAAAGTTCTTTCCTGGTCACATCTTTTATTATAAAAGACCTGGGTTCACAGGTGAAGTGGCCCTGTCGTATTTAGGAAAATAGGAACACTGCGAACTCCTGCTAAAACCTCTGTCATGCATCCAGCCCTCTCAGAGCTGACATCCCATTCCTTATGGGATGTTAAAAGGCACTTTCACAGGACTAGTGAACTGTAAAGGAATATTAATGAGTGTACGGAGGAATTCTGCACAGCACTGCAGTCAAACTCAACTCATGTTTACTAAGAGCGTTACATTATTAATATGCTTTTTGGGTCTTGGAGGAGCCTATTTAATTTCTCAGAGGAGACTGGGGCCATTAGATAGTTATGCAGGTAATGCTGAAAGACACCGACCCATTTATTAAAGATAAGTCTGTTTGATTGCTTCAATGCAATGCGCTTTGATGAGATTCACAAATAGAATATAAGGCGTTGATCACAAATGCCTACACTCGTGCATCATTCATCATCTTAGACCGAAATGAACGCTTATGCAATTTAGACAGCATTTCCCTGGTGTCTCTCAATACATGCAGAAAATTATCTCATAGATAATTGGACACGTTGACTCTGTAAAATTTATTTTCAAGCTTTGGATCATATCTATTACAGACGTGTGTTTTGTACTTTGTAGATTTTAGACCTATTTATGTTTAAACAGGTCATGTTGTTATACTTTTCATAAACTATAAAATGATAGGCTAGGTTAACCCTTGACATGGGTTTATCCATTTTTATTTATCCAGGGGTTGAAATGACTTTATTTCTTCTGCAGAACACAAAAGAAGATATTTTGAAGAAAGTTGGTAACCGAACAGCGCTGGCACCCATTCACTTCTATTGTATGGACACATTTCTCAAAATATCTTCTTCTGCGTAAGAGATAAAGTCATACAGGTTTGGAATGACATTTGGGTGAGGAAATGATGGAAGATGAATTTTAGTTTTTGGGTGAGTTATCCCTTTAAAGGAAGTCCAGTATAACCAATGAAAGTGTCGCTGATGGTCTTGTTTTGGCACTTGGCTCGGTCTAATCCACTCAGTGTTTCCTATCTAGAGATGCCAGCAGTGGTCAGTCATGTGAGGTAAGACTTGTGCTTCTGATGCCACTGTAAGTAATCAGCCTGTGGATCTCGCCGCTCTCTGCAATCAGCCGTAATTGAGGCATTCTTCAGTCGATAGCATCGTTCCCAGGAAATAATCCTGATTGTGCGTTTCATTTTACATTCTCAGGATCCGTCATTTGTTACCTCTAATAATTCTAATTTGAATGAAATCAGAAATCTAATCAGACGCCAAAGGATGATGACACGCAGCTGTGTTTGTGTAGAAGGTTGATCTCAAATTCCGTGCACAGATATTGTCGCACACCAAATTCTTATGCATTTCCCAGCTGAAATGAAACAAATGTAGTGTAAATAATACTTCAGATCTCCCTTATGGGTCCATGCTTGTGCCCCTGTGTGGAAAAGGGCACGTATTTTGTATTTCTAGATCAAATTCTGTGCAATTTGATTTATTTGTAAATTGTATAATACTTCGTATAACACATTTTGTTCCAAAGCAGCTTTATAAAGAATTCTGCGTTATGAGCCCGGTAGGCCAGCAACAAAATGGCAAGAAAACACTTATAGGATGTGAAAGAAATCTTAGCGGGGAGAAGCCCATTCTTTTAAATGAAATCTAATACATGAAATCTTTTGAAATTGACAATTCCATGCAAATTTTTCAACTTCAAGTTGAGAAAGTTTTTCCCAAAGGTTTTCACCATAATGACAGGTCAGATATTTAGTGGTGTTAATACCCATAGAGCATAGTTTTCCATAGTTTGGTTTTGGTAATTGAATTGTCACATCCATAACGGTCCATATTCCTCATAAATGGGCACATGAAAATAAAAACAAAATAATTATTTCATGTTCTATAACGAGCCATCTCTTCTCCATTTGTTGGGTATAATTCCTTTTGCTTTGTGCATTTTAATTCACAGAAATCCTACATATTATGTCTGCTCTCAAAAACGGGTGGCCTTTTTTTGTCACATCCATAGCACATTAAAAAAAACGTATACATAGACTGATATTTTCTGATGTCTGGACTCTATCAACAAGGGTTTAGTTAAATATGAACATATGGTTTGGTATATTGGTAATAAATACATTCTCTGAGAATTCATATTTCAAGTTTTGACTGAAAATGTCACATCCATTATGCTGAAATTGCCCAAATGCTTCATACACTAGTACCCTAGTATTGGCATTGTTTTGTAATCAACATAATATAACATAATTCTACTTTGGTAAGATATTTTGACCTGAGAGCGTCAGCAACATACTACACCCGCATTGCCAAACACAGCAATACCCTGGCATCTAACCACAACACCTGCATCATGGCGCTGAGTTGCTACTGCCAAGCACCCCTCACAAATGTAAAAATCTACTCCATCCCCTAGTCTTTCCTCGCCAAGAGGTAAACCCAGGAAGCCAAGTTAAGTCGGTAAAGGTTGATATTAGGTTAGAAATTGAAGCAGGTGGGTCTAATCTTTGCCTGGATTAAATTCACACCCAGATGGCCGTGGTTGATAACTTCAAAGAAGTTCTTCCTGATAATATCAGGCAGGACAGGTGAGAATATGAGCACCTCCAAGCTATTTCTCCCGATGTCTGGTGCCCATGTGGGATTAGCTGCAAAGTTCAGACGGGTTTATCACTATTAAAATTGAACCTGAACTCGCACCTATCAACTAGCGCGATCTCACTTAATTTCTCACTACATTTTTTTTCATCAAATTGTTTTTAAATCGGCTTGGCAATGCGTTTCGTTCGCAACCCTCATTGTATGGGGCTTCCAATTACGCGCCGCGAGTGTTGCCAAGTTTGTAACTTTCGAGTTCATTTGGCATTCCTGTAGTTTTAATAATTCTGAATTCGCAATGCCCAGCATCAATAGCATTGACTCCCATTAGAATTGAACGGTTTGTGCTCTCAATGTAATAAGTGCTTTCGACAACCTAATTAGCGCTGTTGATGAATGAAGCCGGCTTGTTTTGGCAACCGCGCGCCAGTTTATGCGGAAGTCTACTGGCACAGATGATGACAGCAGCACGCTACCTTTTGCTTTCTCTCCTGTGCTTAACTTCCCATCTATCAGTGTATAGCACACTCGCCTTTTATTGCAAGAGATATGGGACTGTTAATCATCCCCATATTCATTAAAAGCAGACACATAATCAATTGCGAGGAGCTTGCCAAAGATGCTGTCTCTGGTGGTTCTTTGAGGAGAGAGAGAGATGGAGACGGCTTATGATAATCGGAAAGGCAGATCTTGACAATAGCAGGGTTCACAGCTGAAGAATAGGAGAAAGATAGACTGGGGTTTTGCCATTTGTAGCCTTTTCTCTAGGACCATGAATCTTGCACTACACTGACATCTTCTGGCATCAGCTTTCATGTGTTTCCATGCGTTGTGGATTGTAAGCCTCCCTTTGTGATTATTGCTGTGGTTAAAATGTTTAAGGTTACTGAGACACCAATGATGTACAGTGCGCCTTAAAATTATACAAGTAATTTTGAAACGAACCTCATTTTTGTTTGTTTGTCCTGAAGAAATTAGGAGACAGATGCTGTATGCTTCTCTTTTACTGCAAAGAAGCCAAAATGTTAAGGTAAAAAAATACAATAAATAGACATCAACCAATTTATAGGAGTATACAGACTGTAATGTCTAGTATGTAAATCATTTAGATACAGTAACCAAGTCATGTCAATTTCATTTATTTGTGTTTAATATTGTATCTGACGGGGAAAAGAGGAGATACAAACATGCACGGTATCTGAAAAATAAAGTGTTTTTGAACCTTAAATCTTGTATACACATTGCATTACATCTAAAACAAACGATAATATTAGTTTTAGCCGTGTCATATGTCCCCTTTAAATAAGTTTCTAGTTGCATCTGATGTTGATATTTGGACACATTGTCCTTGTTGTTTATAGTCGGTGTGTTTCCCTCACTATCAGTGAAGGAGTAATAAAGGACCAGACTCCAACCTCAATCTGACCTTATCTGACACCTGAAGAATGTGATGGAAAGCGTGCTGTGTGGTTGTTTGTGTGGAAGCATTTCTGTGTCTTCCTTTTTTACCATATGACATCATTAAATCATTTAAATGGTCTTTCAATAGTACCTTAATATATTTCAGTTTTTTATCAGTACGCTTTTTTTGTTGTTATGGTTACACTTAGGGATGCACCTAGGGATGCACCGAAACGAAAATTCTTGGCCGAAGCCGAACATGATGTGAAACACTTGGCTGAAGGCCGAATAATACCGAACACCGAACATGGTTTTTTGCATTTCTTCTATTAAGCCATTTTTTTCACTGTTGCACAAACTGAATAGTCAAAATGTGCTTTTTATAATTTGTCTTGATTTTCTATAAAATACAATACAACTTAATATAAAATTGAGCAAAACAAAGTAAATTAAAACAAAAAATTGAGCCCTCTCCCTTCATGAGTAGCCTATATTAATTAGGCCTATAACTGACTGCTAAATGAATGTAATGTAAGTTACTCTGTACCCCTACAACAAAACACTTCATTAAAAAGTGTCATTCCACATTAGGCCTATAAGATAAAAATACAAATAAAAGAAAACTATTGGATTATTATAGGCTACATTGCAAAAAGATTTAAAGAAAAAAAAACATCCAATGCAAGCAATTCTGACTGATGCTGACTGACAACCATATCAGTTCATTTCAGTTCACGTCTCTCCTCAAAACTCCGCCCACAAAAGCTGACTGTTCTCTCAGAAGGTGCACTCGTGGCCGGGATGCACAGAAGACAGAACATACTTTGACAAGTTGTAGTACAGGGAACTGTGTGCACGCGACCACTGTATGATGTCAAAGGATGTCGCGAGCGGCGGGGCTACTGTCAGACAGCCCGCTTCCGTCTGAAGTTGGTGTGCATTCAGGTTTAGGTCCCCACCGGGATATAAATTGCTTGCGTTGGATGTTTTTTTCTCTTTAAATCATTTTTGCAATGTAGCCTATAATAATCCAACAGTTTTCATTTATTTGTATTTTTAGCTTATAGGCCTAATGTTGAATGACGCTTTTGAATGAGTTTTGTTTTAAACTTTTTGTTGTAGGGGTACAGAGTAACTTACATTACATTCTTTTACCAGTCAGTTATAGGCCTAATATAGGCAATTCATGAAGGGAGAGGGCTCAAGTTTTTGTTTTAATTGGCTTTGTTTTGCTCAATTTTATTTTAAGTTATATTGTATTTTATTGAAAAGCAAGACAAATTACAAAAAGCACATTTTGACCATTCAGTTATATTTTGACCATTCAGTTTATGCAATAGTGGTAACAATGGCTAAATAAATAGAAGAAATGCAAAAAAACATGTTTGGTATTCATCCTTCGGCCAAGTGTTTAATTTTTATCCGGCTTCGGCCAAGAATTTTCATTTCGGTGCATCCCTAGTTACACTGAAACTGTTTTGTGTCTGACTGTGCTCTGACAAACAGCATCCACTTTCTGTGGTTGTTTTTGCAGGTCAGTTTTGTAGCAATCAGCTGTCTTTGCTGGCATTTTTCAGTGATGGAAAAAAGACTACAGGCAAACACATCAATCATAGACCGAGAGAGGGTCATGATCGCTTTCATTTTCATTTCATTATATATTTTGCCTGTCTGTTATGGACATATACAGTATAGTTTGCTGAGGCACATTATAACAGGGACAGATTTTAGACCTTTCCAATGGGGCCAGTGACCCGGAGCCCTTTGATTACAGGGGATGAAGGGATGTAATATGAACATAGATTGGCACAGTGGGAAATAAATGCTCCGTTTTGAAACCTAGTGCACTGCATTTGGAGGTGAGGTTTTAAAGCATCATGCAGTAGGCACATTCCCAAAAAACTCCGTAAAATGATTCACTAAGTAGGCAAACCCATAAAGCCTTAGTGATAATTTATCACGCGTACACCATCTTGAAATACATTTTTATCACTGAGAAAAATGTATTTCAAGATGGTGTACAACGTTAAATAAATGTTCATTTTAAATATAATTCACGCAATGCTGGCAGATCAAAGTGCTTCCTGTTTTAACATGTCACCCATGCTATACTGCTAGTATGAGTTTTCCAAATAATGAATATCAATTTATGTATTATTTCATAACGGTGTTTCCAACTTTATACACAATATAATTTCTTTACATTTTTTCTTTCTTCATTTTTGTTCCAATGAGGTTGGACCAAACGTACACATATAATACAAAGCACCTGAGCAATCCTCATCTCTTCCAAAGCATCCAAAACATGGAGGGGGTCCATCACCTTCAATCGTTTTATCAGGACCACCTGTCTCTGACACCTCCCTCCCACCGGTTTACCGTCTGTCAGGCTGATCTCAATACCTGCAGCTGTAACCCCACTGTGCTCTGTGAGAGGTGAGGGAGGCTGAAAGAGATTAGTGAGTTACTAAAACTTTTTTCGTGTGAGTTAGTCAGCGTCTCCGTAGCCCGGGGCTTGTTCAGAGGGGAGTAGATGCTCAGAGCTCAGGCACTTTTTGACGGGTAGATTTAGCATAACACCGGAGTCCGTGTCATTTTTGATCATCCTTAATAACGGTCACCAATTGTTATTTACAGCTTGAGCGAGTTATATACCTCACAATATAAATAAATCAGCTGCGTTTAACAGATTTCAATGTTAATGCTGTCAAACAAAAAGTGCAATGCGCTGGGTTAAAAATGGAAAATATGTCTTGTAACTGCACTTGTTTTGAAAAATGAAACCCATGGGCTATATGCGAAACGATACACACAACACACCGGCTTTTCATATTTGTCTTTCGGCAAGCAGAGATAAATAAAAAATGACACGTTTTCCCGTATTGGTCTTGGTGACATTTTCCTTAGCTCCCATCAACAGAGCAATTCACTCCACTCAATAACAAATAGCAGCCCTTCGTTGTACCACCCACAAAAAACATCCCCCCAACCAAACCCCCCCCCCACATCCTCACATGTAATGCACCGAGCAGCTGTGGTGGGCTTCAGGTCTGCTGCTATTTTGATTTCTGTCCCCATTTCCTCTTTATCACACTTTGATAAGGTCACCACACGCTGTCACCTGCTTTAACAAACTCCATTTACTTTCCACTGCAATGCTATTATCTCGATGAGATGTTGTCTGACAGACAGTAAACCTACACACAGAAACTCATCATTCTGCTGCTTGGGAATCAAACCCTTCCGTCCGTGTTGCCATCTTGTTCTCTTAACTCTAGAAATGGTCAATTTTAGATCCCTTCTTGAGATTTGTAATGTGTCCGGTTTGCTGATACAGGTTAGCATGTTGGTGAATGACAAAACAAGTTTACGGTGACTGGACAAGAGAATACATTGTTTGTGTACGAAGAGAGAATGTTGCGATGGGAATGTATTTTAAAGTGTTTTCAGGCTGGGCGGGCTCTATTTCCCATGCGCGCTTACCCATAAGAAAGAAAAATCGCAGATGAGATCTTTGTAATATCTCGGTTATTTCACACAGGCATTAATGGGATTAAATGGAGATTCTCGTGTTTCTCAGATATTTTCCTTGAGAAAAAGTCCCAGAAGTCTCACAAATGTCTCCATTTGAGTTTCAGAAGACATCTCAACACAAACTGAGCACAGATTTGCCACGTAAGCAATCAAAAATCAATATTATTGAAGATTTCAATATGAACTCAAACATTTCTCCTCACATTTACATAAATCCAGATTATTTTACCTATTAAGTCTACATACATGTTACAGCTCCATACTTTAAATGTATTTTAACAGCCTTAATTGTTCCTGTATTTATTTCTCTGAAACATTTGAGACTATGTTGATACTTAAATGAAACACACCTGAGAATGCCTTTGGGTATAGCTGCGGGGACTAGAAAATAACTAACTTAGGTACTCAGGTAAAGCAAAACTTATTTAAAGGGTCCAATGTGTAATTTTTTGGAGGATCTATTGACAGAAATGCAATATAATATGCATAACTATGTCTTCAGAGGTGTATAAAGACCTTACATAATGAAGCGTTGTGTTTTTATTACCTTTGAATGAGCTATTTCTATCTACATACACCGCGGGCCCCCTATACATGGAATTCTTCATGTTGTTTCTACAGTAGCCCTAAACGGACAAACTGCTCTACAGAGCGCGTTTCGTAAATACGTTATCTCTTTCGGCAAATAAGCGAAAACGTGACGACATCTTAGTCCCGTATCAGCCACCGTAGTGCTTCGAAAGGGATGGGTGGAGTGAGCCTTGGGTTGAAATTCGAGACCTCAACGCTAGATGCCGCTAAATTTCATACACTGGACCTTTAAATGTATTTTCAGCTCAGTCAGTAGGGAGAAGCATGTCTTTACTACTTTGTTGTTTTGTGTTAGAACTGGATCATTGTCTGTATCCCACCTCCCAACATCCAATCTTACAATATGTGTAACATTTACAGAAATAAAATCTGCCTTTTACGTGAAAAACACTTATTATATAGTATATTATCATTTGAACACCTTGGGAAAATACTTCAATGATTTAGCTTGAAGAAAACAACAGTTATTTCAATCAAGGCACCTATGGTTAACCAATTCCACAATCTGCGTTTTGGCATTTTTCCTCATTCATTTCAACCACAAGCCCCACACTGTGCGAAATCATTGCCTGTTGTTATATGCCATCGTGTTTGTCCCAGACTGCGACATGTTTGTACACAAACCATTATTGTGTACTGAGGTGTGCATAAGCAAACATTACACCGCCACATTCAAAGGCAAAGAGCAATCATATTAAATTGTAAACGCACAAACCTCTTATCAACAAATTCATCACGGTGCCCTCTACCCGATCGCCTTTCGTTCGAGCGTGAAAATCGTTTAACAGTGTGTTAATGTATTGAGGTATGTGGGGAACGGTTACAGCCTACAGGTCTTTGACCCGATTAGACCAGCTGTGGGATAATTCCATGTAAATCACCAACTGTGAGATCGCCAGACAGCCTCGCTAACTAGAGGAGTGGGCCGTTTGAATCTCATACCCAGAACTCCCTGCCTTACATCTGCCCTTATGGAGAAGCAGAATTGAACTAATTGGCAGTAGTGAGCCAGGGTGCCATCCCTCGACTGATTTGAGATGCGTAACGTATTGAGTAACCGATGACCGCGTGGCGGCCACGCCTTTTCGACAGATCTGTGAATTATTTGGACCGCCCCAATCACTTTGATAAATATTCGAGTGAGCAGCATGTAAATGACCTAGTTTGACTAAAGAACTGGTGTAGACTACCTTCAATTGCTTTTTTTATGTCTCGAGTAGCTTCATGAATGATAGTCTTTAAGAGAAATTAAATTGAATTGAAATTAAAATGTTTTTTTACTGCTGGAAACAGGTGAAGCCTTTAAACTTAGACTAGATTCTAGAGTTGTTTGAAGAATAAACAGTAGTGACAAAAAGTGATGTTCAACTTTGGAGAATTAATGCCTTTGCTTTTCATTCAAATATATTATTAAAGGTGCTTTCAAAATGTTGGTAAGACTTTACAATACGGTTCTATTTGTTAACATAATGTATTACCGTTAACATCGCTTAATTTATTAGCTAACATGATCTAACTATGAAAAAAAACTTCTACAGTGTTTATTAATCTCAGTTTATGTTTATTTCAACATTTACCAATTTATTTTTAAAATCAAAAGTTGTAACTGTTAACATCAGTTAATGCAGAATGAACTAACATGAATGATAACGTTGGCATTAACTAACGTCAACAAAGATGAATAAATGCTAAAAAACTATATTGCTCATTTTTAGTTCATGTTAGCTAATGCATTTATTTACCAAAATCGTTACCAAAACGTTCTATATTTTCTAGAGTTCTGTTTATAGTATAAACTGAAGCACAGCTTTGAGAAGAATTTAAGGAGGCTTGGCCAAAAAATAACACACAACACATGGGCAAAGCTTATTGAGTCAAGGTCCAGGAGAATGACTGCTGTATTAAAACGAGATAATTATTAAAATATAAAAGCAGATACATTTGTAGGTATCTGAGATCTTTGTTTTCAGTGCATTTTTGCATATAAAACCCATATGCTGAGATTCCCTGATATGCTGTAGTTTGCTTTTTGACAATTAATTTTGTTCACCTTATAAGTTTAGTGTTTTGCCAATTTTGTACCACGCATGTCATATTTTCATAGTTTAATCTAACCTTAGGTGGCATTAAAAGTTATATATTGTACAAAATGTGACTTCCGGACACCACTGTTCAATATACCCACAACATATAATATACAATATATGCAGTTGACAAATATACCGAACATTTAGACAACAAACTGATATTAAAAACATTATTTTTTAATATTATTAATATATCTATTTACAGTGGCGTAACTTTGTTTTGAAAAGTGGTGGGGACAAAGACGACACAAGCAATACTTTAATAAATTGTTTCTGTAATAACTCGTTGGGAATATTCATGGGCGTCACAAGCACGAAAAATGTAGGTGACTCCTCCTCTAGAAAACAGTATAAAAACTGCGCTGCTTTATCGACGGCTTCAGTGGTGTAATGTTAGTGCGAAAGACACATGACAAATAATAATGAATCGAATCCGCTGAACTCACTATTCTAAATTTTCACATCACATATCAGATCTGCTTCCATTTTGTTTTTAAACTATATCATGTTTCATCAATAGATCATTTAAAGCATGTTGTGCTTTATTATATGTAAGGATGGCTGTTGCCGTACATAATTAAACGTATTAATTCGTGATAAAATAAAAACTACTGAAACGAATGTGTGTTTTCCCCATGTTAAAAATGTGGTGTTTGACACAGGTTACCTGTCGGTGGGTCAAGGATTGAGACGTTTGGGAACCCCCTGCTAATAAGGACAAACATTCAAGTATACAGGGGAAACAGATGGAAAAATAATATCTTTAAAAAAATCTTATTTTCACTTATTTCTACGGGCATTGCCAGATAGGCTATACAAATATACAACGTGAACTCATGAATCTACAAAGTTGTGACTTTTTCCATTTATTGGAGTTTTCTATCAAGTATCAAAATGTAATTAATCTTGCAATAGACGATAGCAACCGCATGTCGAGAACAATAAGGACGAATATATAGCACCAAAGTGCAATTAAGCGCAAAATGTTTGGTACATGTATGACTTTGAACAGCCATTTTCAAATATTTTCATCATTTTATTACACATTTATTTGTCAACTACCCATATACTGTATGTATATGGAATAAGATCCCGCTAACGTATTCTGCTTATTCCAGCATTACAGAACAACATCCTGCTTTCCTGTATGCAGAAATGAACAAGAGACAATGCAGTTTACCCAGAATCCACTGGGGGGCAAAGCCGTACCATCATCTCATTTAGACAGGAATGACAATGACCTATTTTGCTAAACTACGTGCAAGGGCTCTCGTTTCTGTTTCTTTGAAACACGCCGCGTCTATTTGCTTAGCGCACGCATACATATGCATATCCATTGACGTGGCATTGTGCCAGAGCATCACATCGCAACTTTTAAAAGCTTGCCGTTATTTGAAGAGTTCTGCCGAATCTCTTGAGGAGTTGAGGCAGATTTCTGTACTCCTCTCATACACAGCAATACCCTGAGGAAACGGCGCCGCTCCCCTAGTTCTGCGAGAACTGGATTGACCTCACACAAACCAGCAATGGGAAGGATTAACACTGCGTCATCTTTAGCTCTATAAATAATCTGCCTTGAGTTCCATCTTTCATCTTCAAAGAGATGTGTCAAACAGATTAGCATGTGTCTTAAATGAGGGGAAATCTATTAATAAGCATGACGGTGAAGCGTACTGTGGTTTTCTGTTGTTTTTTTAAGGGATGTTTACCCTCAAGGGCAGACAAGACGGTCCCCGTGGAAGAAGCAGGTTGGCGACCTTGAAGCTGCCCGGGGCCTTAGTCGGGTCTCGGCAAATGCGGAGCACCTTGAAAATGGAAGAGAGGGATATGTGCGAGGAGGCACAAGGGAGCTGGGTTAAATCTTATGAGGCCGACTGCAGATGAAGAGAGGGGGAGAAAGACAAGGAAACACGCATTAACTGGGGCTCAGACCATCGGTTGGTGCCAAGATTAGGGCGAGGGAATGGAAGTAGCCCCGGGCGCAGGGACAATTAGCTGGGGGTTAGGTGAGGAGACATTGCTGAGGTCAAAGTGAGACCGGGTTCGAGGCAGTCAGATGACGACTGGGGAAAGCTTATACCTGAGTAGCTTATTTGATATGCTCTATATCTTCTGTTGAACTTGAATATGTTCTGGAACACTACAGCCCTACTTAAACTAAAATGTGTTGGTGCTCACAGAGTTGATTTTTTACTCCTGTCCTCCGTTGAGCGGCGCTTATTGTTTTCGCTTTCAAAAGACGTTTGTCAAAACCATACACCTCCACAAGATTCTCAACAATGTGGGCGCATTCATCACATAGAATTTGTCATCATAATAGCAAAGCTCAGCCAAACACATCAGCTGCTGTACTTACCTTGACAGATTTTAAGGTTTCTTTGAACAGTCCTATAGCCAAAGATGATGAGTGATGGTGTTCGTAATTCAAATTTCTGAAGATGTGATTTCAGATCTCACACCTTAAAATGACACGTTGCTGGTGAGCGGGTAATAAGAGAACATTTGCATTCCGAAGGAGCTCGGCAGGGTTTTTGATGGAAAGTGCCAGAAGAATATGAGCCAAAATTTATACGTTTTCCAACAGGATGCGACCCCCCCCAGCCGCCCCCCACCTGTCATTCCTCCACAAGCCGTGGCTGTGGCAAACATATCATTAAAGCTGTAAGTCCTTGAGAGTTTTTCTTGTCTCCAGACACGCTGATGATGCAAAGGGCTTCAGGGATTTTTTTCAAGGCCTCAGCCTATTTCTCATCTGCAGACCAAAGACCAAGGAAAAGAGCGGAATTAGGCTCCGTGTGGTGCCTCTGTTTGGCGAGAGCAAATAACACAAGTAGCCCCGCTCAGCTTTGAGGCTGAACACAGATTTAGGGATTAAAAGAGTTTCCAGCGCACAGTTCTTGTATCCTGCTACTAAATCTTGGTTTGTTGTTGGTAAAGGCAGTCACATGTGTGCCTCCTTAAAATGCTGTGAGGCCATGTGACGTTAAGCCAAAAATTTAATGAGAAGGAAAAATCTGAGTGGAAATGTACAGTGAAGATTGTTTTATTCTAGCCCAATAAAGATCTCGTATACAGTTTTTTCATTTTTTTAAGTATTAACTGTGTCTCAGTGCTTTACATTTATATTTACATTTGTCCAAAGCGACTTACAAATGAGGTAAACAATGGAAGCAATGGCTTTAAAAATGGCTTAAAAGAAAAATAGATGCAAATGAGACATGTTAACAATAGGGTTTTTCGCATTGCAACCCTGAGTTAACTTCTTTTTAAATCCTATTTTTAACTCTGGTTAAAGTAGGAAATTACATCAATTGTTTTTTTTTGTACTTTATTTTCAAGGTGGCTCAAACCAGTACACTACTGTTTTTACACATGTACAAGCATTTTTAAAAATGGGTTGCGAGACTAACTATAGACGGTTTCAAAGCAACAACATAAATAAACGTTAGTGCGCTTGCACCCTAGGGTATATAAAGCTTTATTAGCACAAACTTAACTTCGGTACACATAGGCAAAGAAAAGAGTCCCTGCAGATTATTTCTGAAAACAAGCAAAAGAAATAACAAGTAAATCACATTAGCTAGCAAGTATGTTTAGCCAGTATTGTTTTGGGTTACTAGTAGAAGTTTTTTATTTAAAAATATATATGCAGTAAAACTCAACAAATTGTACTTATGTAAAAACGAATGTTAACAGTTACAGTATTTGATCAAAAAAGTTTTTACCTAAAAATATAAAAGATTACGTTAGTCACAAAAGCTCTATACAGTTAAATCTGTAAAACTAATGTGAATTTTGATGCTTTGGGCTTTGATGGGAAATGCACTGATTGCTAGCTTTCTCTTATATTAAATTCTCTCTCATTTGTGAGTCAATTTGGATAAAAGTGTCTGCTTTATGAATAAATGTAAACGTTTGCAGTCACATTATAATCTCGGATATAACACTTATTTTGGCAATCTGAGCACAGCCTGTGGCGTGTTGTTGAGATCTTTTTTTTTTCCGATGATCTCGAGATGGTTTCTCAGAGTCACCAAGTTTCTTTTTGTTGTGTTTATAATCAAATTTCTGTCTTGGAGAAACAATTGAGATGTAAAAAGATCTAATTTCCTTCTCTACGTTTTCTTGTAGGAGAGGCAACAAACTCCAGGTTGTGGATATGTGCCAGCGAGCTTGAGCAGTGATTCTTTACTGTGTGAGAGACAGATCTGCTTGTTGCCTGAGGAGCTACACAATTTTGCCTGTATAATCAGTTTTCTGTCTCTGATGGCAAAAATCACAACATTTCTCGAACTCTTTGAACACGGTCACATTCTAAACTTTAAAAGAGAACTTAAAATGAGTTTTTAATGAGAAAATTCGGAGTTACAAAGTGGCGCTTTTGTCAAAAGATCTGAGATATGATAATGCAGATGACATTGATTTAGTAGATTAAATGGTTTGTGAACCCTTTTGTCAGGCAGCATTGCGTTCGATGTATTTAAAGGTGCAAGATTTTTACAGCCCCAGCCTCACGTTTAATGTACTGTGTACTGTTATGAATGCTGGAATATACAGTAAGTAAATACTGGTGATACAAACTAATCTGAGGGAGGTTGTTTTTTTAAAAATAAGGAGCTGAGTCTGTTAGAGTTCACACTGTTTTGCCAGTCTACTACAGAGAGTTTTAGAAATCTCATTCGAAGGACTGGGGAACTTCTCTGGAAATGTCTCAGGATATATATGGCACAATAGAAAGAAATGAATGCTTGATTTTTCCCACCCTGTTTGTGTTGTTACAGACTCCAGAGTGTTTACTCTATTTTCTTGCGTCTGGAGTGATGTGTTTATTTGCACTTTGCAACAGATGTAAATAATATCTCCCCTCCTGGGCCACGCAGGTGTGCCGAGCGTTACTGTTCATGGGGGAGAATATTAAATGAAGATATGCGCTCCGTTTGCGTGCAAATACAGTATCTGTAAGCGCTAAATCAAGTCATCCGTCTTCAAACTTATAGACATAAACAATGAAACAATCAACAGGTGACATCTAGATTTTCACCTAAACCTGCAGGTAAAATTGCATTCTTGGATTTTAATGTTAAAAATATATAGCCGCAGAAAAAATTAAGAGACCATTTCAGAAACCGTTTTTCTGATTTTAAAATGTACTATTTATTATGTGCTTAGGTAAAATGATCATTTTTATTCATTCTGTCAACTACTAACAACATTTGATTTCTCCCAAATTTTAAACAAAAATATTGTTTCTTTTTGGCATTTATTTGAAGAAAATGAATACTGGATAAACGGGTCAAAATAATAAATACTCAAATACTGCAAAGAAAACAAGGTTATATTCATATATACACATTCAAGCACTACAACAGTAATATTTGCTCATGTATTTAGAAAAAGTTAAAATATTGTTTTTTTATGTAATAAAAAGAGGGTTTGATTGATATTAATTGGAATGCACGATAAAAAACATGATTTTTGAAAAGTTTTTAAAGCGGAGTTATCTCATTTTGGAACCAAACTTTTCATATATATTTAATTATAAAACGGTCTGTTCTGGTCCTTGATTCTGATTGGCTGAGCGGAGTTCTAAGCCGTTATAAAATACCTCATTATAAAACGGTCAGTTCTGGTCCTTGATTCTGATTGGCTGAGCGGAGTTCTAAGCCGTTATAAAATACCTCAATATATAACGGCTGACCGCACCACATAGCCTAAATATCATTTTATTTACTTTATTTTATGAAACCTTGCTAAGCATATGGAATAACCGTTTTATAAAAGCAATAAGCCCCGCGAAGCAGTGGGTTACAGTGCATTTTATAACAGCTACGGGGTTTTAGGCACTCCGCTTCGCATCATGCCACAACGCCCTTAGCTGTTATAAAATGCACTGTAACCCACTGCTTCTTGGGGCTTATTGCTTTAATATACACAACCAGTCAATAGTTTAGGAACACAGAAGCAGTGGGTTACTGGGTATTTTATAACGGCTTAGAACACGACTCAACCAATCAGAATCAAGGACTAGAACTGACCATTTTAAAACACATTTTTAAGATCATGAGAAACATTTTTGTCATGTGATCCTAAACTTTTGACAGTTTAGCCTTCTCAACACTTTTAATTTTAAATCTGTTGTATACTTCCCTTGCTTGCTTTGACCACCACATCTCTCCGAAGCCTCTTTATGAGTCGTGTAGCTTCATAAATATGTATTCATAGTCCTAAGGCCAAGAACCTCTTGCATCGTGAGTTTGATCTGAAAAAGAACCTTTCATCTCCAGACAGCTCGCACATAAAGTGGCCAGTGATGGTTGTGCGTTTCGCCGTTGTCTCACGAAATTGCTCCCTCTTTACGTCGGGCTCCGTGAAGCGTCTTGAGCCAAGGGAAAATCATGAAACATGACAGCCGTCGTCTGATCCCCGGAGGGATCAGAGAGGTATGCTACCCGAATGATCTCACCTAATGAAAGTGAGCAGGTGTCGAGAGACACCTACATCTCCGTCTTTAACACCTCCTTCCCAAAACACATCATTAATATTCTTAATCCAGACAGCAGCGATTCAGATGTCAGTCAGGTTAGTGGAGGGCGGATCTCGGCTGCAGGTATCCTGATGCGTGCGGCTAAGACGCTGACAGCGTCATGTGAGCGCATGGAGACGATGTTCAGCTATCATCTCCACTCAGCTGCGGAGAAAGAGGCTGTCTGGCACATCATTTGTGTAAAGACATGCAACTCTGTGTTGTTTTCTACATGGATGAGCCCCTCAAGCGAAATGCAGGATTGATTTAGACTTTCCTGCGAGAGCTTCTCTCTCCATGGGGGACGTGAGCTCACGTCGTCATTGTTACTTTTAAAAGTTACTAATTAAAGGCCGTAACATTAAAGTTGTAACTTTACTGATGAAACTTGCCATTCAAATATACGTGAGGCCTTACTAGTAATGATCACAAATGTCTTTTGTTTGTGTTTAAAGCTAAATTCCTCAGAAGCTCTTTTAATAGCTCAGCAGGCTTAGCTGAATTCTCATTTATGTTTTATTGAAGTATCAGCTCCGTCTCAGATGTTTCTCCTCAGAAAAAAAACTGAAACCTTTTAAACTCACACATTAAGAGTTCAGAAATGAATGTATGTGGTTGCACAGCTCTGATTTGATGAGAAATGTTTGATATTGAAGTCTGTGACTTGTTTGCATTTTTGTGACCATGTTGAGATCTAGAGGAGACACATGTGAGATTATAGTGATCATTTAGGCAGGAGAAAAATCTGAGATGCGAGGACGTGCTGTAAGGTTATGCAAATGTTAATGTTTATTGCCGTAATAATATGTAGAGGCAACTTTAAAGGGATACTTCACCCAAAAATGAAAATTCTGTCATCATTTACTCTCCTTCGAGTTGTTCCAAATTTGTATAAACTTCTTTGTTCTGATAAACACATAGAAAGATATTTGGAAGAATGCTTATAACCAGACAGATTTTGCCCCCCATTGACTACCATAGTAGGAAAAAATACAATGGTAGTCAAAAGTGCCCCAGAACTGTTTGCTGTCCTACATTCTTCAAAATGTCTTCTTTTGTCTTCAACAGAACAAAAAAAACAATAAAGTATTTTTTCCTAATATGGTAGTCAATGGTGGCCAAGAACTGTTGGGTTACAAGCATTCTTCCAAATATCTTTCTCTGTGTTCATCAGAACAAAGAAAATTATACAGATTTGGAACAACTCGAATGTGAGTAAATGTTGACAGAATTTTCATTTTTGGGTGAAGTATCGTAAGGTTACTCACATAACCCCGGTTCTCTGAGAACAGAGCGAGGTATCTCACTATGGGAAACGCCTCAGGTGTGATAGACTATGGAAGCACCAATTACACCATGTCTGCCCGACGGGTGGACCAATCACAGCTCAACACTAAGAGCCCTCCCCTCTCTTATATATACTGCTGTGATTACCTGTAACGGCATTCTAAGCACGCTCTTCCCCCATGTTATGCGAGAAGGGAAGCTTGGTGAGATCCCGGTTCTCTGAGAACAGAGCGAGGTGTTACTTGAGTAACCTTACATTCTCTTTCCAACAATCGCTCGGTATCTCACTATGGGAATGATATGGCCCACTCCCGTAACGCATGCTTTCTGAAGCCGTCGAGCAGACCCGGCAATAAATCTCAGTTCTCTGTGGAGCCAACTTTAAGAACTGCATGAGCCAAAGTTGGCGCCGTGACATCCAGATGGTAAAATCTGATAAATGTATGAGGGGAACCCCAGATTGCCGCCGCACAAACATCTCCTACCGAAATCCCCTTGAACAATGCCCACGATGTAAACATGCTCCTCTTGGAGTGAGCCCGTAACCCCACCGGGGAAGTCTGACCCATGGGCCAATTCGATCGCCTCCACCATCCAATGGGAAAGGCACTGTGCGGAGATCATCTTACCCTCACATTGCATAGCCCACGACACGAACAGCTGATCACTCCTCCGGAACGATCGTGTCCTGTCCACGTAGCAGCGTAACGCCCGTACCGGACACAGAGTATGAAGTCTAGCCTCCTCCTCTGAGGAAAAGGGAGGAGGGTAGAAAGCCTGCAAGTCCAAAGTAGTGCAGTTATACGTCGAATCACTGACCTTGGGAACGAAAGCCGGATTAGGCAGCAGCGTAACCTTTGCTGCTATCCAGACTAAAACTCAGACATGCTTGGTGAACTGACAAAGCATGTAACTCGCCGACTTGCTTAGCTGAGACTAACGCGAGAAGCAAGACCGTTTTTAAAGATAGAAGCTTAATATGAACACTCTCCATAGGTTCAAACGGCACCTGCGTTAACGCATTCAAGACCAAGGACAAATCCCACGATGGGACGAGCAGTTTTGACACTGGTCTCAAGCGCCTCTCCCCCTTCATAAAACGGTATACCAGAGGATGCCGACCCACTGACGCTCCTTCGAAGCCGACGTGGCAAGCAGAAATAGCGGCCAGATACACCTTAACTGTGGAAAACACTCTGCCATTGTCGATCAAGCTCTGCAAAAAACAGAGCACATCACATACAGAGCACTGAAAAGGAATAACTCCTTCACGTGTACACCAGTCCTCGAACACACGCCATTTCAGATCATACAATGATCGCGTTGACGGGGCTCTAGCGCTCTGTATGGTGCTTTCAACCTCCCGAGGAAGCCAGAGTGCGTTCAAGTTCAACCTTTCACGGGCCAGACCCAAAGATCGACCCGATCCGGGTGGGGGTGAAATATCTGCCTGCCTGCCTATGACAGCAGGTCGTGCCGCAATGGGAGCGACCACGGCTCCCCTTGAAGGAGCTGAACAATTTCCGCCAGCCACAACCTCCCCGGCCAACGAGGGGCTACCAGAAGAAGGGACAGAACCCAGGGGCTGAAGTTCTCTTATGCGGCACACAGACATCAAACGCTTCCCCTTCTTTTTTCTGGAGGTCGCATTTCTGTCTCATATCCACAACTGCCGGGCCGAACAGCCCCTTAGGATCCACCGGAGCATCGAGAAAATCTAATTTCTCTCTGTCCCCGATGCTGGAGAGATTCAGCCAGAGCGACCTCTCGCCCGCGATGGCGAGAGCCATAGTATGCCCACAGCTCTGTACCGCACAACTCGAGGTGCGCAGATTGAGGTCGTGATATTGCAGATTTCCTCCCAAATCCTCGGGTTTGGGTTGCCGGTGTCTAGTTGAGTGCCCAATTCCTCTAAAAGTTCGGCCTGATAGGCCATCAACAACGAAGTCGCATTAAGCGCCCGCACTTATAGCGCTGACGATTTGTAAATCTTCTGGTACACGGACGCGGTGAAGGATTCCGCTTTCCCAGGGAGGGAGGGATTGGCAGATGATAAACTGGTCTTCCTGTTTGGATGCAGGTGATGGGCCACTGATTGCTCAACCGAGGGCTGGTTAGAAAGCCCGAGCTCTTCCATCTCGCTCACATCCAGAGAAGAGTAGCCTTTGACAGGCACCCGGTGAGAGAACGCCTTGTCCCACGACCGTTTCATCTTAGCTACACACGCTGGCAGCGCCGGGAGCAGCTGCTTCACTGGGGGAAGGCGAGACGGGAGCCTTTTCCCATCATAAATATCCCGTTTAATCCCCGGATCCCCGGGAGTCACTTGCCACGCGATATTCAGCTTTGCTGCGCACGTTTAGAAACCTCCACTAAATCACAGTCCACCACGGTAGACGCCACCTTGCCGCTTTGCGTGCTCACAGGCCTGGACACTTGGGCCGCCGAGAGGATAGCGTTCTCCTCCTCATCGTCCGGTTCCTTGCTGAGGAGGCGAGCTAACACCTCTTCGTCCCCCTCATCATCTCCCTCCATCTCATCGCCTTCCGCCAGTAGCTGATCAAAAAGTGGCGTAGGCTCAGGGGACTCAGCATCCGTAATATCTCCCCATGAAGAAAGGTCTCGCGGGGGAGACGGCTGAGTCTCTTTAGCTGGAGGAATAGCAGAGAGACACGGATCAGCTTTAGAGGGCCGCCACTCGAAGCTGTCTTTCCAAAATCCTGCCCGGCATGACACGACAGTGAGCACAGCTTTCCGCATCCACCAGCGCGGCCTGGGCATGCTTGACACCCATGCACGCGATGCACATCAGATGGGAATCTACCTGAGATCATGAACCCACACGCTGCCGGGCAAGAGCGGGAAGGGACATCTTTCCTTTTCTCTGCGGCGACCTTTAACGTGGACATAGCGAAGAAAAACGTAGCTCGCCTCGACGCGTTAGCTACTCCAAGACCAGCTATTGAAAGCGGTAGAAGAAAAAAACTCAGTAACAAGTTCGGAGAATTCGCGACAGATTCCAACTGCACTGCGTTCTGCAACGTCGACCTTAACGTGGGCACGTCTGTGAACTGGAGCAGCGCAGCTAAGGTGCTGAGGAAAATCTTCACGGTGAAGAGACCAAGAATGCCGTTACAGGTAATCACAGCAGTATATATAGGAGAGGGGCGGGTTCTTAGTGTTGAGCTGTGATTGGTCCGCCCGTCGGGCAGACGTGGTGTAATTTGTGCTTCCATAGTCTATCACGCCTGAGGCTTTTCCCATAGTGAGATACCGAGCGATTGTTTGAAAGAGAACCCTTTAAGAGGTTAATTTTCTGACCAACAAAGCCACATTTTTGTGAGTTTAGGGCAGTAATAACATATCGCGGGGGGAGTGTTTTCACAGAAGCATTTTTTTTCAGTTTCATATGGGTGTTGCTAGTGGCACAGAGATGACACGTCTGACCTTTAAGCAAAAGTCACCATTTGTTCTTCGCTTAATCTTAATTTGCTGCCTAGGAGAAACAACTGAGATCTCATTTGTTTTTATTTTATCGAATGTAAATGTGTGAATTGAGGACATTCATCAGGGACACTTACCTTCCTGTTGCCTGTCATGTATTTGATTTTGTAGGCATTAAAATATGTGGCTGTCTACCTGATCCATCTTTAAATCCGAACGTTTGTTTTATATACATAAATCCACATTTTAGAGTTCTTTTTATTATTTTTTCACTCGTGCTTTAGAATATATACATTCTGGTCAAGTAAATAAATAAAAGGGTAAATCTTTCATGTTGTCTACATAGAGGAATAGTTGACCAAAGAATGAAAAAAAGTCATCATTTATTCACCCTCATGTTATTAAAAAAAAAGGAAAACCAAAGAAGATATTTTTGACAAATGTCTTGGTGGTCTTGCGTTCATACAATAGAAGTCAATGGGGGGGTCAATGTCGTTTAGTCAACATTTCTCAAAATATCTTCTTTTGTGTACCCCCTAAAGAAAGAATGTCAAGGGTTTGGAATGTCATGAGGGTGAGTAAATAAACAAATATTTTTTGGGTGACCTATCCCTGCAATTTTGTATTTGCATTAAGAGCCAATATTATTGATAAGACCATCTTAAGTGGCTTTAAATACAGATCAAGCCAAGGTGACCAGAACGAACATCAAAAACATGGCATAAGCTTTTCTAGCTGTATACATCGGTTAGCATACTTTAGATTTCAATTTATGCTCAGCTGGACAAAGGACCGGCTTATTTCTCAGCGTTGAGCCTCTAAGGGGGTGTCCAGACCTCCCCACAGCATGCTATTAATTAGCCATTAACACCATGATCTGAAAATATCCCACAAGTCTTTGCATGAAAAACACTGGGGATAGAGTTTCTTATATTCACGTATTCCCTTACTGCAGTTGGTAAAGGAGTCTAGCAGGTAAATATTTTGGCCGTTTATTAATGGTGAGATCACCTGGAGTGATTATTCTGTGCTCATGTTGGCGCCCTCAGCTGATGTGGAATAGCAGCAGGGGAGATGTACTATCTAGTTGAATAATGCGTTTGTGCCAATCGTGAATAAATATTAGGAACATGGGTGTTTAACTTGGCTGAATTTACCAGGTCCTGGAGTTTCCAGATTAAAGAGAAACAGCCCAGTGAATTCTGGGTAAGAGACTGAAAAAACGAATAGTTCCGATCGGCAGATTAATGCGCTGGCAAATTTGTAGGCAGTAATGGTAAAGGGTGCCAGTCTACTTCAATATTTGGACTTTTAAAAGCCAGCCACAAATTTCACTTGAAAGCATTGACAGTCTTTAACTTAAGAGTGTGTCTCGCATCAAACTGTCCATTTGGTTTATGTGGAAATCGGTTCTAATGCGTGATCTTTTATTGAGGGCTCGCTTGCCTCCCGGCGGCCTCGGTATCCACAAATGCTCGGCGAGAGAGAGTCTCAGCTGCTGGGTTCTTCTTTTTTTATTGCCAAGCAATTAAAATCTGTATGGAAGCAAAGAGACCCACGGCATGGAAACCAGGAGGAGAGGAGGATCTCAGCGACTGAGGGGGAGAAACGGTGTTTACGACATAATCGCAGAGGAGCATGACTTATCTGTGGCAGACGCTCGTGTTTCTGATGAGAGAGGGCTGCTGGGATGCGGCAGTCACTGGAAGAGGCTTACAGAACACCCTAAGCTATGGAGGTGTCGTTTCAGCACTGCCGGGTTTTCCACCAATACCAGAGCCATGAATACAAACCAAACGGCTTGGAGAGAGAGAGAGAGAGAGATGAATAGGTTGTTGACTCATCACTTGAACTATATAATTTCTTCTCCAAAAAACGAAAGCTTGTGTAGAAAGCATACTGCGAGAGCAACAGCAAACAGAGGTCACAACATATCATGTACAAATGTGCGGATTGAGATGTCCTTCTTTGCCTCAAAACAAAGGCTTGACAACCTATCATTTTGATAGCTTCTCTTTATTGGTCCTCTTAATGTGTTTCAAATCGACATGTTCTCTTCTGTAAAGTAAATAAAAGGCATGAATGATTCATTTATTCAGGTTTAAAACATGACAATAAGTTTTTGTGAGCTTGAGCTGTCTTGAGTGTTTGATTCTCTCAGATATAGACATCTTATCTGGTTGGAGCCGGCTCTGTAGTCAACATATTGACTGGTAGATAACACACAGGGCAACATCTCACTTGTTTGTGCAGTTCAAAGTCTTTAAGAGTAGATTGAAGAATAGCATTTTTTTGGTTTTTGCACTCTACTGATCAATGCGGAGGCTTTTGGTTTCATAACTCAACATTTTCATTGATCTCCAAAAGCCTCATTGACATTCAAATGAAAACGCAAGGCCAGGTGTTTTACTGACTCAGGTAAAGAATAATGAAAAATAAATCTTATAGAGCTAAAGTTTGACATTTATTTCTACAAAAAATCTAACGAAGAAAAGATGTCTGGGGATTGAGAAACTGAGGACGTTTGTTTTTGTTAATTTATTGGCACTTGAATCCAGTTCAATGTTCAAGGGTGCGGAGACTCAAGCCCTCAAAATATAAAAGTGCCCAGATAATAAAACTATAGAAACAAATATACACTACCATTTTTGCCACTACTATTAATAATCAACTTTAAGATTCTTTGTTCTATCCTTGGGAAACACGCGTTCAAATAATTGTCCCTAAATCCAACTAAAACATACAGTATCTACTATACATCTGTATATGTATAAAACACATTTTATTTGTTTATTCATATTAAATGCATTAATTGTATCAGCTTTATTTTTTATAACTTTAAAATGGGAAAAAAATGAATTTTTTCATATACGGGAAATGCAAATTCAACTAATTTTCTACAACTAAAATCTATAGTAAACATCATGTATATCATCAATACAATTTATGATTACTTTCTCCAATTCATTCTCACTGTTTTGTTTGGGTAAATAATTAGGCACAGTGTTTTAAAAAATCTGATTTATGCATTCATTTTTGTTTTATAAAGTTTGTTTCTATTAGGGATGCACCGAAACCATTTTTTAAAGACCAATATTTATTTTCTGGTACTCGCCGATACCGATACCGATGCCTGTACCGATACCTGTTCCTTTTCACAACACAGTGAGACCAATAAGAATAGAATAGCTTCTTAATTTTAAACAACTCCACCTTTAACACATTATGGTTTTATGTGCTTTTCACAAACTTTCAAAGCAAGTTTCACAACAAATTTCTGTCAATTCTGTCAATTCTGTCACATGAGGTATGGGTCTTTGGTATCGGTACATCCCTAGTTTCTATTAAATTAATTTTCATGTTTGTACAGTTTACCAAGGTAATAACAAATATGATAATTGCAACCCAGTCTGTGAAACCTAAAAAAGTCAATATTTGTGATGTATTGTTTTCTACATAAAGCCGTCCTAAATCATTTAAAGAACAGTCTATCCTTCCATTCCTTTGATATTGACTAAGGAAGGTCATGTCAAAGACAGTGAAATGATAAAAAATTAAACTTTGACGCTCATTATCTCAAAATTAGATTGAGACTTTAGGCTGGATTTCATAGACAGGGTCACAATTATCAGCTGCTTGGTTTGATACTTTGTAACGCAATACCATGACATTCAACATTTTCATTGCGGCTTTGTTGTAAAAATGCCTTTAATGGAGCCCTGTGCGTTTCAAATTGAACTGAAGACTGCTAAAATTGTATTTTATAAAACAGTATTATATTTGCGGTATTATGTTCATTTTTATATCGAAGTGCTTCCAGTAAAAGTCTGGCTCAGGTGCTGAGGTTTTTTAATTGGCTGTATTCTCATTTACTCTTCCTGACAAGATCTTTTCTTTCCATTATTCTATCTCTCGTGTTTTTTGGCAGCAGTCATCAAAAATGCATTCACATTACAGTGCGCTGGAGCCTCATCTTAAAAGAAATTTCTTCAAAGTCTATACAAGTGACACAATGGCACTAAATGAAATAGAAAAAGGGGCGTGATCTTCTTGATGATTGATGACAGAAGTGCTATTTTTGCCTTTTCCACTAAAACAAGAAGTTAAATAAGGACACGTCTAATCCGACTGCGTTTGATATGACACCTCCATCCCGATTCAAATGTAAATGCCTCTATAAACAACTTCAAAATCCGAAAACTCAAATACCCTGCAGGATAAATAAAAGTGGCTCTCGAGCGAGTTGGTCTGCTGAGCAGTAAACAAAATAAGATGCATTAAGTCACTTCCTCAAGCCAATAAACACAAAGAATTGTATTTCGTTTTCACGATAAGCCTCCAATGAATACCTGGCCCGGCCACGAATAGATTTACCCTTACTGGGAGCATCTGAATCGTATCGACAAGAGCTGATCTCTCAATCATTAGTCTATTCAGCAAAAATTACACATGGATGATCAGTACTGCAGATTGTGTCCCGGCCCGTCAGCAAGAAACCGGCTCGCTTGCCTCTGACACGTTGTTTCTGGCCGTCCCCCTGTTGCATCAAACTCAGAGTCGTGATTGGATGAGATGGGTCTGGCGAAAGATCCGCGGTCTCTCTGGTAATCTCGCCAGCTGTCTGCAGCGAAGGTGTAATTCTACAGGGTTCTCGCTGTAGTTAGCCGGGGATTCTTTTTTCTTGATAAGGTCTGTATCTGCTCTCCCTGTGGCTGCCGGGGCGCATGCTCCAGTGAGGACAGATTTCGCTTATTAGTCTGGATGTCATGCCGGAGCACAAGGGCTGTGTTCTGCCATGAGGCTGCGCGGGTTTGAAGAAGTGAAAATGAGAGGCGTTTTTTTTGGCCGTGCGGGGGAAACGGGCCTGAAGTGTGATATTACATTAAGTTAGAAGTGAAATAACTTTAGCTTCTCAGTCTGTAAAGCAGATGTGTAACTGTTAATTAGTTAATACTTGAAAAAGGAAAATGCTTTGTGTCTGTATGTTGTGGTTCTGCATTGTTGAGCAGTCTGTCTTTTTCTTTTGAATAGTAAAGTCATATACATTTATGCCACTATTGTGGTTTCAAGTGGTTTATTTTCCTTCTCTTTGAAGATCAAGAACCAATACCAGCCGACAAAGCTTTCTTTGTAAACGTAGTCTTATAATCACGCTTTTGATGTTCATTTTCAACATATTGCTTGTTTTGTAGTTACAGATTTCTTATCCTGCTAATGAAAAAAGGAACCAATTCCATGCACTAGTGGTCAAACGGCGTCCATTAGGGTGGGCGGCACTCCCGGGTCGGGGCGAGAGTGGTCCGTACAGCACATGCTGTTTACTTACCGCGTTCTGCCTCAAAAGGGCAAGTTAAGTGGGTCTGGAAGCGAGAGTGATTTTTGTCCGCTTGCGTGCCGAGGTAGAAAAATGATGGTAAATGTAGTGGGCTTTACTGATCAATAGTGCATTTCTGCACTGTGTGAAAACAACATCACTCACACTGGAAGAGAACAGTTGAGTTTTGTCAATATGTTATTTTTGCACTCTTCCTTTTCGCAAGATATTGAAAAGGATTGTACGGTGCGTTTATTATTTTTTTGTGTGCATCATACACTCATTTTTTGCTGCATCTCTTAGTAATTATTGAACTTCCCCCTCGGGATGAACTGCGAACTGCTATATTCACCCGGAAATATTTTGCTAGTTTAATTCGTTTACCGCCTGCAGACTTTTTTTGTGGTATGTGCACCAAAACACACTGCAAAGCTTTTAATGTTATGTGGATGTAAAGCAAGTGAACTTTAAAATCGGTGGTAGAATCGTTGCTTTCTAAGCCATGACTAATTTAAGACCAAAGCCTCCAAACACTCCAAAGTAATCCCTAGTCTTACACCGCAGTCTACAACCTTTGATGAAAGTCAATGAAGATCAAGGGAGCCCGTCAAGCGCTTTCCAATTTGTCAAGCCTAATATAAATGAAAGTCACTTTTCCAGACAATATTGCGTTGTTGGGCTCAGACTTCCTTTCAACAGGTTATTTGCTATACAACTAATCTTCTCTGAACAACGCCACATGAGAAAGTCCAACAACGGTCTATTTTCCGCCGTTCCTACAGGCTTTTTTGTCTTATGATATTTAATCTGCTGCTTTCAGGTGTAATCAAATTCTGTGTGGCTGAATGGATGAGCTCTCTGAATATCTGTTCCTCCACTTTCTTTGTCATTTCTCAATTCCTCATTATTAATACCTGGGGTTTTGAAAGTATATTGGAAAATAGGTTTTGTCCTTGTTGCATGCTGCGAAATATTCTCTGGTTTAGGATCTATTTTTAGATGAGACTCTAACTCATGAGTTATCTGTTTGAACCATTGACTCGGTCTGACTCACTCAGTCGGAGCAGTTCTTGACTGAACCTTAAGTTATTACTTCCAGCATAACAATGTGAAATGAACTGACAATTGTTTCTGTATTATATGAATATGTATTGTTTGAATGTGAAACTTATTGGAATTAGTGTAATTACTAACAGGTTTAGTTACAAGGGATAGTTCACCCCCCTAAAAAAATGATGTCATTATTTACTCCCCCTCATGTCTTCCAAACAAGTATATGACTCTTACTTTGGTAGAACTGAAAAGAAGATGTTCTGAGAAATATGTCAGAATGTGCTTTTGTCTCCATACAATCTAAGTCATTGGGGCCAGCGTTGTTTGGTTACCAATGTTCTTCAAAATATCTTCTTTTGTGTTCCCCAGAAGAAATTAAGTCATACATGTTTGGAATGACTTGAGGGTGAGTAAATAACGAGAGAATTTCATTTGTTTGTGAACTTTCCCTTTAATATAACAATTTAGAGATACTCACAACAGAGATTATTTTATGTAACGAATAAGTAAATACATAGGTTACCGTTTTTGCTTAGAATATTTAAAACCAAGTATTCCTTAAATATTTAACAAATGAATGAAATTGGACTGTAATCCTTCATAAACAGAATCATTAAAATCTTTATGATTACCATCTGTAGACATGACAAAGTGACAGTGAGTTTCTGTCCTAACCAGCCGCGACGTTTCAGTCACGTTGTCGTTGACGCTGATATATCTTGCACAACATCAAGCAGTATTTTTGCAGTCAAAACAGAAAATGACAGCACATGATGTTAATTGACTCGTAATATCAATCAAGGCAAATTATGCCTGATCGATTTTTATTCAGTGTTATTTCCTCGCAATCAGAAACCCAATTCCCCACATTTTTTCTTTTAACACCTTGTGTAACCAGTAAACAAACTATTTTAAATTCAATTGTGTTCACTAATGAGACAAGGTCAAACAAGATACAATCAGTTAACATACAAGGCTTCTTAATTATTGCGTTGAAATGTCCTTTCGGGAATAGGAAGTCAATTCGACTTGCAAAAACAAAAATCGCTTTGAATCTCCAGCATTAAAATGCAGGATATCAGCTCAGCACAATGATTCCAATTATCGCCAACGAGGACTAATTTGAAAAGTCACCTCAGCAGTTTCAATAATTATACACCTAGAAAAACAGAAAATCATTTAGGTTGGTTGTTACTTGTATATTTTACACTAATTAGATATTATACTGTACATCTTTAAGAGCAAGCTTGCGGTGTGAATGCTCCCGTGACTTCGCAAATAATACAGTGTTTTAATCTATGATGACAGCTAGCAGTACGTGTAATTGTAAATGGGGAAAAGGATGATAACCTAAACATCCTAAACATATGCAATGTCTGTGAGAGAAATATTGTACGTTGTTCCACAATGGCTATTAAGATTGTCTTCCAAAGTTCTTGGTCAATTTATTTGTGCTCTCCTGCAATCTCACCCGTTTCGGGGTTCAAAAAAGCCAAGTGAAAACTTCTGGGTCAACATATTGAGGAGGCTTCTTGCATCCAAACATCCATCAATCATTAAAGCGTGTTGAGATAGGGCTCAGGCTGGATCTAGTTATGGCTACTCCAGTTATGGCTATTGTTTTCAGTAAGGAACAGCTGTGCATCAATTTATGTTGTCCTGCCGTCCTTTCTCCTTTGGTGTCGCTTTCTTTCGTCTTATATACTGTCGAAGCGTGTCTAATGTTCCATATAAGAGGTTGAAAATGATTATTTTTTGCCACATCTGCCAATACCGGCGGTGCAGTTGAACCAAGAGCTGTGTTTTTATAACTTTAACAATATATAAATGATTGTGTCCGTGTGGAAATGGAATCATCTGTTTTTGCCTTGCATTTACAGCAAACAGCACATGTCATTGTGTCACTTGCCTCATCCTATTATTCAGTCATTATATTAAAAAAAACTATTCATAAAATTGATATACTAATTCTAATCAAATCTGACCTTTAATGCAAGATTTAGACCACATACAGCCATGGAAAAAATAAGAGACCACTCCAGTTTTGCCTTTATTCAGCTGTTCTGCTTGTTTGTGGCGATTCCACTCCAGTCCTGATAATATTTAACAGAAGCAAACCTCGGGAATGACTTGCACCCAACAGCAATGTAAAAGACTTAGAGAATGCAAAGACACATTAAAGTTGTGAGGAAAAATAAGCTTATTTCAACATATATTCAATACTGAATACATAAAACTATAGTATTGTGCTGTTTAAACATGAATATGAACTTGTTCTCTTTGCACAGTATTCAAAAAACAGTGCGTCTTTTTTGTTATTGTGACCAGTTTGTCTCATTTAACTTTCTGCATATGAAAAAAAAATATTTTCATTTGGAATTTAGGAGAAGTGATCGTTTTAGTTAAACATACTTAGAAATAGTAAATATAGACGAACTGAAAATAATTTTGGAGTGGTCTCTACAGGGAAAAAAAACTTACAGGATTTCTAGGTAAGCATAAATTTTCTGCACAAGTTGCTAGAAGATGTGTGAGTTGCAACAGTCACTTAACAAGCTTGCCTGTTTTCGAGCAGACGGAAACCCTGCGTTCAGCAAGGTTGGAGGAGGAGAACTGTGCGTGTATGTAAACACTTCCATCATTACCCTGTTCCATAGTAATTTTAGCAGTACTTCACGTGCAAAAATAATTTATAAAAATAAGCATGTTTTCTGAACATATTTCTTGACCTCCCCCATCTACCATTGGTCAGAGAAATGAACTGTTCTGCCCCCAGTGCATGTTATCCACTGGTTAATTCTGATGTCACACAACACCGCTTCTGGGTCCAAACGCTCAGATGCCAAAGGTAAACAACAAACAATACTAATATACAAAAAAAGGTTCATTTATAAAAAAAATTCAAATATTGGTGCTGGGGACGTTGTGAGCCTGGAGTCTACAGTGTACTAGCTTTAAAGGTGCAGTATGTAATATTTTGGAGGAACTACTCCAGAAATGCAACTGTGAATGAATGTCTTCATAGGTGTTTAAACAGTATGTTACTTCTACAGTAGCCCTAAACGGACAAACTGCTCTACAGAGCGCGTTTGTAAATATGTTATCTCCTTCGGCAAAGAAGCTAAAACGTGATGACATCTTTGTCCTGTGAGAGCCGCCATAGTGCTTCAAAAGGGAGCGTAGGATTGAGCCGTTGGTTGCAATTCGTAACCTCACCACTAACTGCTGCTAAAATCTCCACATTTACTCCCTGCAGGATTTGACGATCGCAGAATTTAACGCATAATCAAACAAACTCCTCAAAATTTGCGGCAACTTGCAAAATTTAGAGATTAGCATTAGCCGTTACGTTTTTTTGCCTAAAGGCTAGTGGCTTTGAGTCAAGTCAGCCTCACTGATGTGTGTGTCACGTTCTTAAACAACACATCTGGAAACAACATAAAGCCATCTGATCTATGAAGAAAGCTGTCATGTTTATTTCGGTGTCAATGAACATTCATCACAATCAGCTAAACACTGATTTCTTAAAAGTATGCGAGGTTCATGGCATAAACTCATATAAATTATCGCAGAGACATTTCCACAACCATAATCATGAAGCGGCATGAAACGAAACGCAATTTTGGCCGCCGAAATCACAAACAATCTCCGCAAAATCCTGCTGGGACTGCACATTGCTCCTTTAATGTGTGAGATGAATAAATAGTGCTTATAAACATCTTTTGAGATAGTAGTTTGACTTGAAATGAGTGGAGGCTTGGTCCTAAAATGGTATTACATCACAAGCCAGTGTTTCATTTTCAGGATTAAACAAACAGAGCTCATACTTCATGGGTACAAATGACTTGTAGGGTGCCTAGGCAATAAAAGGAATAACTTTAGTTGACCACTGCCTCTATGTTGTTTTCATCATAACTCTCCTAAAACAACACTGTAGACTTTAATATCTCTTAGCTAAGTGAACTTGGCCTCTCTCTGGTAATGACTGAAAATAACTAAAGAGAAAACAAGTTAATCCTCTGTGAGGTGTACAGTATTACTAATCTGCTATTTCATTACTCATTTGTTGTACCTCTAAAAGATCACTTCATTGATTTGGCTTAAATGTGTGCTTGATGAATGCTTTCAAAGCCGTCACTCCTCAACACTTGCCTATTAGCAAACAAAGTAAAAATGGCTACATGCCCCCATGGTGCTTCTAAGGAGATTCCTGCTATGCCGACACAACTGTTTGACAGATAAAAATGGGCAGGCCATGAGCTGCTCCCTGTATGAGATTTGTCATCATATCTAGTCCAGTTGCTTCAGGGTCAAGACTCAAATTAATTCCTAACTGACTACAGCAGACTATGTGAGTGATAGCGGAGGCTGCTATTTTTGAACAATAGGAATGCACGTGTCTGCCGGCTGGATGGATGCATCGGGTCTTTGAATTGTCCTGTAATTGACCAACCATTGGTCAAACACCGCTCAGCAGAGTTCATTATTGCATTGTAGCTCTGCGGGAGAGGATGTCCCTTAAAACCTATTAAAACATTGGGCCACTGTGTTTCAAAACCCTTCTTTAACGAATTGACCAGCAGGTTGGTACCATCACATATATATGCAGGATTAGCAATGTATGTTGGGGTTTTCTCACACATCTGTGATATAAAAAAGTAGCATAGATAGCATAGTGCATTATTATTTTCACAAAACTACACAAAACATGTGGAGACAGATGTGCCAGTATGGAGAGAGATTCCCTTTTGTGTTCTTGCTTTGGCATTCAAGGCTGCAGGTTGCAAGCAATATTAGAGGTTTTTATTTATTTCAGCAAACAATTCCACGTCTCAATCGAAGTTGCAGAGCATGTTTTCAAAGCACCAGACAAGACCTTATTGTTTTTCTACGCACACACTGATTTGTTGTTATCGGCAATATTTCTCAGGAGGTGAATATCTGCTTTCTCACATTGCAGGACTTAAAAATTTCAATATATACATGAGAATGTGTTGAAGCATGAAGCAGAGCACCGCAATAAGCTCATGTTTCAGTCATTTTGATGCTTAAACCTAAAAGACATGACAACAAAACATCTGTGTTATCTGGTTTTTGCCTTAAGCCAACTGCGGTTTACTCAAAAGGAATGAAACGTACTAGATGAAGCTCAACCGAGAACATACATCAAACTGCTTTGCAACGTCTGTGGTTTGATGAATTTTACATTGCTTTGAAATGTGAAGGAGCAACCTTCAAACAGGACGCAAAATACCACCATGTTCTTTCCATTGTTTTTCAATGAAACAAAGAGAATTCCAAGGACGTAATGCTCGGTGTTAGTTTAGCAGAAAAGTTATCACATGAGAGGAGAACTTCAAAGTTCAGTACGAGGTTAGCAGCTCTCCTCTGGGAAAGCACTCCGTTCTGTTCAAACAGATTTCCAAGCTGGATATAATGGTGGTGTTGCGCATCATCTAAACATAACCTTGAGTCAGGGACTTTAAGTTCAAAAGAAAGGTTTTTATTGCAATCTGGTCTACAGAGAGGTCAGCCTGAAGAGCTTTTATTATAAATGCCCCAGACTAGTTTAAAAAATCAGGGCACTGTTGATGTCAACTTTTCTACTGACATGGTCTTATTTTCTATAGATACTGGAATAGTTACTTTCTCTATACATGGTACATTTTATGAACATCCAATAACATGATTCAAACATGATTCAAACATGATTCATGTGTTAGATTTGAGAGCTGTGACATGAGGGAGAGCTCTTCTGACACCAGAATGTTTCAAATACAGCACACAAGTCATATGGATATATAGTACTTTTATTGTGCTTTTGACGACTGCTAGTCACGTTATATTTCATTGTTTGGAACAAAACAGCACAATCTGTCACGGCTGGTGTGGCGGAAGAACCCAAGTGCAGGCAGGCGGTGGTGAAGGGGTTAACAAGACTTTATTAAACAGAAAACAATGAACAAAGGAAATACCTACGAGGGGGTGTCAAAAACGAGAACAGAACTGATATAAAAAACTTGAAATAAAACACTTCCCTCGATGGGGCAAAAGTAAACTAAACGAGGCACGACACAACGTCACAATCAAGGCAAGGTTCTCTAACTAATGAGACAAGGCAACAGGAACACGAGCATAACACGAGGCACAGGAAACTCACATGGTACATGAAACTCGGGACTAGAACGTAGTACAACATGCAGAACAAAACATAGGACAAGGAAGTCAGGCCGTAAACTTTAAACAAGAAACTCAGGCCTTCCATTGAACAACGAATCCGCACAAGACAGCAAACACACGTAGACAGACAAAGGAAGATAACGAGGGGCAGGTGAGGAACATGAGACACGGCAGGAAAGCAATACGGGAAACGAGAGGGGCGGGGCCACTGACAAGACACGAGAAAGCACATGGTATGTCAATGGTAAACAAACCATGACTTTCTCATACTAAACATAAGGGATCTGTCACGATCCTGCCACAAGACTAGAAAATCATGAACAAGAAGGCAGGACCATGACACAATCCTTTCCTTTCAAATAAAGCAAATTAATACTGAAGGCAACAGCTCCATATCAGCACTTCTTTTTTTATCAGCACTTCTTTTTTCGTGTGGTCTAGTAGATTTTAAGATTAAACTTGTTTGAAGGGTGGCAGCCAAACTGACTCGTGAAGTGTGACAAGCATGAATGGTGCATTCTGGGATCAAAGAGTTCGGAATTAGTCTTTGTTACATGTCTCGAACTTTGTGACACTAATGAATAGGTTTTGTGAGCTTTGCTTCTGTTTTGGTCCTATCAAAGGTCAAACCGGGGATTATTTGTAGCACAGATTTTTTTTATAAAGCTGGGCATGGAACACAATGCCACGTGTAGGTTACATCCTACATTTTCCTCTGTATTATCGCAGGTTAGGTTATTGCCAATACAAGCACAGCCTGTTGACCTTTGTTAATGTTCTGATTTGCTGCTACTTAACAAATAACCTTTAATAAACCTATATCAATAGAGCAATAAAGACATTCTTAATATTGTATTCAGTGGTTGGTGCTCCAGTGGCTGCACTTGTATGTTTAGTTGCCAACAGACATTGTTTAACAGCAGAACACACAATGACTTTTTTGGGGGTCTTTTGTAGATATGGGAACAAACATTGCAAAATTATGCTAATCTTTTTTTCTGCAACAGCTGCTGAGGTTACTGTTTGTATTCATAATTAGGCCTATAGTTTAAAGAGCAAGCTAAAGACCAACTTTTCCTCTACTGGCAGAAGGCAATGTCAAAAGTTCAGTTAAGGGGTTTGTTCACTCAAAAATGAAAATTTTGTCATTTACCCTTTGTGGAACACAAGAGAATTTTTTGAATAGAATAGTGACACTGCACTTTTTGCCCCATATGAAAAGTAGTGTAAATAAAAGTAGTGTAAATATTCGTATGGTGGATTCACACGGTACGCGGCAGTTGTGTTTGTACAGTTAATTTTTCAAAGGGAAACATACGGTAAGCGGCAAAACGGCAAGCGGTGCTCGTGCATCCAAAAGCCCGCAATTTACACGGGCACGGATCTTTGCGGCATGCGCAGCTGAAGATAAAAATATTTGATATTTTTGTGAGTGGCAGCCACATCGGTTTAAAGGCGGCTGCCACGTGGCAATCCCTCCGCTCTTGTTAATCCAGCATTAGGACTGTCATGGTTCTGCCTCACCTAGTCTTGGATTTCCTGGTCCTGAGGCAGAGCCATGACAAAGCCTTTGGTTATGTGTGGAGAGAAACATATTATTGTCCTTTTGACAATAATATGCTTTCTCTCCAGTGTCTCGTCATTAGCCCCGCCCCTCTCGTTTCATGTATTGCTTTGTGTTTCATTACCCTCACCTGCCCTGTGTCATTATCCCTCGTTTGTATTCCCCCATATAATGCCTCATGTTTCATTGTCTTGTGCTCGAGGATTGTTTTCTGTACATGGTGTATCCAGTTCGTCTTGTCTCTCGTCCCAAGAATCCTTTGTCACCTGTTCCTGTTCCTGTCGTGTTTCATCTTCCCAGTAAGTGTTTAGTTTAGTTTGTCTAGTGTTTTATTCAGTATAGTGTTTAGTTAGTCCTCGTCCTGTGTTGGTTTATCGTTTTTTTGTATTTTGCCCCACCGTGGGTTTTGTTTTGTGTTTTTATTTGTTAATAAAAGTCTTCTGTTACCCCCCGCATTCACGTTTGCCTGCATTTGGGTTCTTCCGCCACGACAATCTTGACAGAATCCTCGAGCCTAACAGAACCCAACGGGCAGCAAGATGGACGGCATGGCGTTGTCCTCACGGTCCGCCCTAGCCCGCTTGCTGCTAGGTTTCCGCCAGGGGAACTACGGGAACCGGGAGTTCGCCGGGGCATTCTCGGCTGTGGCTGAGGCGACTGAGTTCAACGAGGCAGAGTTGAAGACGATCTTCAACTGCTGCCTCACTCAGTGCCTCACTCCGTCTGAGAAGAGGCTGCTGGGTCCCCTAGGGTTCGCGGAAATGGTCAGGTTCGTGGCCAACCGGGACGATCCCGGGGGTGGGGTTCCACGTGGGACTTCCACCTCGCGGTCGATCACGCCGGAGGGCCTCAACCTGGCTGCCGCTACCCGGGGGACTCAGTACCCTCCGGCTTGAGCTCCATGGTCCCCGTTCATTCTGGTGGCACCGGTAGCGGGCGGGAGAGGGGGGATCCGGGGATGACGTCGGCGGACTCCTCCGCTGCGGAACTCCCTCCGGTCCCCATGGATTCGCCAAGGTTGGCTATGGATCCAGTGGTGCGGAGAAGTAGGGAGAGGCGCAGCGGAGGAGCGTCCATGCCGGTGCAGCCGGCATCCAGTCCGGTGCGGCCGGCGCCCTGTCCGGTGCGGCCGGAATCCAGTCCGGTGCGGCCGGAATCCAGTCTGGTGCAGCTGGAGTAGGCCGGTGCAGCGGGCGTCCAGGCCGGTGCAGCGGGCGTCCAGTCCTGTGCAGCCGGCGTCCAGTCCGGTGCAGCAGCCGGAATCCAATCCGGTGCAGCCGGTATCCAGTCCGGTGCAGCCGGCGCCCAATCCGGTGCAGCCGGAGTCCAGTCCGGTGCAGCCGGAGTCCAGTCCGGTGATCCAGCCGGCATCCAGTCCGGTGATCCAGCCGGCGTCCAGTCCGGTGATCCAGCCGGCGTCCAGTCCGGTGATCAAGCCGTCGTCCAGTACGGTGATCCAACTGGCGTCCAGTCCAGTGATCCAGTCCGGCGTCCCGTCCTGTCCAGCCGGTGCAGCAGCCGGCCTTCCAGCCGGCATCAAGCCCTGTCCAGCCGGCCTTCCAGCCGGGTCCCAGCCTTGTCCTGCCGACGCTCAAGTAGCCGGTCCCCCCCAGGACTTCCCCTAAATCCCTCAGAACTCCGCGTCCTCGAGCGCAGCCGGGGACTAAGACTATTCCCCCTTCTCCCTACCCCCATGGACTGCCCCCTATGAGCCCTTGTTTGGCCCCACCCCCCCTCCCTTGTTTGTTATTTTTATTGTCCCACCCAAGTCCTATTTTTATCTTGTCATGTCTGCCCCTGATTTTGTTTTCTATGTATTGCCTTGTCTTGTCTGTCACCCAGTCCGCCTTGTCTCGTCTATCTACCCCTTGGTGAGCACCTGGAGGTGCTCATTAAAGGGGGGGCTTCTGTCATGGTTCTGCCTCACCTAGTCTTGGATTTCCTGGTCCTGAGGCAGAGCCATGACAAAGCCTTTGGTTATGTGTGGAGAGAAACATATTATTGTCCTTTTGACAATAATATGCGTTCTCTCCAGTGTCTCGTCATTAGCCCCGCCCCTCTTGTTTCATGTATTGCTTCCCGTCCGTGTTTCATTACCCTCACCTGCCCTGTGTCATTATCCCTCGTTTGTATTCTCCCATATAAAGCCTCATGTTTCATTGTCTTGTGCTCGAGGATTGTTTTCTGTACATGGTGTATCCAGTTCGTCTTGTCTCTCGTCCAAAGAATCCTTTGTCACCTGTTCCTGTTCCTGTCATGTTTCATTGTCCCAGTAAGTGTTTAGTTAGTCCTCGTCCTGTGTTGGTTTATCGGTTTTCTTCTTGTTCTTGTATTTTGCCCCACTGTGGGTTTTTGTTTGTTAATAAAAGTCTTCTGTTACCCCCCGCATTTACGTCTGCTTGCATTTGGGTTCTTCCGCCACGACAATCGTGACAAGGACGCTGCTGCGAATAAAATAAAAATGAGCGCTTCTTCCATTTTTGCTTTTCAGTAGAGAAAGGTCACACAGTGATGAACCGATTTTCTACTGGTGACATATCTTCACAAATCCGCAGGTCAGAGTTCACCAAACTTAAACTTTGGAACGCAGGGAAATGCGAAACTTTTCGCACAAGCTTGCATTTCCGGACCGCACCTTGAGGCTTAGTTACATTACATTCTACATCTCTAGAAGAAAAGTCAAACAGGTTGAGTAAATAATGAAAATGTTTTCAATAATATTCATTTTATTCAATGAGTTAGGCGCCAGTCCTTTTAGAATTAGTACAGTCGTGATATTGGTGATCCAGTACATATACAAACACATAAAACACATGCACGAACAAGTGTAAAAGTCACTTATTTTCCTGTTTTTATCAGGTTTTTGTTTGACACATTGATAATGTTTCTCTGTGCAGACTGTAACATTAATATCAAGCGTCAGTAAGAAGACGAGCGTGCATGAATACGTTTTGAGTGACTCTAAATGCCAGCCCCAGATTGGATGCCAGATATGTCGGACAACTCAGTCGTCTCCCTCCAAATAATTTGCATAATCATTTGGATTGATAATTGACATTTTCAACATATCTAAAAATGCTTTCCTCAACCTGAGTGATTTTTGGCTCTCACTCCGATGCTTATAGCTGAATTAATTTTATCTGGCAAATTTTGATTGAAAAGTTAAAGTGAAATGCATTTACTTCGAAGACAGTGGCAAAGTCTTCTGCACAGTTACCAACCCGGTAGGGTCTCGATCGGCATGTGCCTGAGATTTAGTTGTTCAAATGACATGCTAATGTCCTATTTTTCTACCCCAAATTGCTTTTGACCTTAAGGTTAAATGTGGACGTTTGCAGTGCACATATATAAAGTATTTCTCAATTTGATAAAAAATTAAGAGATAATGAGCAAGATATGACATGCCAGAGTGCATTTAGACTGGAGGTGTCATACCAAACTAATATAGGTCGAAATACAGAGTTAATACTATCTATCTGGTCTTTAACAGGAACCATATGAGTAAGATTTGTGGCCCTGAAAGTCCCTACTATATTTATTGATATGTTTGCAGTTTAAAATGTATAAATTGAAGACACAAATAAACAGTTTATGGCATTAATTTAGTGGGTTAGTGGTATGGAGGGATGTAATGTATAGGCAGTTGGATGTCTGGATCTGTAGTGATGGATATGTAATTCTAGATAATCACATCTTCAAGTAATAGAACTACAGCAGAAGAAACCAGGAGGTGATTGAAAGTGACTGCAGTTATATCACAAACAGCAGCCTACGTGACCCATTTTGTGCCTGTCAGAACCTCATAGCTTTGCAGAAGTCAGCAGCTTCACGTTTAGTAGTTTACAGCCTGTGCTTTCCTTCTCTTTTCATTCGTTCATATGATCTTTGTTTGTTAATATTAGTGGGGCTCGGTGAGCAGAATGGACTGCTCTTTCATTTCAATGAGTAGAAATGCTTGCTGTGCAGGTCTGTGGAAGACCTTTCATTTACAGCAGGGCAAAGTATGGGTTTATTTAATCATGGGTATGATTTTTGCACCCCTGTGATCATGTCTGAGCATTTATTTACCTAATGGCCTATTGTAACACAGTGGCTGCAGATGACAAGGTTTGGGTCATCAACAATTCACCAAATATACAACCATTTAACGCTGCAATTTTGACACTGCTAATTTTACCGTGTACATGTGTGTATATACTGTATTGCTGTATATTGTGTTTAACTGACGATAACTGGTTCATAGAAGTTGCTGAGATGGTCAAAAGGTATTCCACATTACGTCGGTCAGCCAATCAGCTGGGGTGATGCGGTCAGAAGATTTCTGTTTTTCTCTTTAAAATTATTAAATCAAGGGTATCTTGTTCAACACATGAGGTGCGGATTCACTCTACTAATTAGCTAAACTGATTTGTGATTTGCTTAGGTCAGCCGAGTTTTTAATTAAAAAGCAATTGAATAAAAGCAATGTCGCAAGGACCAGGTATAGCATCACAGGAGGATGTATATTTTTAATTAAATCTTATCTCATAGCATACTTCCAGTTGGAGTTCATCGTCATTACTTTAACGTAACAATCAATTGTGAATGAGGAAACAGTCGTATTCTTTCAATTCTTATAGCGAATTTACCTTTTGAATGGTTTCCTGAATGGGAATGAAAGTATATGGACAATAATACACTTTTGGGGGAAATAGCATTAATATATCAAACTACTCAGATTTTTAATCAAAAGTCATAGATTTCATAATGAATTTCTAATCAAATTCTCCAAGACTACATTTTCTAAGCTATAATATCCACATTAATTTTTTATAGTGCAGTGCAGGACTTTCATTTATACAGATATATCATATAACTGCTTGGCAAATCATTATGCCAAACATTTCTATAATGTTGTAAAAACCTAAAAGCAGCAGATCATTATGTAAGGGATAATGTACAGGCAGCCAGTTGTTATCACAGAAATAAACCCCGACAGCGTTTAGGACCCGATGCGAAGCGGAGGGTCTTTTTGTATCACACTGAAGGGGCTTATTTCACAATAACAGCCTGACATTAGGTTCAAATGTCACGAACAGGCAATTTGGTTTAAGCATTTGTAAATATAATATCATGTATGTTATTAAAATACATATTTATATTTAATTTGTAAAAAAAACCTGTCAAAATGATTAGCTGCATCCAGGTTACCATGTGTTATTAGTTTTGAAAGGTTGTTACAGCATCTGGGAATAACGAATTTGCAAATCTCAGGACTAGCCAATCAGAAAGAAGCATTCCAACAAGCCGTGTAATAACATGATTATTAATGTGTCAATCCCAAACCATAACAAACCTTATTTTGTTTTCTTTGGTACATGTTCAATGCTTTGTGATCTTGAAGCACTGTATTCCTTTCTAAGTCAAAACCTGTAATCAGTGAACCTAATTATAATTTTGACGACAAAACAAAAAATATGCATCTTGATTAAATCACATTTGACCCATGTACAGTATTCTTGTGGGGGAAAGTTAGCTGTGTATTGTAAAGCTAATATCAACAGTGTGATAGCTTTCATCCAATAAAATGCTGCTAAAGAAATGAAGTTTTATTGTTTAATCATTTTGCCCTTTGTGTTATGCTGGCTCACCACCAGAAAGTATTTATTTCATTCATTGCGTTGCCCTCACTGTGCGCCGCGTGCTTGCTTCTTTCCCACACGCGCTCACCCTGAGAGGAAGATGCGCGAACTGATTGTCAGTCAGTTTCTCTCACCTTTTCGAGCGCGAGAGCATCACCGACCGCGCGCCGCCCGTTCTCTCTGTCTCCAGGACTGTTTGCTTTTTGCCTCTCACACAGACCCGTTGCATCACCTCGGCGTTCGCGCACCGAGCGTCCTCTCGCAGTTGCGGCGTTTTTGCTGCTTTCAGTAAACTACATTAGAAAAAGACGAAGCTCAGAACGAGGCTGAAGCATCTTTAAGAGCGCGCGCATCTCCCGAGTGCGCGAACGACATACGCGTGCCCCACAAGGCGCATCACCTCAGTGTTTCTGAAGACGCTTCAGAAACGTTTCCCACGAACTTTTGAGGAATATTTGAGGAGCATCTAAGGGGAATTCATTATTAAGAGGAACTGAGAAAAAGTAATACGTCTGGGAATCTTTAAAGACGGAATACGAAGTGTACGCTGCGTTCTGAGAAAAACTGCGTTCTGAGAGAAACTCTTGCATTAACGATTTCTGTAAAACGGTCCGTCGTTGCAGACGTTTCGAGTCGGAAGTTTTGAGTTTCCTGACGGAAGAAATGGGCATTACTGGTTATTTTGTGATGCCTTGGAGATGCCTGGTTGTTGTGGCGCTAAGACTGCTGTTCCTTGTGCCCGCAGGAGTGCCAGCGAGAAGCGGAGACTCTTATTTAAAGGACAACATCACTGTCAGACAGGGCGACAATGCCGTCTTGAAGTAAGTCTGTTTATTTGTGATTATATATTTGTGTTTTTGAGAAGTATGTGTGAGTTTTCTATGGCGTGAGGTTTTACAAAAGTAACGCATTTCAAGATAAACCGATGCAGATTTCCAAACATTACAGGGTTTTAATTGGTGATCTATGACGTGTGCGCTAGCCGCTAGGTAGTGTAATTTACCCTCATTGATAAAATGTTTTTGTTTTAAATAAGATAAAAATGCCTTTAATTGCTCGTATTTAATTTGCATTGAAATTGAAACAGGCTATTATTAATCTTGCTGCCGTTTGCACCGCTAATTTTTGGTCTGCTGGAGTTGTTTTGGGAATCCATGGTGAGATGTGATCTGTCTGGTAATTTAATCAGCATGCAGTCTGGTCTATGTAATCAGCTTTGGTGGCCTATTTAGATGAACAAGTAGTTCATCAACAAATCAAATTTCAGTTCGACTCAATTCTCCTTCTGTCTTTCACCCCCTCATCCTTTCGGTCTTCTCTTCCCTGCTTTTTACTCCCCCCTCATCTTTCTCTCTCTCTCTCTCTCTCTCTCTCTCTCTCACACACACACCACAGTCACAGTGAACCACAGTCATTTGTGGATGTGTGCCCACATGCACTTATAGCAGCATCATTGTTTCTCACTTTTCCCAGTAATGGCTATTCTGTGAAGTTATATAAATGTGGGAGAAAGAGTTTTTATTCCTGCGCAGGAAAACAGTGGAAACTGGAAAGCATACCTCCTTTCTGCCTTTGCCCTGTGCATGGTACCAGACACAGGGACGTTTTGTACAGCATTAGACAGTGGCGTGTGGTTCCCTGCTTTGACACTTGGCTCCAGAATCCATTCCTAAAGAATGTGTCATTTTATCTGGAACAAAGCTGCACAACACTACACTGGGGACAGCAGCAGTGCTGTAGAGATCTTTATAAACCATATAGAGAGGTTTGATGGATAAATAAAGCTTTTTGAAATAAAGAGACAATCATGTCATTGTGTTCCCAATTCAGTACCATAGATGGATAAATAGATACTTGCCTGTAGCTTGACTACTTCAACATGTACATTTTGTATTTTGTAGCTATAAAATGATTTAGGTTCTCCTAATAAATTAGAAAAAGTATTACCCTTAATATTATCGTATTTAATGATGCAGGTGTACAGTGACTAAATAAAGTGAATAAATGAAGATTATGAAATGGATGCTGCTGGTGTTGGCTTTTCTGGTCTTTTTTTACTGTAAACTTGTCACACTAATTTTACCTACACACAACAAAATCCCTGGGCCTCATTTCTTAGTCCTTTTTCCACTCGAAGTCCTTCCACTTGAGAATTAAATGTGTCATACCATCTGTCAAGCCAGTGTTACTTCTTCCCTATCTCTCTCTACTAATGAAGCCATTCAAATAGACTTTGATTTGCTTCCTAATGTAAATGAACGGTTAAATCCATCAACTCTTGATTCTATGGAATAGTGATTAAATGTATTTTGCTGCACTGTCTAACAGAAGCTCCAAGTTAATGAAACCCAAACGCCTCTTTGACTTTTAAATGCACAACATCTGTGAATGCTGAGGGAGGATAATATTTCCATGGCAACTTTACATTTCAGTTGTGCAATTGTGCTTTTATTGATGCCAGAAGTCTGAATTCAGCAAAAGGTAAAAGCAGGTGGCAAAAATACATTTGCCACTTCTGGAGCATCTTTTAGAATGTCTGGAAATGACATCATGCAATTTACTGTTGTTGTCATGAGTGAAGCATCTATGTAATGCAGAAGTGCTGTGACGACCTGTCACACTGATAGCTGAGCGCTTTGTACGCCCCAAACTTCGCTATAGTGCTGATCTAAATGGGGCTGCTGTTGTGTGCCTATATGCACACCTGGAGATGTGTGGTGTGATTTATCTATTCCCTAAAGAAAAGCCATTTCAGCTCAGCCAGAGCAAATGAAGGGTGGCAGACTTTAGCCAAGCCAGAAGCCATGGTTTCTGCCTGAGAAAACAAGACATTTCTGAGACAGCATTTCTTTTCTTGCGTAGTTTGGGGGGAGAACATGCAACATTGTGTGTTTTAACTGCATGTGAAAATTTGTCATGTTTTAATTTGGACCTTGATGGACAAACACAACGCTTGGCAGCGGGGTGTGAAGCTATTGCATTTTGATGTTTATTAGTGTTTTAAAAATACATAAACTGAAATGACAGCTTGATGGGTAATTGTCAGTCTCTCGATGTCAAGTTATTTAAATACCAACTGAGGTTTCGGTGCATAATTTACCAGCAACACTTCGGTGAGCGATCATAATTTTTTGGCCTATTGTACTGTAAGTGATGTAAATTGAGTAATACACAGAAATAATAAGGCTGCTTATCAGCTGGTGGCAAAAGACATGAATAAAAAACAAGAAAGTACCAGCAAGGTTCACTAGAATCCACTTGGGTCTTACTTCTACTGCCTATAGTTATTTTACATGTTTAGTGACAATAAGGAGTTATATTTTATATAAAAAAACTAAATCTGTTAGTTAGCAGCCCCACTTGTCTCCCTTCAACTTCAAACCGTCTTTCGTAAATGTTAGTTCAGCTTTCGTTGATATTAGTAGCTATTACCAGAATTAATTATATTGAAATAATTAATTGATATTTATATTATTTGAAGTACTCCCTGTGTATTCTAATGTCCATGTGTTGGCATTAAAAGAAAAGTTCACTTCAAAATCAAAATTGTGTTATTTTTTACTCACCCACATGACGTTCAACATGTTTTAAGACCTCCCGGTGTCTTCTAAATACAAATAATGATATTTTAGGTGACATCCGAGATATTTCCAGGCCTCCTCATAGACACCATGGTTACAGTTGTTGTCAAGGTCCAGAAAAGTACTAATGACATCGTTAAATTGGTCCATCTGCTCATAGTGGCCCAATTGAATTTTTTTGCGAAAAACAAACAAAGATAACGACTTTAATCGATATATTCTCCTGTCTTGTCAGTTCACGAGAGCACTTCAACGCATGCGCATTCCGTTTGTGTGCCGAACGCGGCATGGCGTGGATGCCTGGTACTCTTTTTAGCGCCTGATTGCAATTCTTACAAAATTTTATTACGATTTATATTGCTAGTACTTTGTTAAAATGACAATTATTGTCTTTTTCACTAAATGCTTCATATAGTAGTACATAAATAAGGCTATGGGTAGTGAAATCAAACAAATCTTGTTCTTACTGTTTTAGTTATTTACTATTATAAATAGTATAATTTACTATAAAAAAAATAAAATGTCAAAAGTGATGTTTTTTGTTTGTTAAGCAGATGTTGACCCAGAAATACTGGCGTGTATGTTACATCAAGCTTATATGCTCTTATGTTTTTTGTAAATTTACATTTTAATGCTTTTATTTTACCCAGCGTATTTAGCTCGCTAGAAGCTAACGCAGCTTCGATTAGCCATACAACAACATATCGAGATAACAACTCTGTGATCGGCATTACAACTACCTACTAAATTTGGTCCTAAGCGGACACAATTCACACGTGGACCGAATTTTTCATGACACCGGCGTTCTGACTGACTACCCGGAAGCGCAACTCCGTGTTTACAAGCAGACACACGCTGTATATACTGTATGCCATTGAGTTTGACATTGATTGTGCTGTAGGTCTAGGTGTAGTGTACGAAATGGTGCTAAAATGTTCATTTCCAGGATGCCCGAACCGCACAAACTGAATGCGCATGCGTCGAAGTGAACATGCACCATAGACTGACAAGACAGAGGAGAATATATCGATTAAAGTCGTTATTTTGGTTTGTTTTTCGCACATAAAGTATTCTCGTTGCTTCAAAAAAATTCAATTGAGCCACTATGAGCGGATGGACCAATTTAACGATGTCTTTAGTACTTTTCTGGACCTTGACAACAACTGTAACCATGATGTCTATGAGGAGGCCTGGAAAATCTCTTGGATGTCACCTAAAAGATCTTCGCTGTCGGGCGGAATCCTCTTATCTCCAAAACCATTAGGAAGTTAAAAAAACTGCATATTTTTTGAGTTATTAAACATTGTATCGTTAAAGTTGGTATTATACCTTATATTGCTATCATATACTGTTGTGTACCAACATTAACACAACATTTCCCCAAAACCATGTTTAATCGGAGATACAAGGTTTATAACTTGGGAGATACGAGATTACGCTGTCATTGATAAGAATGGTACGGACACATTGACGTCGCTGCTGCCAGCAGTGTTCATCAAAGTCTGCGGTCGCGTTGAGCCTTTTGACAAGAGACGAGGCTTCAAGAGCTAATGAAAGCTAATGATTGTGGTTACATACATCTTCCTAAACTCTATTTTAAACGTTACAGCTATGAGTGATGCAATACCAAAATAAAACGTTAAACAGGCTGTCTAATATAGGCGGAAATTAATCTGCACGCAAATAAAGTCGGCGGTTGCGTTGAGCCTCTTGACAAGAGAAAAGGCTTCAATCGTTAACCAAAGCTAATGACTGTGGTTACATACATCTTCCTAAACTCTATTTTAAAGGTTTAAGAACTATAAGTGATGTAATACAAAAAACGATGAGCTGACTAGGCTGTCTAATAGGTGGAAATTAGCCGAATCTGCTCGCAAACTTACCTTCATGGCTCACGGACTTCCTTCTGCACCGAAGCATTACAGCTATCGATTTTTAACAAAACAGACGTACTCAAATGTATCTAACCTAACTATTTTCACTCTTTATTGTCTAAAAAACTTTCAATCAGGAGACGTAATGCCGAGAAGCTCCCGCGGAGTGAAGAAGAGGTGGAGTTACGAGACTTCTCAGACAGTTGAAGTGTCCAATGGAGTTAAGAGATTTGCTCTCAAGCTATTTTCAACATTTTAGATTGGTTAATAATTTGTAAAAATAACAGACCCATGTGGGGACTGACCAATAGCATCGATTTGTGAAAAAATATGAAATTGACCAAATTTGGACATAGGAGGTTTCCGCCCGACAGCGACGATATCTTAATTCGTGTTCCGAAGATGCTGGGAGGTCTTAAAACATGTTGAACGTCATGTGGGTGAGTAAAAAATAACACAATTTTGATTTTGATGTGAACTTTTCCTTTAAGTTCTGTATGTAGATTTTAGTGGGATCTAGTGGTGAGGTTGCGAATTGCAACCAACGGTTCGGCTCACCCCACCCTTGCCAAACACAATGGTGGCTGACACGGGACAAAATAGTCTTCACGTTTCCGTTTCTTTACCGAAGGAGATAACATATTTACGAATGTGCTCTGTAGAGCAGTTTGTCCGTTTAGGGCTACTGTAGAAACAATATGGTGAATTCCATGTAAGGTTACCCGCCGTGTATGTCGATAAAAATAGCTCATTCTAAGCTTTAAAAAATTAAAATATAAAGCTTCATTATGTAAGGTCTTTATACACCTCTATTATACTGCATTTCTGTCAATAGATACTCCTTAATCTTACACATTGCTCCTTTAAGATCTAATAACAACACATTGTTTACTCTGATATCCATAGGAACAGATTCCTCCCAGCAGTTAAATGGTTTAATTTTAGATAATCTATATAAACAGCCAATTACAGTCATCACCAGGAAACACCTTTGTAGCCTTAAAAAAGAGTGTTAATGCCTGCGGAGCTCTGAGAAGTTATTTGTTTGTACTTAATTAAAGCAGAGGACAAAGCTGTCAATCAGAGCTTTCCAACTCAAGAATTCAATATCAGCTATCTGCCCTTATTAGTAAAGTCATTGATCATAACCTGAGGCATGAAACTAACATAGAAGCTCTTCTCTTTCTTTTTGCCCTGCTAGTTTGAAGTCAGCAGGTAGTCCATCTGGCTCAATCTCAACTAAAAAAGTCTATAAAAACAACAGAGTGCTAATAAAAAGACTAAATTCAGCAACACATGTTGAATCGAGTCTTGTTTTATTGCTTTGAAGTCAGTTATTAAGTTAACAACAGGCTGTTTACATGTTAAGTGTTCAGGTTTTTGCGTGTTTGGATAATCCTGGAAGCATACAGTGTCAATGTATTGAGAGGTGTACAAATCTTTAGTCTTCTGACAAATGGTTGGAACTGAAATTGACAGTTTGTAACACGGATAAAGCTGCAGGTAAATGAGTTCAATACTCAGGCACGATCCCATAGTCCCGTTTATCTGTGACAGACAAATGATAAATAGCATTCATGACTGGAATAACCCACTATACTTCAAATTGCTGTGTTATTCTAATATTACCAAATATTCCATCACTGCAAGTACTTTTTGTCGATGTACATGTTTGTTTGAGCTTTAAACAAGTAGCAGCACGGCTAATGGAAATCAAACAGCAGAAACAAAGCAATACAACATGTTATTAATTGAAGCGAGTGTGCTTGTCTGAAGAAGGCAGGATGATGAAGTCTTAAGTGGACGCCCCCTGACCCGACTGTCAGAGTGACAGATTGTTGAAAGCTTCTCACAATGGTGATCTCCCTTATCAACGTTACAGGCCTGTGGATTTCAACATAGTTGTTTTTTAGCAGAAACACGACAAAGTTATCTTCTATTATCTCACTATACTTTAGTCATCTACGCTGAGGTACAACTTTGTTCACACTTGTGCCATAAAGCACTGTGTAGCAATGTTGTTACGTTTTATAATCCTCGGTTTGCTAACAATACTACTAACTGCTAGGCAGGTATGCTGTTAAATGGTGTCTTTGTCAATGGCGTACCTCTGTCGCCGCTTACCTTTAGATAATGAACGATTTTAAGTGCTGTGATGATGCACTTTGCTGTGAAATTATGGATTTTAGCAAGTGTTCTGAAAGGGACTCTATTGCCAGGAGATCCAAGGAGGTCAATGATGTTATTGTTCGCGGACTGCACTGCTCTCATTTGTCTGCCCTGGGATAGCTATCTTATAAAATTAGCACAGGAGCAAGGGCAGGCCACAGCAACTCCGTAATGCTCCAGCAGCTACGGTCTTCTGAGTGCAGGTTTAAAGTTAATGCTTCTCATGATTTGCAATCTTGTTCTCCTGCGAGTTACACAGTGTACTTTACATAGACCTATTGCTTTTTTACACCAATTCTTGTTATGACTTCTTGGTATTACACTAAACAAAAAGAAAAAGAGAGAATGCAAACGATTAGCTAAAAATACAACAGTAAAACAGACTTTAATTGACATTCTGAATGAGGATCTTTTCCATTCAGATCTGAATTTTCTGTTATAGAAAACATTTATTTTCTTGTGAAGAGGAGAATGAATGAATCGGTCTCCAGGGACAGTGAAGTTGTGTATTCACAGATGGCTGCTTCTGGATAAGTAAAAAACTAAATTTAATTCTTTCTGCCACAGGGCTCTTACAAAACCACCAAACTGTTCTTTAAGGAAATAACCAATTTGGTTTTATTTTGGTTACAGTGTATTAGCGTGTAACCCAAGACTGTTTGATTTGGGGCAAGAAATAGTCTGATAAGTAGCTTGTTAAATTGTATTAACCCATCTGAGATGGTGGTTTACTTGTATCTGAAAGATCACTGGTTGCTTCAGTCTTCTTCTGGATCTGTGACTGACACCTTTTAGATATTATCGATGATGTGTATACAACTTCATTTCTGAAATAGACAATCTAGCCACTGCGCTTTAGACCTGCTCATCTGTTGCATGGGCAAATAAAATATTAATGCTTTTGCAGGTTTTTTATATTTGGCTCACTTCACTAAAACACTGAAACCAAATGGTAACATTGCATTTCCCCAGTTTCTCCTTTGTGAAAGATGTAGGGTTATGTATTAGGCTTCATTTTGACAGTAATGTTTCTCTGTGCATGCAGATTATTCTGAATGTTTATTTCAACAAGCATCCTGACGCAGGATTTTTGTTTTTCAGTAATGTGTGAGATAAATTGAAGTCACAGAGTTTACGAAGCTCATTTTTTAGCGCTTATCGCTTGCAACAAAGAAAGGCAGATTCAGTTTTAACATGATAATTTAAGATCACTCCATTTGATGTATTCCAGCCCTTAATGTACGTGCTAAGTGCAACCCAAGATTTGTTTTCTCCTTAGCTTTTAGCACTCTTATATTGACTTTGCAGAATTGCAAATGTAACAATATAAAAATGATATTACTGTATGGTGTTACTGTATCATTGGATTTCTCATTACACTTTACATTGCAATAGACTGTCAGTAATGTATCTTGAGAATGGCAGAGAGCTTGTAAGTTTTTATATTTTAATTTGACAATCTCCGTAAAGACTACAGTTTACGGTAAGTGCCTCAGGCACGTTTTAAGACAGCAGGCGCACTTTGTGCACCAAAGCCTACAGCTCAGCATTGACCAATATTGACGAATGAGAATAGCTATGCTGGGTTTGTCTTTGGGGACATTAAAAGCATTCACACTCTAAAGCTTTGATTATCTCTTAAACATACTGTCTGATATTCCTGATGCAATCCCCTGAAAGTAAAAAGCCTTAAATCGCTCTTAAGTATTGATTTAATAGACTGCATTAGTAGTCACGGTTTGTAGTCCAGGTTTGCTGACTTCACCTTGTTAGGCTTGCCTATTTTTTCCTCTGCGTGTTTTATGCAATGCACAATATAAATCGACTGTTGCGTTAATACATTATGATACTATAAATTTGATGTGTGCCTAGCCTAGTTCTTCCTTAGTTTGGCAAGGCTTGGAGCTGATTTTACACGAACAGAGTGGTGTTGTTTTTTTTCAGATAGGATTGTCTGCGTTCAGAATATGTGATTACATCATAGAGTCAAATCAAAGCACTACCAGTTTTTGAGTTTATTTGTGGTGACTGTGACTGTTGAGGGCAACATCATCATCATGGCTGTCAAGTGAGATGCACACCATGGCTGTATCCCACTGACAGAACATGTATTGTGCCCTGTGTTATTTAATTAAACTGTACAGTTTTGGTTCATTACAATTCTGAGTTAGAAAGTGAATTAAAGTACCCATTCAAATGAGGCCAATGAATTTGGAGAGATGATAAGAAGCTGGCAGAAAAAGCTATTTTCTTCAACTTTGTATTAATGTGCACTTTGCAATTGGCAGACATTGGCGGACTTGTAGTAAAAAAGTAAGTGTATTTTATGAACTCACATTGCATACTTCTTTTATAATAATAATATAGGATTTTTATAAATGGCAACAAATATGTGAAGTTTGCAATTGCACATTTGTTTCAGGAAATTTGTTTTACAATGCAAGCTTGTAAATGATTGTGTAATTATTTTTTAGTAAGTCCCAGGCACTATTTGTCTTAAGTCACTGTGATATGCATAGCCAAATCTGGATCTTAAAACATTTTAACGCTTCGGTTCAGACCCATAGCAGAAATTCAGATGAAAGCAGAATGAACTGAGGTCTGTCTCTGCGGGTATTCAGGCGTAAGCAGACTGCAGAGATCCTCCAAACCCTGTCAGTTTTACCTGAAACTTAATTCTCTCTTTAAGCCCGACTGGATCTCTGATTGACCAGGAGCAAGAGAAAGAGTTCTAGAGATAGAGAGAGGAAAACACTACCCGCTGGCCCACCTGTCTAGATGTCAACAGTTGTTGGTGTGCAGAAACTGCCCAACTCATAGAAGATAATGTTTGTTGGGTTGTTTATTTTCTTCTTGATTCAGGGCAGTAATTGTATGTGTATCTAAAGCACATCCCAGATATAATGGATTTTGAAACAATGCACTGGAATACAGATGTATAATAAATACATAATTTATAAATACAAAGATGAATACGAATGCATAAAACAGATGTACAGTATATACAGTATGTCTGTTGTCATTCGCCAAAATGGGGCTGTATATTTTCTTTATTTTAGATTACTCACATTTGAGGTCCTATGCTATTCTATGGCTTCTCTATAGACGTGTTAATTTATGCAGATTAATCCGTGTACAAATATGCATTTGTTTTGGAGCAAATGAAAGGGTTGCGCTGCAACAAAGACAAATGGAATTCTCCGCCCGCCCTCTTTGGTGACCTTTTAATACAGATTTCATGAAATCTGTAATTTCGATATGAAACAGGACGAGAACAAAAGAAACTCAAAATGCAATTTGGACAGAATATCAATTGTTTCCTCACCAGGCTGAATCCTGCTCCACTGCATGCACTGAGCATAGCATATCAATGTCTGGCAGTGCAAGCCTTTGCCTGTGCCCTCGTTTTTTTAGAGGTGCAAATACAATCTTTTGCCTTCAGCGCTGTCTGTGGTGTGTGTACGTGAGAACTCTGATGAAGTGCCAGGGCCTCCAAAAGAAACACGAATGGGCTCTTATGTGTTTTGGAAATGATTGGGGTACAGTTTTAGATTAGCGCACATGTTGATTTTCATATTGAAGACAATGTGCGGTAATTAGGTAGTGTTCTGCAGTCAAAGTAGGCTTGATTGTATCGGGGTCTCCAAAGACCATCATCAACAAAAAGGGCAAAGTAATGCAAAGTTAAGCACCGGGAGCTATTAAGCATTTATGTACTGCCAAATACATTAGGAGACTTTTATATTCATGTGGTGAAAAGCAGGACGCTATTAGCTAACTTGTTTGACACAGGGGCTTATAATAAATGTATGGCTTATGCTTCAGCAGTAATGTTTGAGACCTTAAAAATACTTTATTCGAGTTGCTTATTAGCAGTGTTTTGTCTAACCTTTGCACATGGGCATGCAAATCTTATGTTTCTAACGTAAAAGTTCACACAGAAGGCAGACTCACAGATATTTTGGGAGAAAGCTAGAGATTACTTGAGTCAGAGCTAAATGAATGGGCAGCATTTCAGCTGGACTCCATCCGAATTTCCATTGATTTTTAGTATGGAACCGTAAGAAATCTAGGGCGGAAATAAGCCGGGCTGATTAATTCGCCAGATAAGGGCCTCATCCTTTAAGAGAATACAATGAGTTCAAATTCGAGTTCAAAATACTGGCTCATGGAAGCCCACAGAGGCCATGTGTAAATATTTTTTCGGTGATCTTCTCTTTCTTTCTTACCCAAAAATAAAAATCACTGTCATCATTTTTCCCTCGAGTTGTTCCAAATCTGTATAATTTGTTTTGTTCTGATAAACACAGAGAAAGGTATTTGGAAGAGTGCTTGTGACTAAACAGTTCTTGGCCACCATTGACTACTATAGTGGGAAAAATGGTAGTCAAAAGTGCCCCAGAACTGTTTGCTTTCCTACATTCTTCAAAATATATTATTTTATGTTCAACAGTACAAAGACATTTATAAAGCAATTGTTCCTACAATGGTTGTTCATTTTTGGGTGAACTGTTCCTTTAAACCATTGATGCATGCCCTTTAGATAGGATTAGTTATTATTAAATACATAGTATCACATCACATATTTAATTATTTATATAAAATTACAACTTTATTCATGTAATTTATAATCACATAAATAGACAGACAGGCAGACAGACCACCTGGCAAACTTCTTTGGTTAACTTTTATGTAACTGACTTACTGTGGATTAATTGCAGGCTCACTCCTCATGGAGGAACCTGGGGTTAAGTGCCTAGCTCAAGGGCACAGTGGTGATAGAGCACGATTGTGATCATAGTAACTCCCCAGTTCCTGTCCCACTACTGCTCAGGGCTGAGCAGTTCACACGCCTAACTATTAGGCGACTGCAACCCATGTATTTGCTTGACAGAGAATTTGACGTCTTGAGAGCTAAATGATCTTGGGTTGAGACCTCAGCTTGGAGGGGCTATTGTTTTTCCTTGGGAATAAGTCTGTAATTAAACGGAAATGGGTTCTGCCTTCCCCTCTGCTGCAATTTTCAGCCTGAGACTGTGCGAATGTGAGTGTTGGATAGATTTTTGTTATGTATAGGCAGCTGTCACAAAAGTCTTGTGGTGTTAGAGGAATGTATTGTTACAATCTGCTCTATCAATTTTTTAGGTTTGTTTCTAGGAGTGAAAAAGAACATTTCTATTGCCGTTGCTTCACTTTTTCTTTGAATAGAACATCCATCTCGCAAAAATGTTTTCTAGATACTTTGACACGGCTTCCTAAAAAAAGTGATATGATAGTTTTGCAAACACATGATTTGAGGGCGTACATTTTGACAGTGCTGATTTGAATGCATTCTGTGCTTAAACCATTTCCAATGCATTTAACTGAGGATTTTGTTTAACGCCTGCGCATTGACCTATTTGTGCATATTTCTTAACATACAGTATATAATTAAACAACTCTACAATCCAGTACCTCAGAGATTACATATTTTTGTAGGCTAACCCGGAAGTAAGCTCCGCGCTGGTTCCCTTGACAGAAAACCTATGCATTTTTCCCATAGACTTTAGGAAGATGGCAAAAGGGTTTATGGTGTTTACATGTTTTGTCTATCAAGATCATCTTTACAAATTAACACCACATTTGTTCACTTTTGAAGCCGAAAAACAATCGGCAGAAGTAAAAAGCTAACACGATGCTATAAACAGACTACACTTAAGGTCGCTCGATGTCAACGTCACCACCACCAAGTCTCCGACAACTCTTTCAAACTTTATTAAAAATGTGTTCCCTGGTAAGTAATTACTCTGTGAATAAATCCGCATCTACGTTTTATGAGATTTGTGCCATGTTGCATTATTTGTGAGCTTTATATGCGCAATGATGTCTAACGTCCCCGCCAAAGGAAGTAGTCGCTTTTAGCAACTTGTTAGCAACCGCCGATTTTAAGACACCATATGGCTTTAAAAAAGCACAAGCGGGTTATAATTGGTGTGCTTTATGTCATAGAATAAAATTTAGAGGTTTTGTTTACCACAGACCTTAGTTCGGGCGATTTACCAAAAACCCATTAAAAAAACCCATAGACTTTAGAGCAATGGAACCGGAAGTCCTAAAATGCTAACTCGCTTCCGGGTTTTGCATACAAAAATATGTAATCTCTGAGCCTCCCTTTTTTTGTTTGTGTGTGTGTGTGTGTGTGTGTGTGTAGTTAGTACATTGTAGCAGGTTTGCATTGTGTTTTGGTTAGTTATATTTTAGTTACTCTCAATTAAAACGCAATCAATAAATTAATGCATACCATTGTTAGTGTAACCGTATCATTGTTAAAAATAATGTTAACTACCTCCTAGAACACACTAGCAACCACCAATAATCATGCAACCACTCGGATTAATTTAGCAACCATATACTGTAGCCCTGCCCTCGTAACCACTAACATTGTGTCAGTTTAGCTTTTCTTGAATCTGTATTTAATTATACTGTACAGATCCAATCTGGAGTATTTTATTAGAAATAACAACTAAAAACATTGGATTAGTAACGTGGTTCTGACTTTTTTCTGACTTTTGAATTTTAGCAGCTGTTTATTAAAGTTATCCTAACATTTCCCTAACATTTTCCCCTCTAAGTCTATAAATACTGTTTCATGCAAATGTTTTTAGACACGCTCGAACAAACCAAGGATAAACACGTCACAAAATCAATACTTAGCCCAGTATTCTGACCTGCGTGCTTGTAAGAAGTTCCCTGACAGCTACTTGAATGAAATTCTGAGGTTTCGAACGGTGTTATTGCATTTGACATTGAAGCATAGCCTTTTGGAGTTAGCTCGATTTCGTCCATCATTCTTTTTATTTTTAACGTCAGGCTTTTGACTCGGCTTTAATGCTTTGGTAAGAAACGTAAACACTTCTATCTGTGAACCTTCTCATGACGAGTTCGCCTGAGGAGGGAGAAATTGATTTTAAAGGAAGGCGGGGGAGAGAAGAATGGAGTTTGTTCTCTCCGATCGGGAGTCAGTGCACTGTGTAACGAAGAAGCTGCGTTTCCTCTGACGAAATATTTCATATGGTTTTGTTCATTTGTCGGTGATTTGCTCTGTACTATCCCTGGTGGAGGCTGAGGCAGCTAATACATTGGTTGCCATTTTTCATTTCGCCTAGCGTGTTATTTGTGTGTGGGTTGGAGGGTGGGTGAAGGCAGACTGGATCTACCCCCCAAAAAACTTGCAAACCCTCTCTGAGCATATGCAGAATATTTCTAGCGCACTAGAACTCGCTAAGTCATTATACTGTGTGTAAATAAAGCAGTGTGATTGTGGGTAGTGGGAATTGTGTGGGTTTTTTGCATGCAGTAATGTAGACCAGTCCATTTACCACAGCAAGGTTACGCCGGCTTGTCTGAACCCTATTAGTTTTTATGAGCAGGTCTGCATACACGCTGTGTTTTAAAAAAGATTCACAGTGCTTTCAGTATAACAAATTCTTTGTATTTCTTTCAAAAAGTTTTTTTTACTGTTCTAAGTCAGCTGGTAATTATTTTACCATTTCTTTGCACAAAATGTCTGCAATGGCTGCAAAGTCATAGTTGAAAATGACAGAGCAGAAAAATGAAGATTAATCAGGTCTCCTGGCAGTCTGCTTCCTGTGCCCACCAGACCCACCACACTGCTCTCAGCCAATCAGAACAAAGATGGCTTTGAAGATGTTTGGAGCACCTGTTTAGAATCTACTAGCAGCACGTGTTCTTGCTTCTGATTGGTCTAATATCCTCCCGCGATTCCTCATGTGTGACATGAAGGCGACATGGCCCTGTCTGTGCCTTGATAAACAGCTTGTTGTTGATGTGCTGTTTTGATGTACTGAGATTTAGTTACTGTCACCCAAACTTTGACTGTCTGGTGTAGATTTAAGTAGAGAGGATTGATCTCTATAGAACCAAACAAACCAGACTGTAAGGAAAAGCTTACATGTTGTGATTGCCTGGGCTATATTGACTTGCTGGAAGCTTCTCGCTGGATTTCATTAAAGCTTGTAAAACATGTTGAATTTCTGTCAGTGTCGTTTTGTTCTTATGTCAAAGTCGCTTACGTACTTTAATGCACTAGCGTGAACTTTAGCTTTGTAAATACCAATCATATTTGCTTTTCATAGTATTTGAATATTTGCCCCCAACCCACTCAGCTTGTTATCTCTTTTGTTCTCTCTCTCATTCTCCATGTTCTTTTTTTTCATTGTCTCAACTGTTCAACATTTTTGGGATTAGTGCTGCAGTGGTAATGCAGAGTTATCAGGTATCAGAATCATATCTTTGCTGGTAGATAAAGCAGAATTGAATCAGGCTGATGATAGGCAGTAGGTGTATCTTGGCTTTATCAGTTATCTACATTCTCACTCTCATGCTGTGGGGACTTGTTTCTATTCATTGGCGATGCCGGCAGTCAATCTGCCCCAGTCATGCGTATCTGGAAGACATTTTCAGCTGTCAATTGGTGACAGGGAAATGCACAGCACCCGGGAGAAACAGTTGGAAGAGATGCAAATTTTGGAGGTACAAGAGCAGAAGGAAAGAGAAAACCTCACTAATGTCTCATAATGTGCAAACAATGCAGTGGCATTATCGCTAAGTGTCATAGGTGGATGCTATTTAGTCTTAAGTGGAAACAGTGGTAGATACTTTTTGCATTTACTGGTATTAGCGATATACTCTATTTGGAGAAATTGCACATTTGTATGAATATGCCATTTGTTCTAAGCAAATTGTCTAGGCAGTGGTGGGTGGAGTTTATGAAAATAGCCTTTGCCAACAAGATTGGCTTTTTGCAGATAGGCCTAGTGTAATTAAATTGTGTATTTCATTGTCTATTCAAAATATTATTAGTGTCTTTGTGCTTTCAACATCAGAACGTATTTTAAATAAAAGAGCTCTCAAATACATACTTTCTTATCGTTGGCATCCTTTGGTATTTGTTCAGCATACATGCAAATTATGAGATGTGTGCAGAGTGTGCACTTCAACATTAGTACTTTTTTATATCTATATCTACAGTATCATGACCTTGAGATTAGTTTATATAAGTGGTACAGGTTCGAATGTGACTCCTGACTCAATGATCTTCTGTTCTCTCTCTACTATTACTGTATATTATCAAAGCAGCAAAAAAAGCCAAAAACGTGCACTTGTACCCTCGTCTGCATTGGAAATCTATGGGCATCCAGTTACTTGATAAGAAATAGCCCTTTGAACCTGGTGATTTTAGTAATGGACTGCAAGACAGTAACACACGAAGGAAATGTAGAATGCTAGACCAGAACATCTATAAACATCACGTATAATGCCTGAGAATCTACTGCAATGTTGTGTGCTTTGGTTTAAGTATTTGACAACATCTTGGAAGATGAAAATGCACGCGCACTGATTAAACCTCCCATTCAGCTATTACCATGGGAACTATTAATAGGTGTCTACAGACAAGGGTACAGATAAAGAGAGGATCATCCAGTTTATCCGTCTCAGGGGAAATTCGGTGGATTGTCATTCCATGCAGCTCTCTCTTTACTGCATGCTACAGAGTTTGTAGGGAGTCCTGGCTAAAGCCCCTCAGGTTCCAAGAACAGAATCCTTTGTTTTGAGTCCAGCTGCCTGATGTTTCCGGAGGGGAATTTCTTCTTTTCATCTTAAAACGGGGCCTTGCCAACGCTTTTCTGGTGGCAGTGATCTGCTGCACCCATAATGATACTGTATGTTTTTGTGTTTAAAGTATTAAAGTGAGAGAATAAGCTGTTGGCCATTTTTATAAATGAAAAACTGGTCACACATTAACAAACCATTAACTACGACTTTTGCCTAAGTAAACTCCTAATTTGGTGCTAATTAATAGTTAGTATGATAGTTGTTAGGTTTAGGTATTGGGTAGGATTAGGCATGTAGAATATGGTCATGCAGAATATGTGCTTCATTAGTGCTAATAAACAGCCAATATTCTAATAATATGCATGCTAATAAGCAACTTTTTAGCAGTGAGAATTGTTCCCTAAACTAAAGTGTTGCCGAAAAACTAAATTGTAAAAATAATATTTTCAGGATATATTTAGTTAAAACCTTCTTTGCAAACCAAGCTTTGGTGATAAAAGAATGATTTTGTTAAATGTTTCATTCTTTTAGCTTAATATTTTGGTACAGTATAAAAAAATGTCAACGAATGGTTCTCTAAAAAACTATATTCTTCCGTGCAGTCTTTCAATTAATGAATTCAGCTGATATTTGTCTTAAGAGATGTTCTTCACTCCGAGCATTTTTGTTGCTTGACCTTGCTTCAGGGTGTATTCAACACCTCATGGATTAAAGTTTTTTCCTTCTTGTCTTCCCGCAGTCTTATCCTTTTAGGACAGGCGTGCTTTCTTCTCTGTATTGTTGTATTGTGGCATTCAGGGCACAATGTACATTTGTTCACTTGAGTGAGCGAGTTGAGTTGCGCACTAGGCAGTTTGTCCTTCAAGGTTTATCAAGAGCATTTCCTATCTGTTATTATATACAGTATATACGTATATATATATATATATATGAAGCTGGTAAGCTCTACAGTAATGTCAAGGTCATGGGTTTGATTCCCGGGAATGCACATACATAAAATGTAAAGTTTAAATGCATTGTACGTTAATTTTGATGAAAGCATCAGCCATGGATAAAAGCAAAAGCATTTTGTGAGTTAACCCAAAGTTTTTTTACTATGCCTATAAAAAGAATTTAATAGTGAAAGTGCATGTGATCATTTGATCACTCACTTTCACAGTACTTGATAAGCGATCATTTCAGATAAACATGCTGAAATAGCTGCATAGCGTGTCAAAAATAGAAACAAGTTTTCGTCAACTAAAGATGCATTGTGACTCATTGGGTGCTTCCATTGTAGACATCTATTTTGTTTTATAATGGGAGTGATAAGTGCCACTGGCTGGTCCAAACATTTTGTCCCGATTAAACAGTTTTTTCTCTTTTTTCATGTTTTCCGTTATTTTTCTTTTCTTAAACTCGTATTTTTCCCCTCTATTTTTTCAGTGACAGTGAAGTTTTCTTCCCTGCCATTGTGTCCAGTGAACCTCTCAGTCTCTGATGGGGAGATAGTGTGACAATGCAAACGGCTGCATTTACCACTCTGTCTGTCTCTCATGTTTGTTGACTGATGGACGAAAAATGGCAGTTTCTCTTCATACTTCTGCAGGCTATTCATCCACATGACTAGTTAGCTATAAAGGTGGGCCGGGGCCTTCAGACGGATCCTCTGAGGTTTGACACAAATAGAATGTTAGTGCATCCACCTTGAAAGCAGTGACAAAAATGGCAATCACAAGTGGCGCCCCATACAATTGTACTGTTATTTCAATTCAAACGAGGGGCACGGCTCTCTCAGGAGACTTGAATGGGGTGCAGAAAAGCAAATGGATTGCGGTGGGAAATTTTTTTGAAAGCATACGCAGGAAATACATAACATCCCGGTTAGCAATCATATCAAAACGATTTCTCAGCAAAAAAATGACTTTGTTACCAAACCTTATTTGACCAAATCAAATTCTACCTTACATTATTTCTACAAATATTTGTTTCTTTATTCCGCAGTGTTCTCCTATTCCACAAAATTTACTAACAGTTTTTTAAGTTAAATGCCTCACAAATGTTGTTTTATGTATGGCGTCTGATGACAATGTGTGTTACCTTTACATTCTGCTAATCTAATACGTAAAACATGTCCGACACCGCTGTCTGCATTTGGATGGGGAAATCATTCCTGTCTTCTCACTGAAAGACCAAACAGAGTGGCCACCATTCATTGCCCCTGGTGTAATGGCCTTCATCAGTCTCCCATCACATAAACCCTGCCTGTCATTAATCTCACCCTCAGACCACATGGCTGTCTGCCTACAATGATCTGCAAGCATGGATCCCCACCGCACCGGGTCTCAGTGACCTCATATCTTAAAACAGCACAGCAGAGATATGAAAAATTTGTCAGTCTTCAATTTATGAAATGGCAACTCTCATTCTTATCGCCCAAACATTAAAAAAGCTGTGCACTCTGTTTATCGCGTGTTTAACTCTTACTTAGGTTGCAATTTTAATGCATTGTTTAGTAAACCTATGATTGTCGAGATTAGTGTTAAATTTGACACACTACATCACGAATCGAAGAAAGGAACGTGTTTTTTTTAGCCAAAGTGTGGTTAGTCTTTCATCTTGGCTATGCTAATGATCAGCTGGTTTAGCTAGTCTGACTTGTTGACAAATACGCAACAACAGGGGCAGTTCTAGGGTGAGTGGATATCCGGGGCTTACGCATGCAGAGACATCCATATATGTGTATATGGTATAAACTTGAAAAACAAGTGGGACCATGTAATGGAACTTTCTGGGCTTTACTGAAATAAATTGCAGCTTCAGCCACCTTAGCCCACCCCTGGCGCCGCCCCTGCAATCTATCCCAAGACTAAAAATACTAAGACCAAAAAAATGTTTAGCAGTTTTGAGCTGTTTTTCTCAATAGGATGATGTGCATTTTCATCTGAAAGGTGTTATCAGATTTTTTATGCTCACTCATCTCCAATGTCGCTAAATTGTTCCCTGATGGATTTCAGAATGACGTTTAGCAGATGTGTTCAGGATGTTTCATATCGAGAATGTATGTCTACTATTTCCTTGTACTTTTTATATTTTAGTCAGATGTCTTTATTGAAAGAAGTGTACCAAAACTTTACTCAATTCTTTCCAGATGATAATCTTTTTTTTACCCAGACAGACGTCTCAGGCGATGTACTGTACTATAAGTTTTCTTACTGGGTATTTAATATACAAGGGAATTCAAAGTTTCATCACAGTTTTGCCTTTGTTTTATATCCTAGACTTTCTCTCCGAATAAGGTTGTTGTGGAAAATATCGTTAATCCATCTATGTATTTGAGAACATGCTCGAGTTGAGAAGATATTTCTTTATATAAACGATCTCGCACCAAGGTGGCTGACAGTCCATTAGGCTGAAGTGCAAGGGGCTGGTGTGACAGAGTCATTAGTTCACTGAATGAGGTCTGATCTCACCCTGTCAATGTTGGATAATGGAGGTTTTGCCTTCCAAGAAACACCTCTTACTTTTTAGCACAGTGTGGGATGATCTGTATGCTTTTCCCTTGTCGTATATTTAAGTGGCAGTCATTTCAAGTGCAATAAGGAAGGTCTTTTTATCATGTTTCATTTATAATAGATACATTAGTTTGATATGCGTATGTAAATGCGTTCGCCGGCTGTTTGATATGGGTGATTATAAATGTATGCATGCTGTTTGATGTGGGATGACATTGCACAATTCTGTTTGCCTCACTGTTGCATAAACATAAATATTTGTCTGGTTAAATATTATATATAAACACCCCAGTCTATTGGCATGTAGAACCATCTATAGTCCTAAAAGTGAACTGAATTCACCGATTTTTTTACAGTGATTTTATGAACTATGTGCTGTAGGTGTTTAGAAGTATTTGTTTTTATTTTGGTTGAAATTGTAAGACTAATCTGCACCAATTCAAAGAGGCACAATCTTTATCTTGCATATTTTCTGTAATAGAAAATAGACAGACACAAATATTCAGAGCACACAGTCACCTGTCCCACAGAACCCCTACAGCAGATGGGATGTTAAGCGTTCTACTCGAAATTGCCAGAGAAGGTGCCCTGGGTGGGATTGGAACCATAACCTTCCTTTTCACTGTGCAAAGCTTTCTCCAATAAACCACTTCAATTTTACTTTCAAGCACATTTACATCAGGAGAAAATTGGCTCTTTGGCATAGACCCCATGCTTTTCCCATCATGCTAATGATGTCCCTCTCAGGAAAAATAAAGATACAAATTCAAATACTTTTAACTAGACACATATTGGAACATGATGAACATCCTGGTTACAAAGACGGAGGGTGCAGCATGCAAAATTAATGTGCATAATAAAATCTGGGGAACATTTTTTTGTAGTTATGAAAAATTCTGGTATGAAATTACATTATGAGCAGTGGTGTAGTTGGGGCCATACGCACGTATACGCCATATGCTTACTTTTTCCACAGCACTGTTTGCATATAACGACTTCTAAAAATCTATATTAGCGTAGACCCTCCCTATACCCACTTGTTTTCCTGCTTAAAATGTCTCCAAGCTGCATTTGTGGTAGCTTTCTCTTTAACTTTATTGCCTTTTTCTTGTTTTGTTTTTAAACTCGCGGTTCTTTCATACAATTTGGTGCATTTCTTAAAATATGCACAGTATTTCCCGCGGCCCCGCCTCCAACAACCGCGTCATCATCAGTGTTGGCAGCAGCCAGCAGCGAGGGGCGTGTCCTGCCAGTGACTGAAAGACTCCCGCTGAAGCTGCAGGGTAACATTGATAAAAAATACTCACTTTTAGTCAAAGTTTGTTTAAAGTGTGCTCACCGGCAGTGCGTACTCTTTTCTGTCCCTGCTCGAGAGAGACAGAAACTGAATTCACGGGTTCTCTCGCGCTGCTTTATCTCTTTACTGTTTGATTTTGCGGTGCATCGCGAATCTTTGACATCTGTCACAACTTAATACTTTTTACATTTAAAAAATGTAATATTTAAATGACACACGACGAAATGAAGCAAAGCACTTCCATAGCCCTATAAAAAAAGCTCATAAGTCAGAATCATCTCTGTATCATCATTCTCTTTACAGTTGTTTTAAACTTCCTTGTTGCGTTTATTCTACATTTAAAATAAGGTACATTTTAGATCAAGTATTTTTATTTTTAGATCAATTATTTTTATCAATGTTTTTACGTAATTTCATGTATGTAATGTATTAAAAAGATATGCTTTGTAAAAATATTGTATCGTGGTCAACACTACTGGTGTTGTAGACCTGTTTTTTTTATCAATTTTATCCAACTACTTATTTTTCCAGTGCTATAACTTCATAATTAAAGCATAAGTGAAGAATTATGCATAATTATGAATAAATGCCATATTTATCTGTAATAATTGTCATGTTACTAGAAAAACAAACACACATACTTCTGTCTTCTTTTGGTCATTTGGGGTCGGCGGTAATAGGGTAGTACACCACTTTTTTTTGGTAGGACTACACCATTAGTTATGAGAAATTAGACCCTCAGCACTAAGGCATTAAAAATGCTGGGATTTCTAACACATTTAAGATGTTAAGGCCAAGCTCACGATGACTGAATTGAACTTTAAAAGAAATAATATCCATTCTTTTTTGTTCACATGTGCACAGTGATTCCCGGGCAAAAATTGCAGAGTATGCATGATTATAGGCCAGCGCTTAATCTCGTGGTTTTCCATGGTTCAAATCCTCTGCAAGCTTTATTGCGCTCCAGCAGTCTGCATAGATTAACAGAATCTGAATGAGATTTTCTCTTTGAAGAATATCCTGAGAAAGCATTCACTTCACACTTGCTATTGTTGCACTCCAGATTTGCCAAATGTGGAGAAGTGCTCTCTTGTTGACTAATTTTCAGAGACGGGAAATTCTCCAGTAAAGGCTCTGATAATCCATTTACTGATTTTGACCTTGAACGCCAAGCCCTCTTAAAGACTAATATGAATTAGTGCTGTGTTTTGGCTCAATGTCGTTGAATAGGTTGGAAGTGGGCATTTTGAATATCCTCAATCCACCTTGTAAGTGTCATTGGTAAAATCTGCGTGACCGCGGTGCATCCTTTGCTTTTGTACCTTTAAATAAATATTGAGAAAACAAAGCAAATGCCAAACAACAGCGGACAAAACAACAGTGAAAACGCTATTTTATAAGATGAACATTGCTTTGTGGAGTAAGTTTTTTAGTTCTGGCTTTCAATTAGTCCTAACCTTTAGAGCTGTCACTCAAACTTTTCGAAACAGTAAAAATGATAAGTATAGCAAGGCCCTCTAGCTCTTTTTATGCAGTTTTAAGAAATGTCCTTTTCTGGCAAGGAGATGATAGTAATGTCATGCCACATTCTTCTAAACTGAAAGGTGGATATTGCCCTAATTTTTAACGCTCGACCTGGATAAGATGAAAAGCTATGGTCATTTTTCGTCTGATTCTCAGGATCTTCAACAAAAGAGAGAGGAAAAGAGGACACGTCTGTTTCTACTACCTGCTGCCTTCTTGTCACATTTTTATTTATTTATTTGTATTACGAAGAAGCTGAGATGATATAATGGGCATTATGATAGTTCCCCAGTAAAGTCTGTTGAATTGAAGCTTAGGCTTGTGGTTTTGGTCTCAATGTTGTGTCTAGAATACAAATCTTTTTTGGGCTGAAGTTAGCTTGACATTTTTCCTACAGTACAATTCTGTTAAACTGACTTTTTTTGCAGAGTATATGAGGTGATAATCAGAGATTTTCTCTCGGTTTGAGATCTGTACATAACAATGGGTTATATAAGTTTTTCTGTAACAATCGGTTCAGTGTGAATTGTTTCACACTCAGTTCTCAGTCATTAAATTCTTGTGCGTCTTCAGAGATGCTTATTAGAAATAAAAGGCTCTGTTCCCCACAACCATCTGCATCACTTCTGGGTATTTTCTCATGTACCATACAGTTACATGCAATTAAACATGCATCATTTCTCTTCTGTTTGTCTGTTCAACAGGTGCAACGTGGACAACAAAGTTTCACGGGTGGCATGGCTCAACCGGACTACCATTCTCTTCACGGGCAATGAAAAGTGGTCTTTGGACCCGCGGGTGGTCCTGCTAAACACAGCTGTCACTGAATACAGTATAATGATACTAGATGTAAACTTATATGACGAGGGGCCGTATGTGTGTTCTATCCTCACGAACAAGAAACCAGAATCGACAAAAGTGCACCTCATCGTACAAGGTAAACATGAGTTTTGCTTCGAAATGTTTTTGAGCACTCTGGTTCTTATTCATCTTTCTCTAGGTGAAATGCTTCGTTTTTTGTTTGTTTGAAGAAATGTTGTCAAAGGTCGCTTTGGTCTTTGTTCTGGGTTGATAGATATAGGTTGACTAGCAACTTTGAATCTCCTTTTCCTAGCTGATGTAATTAAACGAAACTCTGCGTGACTCCTAGTGATGAAATTGGGATTTAATCTGAGTGTAATTTCAAATCTTTGATGGATATTGATTTAAGACACAGGGGAAAAAAACAAAAGCTTTGGTCTTCTAGCAGAGCGGGAGCCACTAAATCAGGTGCTGATACACAGACCTTTGTCATGATTTACAGTGTATTCGATCCCCTTCATATTCACATTGCAAAAACAATTAACATCGCTGGTAGCCAAAGCCATCTCAGCTTGGGGTGCAAAACAATTCAGATATGCGCCAAAATAGCATAACACGATTTTTATCACGTTTTTCAGACCATCTGCAGAGTCAGAAAGAATGCGTGTTTTTCTACATTGAAGCAAAAAAAGTGTTTTGCCGCTAAAATGGCATCTTATCAAATGCTCCTTAACCTTTACCACTCTGTCCTGAAGCTAATTACTCCGGGCATAAATATCTAAATAAATAGACAAGGGAAGGTGCCTATTTTATGTGATTAGAAACACGTAAATTGAAGTTTGACTTGGCTGCTGCTAAATTAAAGCCTAACCCGCTATTCAATTAATTAGAAAGTCCTATTTTAATACATCAATCATTAACCTAACTAATTATTCCGCATTCTTGAAAGTTAACACTGCATACGAATGATCCTTACTTGCACGAGCTTGTGTTGGCTTTGAAAACTGCACTTACGATACTGAATCGTCCACTTTTTCCCTTACGCCCTATAGCCACATGCTGAGTGGTGTACAATTCCAGCGTCGTGTTCTTGAGAGTACATCTGAAAAGGCTTTTCAGCAGATGGATCCCGCATGGTGTCTCTTTACTATAATGCTTCATCTCAGCTTTGTTAAACCATGCTCAGCTAAAGTCTGCACACACTGCTGTGACCTGTTTATTTCTGTCATCAAGTTTGGCTTTATTCCATTTAAATCATTGCTGCATTCACACAGCAGCAGGAATCGGTTGTCAATCTTGTTTAGTTGTAAAACTATACCCACACACTACAGCTTAGAGGAATCACAATATACCGATATAAATAATTATATTATTGATTTTTAATCTGATATTGTGACTGCATTCTATAAACTTTGTTTAATTTCAGAGTGAATTCAGTTTAACTGTGCTGTGTGAATGAAATGGTAATATAACTAGTTGTTTTGTATGTCATACAGGCGTGATATTCAATGTGTGCTACAAACTTGCTTGTCTCATGTTGTGTTGTTAAATGTATGCTTCCAGTAACTCGCAAGGGTGGAGATATGAGCTATATGCCATCTGAAGCATTCCAAAGGCCTTCGTTTACTGACACACCTGTAAGCCGTTGTACCTTTTATGCCTAAAATGAAAAGGGTGTCTAAAGTACGGTTCTCACATATCTCATCTGATATCAGCGTTCTTGTATTCACATGTCGTAACACATTTCACGCTTGCTCTAATTCTGTTTTTAAGACCACTCATTAGGATTCCTTGAACAGGAAAGCGGTCCATAAAATTTCACATTTGCCATTTCGTACAGTATCAGCTATCTTTTTATGTGCTTGATGACAGCAGCTGGAGGTATGCGTCTCTGTAAATGGCCTCATCGTCTTCCGTGGTATCGATCGGATCTATTGATCAGATGCAATGTGAGTGGAGACATGCGACGTGTTAGCGTACAGCGCGATCCGAAACCTGAGGTTTTCTTCCGAGCTTGTGTATTCTGAGATACACAAAACATTACTCTTATTAAACCACCACATGCAGAAGACAAATGAAGGTCATTATAGTTAGAGAACGATTTTTTAATGTTGGGGATATTGTGGTGTGTTTTATCTTAGTTGTAGACATTGAGTGCATTTACATGCACAGTCTTACTCCGATTATGCTAAATAAGCTGATAACGTGTAAGGTCATGTAAACGCGTAAAACGGTTTACTTTTATAGGGGAAAGCTCATAAACGGCGTAAGCGAAACCCGCTCGGCAGAGGTAGGTTTTTGTCCATTACTCGGATTTCGCGTTGCATGTTATAGAAGCATGATGTAGAAATGGCAAAATGAAAAACTATTGTTGCATATGCAGGTACTGCGGACATGAGAAGAGATATAAAAATACAGTTTCTAAACGATTTCCCTCGGCATTTTTTATTACTAGACAGACTATCGATGGTGACGTCACTGCACGCGAGAAACCTGACAAGTCTCAAATTTCCATGTAAATGCGGTTTTCTGCGTAGCTGGTTTATGTAAACACGTGAAAATCAGCTTATTTTCTTTTATAAGCTGATTTTTAATAGATATCCGTTTATTTTGTTCATGTAAACGCACTCATTGAATAGACACTGGCAAAAGATTTTTCAGTGAATTTATACCACATCAAAAGAGACACAAATTGTAACAGTATGTACATTTGTTAATATGAATATGTAGAGACAGCAATAACCTTTTTGTTAATGTCACATTTTCAAGCAGAGATATAAAAATATCCATCAGCATTGTTTTTGAAAAGTGAGCTTACTTGACTCACAATGATTCAATTTCAACCTCATGCAATTTTTAATTGAGTGTTTTTGTTATATAGCAAATCAGCCGGTTTTGTTAGAAATGTAGGCACAAATACTCAAATTAATAGATAAATAATTATTATTTTATGGACTTTTAGGCTAAAATGCAAAATCTGTTTATATTACTTAGTTAACTGAACTGAATTTTACATAATATCAGTTATTTTAATATGAATGCATGGGTTTTGGCTATTATCATATTTGCTGGAGGTAGAGCACATTAGCTTGTTTGAAGGTCACAGGGTGGCGAGATGTGTAATGGATGATCTCATACCTGTTTTGTCTCGCTCAGCTAGCACTGAAAGGGCAGACATGTACAGGTGGTGTGGAAACTGAAATGATGCTACTGAAATACACACTCGCAGCCAATTTGGCCCAGTATGCCCACTGAATAATCCCTCCATCTTTTGGAGCATCAAGCCTTCACCAGTGTCCTTTAATGTGAAACAAAGAAGATCAAAAACAGTGCAAACTGTGCTTTATTTTACATCCCCCGAAATACTAATTCTTAATTGACAAATTGTGTGGTCTTGGTTCTTGTTTCAAAAAAAAATATCGGAAATTCTTTATAACTTTTTTGCATTGACCAATTTGAACAGAATCAAAATGCTACCCAGTGATAGTGTATATCAGCAGCTGTGTTTGTTTATAAAAACTTGATAGAATAAAGTAACAAAATCTTTTTGAGATGCAAAATCACATTTGGGACTAATTAGGCGCTTATAAAATATCAGGAACGAGTAAAGAGGGCTGACGTTCGTGAACTACGTTTTCCCTCATTCGCACTGGCAAAAGGAACTATTTAGTGATTGACTTCTTTTCCGTATCGTGACGTATATACGACTAAAACGGCTTCTGAAAGTAGAAAAAAATGTAGGGCGGGGCTTTATTTTGCCTTTCCCTTTTTGATTGGTTTGTTGTAAGTTTGGCCTGGAGGGGAGGGCTGAAAATGCCTGGCCATTGGACAGTCAGTATAGTCCTACATCTTTTTTTGTTGCTGACGTCATGTGGTGAAGAGTTGTTGTTGAGAGAGGAGCTTAATGTTTTTAATTAAATGTTACAAGTGCAAATGAATTTTGAATAAATAATGGTGTGCACAGATAAATAATTTGTAATAATCACTGCAAAACAGAGTAAAACTCTTTCCTGTTTGATTTCATGGTGACTTTAAGGGTTCTTCCAAAAAGGCTCTCTCAAACTAAAATTCCGTCCGGTTCCTGCGGTGCAAACACAAAAAGCGTGTACTTCCAGCATGTCGTTCCGGAACTACGAAATCGTTCCTGCGGCCCGAAAGCCTCTATTGAAAAAGAAATTAATTTTTAGTATTATTCAACATTACACACTTAGCACTGTCAAGCATTTATGTAACGCAGCAACAGTTCTCTCACAGACCCTCAAGCAATAGGTCTCGCAATAGGTCATTTGTGATTTTCTTCATTATTCCAATCTGTAATTTTTAACATTGACATCTATTCAGATGCATAACTACAGGACAGTCTGAATTCTGTATAGATTTAATAAAGTACAGTAGAGGGCAAATACATACAGTACAGTATCGTACATACAGTATTGTCAGTTTGTGTACGATACGATTGTAGCGTATCTGTTTTTGAAAGGCTGTGTTATATGGGTGGCCTACATGCAGAAAGTGTGACACAAAGGCCATCTCTTGATTCTAGAACGAGAATAAGCAAGGTCTGTTGTCCCTGTTGTTATACCAACAAAAACTCGTCGAAAAACAATGAAAACAAGTGTGAGAACAAAAACAAAGACACAGTGAGGCTCTCAAGACATCTTTGCATGGAGGATTTGTTCAGGCAAACACAGAACTACACACTTGAGCAAACAAACTTGAGTGACGAGATGAAATGATGAATCCTGACTACAGACTCTTGACTCATTTAAACTAATGAGAGAAGTGCTGTCAGGTTTGTGCGAGGATGCATCAGAAGTGCTTTGCACATATTTTCCACGTTAATAGAAGTTTTTAACGCAAGATGTTTCGCCATCTGCCTAAAACTTGCCTTAGAATAAGTGGGGATAAATAACTCAAGGCCTGTTTATATTTAACTAACGCATTTCTTTTTATGCGGTTGTTCTATAAATTAAAAGTAATAACAAGTAACTTTCATTTTGGGCGCAAAATAACACATTTCTGTTACTGTATGTATTTGCCCTCTAAAACTGCAAAAGGTGAGTTCAGGATCAGGAGAGAAAGACAACACGATGCCTGTAAGCAGAGACGTGTGCAGACGAATCCTTGCTAGCAGAAGGAAAAAAGAGAATCTGGAAACAAAAGTGTGATTTATACGGGAAGAGGCAAAGGAGGATTGCAGCTTGGTGCAGGTAGCGCATGAAAGGTGATGATCACACCCCATATGTTTCATTGGCTTGAGGTCTTGGCAGGAGGCGATGAGGATCATCAGAAGTTTAATATGCGCCAGAGTATATACAGTATGTCACACGGTTAAAACGATCATTTGTTCGAAATCTACCAGGAAATAACAAGAAATATGTTGTTATGAGGTGTGAATGTTGTTCCTAATGTGCATCCTAATCGATGCGCCTTATCATTGCATTAAAAATCCACTATTTACTACCTCATGAGAAGAATATCACAGACTATTATGTATCGGAGAGCAAAAGCGAGTCAGTTTAATTAGACGGCCCCATAAACAACGCGCGGGATTATCGTCTTCCGTTTGCTCAAGTGTAATGATGTGTCTCTGTTTTAGATGAGTCTCGAACTTTCTCCTCCACGGGGGAAAGGATAAGACGGCCTCTCAATTCGATGCACATTTGTGTAATAAGCTTCAGCTCTTGTTACTGGATCGTGGAGTAGCGCTTTGCCTCATTTTGAAGAGCAGTAATGAGGCATTGGAAAGATTCAGAGGGGTTATGAGAATATAAATGGCAGGACAAAGCCAGCGCAATTTGCCCGGGTGACGCATTAGCGGCTGCTATATCACCAGAGGCAGACGGCGAATCCGTTTTTCACCCGGCGAGTGCCGTGGGTGCCTGGCCTTCTGCTTCAGTTGTTGTAACCCTCTCGGAGCTCAATTGAAATATCAGGTTTTGCGATAAGAACTGTGGGAGTTCAAACATGAAAGGAAGGGAATGCACCATACTGTATTTAGGAATGGCTTTTAACACATCAGACCGGAGTCACGGTAAGTGTTTTCAGCTGTCAAAGTGGTATACAGATGTGAATGCAGTCGTTTATATTAGCGTGATTGCTTTCCATCCCCACTGTAATATGTGAAGCATCTAAGCGAGCCGCTCTCTTCAGAGACGCAGGACCTGTAGCTCATTTCAATGGCACAACGCGAGTCATTAGTGTTGTTATTAGAAAGGAGTGAAGAGGCAATCAGTGCGCAAAACACACCATAATGTTCACTCAGCGTGTGCTTTATGAAAACACCATAGTTGTTTGATTTCCCCATTGGGCTAAGAGCACACGCAGACATATTAAAATAAATAAATTTGTGCGGGCAGACGGGGCAGTCATACTGCAAGATGTGTATGTTATTATAAATGTGAACAGGGTTTTTCTTCACAGACGATTTTGAAATACAGTTTTTTAGTTACAGATCGTCTCAACTTTTGCTGAGAGATCTATTAAAAGAATAAAGTAAATTACATGCTAAATGCTTTGAAACGATATGTAAAACGCACAGGTGTCAGACATTTGACATTGCAATCTTCAAGACATTGAAAGTGATGGTGGCTTTACAGCGTTGACTAAAATGATTGACGCCGTCATTTCGTGGTGACGGGTGAAAAAATTATTCCAAAACATTTTGCAATTCGATGATTGACGTCTTTCTGACCAATGGGTTCTCCAAGGATATAGCAGTGTTATTTTGGAATAGAAAAACATATGAAAATTGATTTCTGTCAGTCTACGCTTTGAGAGATGTCAGAGGAAAACACAATCATCTTAACAAGGTTGACTGCTCGGTATCAACGGCATAACCTCGAATATGACACATATTAGCACAGTGGGCTTCACTTTAGCAACCCCAAAAAACTTTTAAACAGCTTTTTTGATTGATGCTTATAAGAGCATCAAACCAAAGGCTTTTTTATCAATGCAAAATGCTAGCAATGTGCATTATTTTCATGGCAAAGTCTGTAGTGCTAGAAGTTTGTATTACTTTCACCTTGAATTCGTAGACATGTGACATCATTCCCTTGTTGTTGCGTGCACATTATGAGTCATGTTCTGATGGCTGTTGCTTTTCAAATCTTTTGTTGCAGCTGTATTGTGTGGTACGCTTCAGTTCCCATCATCGCATCGAGAGGCGGCTCTTTTCCACATTTTAAAGAGCACTAATGAGCCATTGAAAAGATTCAGTTGGCTTATGAGAATATAAATGTAGAGATGAGACCAGTGCAATTTGCCCGGGTGAAACATTACAAGCCGCTATATCACCAGATGCAGCTCAAGAATTAGTTTTCCACCCACTCGGTTCTGTGGGTGTTATTTTAACCCAGCAAATGCCCAATTAAAATTACAGGTATTGATGGAAGATGATGAGAATTTGGACATGTAAGATAAATCTACTTCATACTTTACTTAAAACAGTGGACCTTTGGAAACAGAGAGAGTTACAGAATGTACCTCAAACATACACGGTCAAATGGGAGGCAGCTTGTGTTATATAACCCGAGTTGTATTTGTGCTCAGAAAATGTTAGCATAGTCTTTTTTCTGTCTGCTCATTCTCTGCCCTATCTCTTTTTGAGGAGCTCAAACTGGCCTTTTTGAAACACTGGCCTGAATTTGGGATTCATGGTTAGAAAGCCGAACACATCAATTATAGACTGAGATACAGGGATGAAACAATGCCTTTGATGTAAGGGAGGGAAGTGGCGAGAACACAGAGAATGTGCAATGGTGAAAAGCAGAGGGACTCAAAGTATGAACGGGATGAAATATTCAGCGAGGAGAAATAAAGGCCTGTCTCTTTGGCTGTGATTGTACTCTTTGGAATATTGCAGATGTGAGGTCAGTGTGGTTTACACACACATGCACACGAACAGGAACTTAACCACAAGAAGTTCTCTATTTTGTGACAGTAGTTTTTGAGAAAGTATGTCTTTTCCTGTAACAAGCTACTTCTTTCCGTTTAGCAGTGCAATGTGATAAAGAGCTACATTGTTTTTATGCACAAGTTTTATGCACTAATTTAATGTATGTTTTTCATTACAACTGTGTCTGAATCATTGCTGCTAATATGCTAAATATTTTAACGGCATATTAACCCTAATGTGAAGCGAAAGTGAATCACTAGATAAATTGCAAGTCTTGTGTTGCCTTGCACAGTTTCTGACCTCAGTATCTCCAGTCCAGGTTTCTTTTGAATATCAATTATTTAGTTATTTTGCTGTCTATGTGCATACTTGCAAATAAGTGTGTGTGTAACTTCTCTCTAAAAGCCAGAGCATTGTATCTACCTGGCTGCCTCACTCAAGAAAAACAAAATTTACCATAAAATATTTACTTTTTCAGCAAGCACCGATAGTCGACTCTCCCATATGAGTCTTGGCTGATAGGAAGCCAACTAAATAATCTTTGAGATACTGACGGTCTGGTTTATTGAGACTGAAACATGGAACACAGTCAAAGAAACCGACAGACTGTCTGGGTTGTACTTCCAGTTTCAGTCAAGTATTTGCCTTAACAGAACATGACCTGCTTAACTTTTCATGCCATTCAAATGATAGTATGTGAATCATTTATGCAATATTCACATACTGTAGACCAAAAGTCCTTTATTATATGTGAGAAATGTACATTAGAGATTACATATCAGTTTCTGAAATTAATTTCCAAATCCTAATGAGGAGGATTTTAAAACTGTAAAATATGCTTTTTGAAATGTTTTGGATTTTTAGACATAAAAAACAGGCTTTGGATTACAAGACTTTTCCAGAAGAATTTTCCAGGGAGCACAGAGAATATGGTAGTATCTTGCATCTGCTTTGGTCCTACGAGACCCAAGTTCCAAAAGAAAGGCCCTACATATCTAATAAATCCTCCCCAAAAACAAAAAGGTAAAAAGGTCATTCTGATGAAAATGAATGTTTTTAAAACATCTTTTGGTTGATGTTTTGATGCTCTGGATCTTGTGGTCTTTCTTAAAGACGCTTGATTATGTCAGCATGTTTTTAACTGATATGCACAAATTACTTAATTGCCCACATTTTTTATAAAATGTTTTTTTTTTTGCAGTTCCTGCCAGGATTGTAAACATATCCACGGATGTTTCTGTGAATGAGGGAAGTAACGTAAGCTTCATGTGTCTGGCCATCGGACGACCTGAACCCACCATTTTGTGGAAATTGCGGTCCTCGATAGGTAATGTTTACCTTTACTGAACTCATAAGGCTCTGCTCTTTTATTTAGTTGTAATGTCGAACTGCTGAATGCTGCAAATGACCATTTATTACACAGCTTTATGGAAAACTGGATTGTAGATGCAGGGGGGAATGGGACTCGCAGTACGTTTTTTGTTTTATTGTCGCATACTTTAAAATCTTGCATGCAGATTTTTTTTGTTTCTAACATTGCTCAGGCAGAAAGTTTTTTTGTGACCATGTCTCAATAGCTATTTAAAGGCATCTCTTTGAAATAAAAAAAAACTAAGCAAAAATAAAAAAGTACCAAATAGCTACTGAGATACTGAGATGGCTTTCCTGCGTCATAAACAGCCCCAGTCTGTCCAATCAACTTCCAGTAAAAGAAAGTAAATCTGGGTCAATTTTGAAAAGAAATTTTGGATCTGACATCAAATAATTTCAAGCAGTCTCAACACAGCAGAGAGTACATCCTTCACGTTTACCACCGCACTTCCAGGACGCTGACTGCATCTTCATTCATCTGTTAAAATGGAAACCATAGCTGTACATGAGTCAACCAAGCAAAAAAAAAAGATTCAACTTGAGAAATCACTTTACAGAGAAAGCAATATAAAAGTCTGTGCACAGGATGTCATTTAATGTCAGCCAGCTTGCAGGAATACGATGTTATCTGTGTTGACATTTATGTGAGAGGACTAATGAAAGAAAAAAACACGAGATGTTTTTTTTCTCATTTCTGTCAACTTTTACAGCTGGGGTGATGTTAATTTTTCTGTATTTCCAAAGACTGTTGTCTTAGCTATACGTTTGTCTTCTGAATCACAGAATGCTACATAGCAAAATCGCCAGTGTTAAAAAGGGTCAAATTAACTCTCACAGTGTTTATATAATCCACACTTTGAGAGTGTGGATTGTATATACACCGTGAGTGTTAATTTGACCTTTTTTAACACTTGCGATTTTACTGTGTAAAGATAAAGTAAGGCGATTTTTTTGTAGTCAAGTGTTTACATTAAGCATGCTTTTGTGAAAATACGTCATAAAACAGCAGACTGTAGTTTGTACACATTCTGTATAATGGGTGATTTTAGGCTGGGGACTGTGATGGTGCAGCAAGACCAGAGCTGTTTTTCAGTCCCAGTTTATTCCAGTGACATACAGTGAAAAGACAGCTAGAACAATCTTAACGGAAACATTAGTGCTGGTGGTAGCTCGAGGGTCAGTTCAAAACAAAACACAATAAATCAGATGTTGTGTGTACTTTCTGCTCATGATATAGGCGGTCTCGCTACAGTGAGAAAATAGATTTTTCAGTATGTGGACTGGGTTTATTGTGGCCGATGGTAAAATTCTTTAACAATGTCAAATATTTTGTGACTTAAAACAATAAAATAGTTTACGTTTAAGTGCAAACTTTTACAAAACTTTGCGTCTGAATGTATACTAAAAAAATTATTGTTTGATTGAATTTTTTTTTTAAATAAGGTTGACAAAATTGGATAAATCAGCATCTATTATTAGGAACACCTGCTTATCAGCCATCATGTGGCAGCAACTTGGCACATTTAATTATACTGTATACCATTTTGCAAGATGACAATACTGGTCCAGAAGCACTTCCAGTTTTTGTTATTTATTTATTTTAATTTTTCACATATAAAGATGTTCAGTTAACATTTTCAGGGTTTTTCCTGGGTCAAAATTGGTCTTTGGTGGTGGCTGACGAACATTGTCATCCACATACACACAGTCAAACGTACCCTACTCTTGCACTGCGAGTCCAATACTGACAATAAATCCAAAATACATGCAACTTTTTTTATTTGCCATTTTATTCCGTTTTTATTATTTATTTTAACAACCTTTTCCACGTTCTTGCCCTCTTTGCAAAAAAAATATTTTTTCCACTAGCCTTCATTGATTTTTATTGGTTTTATTGTTCTGGTTTCACCTCTCTCCTATCTAAACTAAATGATTTTATTTGTAATTTACTACACATTGTCATAAATAAACTGTAAATACTGTGAATTACTTTAGCACACTTACGTTCTGAGGTTTTTTGAGTAACTGATTTGATGGATTCAGACAGTGAGTCTCGTGAGTTCTGTGTTTGACATACTGTATCAGTTGTTTCAAGCGTTCATTAAAATGAATCGGTTCAAAGGAGTCATTAGGTTCGTGTATCAGACATTAGCAGACGTGCCGATGTATTAATCACAGCTGTAAGGACATTGCAAAAGATAGAAGTTAACATGAAAAACTCCTCATCGCTTGATAGGATTTGTTCTGTTTATGTCAGCTACGAGTGGAACCTTTGTCAGGGAAAAGGAAAGCATTTTTTGATCGCAGTTCATCCAGGATCGCAGTTCATCGTTCAGGTAAAATATTCACCGGATGCTCCATGTGAAACATGGATTCTGACTTTTGGTCATCGTGTCAGTTGCTTCCATAGCTAACTTACGTACATCGGTCTGCGCAACACAGAATGAAGTATAACACAGATAGAGCGCACGTGCTCTCTGTTCGTTCTTTCCCGCGACAATCTACATTGGTCATAAATCATATTCAATCCTCAAATAAATCTTTGGCGGGGCAAACATTTGTTTTGGTGGCTGTCAAAAAAATGTCAATGTAGGAAAAACCCTGCATTTTGGTTCAGTTGTAAATGTTTCTGCACCAATGTTGTTTGCGTCTTGCAAAATGGTTTATTCAGTAGACCATATGAAATGCAAATTACAATTTCATTCATTCTTTCTGAAATACAGAACAAAAAAGCTTAAAAGTTATCATTAATCGAGCACGCATGTGATGCTGTTACACTCATGCCAGAGGGTCACAGAACAACAATTACCCATAATACACTGCAACATCAGCAGGCGATAAGGTACTAATTCATTATTATTGCTGTGACACTGCATTGTAGACAATAGTTTGATAACTAAAAATAAATTAAAACAATAAATTCCTTGGACTGCTAGATCAGTTTTCATTGGCAGTATTATCTAAATAAGCTAAAAGACACATTTCTATAGCTACATTATTTTTTTTGTTTATTTTGTTTGTGTGTATATGTGGCTGTTCTACTAAAGTTAATATAATCACTGCAGTATTTGATGTCATAGATAATGTTTCTGACTTAAAATTATTCAGTTAAAGTGTAAGATAATGAAAGTGCCAGATGCATTACTGTGAATTTTATTTGCTCTTTGTTAAGCACAAACATGTTTATCCCAAGAGAATAACAGTGCATTGAGGATATACTTGTTAACACTATGAATTTGCACTATACGCCAATGGTTTTCAAACTTTTTGAAACTTTTTGTTTGAAAAAGGCCCCCTTTTTGTAGGGTGCATCGCTTTGCGGCCCCCCCCCAAATTAAAACTTATTTATTTAAACTTAGAATTTTAATTCATTCAAAAACATATTCAGTAAGGCTGCCCCCTTACAGTCGGCTATTCTTTATTCGACAAGAAGACATATTGTCACTTTACATAGCCGTTCTCTCTAACACTACCGTTAACTTGGATAAAGGCATGCTATTATAAGCATATTTAAATGTTTATTTGTCCAAGGGTGTAAGAGTAACATGGTATCTAAAAAATGAGGAATGATGCGCTGCATCCCTTCCATGTTTCTGACATCAGTGCGCTTCTCAGGGCAGCCCAGCCGTATCGGCTTCCTTGTGTGCGGGACGTGGAGCTCAGTTTTCCCGGCGGTGCAGACAAACTTGGGTTCCTGCGACATTGTGAAATGCTTAATCTGGTTTAGTCCAGTAAGATCAAATTCGGTATATACCTTAATGGAGCGTATTATGCGGAGAAATGACGAAGAACCTAGAACATGAACGGAAAGCGCATCAATTAAGGATCACAGGACAAAGTGTAAGCACTTTGCATTCATGTTCTTCTAAGTTTCTTTGCAAAATATGCTTTATTATATGGTGTATACCGAACATTTAGTGTTTTGGAATGTCGCAGGAACATGGGTTTGGCCGAATTGTGAGGAAGGCTGAGCTCTGTGTCCTCCGTGAAGCCACGAGCCTGTCTTTATGAAGAAGCACACTGATGGCGGAGACGCGGAAATCGAAGGAAAAAGTGAGGCGAGTAAAGATAATGGTATATATTGTTATAATGTTTAGTTACTGCTTTTTATTTTATTTAATGTATTGAATATATTTATTTATTCCTAGTTTTTTGCTTTCTTACCTCTGAGTTTTCTTTCATTTTAAAGCCGAAGGTTTTCTTTTAAGTGGTTCAGTTTGCTGTATTTTTATTTATTAGTTTATTTAAAATGTATTTTATATTCTACTTTTAAAATAAAAGTTTCGTTTTTGAAGAAAATACTTGTTTTCCACATTATAGGCTATTTTTGAGGTTTGATCCAGAGAAAAAAGGTTTCGTTAGGTGTCCGAAGGCCTTTTTTTGCTAGTTCGCTAGTGAAATATTATATTGAGACATATAATCATAACTTGTGGTGGCAGTGTCACAGTGGATTGCATGATGCATGCGCTTGAGCACTTAATTTATATTTTAAAGGCGCATTGTAATGGTTTTGTATATCTCATAACATAGAGCAATGTTACATATAACATATTTTACATCCAGGAAGCTTAAACCATCATCTGATGTCCCCATTCCCCATGTACGGTATATTGAAATATAATATATATATAATAAATTCATATCATAAACATGCGAATAGTCGACTAATGGCTTAAATGAACAACTACTAGTTGACTACAAAAATCTTTAGTCGGGGGCAGCCCTAATATTCAGTTATATAATGCTTGAACATCAATTCTTTTGGTTGGTGGTCTTATTTTTCTGATGTTTGATTGCATACAATTAATGATAAGTTTCTATAATTCATAAAATGCTACAAAATCTGTGGCCCCCTGAATCCATCTTGGGGCACCCAGTTTGAGAACCACTGCTATACTCATTTAACCTACAGCAATATGCTCCGATTTGTGAAAAAACCCTTTCAGAAAGCAAATTGGATTTCTCATTTACAGTATTTGCAGTTGGAATTCTTCATGCTTGAATGTGTTCCATAATCTGTTATGATGGTCAAAGAAATTCAGCCAGTTGAAAATTGCCAATGATAAACATTGGCATGACATGAAAGAAAAATAGATTACAATACATGAAAAGCAATTTGACTCCACAGACTGTTTTCTCCTCAAGTAATACTTTTTGTGAAACAGAAAATAGATCTTTGAAAGTGCGCATCACATTTCTGAAGACTTTCACAACACAGACACATTGTGGAACACAGATGTTTCCTTCCGAACATGCAGTGGAAAGTTCAAGCCCTTTAATTTGGCATTGTCAGGGTTTGATTGGCGTGCCAGTGTCAACGTGGTCTGATATTGTGGCTTTCTGTCTGAATACCAGTCAAGCTGTTATTTCAGCGCATAGCATTTGCAGAGGTAGAACTGTCAGAGAGGACAATGCAAACTGAGAAAAGTGAAAAAAGTTGACACTTGAAAATGGTGTTTCAATTTTGTCGACACGATGAGCATGTGCATTGAACATGTGAGTGTATCATTACTTATAGTGCCACGTGTGTCTGTCAGGGCGCGTGAAAATGCATTTGTGCCACGCACTCATTCAAGAGCGATATTTTTACGCCTTTAATGATAATTGAATTAGACGGATCCGCAGTTACATGAAACAGCAATGAAAATTGTGTTTTCAAGTGGCCAGCTGTTGTAGTTTGTTTGCCGGTTCTTCATTCTGAGCATATGGCACGCTGGATTTGTCCCCTACAGATGACATTGCACCATTTGGCACTTTAGAAAATGGATTCGCACTCATCAAGCGCAGTTTGCGTGCACCCACAGGCTGACGGCGTCTGTGGGAACATCCAGCTCTAATGGGTTTAATTTTAAGGGCACCCATTTTACTTGACTGGGTCTCACATACTCAGAACAATCAGCGCTCTTGAGAAATGGTAAGAAATGCGAAGGAAGATGTAAACTAGGGCTGAAATTATTAAGTCAGTTCAGACAGTTTTCACACCAGAACTGTCTGAATCATATAAGGGCTGAATGATGTTTGCTTTACTGCTCTCTCTTTAGTTTTGTTTGGAGTTTCTAAAAATATTGCTAACGGACATTTGCATGCATAAACAAAAATAATCTTGCTGTGCAGTTCTAGACCTTTAGCCTCAAAGGAATAGTCATACTTTACATGCAGTTTCAAACTGGTGTGACTTTTTAGTCGCATGAAACGATACTGGGAGTAAGAATATTAACAATGCTGTTTTTTCACAAAGCTGTCAGTCACCTAACATTCTGCCTGTAACATGTCATTCTGTACACAACCAGTCAAAAGTTTGGAAACACTTACTCTTTCTTTCTTTATATTTTTCAACCTTTTAGAATATAAGTAAACACATCAAACTGTCAAAAAAAAACAATTGTAACTGTGGGAATTATGTTACAAGTAAAAGCATCTAAAATAAAATGTTGTATTTTAGCATTTTCCAAGCAGCCACTCTTTGACTAGAATTTGCAGAATCGTACTCTTGGCATTTTATCATTCAGCTTTTTCGGGTCTCACCTGGGGAAGCTTTTTTAAGAGTTTATATTATAATATAATATAATGAAAGAAGTTTTCTAATGAAAGAAATATATAGTATATTTTTGTCTACAAAATTAATTTCAGACATTTAAGCATATACCTATATATTGAATGACTAATATCATATGCTTTCTTGCTCAACTGAACACCAGTGATCAGTCTTTTAGCTGATGCTCCGTGTCTGCAATGTTTCAAGGTTGTGAAAGGACCAATGTTCATAAACTGTTAGGAATAAATGGACTCAGACGGTACACAATATTATTAATAGCACTTCCTGCTGCACACTGACATATATTTAGTAATGATATTACTCATTGCTGCAAGCTTGAGGTGTGCATATTGGATTGCAATAAAATTCATTTTATTGCTGCTCCAGGATCACATAAATATTGAAACAATGCTTGTTAAAGCGTTTTAATGCACTTAACGTTCTGTTTTTTGTACAAGCGTTGTTGAATTGGCCTTTAAACATATTATGTTGTTTTCTCACCCCTAGCTTTCACAACAAGCTCATTATTTTACAGCTGTAAAAGGTGCTTCATTTCGCTCGTGTGTGTTGCATCCAAATATTCTGCTAGAAACGTGTCATGCCTCGGTGACCATGTCAAGTAAGCCTTTTTGTCCACAGATGTGGTTGTCTGAGGTAACGCGGGCTTAGCTCGGCTTCCCGACAGCCACACGCAACGGCTCTGAGAAAAATGAGAAGCCAATGCATGGTGAGAAAATGGGGGTCAAGGGGAGAAATTAGCTTACACACGGTGCCAACGTTTCTCAAAGACACGTCAGACCGCAGTCGTTTTTCTGCTGAGGTGCGGACAGGTGCTTGAGACTTCTGGTGGATACTGTATGTTCTGCACTCCGCCATCTAAATCACCTGCCCAACAAACTTGGTTAATTCTGCCTGAACTTTGATCATTAATAATTCAGAGACGGAGAAACGGCCACTTCCTCTGTCTGGAGTGTATTTCGCGTGGGGCCGATGGAGTTTCATTTTGCCAGACGTGATTGGTCTCGGTGGGTTTCTCCATGTGGCAGCCCCCCTGTGGAGCAGAGGGATGGCGCATCAGCCTGGAAACTCAGCAACGCGATGGTTCAGGGGGCTCTTCATAACAGCTTAATAATGTGTCATCGTGCGCTGCTCCTGTGAGTCGGAGACTGACTAATTTTTAAACGTATCTTATTCATCATTGCGTGTCCCTGTATAAAGCCTGTTAAAATCCCTTCATGGCACTTTGATTATGATAGACACTCCAAAGTCAACACAAGAGTTTGTGGCAGGATGTGGGACATGCAATCTGGTCAGCTCCTCTGTGACGGCATAATGCAAGAATGAGAATCTGTTTAGAGATTAGCTGCTTTTAATATGTGACAGTGTTACTTTTAATGCGTACTAGTTATGATAATTATAATTTATTGTTTGGGAGCTCTTGCTATACTTCTTGGGACTTCCAAAGAATGAAAACAATTAGAGAGAACAAGTACATTTGATAAATGGTTTGATTAAAATAAATGGAAATGACTACAAATAAAAGACTTTTGTTTTTGTAATAGTTCTTAAATGTGTGGTTACCCACAGAATGATTTTTATGACCTTCCAGATAAAAGTATCGTAATTGCTGACTGGTTGGTATTATAAAAATGTGTAGTTAAAGATACACATTACATAGAGTTGTGTTGTGGAAAGTAATATTTTATCAAAATCAATTGAGTGCATGAATAAAGTAATAAAATCAATAATAAATTCAGGTTGATTGGAACAAAAATGTAAGAATAATAAAATAAATATTAGCATTTTATTTCTGTGTTTATGGCCTCCTTGTTCCACATTAAAACGTGCGTAAATGGCAAAGTAAATTCTGCAGCAAATTGTCACTTTTTCGAAACCTTGGATGTCAAAATTTGTTGTTTTTCAGGAAATTAAAAAATAAACCACATACTTTTTAAACGATTAAATGCTGTGTTGTCAAAGTCAAAGCACTTTTTAATACTTTTTATTGGTAAAATATTTGCAAAGCCCAGTGACAAAGGGTGACTAATAATAATGAATTATGACAAAACATAAAAATCCCAAAACATGATAAAACAAGGTTTCAGGAGAACAGCAGCGAAATTTATTTCAATTCTGCAAAAAATGTATTTCTAATTTATTACAGTATATCTGTTCTGTTGAAATGATCTCATTATTTGGCTACAGGCTGCTGTCGATACATGCATTAGCAATATTTTTTCCCTAAACACTTAAAGTATTGAATAATTGTTTAAAAAAACTGTTAAATAACCGTAATTCTTAAGAGGAATCGGGACAAAACCAGAATTCCTTACACTTCACACCTCTGGAAACAACATTTGGTATAAAGCAGAATATGCTGTCATAATGCTGTTGTAATTTCAAAGTCTTGTCATATCGGGCACAATGAATAGAGCTATGTATGATTGTACTGGGGAATTCAGTTCAAGCTGTGCTGTCAGCTCTTTGTATGAAAAGTGAACCCAGGGTATTTCAAAGTCAGGGACTGACAAAAGCTAATTGCAGCAAATTATGCTTTCAAGTTCTTTTGATGTCCCCTTACTGTAAATGGATTTAGCTTTGAGGTATGTCCTGTGATACATATTTGATCATGACGTTTTTTTGCTATTTTATGAAGTTGAAATTTTGGGCGATTACCTTTTGTTTCTCCAGCACAATGGAAACATTTGAACACCTGTAGGAAACTTTTACAAAGGAACTGCATGCAGAACAGCAAACACGTACATTTTTATTTTTTGACATGTTAATAATGCACATGTTTTGCAAATGATTGACAATCAATTAACATGTTTTTGATTTGGGCTTTTTGATGTTGAGTTGAAAAATATTAGATTAGATTTGTTTTCTTATTTGTTGTAAAGTCTTTCTTATTTGTTGCCTAATGCCAGTGACATGGCATATTTAATAAATGAGACCAGTTATGGGTGTGTTTTTATGAGTATAGACTTCCAGTGTATGAGATTTAGCGGCATCTAGCAGTGAGGTTGCGAATTGCAACCCACGGCTCTCCACCCCTCCCTTTCGAATCACTTTGGTGGCTGACACAAGATGATGTCGTCACGTTTTTCTTCTTTGCCGATGGAGATAACATATTTATGCGCTCTACGCGCTCTGTAGCAGTTTGTCCGTTTAGGGGACCCGCGGTGTATGTAGATAGAAATAGCTCATTCTAAGGTAATAAAAACATAACGCTTCATTGTGTAAGGTCTTTATACACCTCTGAAGACATGGTTATGTCTATTCTATTACATTTCTGTCATTTTAAATATATACAGTTAAAAGTGATGAGCACAATATCAGGAAGTTGGAAAACAAAAACAGGTATGGCTGTTAACTAAATATTAACATTTAGTTCTATTTTCATGCATGAATTCGTGTACCTTCTAAACGTAGGCAGGTCGGGTATCTTTCCAGCATCTGAGAATCTGTCAGATATTGTGAGTGTAGAGCACAGCGTTCGGGTCACTTCCAGAACACAAAACTGATTGGACCAGCTCCAGAAGACAACAGCTGCATCTAAAACCCTCAGATGACACACAGCTTATATCTGTCTCTGTAAGTTACCAGAAACCCACAAGGAAAAACGCAAGACAAGCACAAGTGCAGTGCAGAGTGTCTGTCGTGCCGTGTGTGATGTGACAGACAGCTAGCTGTCCACTGTCGTTCCGGTCACACGACACAGGCTAACTGAACTAAATTCAGTTTACCTTTAAGGGAATCACTTCATTGTGTTATCATGTTTAGCACTCAAAAAGATATACGAGAACTATTTTGATGTGAACTTATTTTGTACACTTTTAGATGGAAACTTTGAAGAGTTTTATTGGCAACAGAAGAATACGTCATGGTTAGGATTTGAGCAGACTTCACTTTGTTGAAGACCACACTCATCTAACCATCATCCACAGCTACAATGAGAGACATAATCTTTTACTAATTATGTGACATCATAGATGCTCTTTTGATATGTAGTTTTCACACAGACGCCACATTATTTATAACATATCTGACAGTAAATGCCCAAGAACATACATTTTCCCTCTGCCCTTTGAGTCACCCCGTGCTTGTTTTAATTAGAAGTTGAGGAAGCAAAGCTGTTTATTGATTGGCCGTTGTTTTGCGGAAAGGTCATACATCTAAATAAGAGCGGCTGTGAGAGCCGTTGTCAGATCTCAGATTAAGTTTTGATGCTAACAGGGGGAGTAGCTCGGAATGACTCACAGGAGAAGTGGAGGCAGATCAATGTGGCGGCACAGAAGCCCGCTGTTAAAGGCGGAGGAGGCTGAAATAAATTACTCCATGATTTGAGGTGTTGGGGGCTGCTCAGGGTGAGCTGGGAGGTTGTAGTCATTTTGTCCTCAGATGTCACTGCTGAATGTTCACATCGGCTGTGTTCAGAATGGCATGCTAGCATACTGCTCGTACTATTTTTGTAGTGCAAAATATTGTGTTTTCTTCGTGCATAGATTCTTGGGATGATCTGCTAAAGTTGTATACAAGTACTGTAGTTGACTACTGTACGTAAAAGACACCTTGGAGTACTGTATCCCATGATGCAATGCAGCCAGCTTGACCCATCTGTGTCCAGTGTGAGAGTGAATTACACTAATATTTTATAGTTCATAGTTATATTACTATATCATACTATATTTTAAAGTTCATAGTTCACAAAATTTATGCTTATTTACTCACCCTCATGTCATCCAAGACGCCCATGTCTATATTTCTTCTGTAGAAACTAATCCAAGGTTGTTGAGGAAAACAGTTCCGGATCTTCCTCCATATAATGGAGGAACCTGATTTAAGGTCCAAATATCAGTTTTTACAGCTTTAAATGGCTAAACGCGACACCAGCCGATGAATTAGGGTGTTTTCTAGTGAAATGATTAGTCATTTTCTAAGAAAAATTCTACTTTTTATATTTTTTAACCACAAATACAAGGCTTGCACCCAACCGTGTTGTGCGACATCCTGTAGCCATTTAAAGCTGCGAAGAAACTGATATTTGGACCTTAAATCAGGTTGCCCCCCATTAAATCCATTATATGGATCCGGAAATGTTTTCCTCAACAACCTTGGATTCGTTTCTACAGAAGAAATAAAGACATGGACGTAGGGCTGTCGCGATAAACCAACGTTAAATATCACGTGATTTATGCACAGCTTTTGAGTGAAGTACGGGAAAATGCTGCTGCATCCGAAAGCCAGAGGGCGCTCTCGTGCGGAAACTCCAAATATGCACTGCAGAAGAAGACCATAACACGTTTTAGAATCTAGGAAATGCCTATGGGCATCTTTTTATCACTGTTACTCAAGCCTCATCAGGTATTTTTATGATAATAAAGTATATTTATAATGATCATGTTTGACGGGTGTTGCTTTTTCAAATGCACGTTATAAGCGACTCAAACTCGCACTGCTTTTAGATCGAGCAGCATTTTCTACTGATCCCAGAGTTGTGCTTCACGGACAAGCTACGCATTAAAAAAAATATTGACACATTGCATTGATTTCAATAGGATTTAGTGGTATCGCGATAAATGATCGTGCAGCCCTACATGGACGTCTTGGATGACATGAGGGTGAGTAAATAAGCAAAAAAATGTAATTCTAAATTGAACTATTCCTTTAATACACAAACAACTAAAAATATTAACACATTCTGTACTGCGAGAAGACTGTGAAAGGTAAAGGGGTAGTTCACACAAAAATAAAAAATCTGCCATCCTTTATTCACCCTCATGTCATTAAAAACCTGTTTATGACTCTTTCTTCTCTGGAACACAAAAGTAGTTATTTGGAGAATTGTCTGGTTCCTATTGTATGGTTTTGTGTCCATACAATAAAAATACAAGGTCATATAGGTTTAGAATGACATAAGGGTGAAGAAATGATAAGTCACATTTTTGTTTCACATACTAAGAAATGTCATATACTTCACAGTATGTAGTATGCTAGCATTCTATTCAAATCTCTACTTTATCTTTTAAATGGCCAGACACACAATCACCCAAGAGACCAGCTTTACTTTTAAAGAATTTGTTAACTATCGAATCCGTCCGAAGGTGTTTTTTCTATTTCGCATCGTAATTATTGCAGCTTCCTTTTTGCACCAGGCTTCAGGCGCGGAGTGACCTCCGGTGAACGGCCCCTGGATGATTGTGTAGTTATTTTCTGGTAATTAGGGCATTGTAAAATAAAGCGTTATCATTTTCCCTCATAACCTTTCTTTCTGCTCTGCTGAGAAGGTGTGATTGTATCACCATACATCAAATTAAACTGTCCCCATTCTGTCTGTGTCTAGAAAGCCCGGCCAGAAGAGTGGAAGTAGTTTCCTGGCTGGCAAAATGTTTTCGTGCCTTTTTTATCACTTTGAAACAGGATGTGGGTCAAATGCGACTATTGTATGGAACCGAGCAGACGTACTCTTTAAAGTAGAAGTACTAGGAGGAACAGAAGAGGCTTGTTTACTTTCACTGCAGGCTGTCCACGTGTGTGAGTTTGTGTGGGTGGGTGCTTGTATACTGTACATGCTCATGTATGCATTCGGTGTCGTCTTATGTGTGTCGATTGCGTAAGGTAGCGGTAGGGCTCAAGTGTTGCGCTTATTGCATTATCTCTTCTCGTTTCCGCTCTCGAACGCCAAATAAGATCCACGAGCGTTATTCTTTTACCAGATAATTAACTAAATATACCCTTTACTGTCGCAATTTCGAATTCAATGAGATTTTATTTAAGCTCCTCGGCAGCAGGTTTCTGCCTACCAGGTACAACCGCTGCAGCAAATTGGTTTAAAGAGAAATCATTTGGATTACTTTCATATCGCCTCGATTTTCCGAGTTCTTACAGTCTTTTGTACTGGCCAAAGAGATTTAGCATAATGCGGCATCGTTTTACACTCTGAGAGGATAAACGCTTAAAAAGTCTGAGGAAAACAACAGAAAGTGTTAAGGGTTAATCAGTGATTTGAAGCTAAACATAGCCCCTGGAGAGCGAGAGAGAGAGAGAGAAATAGATTTTGCCTATTGGGTCCCCCAACGTGATTCAATATACAATATTTGGATGTTGTCATTTTTTACTATATTGTGAAGGTTAATTTTTAGTCACTTTATGTAAACACACATGCTTCATAAGATTTTTATTTCACATAAAACTGAATATTCTGTGATCACTTTTGGGTGAACTATTGCTTTCAAGCCTTGGAAACAAAGCTCTTGAACATTTCCATTGTTGGACTGTATGTAAAAAGTTCTAATTCATTTATCACACGTTGACCTTTTGTGTTTTTTAGAAGCCTGCTACTGTAAGAAATTACCTATTAGATGCTGTTCAGCAAAATTTACACTGTACAAATATTATGAAACAGAAAATATTGCATAAAAGCATAAAATGTTAAAGGGGAACAGAAAATGCCATTGTTCTGACCAACAGAAATTGCAGTTAATACATTCTATGAACAAAGTGTGGCTTTTTACTCAAATAAAAATTTGACAACCTGCCTGAGCTTTTATATAATATTTTATATAATAAATTCCTGTCCTATTAAACATTACTAAAAGCTTGTATTTCCAGAACTGCCACTGCAGGACATGAACAAAATACTTTTTTCTCAATAACTAACATGTTCTTTTCAATACTTTTAATTGGTTAAATGATAACCCACAGACAAGCATGAAGGGTGACCAATATTAATGCCTTATTTAAAAATAAAAAATGAAGATAATAACCTTTATATAGTTGACTGTTGTCTGAATGTGTGACATTATGGTGTTATTTTCTTTACTTGTGATGACTGAAGTCAGCATATTTGAATAATGTATTAGTTTTCGTTCTTGCAGTTATTGGGATACTGATTTGATTGATCAATTCCTATTGTATATCGCTATCAATGTCTCTCTGTCTCTGTGCCACTTTTTTGCTGTTCCTCAAGCGCTGGCATTTCCTTCAGAAAATGCAAATCTCCTATTTTATTTAGACAACTTTTATCCAAAGTCTTTAAAAATGCAATTATAATGAGGAAAACACCAACAAACAAACAGGCGAGGGCAAGAATATTGTCAACTGTTTGGAATTCAGGTTCTACAGAAATCTGCTGAGCTTTAGCAAAATTCTGCAATCCAAGTTACTATTTATGTCTATATTATAGGGTTGTAACAGTTCTCGGTAAAAAATTGAACCGCACCGTTCTCCACCAACGGTTCGGCACTGGACCGCGCTCATCTTAAATCTGACGACGCATTTATAATATAGTTGTTAGATATTATAATGTGTAAAACAGACAGACAAAGTTCAGCTAATGTATGTTTGTCGATAGATACACATTTAATACCTACAACAAATCAAATAACGTAGACAAATTTCAATAGGATTGACGTATGCTGTAATATGACCAGTCATTTATGCTTTCATCTGCCGGGTGTTGTGAGCGCGCGAGTGCAGGTGAGACCTGAACAGCACATGTTGCTGGTTAAACTACACTCATTCAAGCCAATTTAAACATTTAAGTGCAAGATGATAAGAAAACAAGAAAACTCGCTTGCGCGCTGTGAGAAGATCCGAAGCGCGCATAAGTCTCAGACATGGCGCAAATATTGAGTTGTCTTTGAAGCGCTTTGAACGGACAAATTCACACACGAAGTAGGTCAACATGCCCCTCTTGTCGAGTATCTTAACAAACATAGTAGGTTATGTCTTAAGTGAATGGACGAAAAACAACGCATGTGTACAGTATCAGTGTACTGGATCTGTTTCATTCCTCTTAAAGTGACAGCAGCATATTCCTGCTGTCTGTTAAAAGTCAAGGAAATCACTCACTGCTTGTGACTCAATAGCTTCTGTAACTTCAATTATGATTCATCTTTATTTAATTTGTACATATGCAATGTTATGTTTTATTTGATTACTTTAATCCATTTCTACCTTAAAAGGTGTATATATACAGTATCTTATTTTATTTTCTGCTTTGCTCTGTTGTTTTATTGGTGCTGTTACTTCTAGCTTGATTATTTGTTCTTATTTTTATTTGTCAGTAGTCCCTTTTACCTGAACATAGCACAAACCGAACCGAACCGAACCCGTGACCCTATAACCGTGACACAAACCGAACCGTGAGTAATTAGACCCGGTACACCCCTACTATATTATATTACCTACACACATATATAGACCGTTTCATCGGACGCAAGCGCTGACCCGAAGTTAACTTCCTGGCTGTGTTTGGTTATAATATAACTATTTATTATATTTTTTGTATGAACTTATATTAATATTTCATTGTACTGTATATTCATTCTATTAAATTAAAACTACTCAACAATCATTGATTCTTTGTGGAGGTCTACCGGAAGTTATGTTTGGGCCACGTAACGTTTGTTTATGTTGCCGTTGAAACCATCTACATACATGTATTTAGTCATGAGAGAAGTTATGTTCACTCAATATACTGTATGTAAAGCTTTGACCCCTATAGTCAGGGCAAGCATTGTTGTCAGTTAACTGTCAGATTAACAGTGGGATCAATGAAGAGCTATCAGGACACGCTTTACTAATCCACTGTAGTATTACTCAGACGGGATGAGACCAAGTTGAGGTCACTGTTATACGATTATAAAACATGCCGTTGCATGCCGAATCACTTTGTAAGTGTGCAGAGTCATAGTGTGTTCCTTTAGCACCGTCATAATTTACAGCACGTTGCGAGGAATGTTGTTTCACACAAGTGAATAAATGCTAAATTACATTGTGAGCACAACTGCGGCGTATATTATCTGTTACATTATCTATTTCTGCAACCTTTGCTGTGTGTTTGTGTTTTTACGTGGAGCTGCTGTTGGAATTCCATTATCTGACTGTTTCGTTATGATAAACATTTTGACAAGTATTTTCACACAGGCCCTTAGGAAATATGTCACAACTCAAAACCAGTGTTAAGAGAGTAAAAAATAGAACATTTTTTACTTGCATGATAGTAGCAACTCAACCCACACATACAGCAGCGGATAAAGAATGAGACCATTTCAAATTTTCATTTAATCAGCATTTCTAGATGTATTGCGGTCATTCCTGTCCAGTGTCTGTTGAATTCAAACAGACCATCAGACCTCAGGAGTCTCATAAAGTCATCCAACAGCAATGTAAAAGACAGACAGCATGACAAGACGCATGAAAACTGTAATGATAATCGAGGTTATCACACCTTCTCATGAATACATGTAGAAATGTTACTGTTGTACTCCTTAATTGTGAATCTAAACTTGTTTTCTTTGCCGTATTTAAGGTTTTAAAAATACAGAGAATATTTTATTTTAAAAATATTATTTTGACATGTTTCTCCAGTTTTTATTTTCTGCAAATAAATGCAAATAGAAACAATATTTTCGTTATACTTCACAGAATGAAACAAAAAAGATCATTTTACCTAAACACCTATAAATAGTAAATTCAGAAAAACTGAAAAATGTTTGAAATGGTCTCCTACTTTTTCCATAGCTGTAGAATATGCTGTATAGAAAATAAATGAATGAATAAAAGTAGCATTCAGATGTGTTAAAAATAGTGTGACTTTTATTGTATCAATCTAATTTGTTTAACCAGTAGCAGCTTAACCAAATAGCATGTTACACAATAGTGCATTGCACATTGAACATTACAGGCAAACAAGCATATGCGGCCATCAGATGCAGTCCTTTAACTCTGTCTCATTTGGAGGGTTCATATAATCCTTGAGTTTTCTGTTTGTGTTTTTCCTCTCATTTCAGATGTCTCTAATTTGAACAGCAGGTCTGAATGTGTAATTTGATGAATCAGGATTGCACATGTTGTGGAGTATCACAGTGATGTGGGCATCTCCATTTTGTAGCGTCTCAGTTGTGAGAGGGCTTTGTTTAGCCCTGGAACCATGACAGATCTCTCTCTCTCTCTTTCTCTCTTTCTATCACTGTAGCTGTCATTTCTCCCTCTTTTCTCCTTTTTCACACTCTGGTTACACTTGACAGAGCTTCTTGTGGTCAAAGACAAAGAAGCATAACTAAGTTGCAGAGCACAAGTATCTATATCTATCTATCTATCTATCTGTCTGTCTGTCTGTCTGTCTGTCTATCTATCTATCTTTCTATCTATCTGTCTGTCTGTCTGTCTGTCTGTCTGTCTATCTATCTATCTATCCATCTATCCGTCCATCTATCCATCTATCTATCCAACGTAGATTTGTATCGTAAAGATAATGTGAAACGTTTATATAACAGTTACAACTATATAACTGCAATCGTAGAACAAACCACATTAAAAGCTACATTCTCTTTCTGTGAAATTTTGCGTTCGCTGATTTGCTCTAAGGTTACATCAGTGTCTGCGCCTTTGTACTCCCTTGAGTCAAACACTAACTAGTTCCTATTCCCCGTCCCAAATCCAGTGTTATCAAGCCAGGCTCATGTGTTTCAAGCACAATCAACCTCTTCTCCATCTTATTAAACCAGTCACATAGTCGATGAAGCCTGAAAAGAACACGTATTCCCACGATGCATCGTCACCCTCTTATCTTTCCACAACAAACTCACACATGTGACTTACGGGGCCATGGGAATGGTGTCACGCTTACCCGTCGTGCCAGGGAAGAGAAAGAGGGGGCAGCGAGAGCTGGGAGGCCTCGGTGATAAATCATTATTTATTTCTATATGACAGAATTAACACGCTGATGAACGAACAGAGCTTGACTTGTTTTTCAACGGCGCTGATTTATGGCCTAAATTTGGCAAAGTTTTTTGGGGGCAGGCGGATGAGCTCTTTTCTGGTGAAATGTGTTGACAAGAGCAATTCATTATGTTATACCAAACACGCAACTGAACCGAATTTTCTGCATGGAGATGTGACGGTGTTTTTTTTTAAAAGGAAGAATATTTATTTATCTCTGTAATATTATGTATCTCTGTGTTTTACTAATGGAAAATTCCATCCCACTGTAGCAAAATTGCCATTGTTAGTCTCTTCCCCTCAAATAATAACATTTCGACCAATATCTCTTACCCATTCATTTATTTATTAGTAAGCAATTTTTTTATGTTATTCACTCAATAAGTTAGATTTTCATAAACACTGACTTTCTGAAACACATTTAAAGAAATATTTGATTGAGAAAAAATATCAATTTTAATTTCTTGGTCTGTGAGGCTTAAACAAAAAGTCCTGAAATTGTCTGTAACAGAATTAAATAGATTTATTTGTAAGAAGAAAACGATCATGGAAGCTTTTAATTGCTCTATTTGCCCAAACATTTCCCACTCTGATCTTAACTTCACCATTACTCCACAAAGAATCCAAACGTTCGGCATTTATTGCACACCGACGCCCAAGAGAGCAGGTCCATCCATTCTAGAAACGACATCCCACCAAGTTGTAATGGCCTCTTCCCTCTCAAGGGGCGACATTACTAGTCAGTAATTGATTGGCAGTTAGAAATAAAATCTCTGTTTTAATTAGAGTGGCTTGACTTTGACTGGCTTAATGAAGATGTGTTCATACATAAATCATGCAGTAGTAAATTTATTTGGCGGCACTTGTCTGGAAGAGAGAATAAAACCAGAATGAAAGAAAAGAGAGAGGATGTGAAGGAGCGGAGGGCCGGCGATGATCGGTTCCAGTGAACTGTGTAACCATGGTGACCTGCTGCTTACCAGGGCATGATTGGAGGATTTAGACACTTTGGTGTAGATATGACAGCGAAAACATAAAATATGTTTTTCCAACAGTGACAGATCAAGTATTATTTCCAGTCAGTACCCAGACAGACATTTCAAGGATTTTAAGTTTTGACAAACGTTTACGTGTGTTTTTGTGTTGTTTGTTCTATTTCTTAATCTATTGTTAGGCTTTACAAGACATTGTGTAGTGTATTGGATATACAGTAGTATATAGTCATATGGGCTACTTTTATAATACACTCAAAAACAAAATTGGGTTTTTTCAACCTATCGTTGGGTCAAATATGGACAAACCCAACTGTTGGGTTAAATTAACCCTAAATATGGTCATATTTGACCCAACAATGAGTTAAATAAACCCAGCATTATGTACATGCAGAACCCATAATAGGTTAATTTATAATCCAACAGTTGGGTTTGTTAATGTTTGACCAAATGATGGGTTGAAATAACCATACACTTTTTAAGGTTTTGTGGATATGAGACCTTGTAACTGCAGTCTACAAAAATTGGCTTGCTGACAATGAGCAGAGAGTACAAGACATATACAGTATATATTAGGTTGACCATAAGTGCCATTTTTCCCGGACGCGTCCTGGCCAGGATGTGGCTGCGTCTTCCGGAGGTCGCATTTTTCAGGCACCAACGTCATCATCTGAGTTAAAAAATCATTATAATGATTGTTTTTGTAGTTTCATTCTTACCTTAAAATGTAACTGTTGCTTTCCTGAAATAAAACCTGAAATATACCTTGATGACGTTTGCGCCGCAGCTATAGAAATCCTGGCCAGGAGGAGGCGTCTGGGAAAAATGGCACGTATGGTTACCCTATAGTGTATATATAATGTGATTTGTAAGAGAAGTGAAGTATATCAAATATTTATAAATGTGCAGTAAGGATATGCTTTCCACTGCAAAAACAATTTCACTCTCATTTCCCTGTAAAAATATTGAAACATCCCCAAAACAAGATACATTCACTTGAGAAGCGCTATTGCGTAAGATATTAAGGTTTGTTTTCAGAGAATCTATCTTGAACTATGTTTATTTTCCTTACCCCTTTGGCAAATAGTTTTTCCCTTGTTTTAAATTGAATTTAATTCGATTCATGCTTATTTTCTTGGAAATCATGTCTCGTTATATTTTACAATTTTGCTTCTCGAGTGTATTTATCTTGTTTAATGATGTTAAAACAAGACAAAAATACAAAATGAGTTTTTGTGGTGTGCACCTCTCCCGTAGCGCTGTCAGAGGAAGTTCACGTTTTTTCTCTCCCTGCTTCACCTTCACTCCTCTTTCCCGTACAACCTTCCCAGATCTGCCCTCAGATTGAAGGAAGTAAAGCAAGATAAAGGACTACTAGTGTTTTTAACAATAGCCCACAACAATGTGATAAAAGAAATGAGAAAATATGATATTCTTGTGAAGGCACCGCAAGTCTCTGGGCATTTTTTCAGGATGGGATTTCATCTTGCCTGCTCTTCGATTCTCCGAAACCTGATTATCGGAAATTACGTTCGCATCCTGCTACTCGCGGCGAGTAATGAAAAGTCCTCGTGACATCTTCATTTTTCCCGTTATATGCATTACGACTTCCTGTAATTAGCTTAGTCATTGCTTTACAATCTGAAGTAATCATCATTTGAATTTCTATTAAGGAGGCAGTCCATTTAGGGACGATTGCGAAACACAATTAGGTATGTTGACAAACAGTAATGACGGTCAGCAGCTTATTACGAAATCATTAGCACAGTAGAATCTCATTATATGTGCAATATCGTTCTATAATGTGTTTATTAGTTTACGCAGAGAACCAGAATGCCTGCTGCAGATGCTTACCATGACAATACAATACAACTGCAGAAACGCTGTCATTGGCCGAGCTGCTGTAGCTTCACGCCATATTACCAGCAAGACTGAATGGCCATTTTTAATGCATTTGGCCAATGACCCACTTCACCGTGTATTCCGGAAGCCGGAATTTCCTAATCCCATTTCTTTCAGAATTCATTTCACAGATCCCCTGATTGTTTTATATGTTGTACAGGTATTACTCTGAAGCATTTATTGGGCAAAGAAAGAAGGTAAAATATAATGTCTGTATTACAGTTAATTTGCAATCACGTTAATGGATGTTAAATGACAGAATCAGCAGGGTCTCTTGTTTAATCTGATTTATAACATTCACACAAGCTCTTAAGTGTACGCCGAGCCCACAAAGATTGCAGGAAATGACACAGTGTACAGGTTAAGGTTTAACATAATAAAAAGTCAATGACAAAATAAGCTTTGAAAAACGCATTTTATAAATGTGTGTAATAAATCATTTGAAGTCAGAAACAATGTGTTTAGACAAGTTTTGTTTGTTGAATATAACATTTCAATACATGGAAATGCATTTTTTTCATAGGTTTTTTTAACTTCTCGACAGGTGGTACTGTACAACCAAATTTTTGTAAATATTTATCAATGCACTACCTGACTTTTGCAACTGATTTACATTGAACAGACTTTTACTCAGATGCCTGCTTTTGAAATAGCATTTTCTTTGTTTTACATTGGTTATACCACCTGACACAGAAAGTGTACCTGCTGACCCATTAACGCCTACCCAGCTATTTGTCAGTATTTGAGAGAAATCCACAAATCTTTTCATTCGGCCAGAAAGATCACTTGGGGCTCTTTGAATGATGTAGGATCATGTTTACTTTTTCTACTTATTCACAAACCTAACAGAATATTCGGTCACACTTCGGTATAGGGGGCAATTCTCGCTATTAACAAACCATTAACTACGACTTTTCCCCCAATAAACTCTTAATTTGTTGCTGATTAATAGTTAGTATGATAGTTGTTAGGTTTAGGTATTGGGTAGGATTAGGGATGTAGAGTATGGTCGTGCAGAATATGTGCTTTATAAGTATTAATAAACAGCCAATATGCCAATAATAGGCATGCTAATAACAACTAGTTAATAGTGAGAATTGCCCCTATACTGAAGTGTTACCGAATTTTCTAGGTTAATTTAACCTAACCAGGTTGGAACAACTTTTTCTGTCATTAATAATTTAGGTTGTTTCGAGCAAAAAAAAACCTTTTTGGATTAAAATCTTTTTTAAAAGTGCAATTGCATAAAATGTCTTACAACACTCCTCCAGTCCCCACTAATAATTTAATAGACACATATGAGTAGTCAAGGACAAAAAAAAGTTGTCAATGGCAATTTATTATTCATGAACACTGGGACTAATTTAAATCCGCCTGGAAAATCTTCTATTTACCTATTTCCACTCGTTCTAGTCTCCGAGGCCGATGAGAATAGGTATGACAGCAGGAACAGAAAAAGGTAATGCTAAAAAGATAAGTCAGTTTATACTGATACGTATATGTGCCAATATTTAATCACACAACTTTAATAAAGTCAGACATCCCTTTAATAATAATCCCTTATCTTAATGTTGTTTCCTCAGCCTCAGCGAGGTGATCAGTTTAAACTACTTTGCCTTCCGACTGTAACATGGGAGGAGAGCCGTTCCCTCGATCCTAATCTCACCAAATTCAGTTATATAAGCTTTTCTGCCTCCCCAACCCACTGTACTCAGACAAAGCAGACTCTTTCACTTATTCTCACTGTTTTCTTTGTCATGTTCCTTTATGTCCTAATAATGCTCTTCTCTGTTGAAGTGGACGGTCTCATGACAACAGCAGCATTATTACTCAGTGCTGGATGTAATTGCTGTGGGCCGGGTTTTTGTCTCTAAAGTAAACATTATAAATCATTGCTTTCCACTGCTGCTGTCTGCGACCGGCCCAACGCTGTTCTAAAACCAAACTGACCACTTTTTATAGTTAAATACAAATGAACTACATGAAAATTGCTCGATGTGTCACTGTTATGGCTGCTCTTTAGTCGACCGCTTATTGGGTTTTGCCTTTGTGTTTTCATGCCTTTCAATGTTCTTTTTGTTGTACGCAGCTATACGTGAAGCAAAACAATGGAAGCTTTGTTATACAATCAAAGAATTGCCTTTGTGTTTGTGGGGATCCGTCAGGCGTTGTCGTGACAACTGCACACGGCAAGATGTCCACCAAGAGGAAATCTTCACTTAAAGCAGAAGCACTCTTAATCCACCGTACGCAAACAGTAAAGTGAGAGCAGGTCATTCAATAAAAGTGCCGTCCATGAAAGTTTGGAAAAAAGTTTAAAAAGTGTGTGTATGTGTGAGTATAGCATAGGAAAGAGCAAACAGTACGGCCTTCAATTGAGATTGCAGTCGTACAGCGGGGCTGTTGTAAATGTATAAAACATCCTTCATGAAAGGACCCTTTCATGTACAAGAAAACAAGTTGCAGGGAGAGAGATGATGAATTTCCCTTATTATTATTGCTTTGAAACCTTTGTGAAGGAAAGGTTTCTCCCTTTTAAAACTTTGGTAATTCTTGTAAAAGAAATGAATCTATCAGAAAGCATCTAAACTCATTTTTGGCAGCATATATCACTGGGAAAGGAATCAAGTTTTCATGAGGTGGTTAAACACCTGGGCCAGTTTAAGAGAGAGAGATAAGAGTGAGAAAGTGAGCTAAAAATCATTGTACTGTAGATAGACTTGACTACAATAAACTGCACACATATTGGCATGTATAGAATATTTGTGCGCCCAGTAGGATCCTTTCCCGACACCTGTTCTCCACTCTCTCACCCGCATAGGATTTCCTATTCTATTGAGTAATGCTATGATATAAAGAATATTTAGTCAACATGTATATACTGTAACTGATTGTCGTCTCACCTGGACATTTCATTTATATATTGTATAATATAGTATTCATATAGTCATATATAGCTGCCGAAAAAATTAAGAGACCATTTCAAAACCAGTTTTTTGTTTTAAAATGTACTATTTATAGGTGTGTGTTTAGGTCAAATGATCATTTTTGTTTCATTCTGTGAACTACTAGCAATATTTCTACCAAATAAACAAATATACCACAAATACTGCAAAGAAAACAAGTTCATATCCACTTTTAAGCAATACAATATATTTACTATATATACATTTATTTATACTAATATACATTTTTATCATAACATTAGTTAATGCACAATGAACTAATATGAACAATTATATTACCATTAACCAACATTAACAAAGATTAATAAATGCTTTTTTGTTTATTGTTAGTTCATGTTCGCTATTGCATTTGCTAATTTTACAAATTTAACCTTATTGTAAAGTTTTATCAATTATTCTTGTACAATATGGTTTCAATACAGTTAGTGTATGAATTTAAATAACAAAAAAAAGTGAATAAAAAAGTGTTTTTTGTAAGTGTTTGTCGTTCTTTTTGGTTTCATATCTAATACAATGACATGCATGGGCTTTTAATTGTGGCTTTAATATCCAAATACTTTTGGGTGACACTGTACCAGAAAAACTGGTTTATAGTCATATTTTAAAATAGTTATTCAAATGTAGGCATGTCATTTTCGGCTCAGAAAGGACATGGGATGTTTAGGGGTATCTGTTTTTTACAGCACTGCCCCTTCAACGATTGCTTTAAAAAATGACAGGCCTGAGTCACAGGAGGAGATAAGCATAATTACCAACTTTCCCACAATCCCCAAGGCCATGTTATTAGAAACAAAATAGCAACCCAGGTCCATTCCTCAACTTTCCACTGTACGGGCAGCGAGGCTGTGTTAATGAGATGGATTAAATGTAGTTTTGGAGAGTGGCATTTGCACTAGCTGCCTTCATGAACCTGAGGGTAAAACTTTATTTCTTTCCCTCTGAGGAATAACTGAATAATTAAAGACCCCTGATATCTGTTTTGCTTGAGAATAGAGTCCGAGAAAGAGGCGGGGTTTGTAGAATGATTGACTTAACAAGCAAAGAACAACAGGGGGTCAATCGGGGTCGGCCCGAATGTTTTCCTCATTGACATTCACCAACCTTCTTCTGCCTTCAGATTCATGTTCATGTTGAAGAAATCCTGTGAATTTAGAGAGATCATAGCAAAATAAGCGTGCCTGCTTTAGGATTTAAGAACAACAGCTGAAAACGCGGTGGATTTTCTCGGGTGGTTGTCTCTAGTCGGAGCCAGTGGGAATTAAATGAAGGAGGAATAATTGTGGCACTACAGTGATCCATTTGAAACAGCCTCCGTCCTGTGCAGAATTTCAACAGTGGCTATAGGTTATATTGAAGTTGGCTGACTGGGTTATGATGGAATATTGATGTGCCGTGACAGTGGTTCTGTTGTGTTGTCGGGCATGTCAAAGCTAGATTTTCTTAAACGGACATACTTTGTTTTCACACAATAGCAACAAACACCATCACAGCATTTTACTTAACACATTTTCCGCTATAAAATAAAATATTCCTGATGTCATGACAAAAAGTGGTTGTGAGCACATCAGCATATTACTGTTGTCCCTGTTTTAATGTTGAAATATGATTTTACACATGATAATAAAGACCTCGTCCTTCTGTATTTTGGCACAGGCAACAAAATTATCACCGAGGGCGAGTACGTGGAAATTAATGGAATCACCAAAGACATGTCCGGCTCATACGAGTGCATCACTTCAAACGATATCTCGCCTCCAGACGTAAGGACTGTTCAGGTTACCGTCAACTGTGAGTATTATATTTTATATTTTTCGGTTGAACATACTGTATAGATGCTGGTCGTTTCTCACTAAATTTACAGTTCTGAACATCCCAGCTATACGTGATTGATTTCACAGATCCGCCTGTCATCTTGCGAGCTCGGAGCACAGGAACGGCTGTTGGTCAGAAAGGGGTTCTGTGGTGCGAGGCGTCAGCGGTTCCTCTGGCGGATTATGAATGGTTTAAAGGTGACCGCAGGTAAGGCTATATTATTGATATTATCTTGAAGTTTTTTGCCATATTTTAATGACAGTGACAAGCAGGAAACAGGAAATTATTTAACAAGAAAGGAAAGTATACTTCAATTTATTTCATTTATTATTAGATTTATTTTAAGTATACATTAGTGAGGTTCAAGTATGTTATTATGTATACAGTATGTACTGTATTAAGTATACTCATATTTACGCTCTAGTAGTATACTTGTATGTGTACTATTTCAGTACTGCTTGGGACTAAATTTGCCCACGTTTTAGTTAATAAAATATAATTTTTTGTGTAACAGTAGTAAACTTTGAGTACACACCTAGTTTACATGTACATCTTTGTTTGAACTTATGTGTATACTGATTGTTTACTTGTTTAGTACTTGTAGCGCATTTTAGTTTATGACCGTACACTTTGAAGTATACAGTTAGTAAACTGCTAGTTTAGTCGTTTTTAATCGCAAGTATACTTTAAGCAAACTTAACATCATTTTTTACTGCAAGTATACTTGCACATTTTCTTAACATTATACATGGTTTACTAGTTTACTTATATATACAATTCCTATGATACTTTATATTGTTACTATATCAGCTTGAACATGTTAGTTTGAGAGTTAAAAAAGGATTTAATAGGCTACTCAATCAATAGATTAAACACAACTACAAGCCAGTTATACCTAAAATACATAAACATAATAACTTGTACAGTGTCTTGTTCAAAAGATTGAGTACACAACAAATTCAATTAGACGTTCATGTCAGTACAGGTCAAGTTTTCTTAAAGTACTTAAACTAAAAATATACTTTCTCTTTTTTTTTTGAAACAAACCAATAGCACACTTGAATAAACTATTCTAATAAAAGACAGGATCCAGAAATGATGCAGATGGAATTCAAACTTCTATTTCAAACCTATTAACACCAAGGCTAAAGTTTCATGTGTTAGCCATTTAAATAAATAATATAAAATAAAATAATTAGACATCTAGGGTCATCGTACGCACATCTAACTTCACCCCCATTTTTACAGAATTTTTAACGGACTCCAAGGGATCAAGATTGAAAACAAGGGAAAACAATCCATGCTAACATTCTTTAACGTCTCTGAAGAGGATTACGGGAATTACACCTGCGTGGCTACGAACACGTTGGGGATAACAAACGCGAGCATCATTTTGTACGGTAAGAGTCTGCCTCTAATAACTAAACATGTTAATTTATGCACGCAACTCATGTCAAGCGTAACGCGGCGTAGTCAGTGAGCATCTCAATGTGTTAAATATCTGCCTGATGCAATTAAATCAACGTCTCGTCGCCTCGAGGCTCCCACCAAGGCTGAAGATTTCCGAGCTGTGTATTTGTGACGATTTCCTCGAACAACATACAGTAATGCATGCTGAAACACATGCTCGATGTTACCGTGTAGGGTCGCACATCACATTCAAGCGCTTTTTCTTCCCACAGGTCCCGGAGCGATACACGACGTGAACAATTCAGCTTCAACGCCAACCAGCTCGCTCTTGCTCCTAACTCTTGTCCTGACTCTCTCGCACCTGAGCAAGTTTTGATGCTAAAGCACCTGGCCGCTTCTCAGTACGAACACAGACTCACTGTCCCACACGTAGAGGGAGAATACTTTATGGGTTATTCTTGTTTTTATTATTTTGCCGTATGCTTTATTTCTGAAGGAAAGAGGTCAGTGTGGGTTTATGGGTCTGTAATTGGATGCTTTGGGATTTAGGAGTGTTTTGGATTTTTAAACAGTAAACCGGACTGTGAATGGAGTCTGTCATTAGCTGGGTAGAAATTATAGATCCAACTACAGTATATGTGTCTCTCCAACCTTTTGTATGTGAAAAGAGAAGCAAAAACACATGTAATCGTGAATAACTGAATGGTTTTTTTGCTCAGTATTGAACTGTGTGAGGTTACTGCTGTGTCCTGTTTCATGTAAAATAACATGGTTCTTTTTTTAAATAATGGAGAAAATGACAAACAGCAAAAAAGAAACAAATAATAAAAAAACGTGATATTTGATTTACTGTACATGTACAGATGTATGCAAATACCGCTCACACATTTATAAGATCTATGCGTCCAATATAATATAGCACACAGATCCAAAAGACATACTGCATCCTCCACAGCGTCCATCGGCCAATGATGTCGCTCATTTTGTTCAAATGTCAGTGGAAACGTTAAGATAACTTGCATGTGTACTGAGCTGACATACTGTAGTTACATGCGGTAGGATAGACCCGGTCTAACATACTTTACCGTAGATACGTTTCTTACTATTGATGCAGATCGTATGCCTGAAAATCTCAGTGTATGTGTGATAGGAAGCTGCCCAATACATCATAAAAAATACAGTATTAGGACCCTAAAAGATTGACAGCCGTACCAAATTCTCAAATGGGGTGGAGGAACTGATTTTTGAAGAGTCATTTATCACTGGATGTGTAATCACGGTGAGATGAAACTTTCTCCTGTAAAGTTCAAGGGAATCATTTTGTTAGCATTCTAAGAGGCATGTTGGTAGCGACAGGCCACATTTCATGCCACCAAAATCATTGCATATTGCCTACTCGGTAGAAAATCCCTTTTCATATTTCTTTTATTTTATCGAGATTTTTATTAAAGTGTTAAAACTGTTCTTTCTCAGGTTTTTGGTGCCGAGTTTCTTTTAAACGTGTATGATTTTGTGTTCTGGAATCTTAATGGAAAAGTAAACTCTTATCTCATATGATATATTAAAATGATAATATTAATATATATAGATATTTAATATCTTGTGAGGGGAGGAAAATATCATAAGAGATGCATTTCTATATCTGTGGGCGATAACCATCAATTTATCTGTGATCTTTAGCACTCATTTCCACACTAATATAATGCCATATAAATGTCAAGTTGTGCATGTTTGAGAAGGTGAAAGAAAATTGTAATCTTAGCTTTCATTTATTGCATCGATTTATTCCATATCTTAATATGCTTACCCGTCGTAGGCCACAATTTTGGACCTGATACTCTATATGGGACCTTTCAACACACTTATGAAGGAATTTACATGTTTACTGGTTATACTGTATTTATTTATAAGAAGCTGGCATTAAGCCTGTTTCAACAATTGGTTCGATAGCTTGGTCTCAACTGGCTTTCGATGCCATGCAGGTCATTGTGTTATTTGGGTCTGAACTACAGACTGTAACGGTGCAAAGTCTCCGCCACGGATGCATTTAGAGACACAAACATTCGAGACTAGAAACATGCATTTTTGTGATTTCACATTACAAAACATTTTCAGGCACATTTGCCAGGGTTCTTAAAACCGACCGCCGACTCTCAACCGAGAACGCAAATGACCTCGGGTCCGCACTAAGCACCATAGTGAAGCATTCTAATTAAGAGCAGGAGGGACCCTTGAGATACAGACGTACACACTCGACTAGCATTAAACTCTTAAAACGAGACCTTGTCCATGTCGGCATTCAGCTTCAGTGAGCACTGTCAACAGCGGCGCATAAACACGCCGAAGAGTGATGAATCGGTCCAAGGGCCGCCGCATCACTGAGAAATAAATACATGCCCATACATTGTAAATGACCTTTCAGCTGATTTTAAAGTTAGATTCCTCTGCCTTTAATTTGAAGGATATATACTGCTTGAGCCTTGCTGTGTGAGTTTGATGTGACTTATTGAAAGTTTGTCGTCATTGAATTGGTTACGTAATTGTTGGTTACCTTGGCTTGGTGGAGCTCTTACAAATGGCTGTTGGTTAGAAACGTTTCGGGCTGTGCACATACTTCATCGCTTTCTTGCGTATGGCAGAGTCGGGATAATAATCGGACCTCATTTTAGTCACGCTCTGCATTAAGTACGACAGTGTTCTGGATCATGCAGTACATGTTAAAAATGCTATTCTCTATGTGTGAAACAACGAAAAACGAATCTTAAAATATGCAAATAGAAATGACATTTATTTATTCTGGTTCGATTTGATTTGGTTTATTTTGAGGATGGTGTAATTGCTGAAATGAAAGCACCTTTTCCTTGTTAGCGTTGTGCCTTGCGTGCAAAAAATCATGTATTTACACTGCAATCAACTAGATTCAATGTCAGCCCTGAAAGGTGATGCTTGTGTAAACAGTCACTTCCTGTACTAATTTAATCAAATACTTGGACTCATTTTAATGACATAATGATATTTAATACTATTTAAGCATCAGTTCTGTTTCAAGTGACTTGCCCAAGGATTTACATAACAGGTTATATACATAAATAAGTTGTACCATAGAATGTTAGGCTATTTAATTTTGGTATCTAATGTTGATGAACATTTTAAACACTAATATTGCTTTGTCACAACGATGGTGGAGATGCTACTGACAGTGATGTCATTTGAACAGTTGCTGTAACATACAGTACAAAACCACAAATTTGTGCTCTAATTCTTTGTTTAACGTCACAGGTTTGCCATCACAACCTTATTCACAGTGAACAGCTGTACTGTATATATCTTAAATAAGATAGCAGACCCATTTGCGTTACAAACTGGTCTATAAATAGTTCCGAATGTCATTGTTTTCCTTTATTTTTTGAATTGATATATTCCTTGTCATCATATCAAAGTGAAAAAATGGCAAACTGTCATTGACATCCAGTCGTAGCACTTTTGGTTTTTTAGGTTTTTTGAAACCACTGCAAGTACACACGGTACAGCCCATCCAGTCATCAAGTGTTTCATTCAAAATGCCCTTGCCAAACTGTATTGTGTGTTTGTATTTATTTTTCTGACTGTCCCTATCTAGTTCAGATTGTAATGTGTATGATACCTTAACATTTGCAACACAAAGCTCTCTCAATGTGCATGTACAGCCGTAGTCGTATTTTTCTTTTTTTACTATTGGAACATGAGTAAAGAGTGTTGTATGTGTTCTGTGTAATAAAGTTAAGAATATTTTCTTCTAGTTTGGGCTTCTTGGCTGTCTAACCTGGTTTCTTGTAAATAAGCAATAATAATAATTAAAGAACATTGAATATAATGACCGCAGAGGCAACAGACATAAATAACAAATGAACATATAGCTTGGCCTTGAGTGCCTTATATTTAAAGCGTTTCATAAAACGAATAATAATGAAATGTTATGGCACATTTTTTTATTAATGATTTAAAAATCAATAAGTGTCATAATTCTGATAAAACAGGGTTATCCATTGTTTGTAGTCAATGGAACATAACTTTTCGCTTTTTATCTGTCCTCCAGAAGTATTAACACTATTACACATTATCAGTCTAATTAGCTTTAAAATGTGTTTTTATTAATAATTTTACCGTAACCTAATCCACAGAGCATTAAAAAATGCTGCCACTTTGTCAGTTTACCTCATTAGCTCATTTCTCACAATCTTCTATTGATGATGCATTCAGGGTTTGGCACCGGTCCTAAACATGCTGTAGCCAAGAAATGTCATGTCAAGTTAATGTGCTCTGTTTAAATGCTTATTTATTCACATACTTGTCTCTCCAAATACCCACGTCTCATTGCGTGCTCCAGGGGGGCACTACTGGGTACTTCGATAAAGGAGTACAAAGGGAAGAAACAAAGGATGCCTTTTTGGTTCAAGGGACGTGATTGTCTACCTGTACCTCCAAGCATATTTTTTTTAAACAAAAGGTGATCGTTGGTTGGCTTCTCCCATTTGTGTTGATGTCGAACATTAAAAGGTGGTTAAGCTACGCAATCTTTCGCAGCTCCTCTACTCTGTTTTTAAATGCATTCGAAATGAGTTTTGTGGATTTTAGACCATCTTCTATATAGGCCATCTGTCTGCCTGAATGGTGACATTTTGTAAAAATAGACTAAAAATTGGTAAATCATCCTGTATTACAATGAACAAAAAAATGTGTTTGTCCAGTCATGCCCTAATCAGAACGAATGAAAGGAGGTCTGTCATATGTTAGCATACCCATTCAGCTCAATAGAAATGATTTGAAATCTGCCAACCTGATGTCACACGAATTTGTGCGTATTTTATGAGGTGGCTCATTCGTATGAATTTGTACCCTGATCCCACCCCTTAACCTTATCGTCACTGGTGTGAAATCAAATTGTACTTAAACGTATGAATACAGTAAGATTGTACAAATTCGCAATAGGGGCTGGCTTTCAGCCGATGGGGCGAGTGGAGCTCCACTCAAAAGTGAAGCCAGAGCGGATATATGTCAGCTTTCTGACCTCAACCCGGAAGTAATTTATGAAACGGCGCTGTTTTAATGTCAATAAATACTTGTAATGTTTTAATGCTACAAAATGATTGTTTAAATGTTATTAAATACCTTTAGTGTTACTAAATTCAGACATTGCTTCCAGGTTTGTATTTAGAAAGTAAACATTATAATAGTTAGTAGTGAACAATAAATGAAACATCAAATAAATTATTTTTTATAAAAATGAAAAATGCGAACACAAATAATTTAGGAATTTTATATTTAAAGCAAAATAACATACAAAACAACCACAGTAAAATGTTGCATAATTTCCACAAATTAAGTTTGAATTGTTTTGAGTAAAAAACACAAACTATATTTACAAAACCCATCAACTGCAAGTAACAGTAAATAACTATCAACGAACGTTCTTCTCCTTCTCCTTCTTCTTCTTTCCTTTTAATGGGGGGTTGCAAATATGTTTAGGTGTATATCTCCGCCTACGGTACCGGGGTGTGTAACATCGGGGTTTTCAGTACTTCGGTGGATTATATAAAAAAATCGCATTTTCTAAACCTGTATTTTAAAGAAATTCATGCAACATCAGCCAACATTGGCGAGACATCAATATTGATCGTCCAAAATATATAAATCCTTATATCCTTTATTCATCCTTTTTGCGTAATTTCACAGAAGCCATATGCGTTGTGCTTGCATTGCACGTTAAGACAGCGTCAGTCTGCAAGTAGTGTAGGGATGCTGAGATAAAATGACCCGAGTTAAAGTTCGAACTTCGGAGAGCTCAGCGACGCCATTTTGCCCCTTCTTTATTATTGAGTGGAGGTGACGTATTTCCTGTTCGAGAGTGGAGCTCCACTCGCCCATCAGATGCAGCTAGACCCCTCTCCAAATTCGTACAAATTAGCCACCTCGTAAAATAGTTACGAATTGTGTTGAATCTGCCATCTTTAAATTATGAAAAGGACTTTCACCAATGTGTAAAGAGCCAAACAACAATAATGGGACAGAAATAAAACATTTACTATAAAATATTTGATTATTTATTATTTATTAACACTATAAAATACTTATTTTGTCAAACAGATTTTTAATGGTTGTCTATAGAAAATATGTTTTAGCTAGATTTTAAATTGACATGCTAACCATTTTTGGAAACTAAAATATTTTCTATATGCAAAGGCTCCAATTAAACCTAAAAACCCACAATTCAGCAAAAGTCTAAATTTGCTTTGGCATTCTCCTTTTCAGATGTGTACAGTATAAGTCATCCCATTGTTTACAGAGATTGTCAGCCGTGCCTCTCAGCACCATCTTAATTGTCTTCCACCCTGTCACGTCTGTCACCTGGTCCTTCAATAGCGCTGTCTTTCAGTGTATGCAGGATGAGCGACGTTATGGCAGCAAACCATCAAAGGAAAAATAAGGACAGCGTGCAACGCGAGTCTTTAATTAAGAGTCTCAAGCCCTTCTTCAATCACAGATGGCTCTTCGCTTTAAGAATGGATATCACAGCTTTCCTCTCAGCCTCACCACTTAGAGCTCATGTGTATCATTCCCGCAGGCTATGTCTGTCAAATCCCTTTAAAAACACTTACAAGACTGACACTTTTCTTTAAATGGAACACAAGATGAAACGTCCTTAAGGGTTCTCTGCATCAGGGCTTTAAATTATTGATCAGCCTGTGAGGGTTTGGTTCGTAGTTTTTCCTTTAAAAAAAACAAATAGTTGATTTGGTGTTTAAATTGCCAATTGCTGGTGTGACTCCAGCCATTGGTGTATTGGTGCATAACGTCACTTCAGAAATTCACAGTTTTTCAGCAAATGGAAAAAACACTGTACTTTGAATAATTAAAAACTGTGCTGTCAAGCACTTTTTATTGGTTAGATATTTGCAAAACTCAGTGACAAACAAAGGGTGACTAATTATAATGATTTAATCACGAAATATGGAGCTGCGATATACTGCTATATACAGATGACCTTGAGTTTTCAAGACCATATGGCCGCTCACGCAGGCCAGAGAGATGACAACTAATTATGCATGCGTGTAAAATATATTTGTATATAATTTATAATAATGTGTATAACCAGGGTGCTTTAAGAATTACAATTAGACTGCAGTCATTCTATTTAGATACAACATTTTTTTTATTGTAAGTCTTAAATATGAACACATCATTTCCATTAAAGAAAAAACAAAGTCGTAATGATCTTTTTTTTACAATACAAGGAGTTAAAATACATTTTATTTTGTTCCTCGTCCGGGAACCATGAGAGAAAAGCAGAGTAAGGTGAACCTCTCCAGGCTGGATGTTGTAAAGGTTGGGAGGAGAAGTCTAAAGAATTAAAGACACTTTTTGTCTGACATATAAATTGGCCACGCACAGAAAAACATTGTTCCTGTGTTACAGAAAATATGGTGCATTTTTATAGATCTAGAGCTCTAGATAATACATTAAAATCAGAATGATTTCGCTTGACATTTATGGAATATAAAGACTTTTTGTTTTGTGGTCCCGACATCCATAAAAAATAGACTGGAATGCTAAAGGATACAACATCAGGGAAAGAATCCATAACTTTGACCCATTAAACTGCACAGACATTACAAACCCTTTTCACTTACATACAACTTGTGCTTAAAATCCAGAGCACTTATGACAAACTGATTTTCTGTATGATCTTCAAAGAAAAAAGAGAGACAAGTGGGCACGTATCTCATCAAAATTTACAACAAAACACTTGAAGTGAACTCATACATTGTGATAAGTTTGACAAATTTTTCAAATCCAATATCACGCTGTCGAAATACAGATGTATTAGGACGCTCATGTCAAGAGATGATGACAGGCAGATCAGCCTCGTCTTATTCCGAAAACACAATATTTAGACATCAGATTTCACAAGTAACTGCAGTAATATTTCATCTGGTATCTACCTAACCCAGAGCCCATGATACCCCTCGAGAGAAATAAATTACACAGCTTCAGAAGCAGGGAATAACAAAAATATAAAACGCTGCATCATAATGTATTAAACAGGTTCACAATTGTAGTAAAAACAACGGTGCATATTTTCCCTTTGTACAAGTTATAGATGCATATACATAGATGTTAGCAGGAACTACAATGAGAAACTGCAAAAAGATTATTTTTTCTGCCTGAAAACTTGGTACCAACTCAAATGTTCATTTTTATGTAGGATCTACATAAAAAAAAAAAGTTTTAAAAGACCTCCATGCAATGCTTCAAAATCAAAAGGTATGAAGGACTGTGTGGGGGGACTTCTTTGGATACTCTCGCTGGGTCTGATAACTTTGCACCTGGAAAAAGCACCAAGTGCCCTGTTTTTCCAACTTACTAAATCATCTATTTCTTCATGGTTTAAAGTATTATTTCAGTGAGTGTTTTTATGGTTCTGCATAGTCCCAGTAAAATAAAACAAACAAACCGATATGTACCACAAAATCCTGTTTTCAGTTTTGTGTGTGTTAAATATTAAAATAGAGCTCAAAGTATATTACATACAAAACACACATGATGTGAACATTAAAGAGCTGTGTTTTTGTGTCTCTTTGCTGCTTATTTTGATTCGACTGTACAGTTATAATACAATAAAGATAGCGACAATTCAAAAACAGAGACATGTATGCCCTTGTTATCTCATGCCTTTGAGCGGAAATAATGACTTTCCTATCAACACGGCCTTCTATGAGTTCTTAAGGGGTTATGGAGTCAAATTAAAATGACAATCACAAAAATAAATGAAATATTTAAGATCAGACATGCCTCTCTGTACTTTGTTTTGCCCCACAGAATGCAGTTTTGTATTCACTAAAAACAGTGTGATAAGAAGCAGTTACGTTTTAAACTCTAGAATGACCTAAAAAAGCTTGATTATTTTTATTAAAAGGATGTACTTGGGTACCCCATGCACTCTGCGGGCATTTTTGGTAACCCATGCACGATTCGAGACTCCAGATGTGAATGACAAGTGATGTCACGCAAATTTCCTCCAATGAAAGCCTCTTCACCATCAAAACTTTAGCAGGAGTTGTAGGAGAAGGATGAGAAGTAGACAAGCGGGTGTGAACACTGTTGATGTGCCGCTGTTGCCGTCCTGAACTGCTCCGGGTCCTGAGGCATTAAACAGAGTCAGATGCATGTGTTAGATCAGACTTCAAATGAAGCTTCTGTAAAAAAAAGTTTTGCTAACGTGTAGTATGCATTCTATACCTATGATCCATCGACTATCGTTTTACATGGGCAACTGTCAGCCTTTTCTAGCTTTATGTTAGGTTTCTTGAGCCTACACTAAAATTTCAAACATCTGATACAATATTGGAGATATTTAAGGTATTTGATAACATTATAATATAATATTAATTACATTACGTATAAAAATGTTGAGAATGTTAAGAATATTGTTTGAATGGAATAGAATAGAATAGAATGGCACAGGGCAACCATCATTATGCCAAATTCTTGAGAGATCTTGAGTTCCTAATACTCAAGTTTTTGACAAAACAAAGTACATTGTACCAAATGTTTTACATTTGAATGAGTCAACAGTATAAAAAGCCAGCTAATAGAATTACATATACAACACATCTTAAATAAGTTATGTTAAAGTCTATGTTAGTTTTTATAGCACTTGTATTGGTTGATACGTTTGTAGTGATTAGCTGATGTTTTAATAGTTCGGCCATCACAAACCTTCCCACAATTCATTGTTTTCAAAAGCCATTTGCTTTCAATCGGATGAGGTCATTTGCAACACTTTATAGAGAGACAGCACATACAGTACAACAAAAACTCTCTTCTACTCCCAGTGCAGCCAATTAACAGGGCTGAATTCACAAAGCTCACCAAATACTCCCCCATCGGCGCTATTGGACAAACATTTTTATCTAGATTAGCAGTTTCTGCTTTAGCATTTATCCATTAAGTCAGTCTAGATGTCAGAGTGTTTCTGGCAGGGTTTCTGCTCTTCACTTGTTCACGTAACTGGGACAAGAGCAGGCCAGCTCAGCAGATTAGTGTCTAATCGAGGGTCTTTATTGGTCACATTGGTATAACCCAAGCATCTGCTCTTCTCATTTCAATCCAGCACATTCTCTTTCTACGCTTCCACCGTTATTACCCTACTGTACAGCACATCCTTGACCATTCATTTACTGAGGTCAGGAGTAATTGCTGTTGCTTATAAACGAGCTAATCACTGAAGGTGCAGCGTAACCGGATTATACAAGGAGAACAATGTGGTTGATTATTGTAGTATAATGTACAGTATTTCATATAAAGCCCCCTTTAACTGGCAGGTAAAATGAAATTGCATTGAACAGAATTATGAATACTTCATATATAATATACTGTAACAGTCATTTTTAAGATGTAGTTACAGCATATTCCAAACTCAAGACAGGGCACTTATCAAAGTAATACAGAAACACAGAGCAGATTCAATTCAAAGTACTTCACATGTTTATTCGTTCAACTCAAAGACGTCACTGTCAGAGAGACCCAAGTTTCAGTCCCAGCAAAACAAACGTTACGTCACGGCATTAGCAAGGGTGTCTATTAAACTTTTCCTTTTGATGGGACTCTCAGAATGAAGTCTAATTTCCCCTGGATTTAGGGAAGTTCAGTGGTCTTTCTTTAGGGACAGCGATCCAATTATTCTGCAGCCACAGTTTAGAGTAAATCCTGCACAAGTGTAATTATACTAATGTGAGGTTCTCGCAATCAAATTCAATGCAATTAATGACTCTTGGGAGAGGACATGGCAAGCAATCCCAGGCTTTTTAGGCTAGAAGGTGGAGATGAACCTTAAGTTGGATGACATACTGTAAATTCTATACTTGGCAGAGATAAAACACTTAACTCAATACACAGACAAATCAGTGACAACCATTAGAAGTATGTACGTTCAGGATTCCCGAGGGCTTGACCCAAGGAACACACGTATTGATAAAATGAAAAGACACTTTAAGATGTTTGGGATAAAAGCACAATGAGTGCCATGTAAGAGGGAAAAGTATTTTGTTATGTGAAGTATTAGAGCAATGAAATTGTACTGTAAGTTTAAGGTGTGTTTGTTGGGAAACAGTGGGTTAATTTCATCATTTTGAAAATAATTATATTCTGCTGGCACATTTATATGATTCTTATAAAAAAGATGGAAAGCAGATTAGTAGTAGTCTACTTTGACATCACCATGGTGACTGTATCCAATAGCATGGTACCATTTGACCACTATATTCATATTATATCATTGCACTTACATGTAGTCTACATAAACCATGGTACATCTCAAACTTCGCAAAGCACCCACAGTTCCACATAGCATCAAAAGACATGAGATGCAGACGAGTACTTACAAACAGCAGATGAATGTATGCATTGACAAAATGAAGCCATGCCATGGTGCAGGAGGGTTAGATAGGATAAAGTGACAGACAAAAAAGAGAAACATGTTCAGGATACAGAAAACAGAGAGTCATTCATCAACCCACAGTGACTGAAGCCAGAACGCGGCGTGTCAGGACCCCCCATTCCCCAAGCGGCAATTGAGACTGTCAGTCAAAGTGCCAAATATATTATTGACATTACAAAATAGAATTTTAAGCTAATAACCCCCTTAATAGGAATAGCTAGTGGCCAATTTACAATCTGACAATCACATTCTGTCAGACCAAGCAAGACAATTATATTACCCTGCTCGAATCGGGAAAATTTCTTGCCTCAAGCTCGCCAATAAACTTGAGTGCTGTGTCAACTACTTCTCCCCATCACATTGCAGTTGATGTGAAAATAACCATGTTTCCATCTTATTTCCTTATTATACACGTGGAAACATGCTTGAGGAGGCAAGCCGTCCGCCACATGCCCATGCAGAGTACTAACCTTGCAATAGCGTCGAACTAGTGGGTTCAATTATTTCTATCGGCAAAAAAATAAACATAGTAAACAGAAAAACATGAGTCAAAAGCAAATGAGGTAGAATCTTGGAGATAGTGCCATGTGGAAATCTCAAAGATTAATCGCTGCATGAGTCAGAAACTGCCATATGGAAATTCATACTGGCATTGTTTGAACATTATCAGCAAGATAGTTCTTCTGTTTTCTTTCAACTTTTCTAACAAGTTTAGTGAAAAATGAGATGTACATTATGATTCCAGAAATCAGAGTTTACGTGAAAATACAAAGGAAAGAAAAACATTAAAACTTGATATAATGATATGATATTTTTCTATGATTTTATTATATTTAAAGTGAAACATTGTGTCGTTAAAAGAACAATTCACAATTTTATAAAAAATATTATAAACTATAACACTTCTTAGGTCACTTATTAAATAGGCAAATTTGACATTGACCCTTTTGAGACATACCAAATGAGATTTTTTGCTTCCATTAAAGCACAAAATTAAGAGACCATCTCAAAATTAGTTTTTGTGAATTTACTATGTATAGGTAGGCCTATGTGTTTAGGTAAAATTATATTTTTTGTTTCATTCTGTTAACAATATTTCTCCCAAATTTGAAATAAAATATTGTTTCTATTTGCATTGATTTGCAGAAAATGAACTTGAGAAACAGGTCAAAATAACAGAAAAGATGCTCTTTTTCAGACCTCAAATACAGCAAAGAAAACAAGTTTGTATTCACTTTTAAGCAATACAACAGTAATATTTGTACATGTATTTAGGAAAAGTTCAACATTTATTTTTTATGTAATCTCAATTTATTTCACAGTTTTCATGTGTCTTGTCATGCTGTCAGTTTTAAACATTGCTGTTGGATGACTTTATTACACTCCTGAGGTTTGATTTTGTTGAAATTCAACGGACACTGGACTAGAATGACCACAATACTGCCCTACAAAGGCAAAAGACCTTAACTCGCTAGAGTGCGAAACTGAGAAAAATGACTTTAAAGTTTTTTATTTGTCCAGCCAAATTAATTATAGGTAGGACACTGGAAATCTGGCAATTAGATGTTTTAGTAATTAAATTTATGTAGTTTAACAAAACATGAGCTTGAACTTGACTTTTGACCCCTATTTTGAAGTTACTGTCCTCTGCCTTTGTAGTGTCTGCAAAAAGTGAGAAGTCACGCCAAGGCAAAAAGCAGTAATTTCCACATTATCAATATTCAGCTGCTGATCACCATTTACAAAACTATTATTGTAACACCTGTATAATGTTTTACTTTTTAAAAAATAAATGGTGTTTTAAATAAAAAGGTTCAAAAGAGAAATATGCAATGATGATAAAATAAGAGATCCTTATATTAAACTAAAACCGCCAGTAAGGGGTGGTAAGTAAGCAATTAAGTGAGTGACATATCGAGTCATTGACTGTGTTTATGAATAGGTCATTGAATCACTGAATCTCACTTCAAAGATTCGTTCAATGCCACAGATTCATTGACAATAATTGCCTCGCCTAAAGGACGATTTGATTTATGTGAACGCCAGCCCAGCAGGTTGGAATAATGCTCAGAATTCTTGTGGATTAAACATCTTCGATGACGTTCATTGCCATGGATTTTATTGGGTTACGAGAAAAGGTAGGATATGGATTTAATTGGGAACTGTACTGATTTTATGTGTGATCATGCTACGCATGCTAAGTCAAAGAGCGGTAACTAGTGTTACGGTGATCTGCCTTGGGGCTTTTGGAAGTTACTGTTAAGACAACACATTATTTTCTCGAAAAAACTATGAAATTGACTCAAGATACTTATGTACATGATGAAGGACGTCTTGAATATCCCTAAAATATCAATAACTCATTTTCGACCAAAATCGAAGTTACGGTCTTTTGCCTTTGCACGGCAGAATACATCTAGACATGCTGATTAAATGAACATTTGGAATGGTCTCTTAATTGTTTCCTCGGCTGTATATACTGTATTTAGATTGTATAAATACTATTCATTCTATAAACTATGTGGCTTCAATCCAGCCAACAAAACTCACCATACAGGACGATGCTTGTGTTGGCACTGCCGAGTTTGTTGATGGCAACACAAGTGTAATTGCCGTAGTCTATCTCGGACACATTGAAGAATGTCAGCTTTGAAATTGCTCCGGCATCCTCAATCTCAATGCCATCTAAGTCATTGAAGATCCTGGGAAACAGTAAGCAAATGGGGAAACTTGAAACGGCCCAGCGTGTTTATGCTCCATCAGAGCCTCCTTTGAAGCTAGAGGTTACATTTATGACGGCATCTGCGTATTTTGGACTGAGACGGCATCAGGCATTAAAAGAGACGACTGCAGGAGTGAATTACTGTCAGCGGCAACACACATGCGCCTGTGCTCATTTAATTATGATAAAACGTTGCGACAACATATTATTCATATCAATGACAATTTAGAAGAACATATTTAGATGCTTTTTAGCCAAAGGCGTCTGCACATGACGTGTTTCTCTGTCAGAAACAGGAAATATATGACAGCACATCATGTCACGCATGTACAACTGCTGAAATGTATTTGTCCTTCGCTTTTCAGTATTGTTATAGCAACACAAATATTATGGATGTGACAGATACAGAAAGTACAGTGAAGTTGTGTCAATCACTAGCTGTTGCTGTAAACATCTGTTGTGGAAAAAACAATTTAGTTTGAAACAAGAAGTTAGTGAGTATATAACAATGAATAAGAATGAATAATCAAAAGTTTGTTTCAAATATTGCAGACAAAATACTGTGGCTACATGATAACGTCCTTGACTGAAATGATGTTTTTTAATCGTCTCATGCTTAATTGCTTTCAATTGTCATAAAGTATGAATTTCATATTTTTTTACAAATGTATTTTAATTAGTTTAAACTAGATGATCCTCCTACTTATTTCATTGTTTTGATAACTCTACTATTATTCTTAAATGTGAGGCATTAAGACTTAACTGGTTGTAACCACGCAAATATTTATAGATATTAATAGACAATGTTTTATTTAAAATACTTCACATAAATAAATTCTGCTTCAGTATCGTTAAATCCATATCATTTTATATTCACCTTTCATACCAAAGATATAAACAGGTAGTGTTGTCATACCTCCTGTCATCCCTGTACCACTCAATATCTGCCTTAGGTACAGCATCTGCCTCACACAGCAGGACGCCCCGCTGACCCAGGGTCGTACCAACATCCCTGCCTTCTGAAACGCTGGGAGGGTCTGAATACACGAAACCAAAGAAGTGATCAGTCATTAGCAAGCCAAGAAAAAATAAGCTATAACAAACAATAAATATGTTGCATATCACTCTAAAAATGCTGGTTTTCCTTATTCCTTAAATAACCCAGCATATTTGAAAGTGTACAAATGCGTGAACTGATGGTTTAAATGCAATGAATTTAATTATATTGAAATGTATTACAAAACAACACAATTTATAGACATCAAAGCTTTTGAGTTGTGCTCTTACAGTTGACGGTGAGCTCGACCGTCTGCACGTCCACAGCGATGTCGTTGGCGGCAGTGCACTCGTAGGTTCCCGCTCTCTGTCTGGTGATAAAGGGAATCTCCAGAACCTCTGTGTCTGAGCTCAGACTGTCATCTGATAAAGGTTAATGACAATAATATGGTTTAGCAGTATGTTGTAAAAGCTGACACTCTCCGCAGGTCCGCCCAGCACACTTTTGACAAAAACACATCTGAGGATCTGCAGGTGTTATCAGAAGATCTGTAAGATCAAGTCGCTCACCATGATTTATCCAGGACATGTTTCTCGATCAACATCCTTTTAGTGATCCCTGAACACCATTACTATTCTGAAATCTGTCGTTCTACTCACTGGTTGATCAAACATGTACACATCCACTCATTTTTTATGTTTGTTTTTGTAAACACTTCATTATGAATGATGAACTGCGCCATTTTGTTGTGTGTGTAGTAGGATAAATGACAAAGGTAGTCAAAAGTGCCCCAGAACTGTTTGCTTTCCTACATTCTTCAAAATATCTTCTGTTGGGTTCAACAGAACAAAGAAATTTTATACATATTTGAATCAACTTGAGGGTGAGTAAATTAAGACAGAATTTTCATTTTTGGCCGATCTGTTCCTTTAAGGAAAACTGTAGAATATGCTGATGGCCCTTTTTACAAATGCTAACTTCATATTCCCTGAAATATTCAGTGCTCTGATGTATTTATAGTCACCTGTGCCCTATTGTGAGAGACGACGACGCTAGAGATATGAAATTCCATTCAAATTTGACTCTACAGCAGCTTTGAAGTATTTGCATGCACATCGGAGTCAAACCGCTAAACCGTACGGAGGCTTTTCATGTTTGCCAACTCCAGACTGGGGAAAAGCGCTGGAGAAAAAGAGTCCTTGTGATGCAGTTCTCAACGTCAAGGAGTAGCACGCGGTTGACTTAAATAAATAAATAATGTTCCCAATGTAGTTTCTGACAGCAAAATAGCACACCGCATTCACTTAACAATGTTCTGAAAGACAATGTCTCACACCTGGGATGGGCTGTTAACAAGAGAGAAAGAGGCAGTTTCTTTAACCCGATAAAGAGTGTCACAGTGCACTCTGGAGACAGAAGCTCATTATACATCAACATGGTACAAACCTCGTTGAACTGAAGAGCATCGTTGTAAAATGTGCTCAAATTGGGTCATGTATACTGCTATTTTGTGGTTTCGCTGTTAAAACGCTCTCACACTTTTGATACAGCCCAATTAAAACCAAACCTTGAAAAAGAGAATAAGAATTAAAAAGCTCTTCAAATGTTCAGTTTGATGGTTCTCAAAGAAGGCGCACGCAGTTGGCATTGTAAAGGATTGGCTAAGCTGTATGACAACTACACTGACAGTATTTGCTACACAGTTCAACAGAAAGGAAATGTGATGCTTTGGCATCAGGTGCTTCGTAAACCGTCCATCAACGCAGAGATTGACAAAATGGGACGTCGGGGCTCCGGGTTTCACGGTTGCCATGGAGGATTGTGTCAAAGCGAATGGCATTTCTTATATAATGCAGCTGCTTTTGTATATTCATGGTGCCTGATGGCATTGTAAGTGTCAGTCAATTCTACGCCTAGGTCTTGATCTGCAGATGTACAGTATCACAAGTTAAAATGAAGTGCCTCCTGAGCGAAAAATGTACACGGGTCACCCCTGTAGTTCAACTGGTAGACCATTGGGTTGTGTCTGAGAAAAAGTCTGGAATAACTTATTGCTTTTAATATAAATGAGTTTTATTCAAATATACAAAAAATAGAAAAGATCACAGGAAATAAAGGAGGCTCTGACTACAATTTTACCTGTTATTAATATTTGTTGATCCTCTCTCGTGGTTATATTTTGTAGTCATTCTCCTGGGCAATGTCTTCGCTCATGTTTTGTGTATAATTTTTTGCCGGGAGTGAATGAATATCATTTTTGGCCAATACTGTATACTGGTGTCTACACAAATAGACTATAACATTATGTACTGTATATTCTAAGCTTGAGCGCTGCACTTCCACTGTCCCAAAGATGGATGTAGATGACCTGCTGTTGCTTTATGTTTTACAAAGAAACCGGAGGAAAAACAGCCACGAAAGCATAAGCAGCATAAGCATAAAGAGCCAAATTCAGAAATTTGCCAGAAATGTACATTTGAATACATTTTGATTGTCTGTCAATGTTTTAGCATTCATGAGCTGGAAAAAAGAGTTCTTAAAGTGTTCCCAACAACGTTGTTCCTCTGTATTTTTATCATTTTTATTCTTTACGTTCTAAAAACTTTATCTAGTTTACTGGTATTGTTCTTAGCGTGCTGCTATGCATTTATTTGAATGACACTTCTCCTCACCAATTAATGATTGTGGTATCTGCTATTTCAGATCATCTCCGCCCTTACACGGCATTTAAAATGCTTAATAAAACAATCATTTTCTCCCTTAGTGGCTAAAACTACATAAAGAGTCAAAAGTATGTCCTGCTTCTGTGCTACAAACCTAATCTGTAACTCACCTAAACTGTGTTAAACTTAATTTGTAAACCTAATAGAATGTCCTGTCTTTACATTTTAACCCTATAGCTGAACTCAGCCTGGTGTAGCTCAACTCTGTACGGCTGTAAAGTACTGAAGCAATTCAGAGAGCAGAACCACTGCAGGGCTGTTACACACACACACAAGCTCAAAGCCCTGGAGAAAAGAGAAGGCGAGTTGGGAAGGTGCTGAATCAATCCAGGCACAGCTGAACGTGTCATCTTAAGAGGGACAGGTCCTCTGTCTGATCCCTCCCGAGCACCAGGGCTGGAACATCATTACAGAGCCACCTGATTTCCTGAGGTGAATTGAGGATCTCACTTCTGTTCTGCATGCGAATGAAACACTCGATTCGATCGGCTCCTTGGGTGATATTCCACTGCCCACTTTGCATGTTCTTACATAATACATAAAAATAGACTTTTTGATGAGTCATGGGTCTTAAGATTAGCCACCTGGTTTTATATGGTCATGGCAAACGCAAACCTGCATACCTGCTATAGTATATGGAATCCACAGTTGTAAGGAACATATAATCTACTTTCAGGAATCTAAATCGCATGTTTGAACAATGTCACTTCATGTGGATTTTAAGGTCTTCACAATAATATTTATGGCCAAAGTTCACAGACAGGAGTGGAAAAACAGAAAAAATTGCTTTATACATTTTACACTAAGGTTCTATCAATCAAACTAGGATTTAAAACGCAATGATTTATTTATTAGGCAGATATAGATGTCAGACCCACTCTTAAAGAGAGAGTACCAGAATGTTTTTTAAAGTGTAAATATTTTGTGAATTTAAAGGTCCTACTTTGGTTTATGGAGTGTCCAACAACAAGTTTACGTACATACAAGGTGTAAAAACACGTTCATTTTCTAATAATAGGCAGTTATTATTGACTGACTCTCAAATGATTCGTTCGGCGATTCATCGGTCTAATCCCTTCATTTCTGTCAGCCTACTTTGATCTGATTGGTCAGATTATCTAGTCTGCTGTGTACAGCATCGCAGTGTCGCAAATGTAACGTAGGCGGGCATTACACCAAGTGACGCAAATGGGACGCAGAACTGAAATTAGAATGACTTGTTTGCGTGATTCAGAGTCGACTCCTTTTTCCAAAGCCAGTAACTTTGTTATTCGTTCACTTTCAGCTTTACAACTTGGCAGACTGCTTACATTCACACACAGGACATTGTAATAGTCGCACTTTAAAAAGCCAAACTGATTGCTTACTGGTTCTTGTCACTGGAGCTAATTTAAAGGATCAGTGTATGAAATTCAGCGGCATTTAGTGGTAAGGTTGCGAATTGCAACCAACGGCTTATACCACCGCTTACCCTCCCTTTCGAAGCACTACAGTAGCTGACACAGGGCTAAGATGTCGTCACATCTTCACTTCTTTGCCGAAGGAGATAACGTATTTAGGAGTTTGTCCGTTTAGGGCTACTGTAGAAAGGACATGGCAAATTCCATGTAAGGGGAGCCGCGCTGTATGTACAGTATATAGAAATAGCTCATTCTAAGGTAATAAAAACATAACGCTTCATTATGTAAGGTCTTTACATAAAGTTATGTATATTATATTGCATTTCTGTTAATCCTACAAAAAATTACACACAGCACCTTTAAGATCCCTGCAGTCTGTTGGTTTTATAATCACATACATTAAGCTTAGCATTTACAGTATATGAAGATAGATTACACATCTCTGTTATAAAACACTGTGGGTATTGTGCCCTGGTTTTGAGTAAAGGTGCACTGTGATAACATTTATACTTCTGGATACATTTACAGTAGTGCTTCGCTCCCCACTGTTTCAATATGGCGTCAGTTTAGTAAATGAATTCCTTGATGTTACAATTCATTGTTTAAACAGCAGATCTGTGAACTGACATAAAAATCACATATTATGCCTCGCACAAAGAAACCTTTCATGTATCATCTACTTGAAGAAAAACAAACAGATAGTATGAGTCACACATATGCCTCGAGGATATGTATTGGCTTTATTCAACTGATATTCGTGTCAGTAAAGATAATTAACTTTGACAGGCTAGCTTTGATTCAGCCATCAAATATCTTTGGGGCCTTCAGTGCTTTGTGCGAGTTAAAAATGAGAAGTGATAGCCACATCTGTTACTAATGTCGAAATACGCTTTCGTGTGTGTGCACGGGGACGAAAAATTTGGTCATGTGATGAGATGATGGCGTATTCGATTTGATAGACACACAACATGATCCTGACTAAAACGAATGAAAAATAAACACAGCGGCGGACATTAGCATGGCGCACTTTCCAATTCCACATAGCAGTACAGTATATCTCCTTGACCCTTGTTTGTTTAAACCCCCGAAGCTATTGTTCAGAAACACTGTAAGCCATGCAGAGCTAGCGTATTATCAATCTCCAACCCCAATCCAAATGTATTTATTTCACAAAAATAACTGGAGTCAGCACAGGGCAAAGCGGGAAGGGCGGGAGAAAGAGAGAGATTAGAGGAGTAGAACTGTTTTAGCAGTTAGCGCCGCGGCTAAGCGGATCATTTGGTTGCTGGAATTAGTTGTCGAAAGCAAACACACATCGCAGCCTCATTACGTAGACGCTTATAAACAGGATTAATACAATCACAGCTCAATAAACACAATGTGTTTCGCACTGAACCAAAACTCTAATTCTGACTAATGTAATAGCGATGGCTCCTGGGACGCACACGTTCATTAAGAACAATGTTTTTTCATGTCGATTAAATAGTAGCGATAATAAAATGGCGATGTTATTGACCCGACGGTAAAACAACACACGCTCGCTCCTCCTATACCCACAATGCAACACAAACGGGCTTTCTGTGATCTTCAGCCTGCTGGACTTTACACAGAGAGGGAAAATAAGGGATTCTGAGAATATCCTTCTTGGAGAATTGAAAAATAAGTAAACAAGTCTTCCCCACCGAAGGCTTTTGCTCAGATCACATGAAAGAGAAATGGCACACAGACCATCAGATTTCATTCAAGTGTGCAATATGTCTATAAGACAGACTCAGGGGATAATAACATTAATATCCCGGTTTGATAATTCCTTTTTAAATATAAACGAAATGTTCGGTGTGGAAGGCAAGATATTGGCTGTTATTCAAATATCCAGTATGAAAGATGAATACATAAAATACATACAATTCATGAAAGGATTATAGCATAAACAAATATTGACGCTTCTACAGTTTACAGCACATTTTCAGACCCACGGTGTTAAAACCCAAATATCTAAAGAAGAAAACAGCCATGATATATAACAGTAGGCTATGACAAATTTTTAATATTCAAACACAAATGATATCGCAGTTTTATGCCCTTAAAAGTTGGACACTATTTTAATCTTCGATACCGCTATAGAGAAAACTTTTTTTCACCTGTGCCCTGAGGGCCAGCTAATAATCTTCTGTGCAAATACGGGAACAAAGAAAATGATAAAATGCATTAATAAGTGTGTCTCCGGAGCAAATATCCCAAACTTTTCTGGATCTTCGGAGTTGCAGCATAAATCACTAAAGTGGAAGGTCCACATAAGGGTTTCTGGGTAAAACACATACACCGAAGGCTGTTTGAACTAGAGCATTGGTTTCATTTCTCACTGCTAAAAAACAACAGTTCAAATGCACTTAAGTTGGTTTGCAGGTCTGGTTTAAGCTGATCAAGCTCCTAAAACCATCTTAAACCAACACACTGTATTAGCCTAACCAACTGAGACCACAAAACCATCTGCTTTTACAGTATCTGTTGTTTTTAGTTCATTTATTTAACAATTAATTACGCTCACAAAGTAATTACTGTTTGATATAGAAATTTTGAAGCATATCCTTGTTTAACAGAACTCATCTTTCTTTAAACTATATCCACCTTGGACACCTTGTACTAGTTGGCATATTCTGGGCATCCTACAATATCCAGAAGCCTCTGCATGAATGAGTACGCTGAAATATTTCATCCTGAAAGAACATGACAAGCTTTCCCATGTTGCTTGCATCGCTTGCCTTTTAGTTTCCTATAGAGAAGTTGGCTTAGTGATGATCAAAAGACTCGACTGTCCAAACTGCTCTAAATAGTTACTACTGGGCCTTAATGCACGCTTGAGGTCACCATCTTATTTAAACATGAATCCTCAGCTATCCAAAAAGAATGGCTGATTTGTCAGACTGTAAAGGTTGCTCCTCCATGATTTCATGAATTTGGACAAGATGCCCCAATGCTCAGGCATCCATAATAACCCCAGACCATCAAACCTGACCCATTATGCTTGACCGAGGCCAAGACACACATCTACAGAACGTCTATAAATGTGCACTTTCCAATTCATTGGTTCAATCTGAGCTTATCCAGTCGCTGGCAAGCGTAAAACATGAAAGCACACCTGTCCATATGGAGATTTAGAACAAAATCTCATTTTTATGATCCTCCATAATATCCAAATCCATTTAAAGTACCTAATCCAAATGAGCCATTTAAAGCAACCTCAAAACACATAACATGCAAACGTAAAAAAGAGGACACTAAAATATTTATATTATACAGTATATAAAAAACGGTTTTATTCTGCTTTCTAACACATCATACAGTATTTCACAAAATAAAAATATAGATATTATTAAACAGATTTTTTCTACTCTAAGTTACTTTAAGTTAAATTACTACTAAACAAACGGTAATTTACTGTATTTAACACAAATAACATTGTTTTTTCCTTTAATAAACCCGGCTGACGGGCCTCAGCTGCTCCAGACTGAGCTCTAGATAAGAAATACGCTCGCTATGATCTTAATCTAGAAAAGAGTTACACGCGGGCGACGTCAGACTGCAGGATCACCGAATCCCTTGGTTTATTTAGAGAGTCGGAAGAATAAGATGTAGAGCTTTGAGTGAAGTGCCATTTAAAGGTGGGAGATGTGTACTTACACAACTAAGTGTGACTGGCAGACTTATTTCAGGCCTTTATTGAGACAATGTGGAAACGCTGCAGTAAATCTCAACGACTATAGTGCGGTAAACGCTCAGGGGAGCAGCTGTGCTTTACGTCAACGCCTTCTCTGTCTGTCGAATTGGAAATCTGAAAAGCGGTGAAAACGCAGACAAGACAACAAATCCTGGTGCTATCGAGATATTAAGAGCTTTTCACAGGGGGTCTGTGGCTTAATTAAGTTTCACACATTGTTTGGATCGCTTCCGGCTGATTCCGGCACCATCAAGATTCTCGGTTTCCAACTCTTTGAAGATCATGGAACGCTTTTACCACAGCGGATCAGATTCGAAAGCCAACGAAGTGTTAAATTGATCAAACTGCATGAAAACATGGCATTTGTAAATACTGTAATGTAACTCATGCCAACATTTGTCAGCATATTAAAGACAAAGTAAAGCCTTATTTGCATTTAGTTTATTAAGAATAAAGAATTATTTTAAGAAATGGTTTATCCAAAATATTTTGTAATAACTTACGCTTCAATTATTATTTCTAATTGAAAGCTTTTCCAGTTGTGTATTAAGGAAGAAAAATGAGTCACATAGGTTTTAATAACACGAGGGCGATAAACTAAATGGGTAAATTATTGCTTTCAAATCGATATATTCACACTGAAAACATACACGCGCAGTCCCCGCCCACTAAATGTTGAACAAAAAGAGGTTGATCCTGTGGTCCGACAAGACCAACTGACTTGACTAAATCGGCTCCGACAGCTCATCTTTAATTCCTTAGAGCTGCCAGAGCCCCGGCCAGACATCCGTACTGTATCATAATGGAATCCATCACAAACTCTTTCACTTATCTTCTAAAAAAAACCAGAGCAGTCAGTTCTCTGTCACATTAACATTTCAATTACCCGATCCTTGTAACAACACAAAGAAAGAAAGCGGGTCTGTCTAAGCAGGTACAGCGGCCCAGTTGCACCCCACGAATCACAGCACATTAAGATGCCGTTTTTTCCCTGATTAAGTGAAATGGTGCAAAAAAGAACAGAGCAGCAGACAGCCCAAACGGAGCTGATTTGTTCATGGGGCCTGGAGATAAGTAAAACAGACCACTTAGCTCGTATCATGCATACAAAACACACAAGTGAGCACGTAAACATGCTCTTTCAGCACATTCAGAGATGTGCGCACACTGCCAAACACGCACACACAGACATAGCCCTCAATGAGATTATGAGATACGTTATCTTCCACATGCTTGAGAGAGGAGGAAAATGCAGTATTTAGTGAAATCATGAAGGAAAAAGTGCATTGATCTACATCAGCAGAGCTGGAGAAACACTGTGCATTGTGGTCGCATTAAAAATATATCATCTTACCTGAAGGTGATAACATTCTCCACATAATGACAGGTTCTGGTTTGCCATTCGCCAGACACATCAGAGTAACGTTAGAGCCTTCATTCACCACCAGGTCCTTCGACAAGTTGACAATCTTTGGAGGAACTGCAAGAACATCAGGAAACTTTCGATCAGTCCAAAAATCAGAATACACCCCTAAACCTGGAAATAGGTTAAATGTTTTAGGATGTGGCGTTGAAAGAATAAAATATTTACGGTCACGAGTCAAATGCAAGCACAGTTTTTGGCATTGACCGTGTCAGCTCCTCATACCAAAGGTCAGATTTTCTTGCTTCCATAGAAGCCCACTTTGGAATGCTCTTTGGAACATTTTCAAATCAAAGCCGGGAAAACATGGATCATTAGGTTGCACACATATTTCCATGCCAGCTGGAGAGCATTTTGTCATTTAAGCAAAAGGGGGTAATACCACATGCTAAGAAATTATTCAATTCATGTTAATTTATCATTTTAGCTTTTATTCAAATTGTTATGCTGATAATAATGTTCATAATGGAATATAAATGTTCTGTATCTAATTATAAAATACAAGTGGACCACATTGAATATGCATGGTATTGCGATGTTAGACTGAAACTAAAGTGCTGTGAATGCTGACCTTCAGTTGTACCCGGGACCCGGCCTTTCAACATTTAAAGAGAAAAATGTTGTTTGTTTGTTTTGGGCTTCTTTCGTTTCAAATCTGTCAAACAATTATTACAGAATAGCCATGAAACCTTCATCCCACCCTATTTTTTACTTGGTGCTGAAAAATGCAAACTCTGCCAATTTCACAAGTTTGATTTATTGATGTCTTTGCACTTTGAACACAATTTAAAGAGACTGCAGAAAAAGCCATAATCCATGCCTTTGAGGGCCTCGCAGATCTCACAAACTCCACAACTCAGCAAAACTAAAGATGTTACAAATACCTTATTTAGTTACTCAACAGGGAATTGCTGTAAAGGGTTTCGACATCCTCCCTTCAGGAGAAGAAATGATGGCTTACTTTGTAAAGGGTGTGAAAGATTTACTTGTAACGGTCACAGATGTTGTCAGATAGAGAAATCAAATGTCTGTTGTTTAAATAGACCAAAATCCTTTATGTGCAGTTTACTGAATTTGTTTCGAGATGGGCATGATGTGTTCTTTAAGAAAAGGGTTTTGTGGATTTGTCTTAAAGGGGTAGTTCAAACCTGTATGAAATGACAAAGGCAGAACACATTGTATGGACACAAAACCAATGCAAGTCAATGGGTTCGCCATTGATATTCTTCAAAATATCTTCATTTGTGTTCTGCAGAAGAAAGTCCTACAGGTTTGAAATGATAAGAATGTGAGTAAATGATGACAGAATTTTCATTTGTGGATGAACTATCCCTTTAATAATTTACATAATTGACAGAATTGAACACGAAGAATTAGTGTGCCAGTTATATGCTGTGTTATTCTATACTATTTATTCAGCTGGTCATGTGATCACAACATGCCCCCATGAGGCAACTGTTTTTTCTTTAGGTATAAATCATTTAAAAATAGAAGATACTGTGTGCACCTAAGCTACATTATTGATTTACTGTATATACTCATATAGGAAACATCTCTCTGGTAGTGAAACAGTGCTAGAAACCCAAAAGGACCCGCTCAGTGTATTTCACACATTTTTTTCCTCGCTAAAACTACGGATGAAATCTGACCTTTGTCCTGCAAAGTTAAGTTAAAGGTCAGTTCAGTATAATATCTTCCATCTCTGGAGGATATCCTGCACTTTTGCCTCAATGATAGCCTGCAAAATATGTTCAGCTTGACTACCATAACGGTAAAAATAAACTCCTTTGGAGGCCATTAACTAATTCCCTCCACTGTAAATGAAGATCCACAACGAGCTGAAGCGTACACACATTGGAAATTATTTCACAAAACGCCTGCGGGCGCGTTACACTTGATCACCGCGTTCTTTCTGAGAAATCAAAACACGACAGCATGAGCACGATGCTTAAAACAATTAACTATTATCATCAGTAGCCCAAAAGGGATGGTCTCAATAAATTTAATAACAGGTGGCAATGACGGTTGGTTCAGGAAAATTACCAGTGTCGTCTGACATGTTACATTCTGCTGTTAAACACTGATGCTATTTTGACATACTGTATGTACTCTGTCAAGAGGTTTAGTTTTGCATTTCAAAGCCGAGACAACTCAACAAAGGTTGCCATCGCTCAGCTGAGCTCCAACAAAGGCAGGCTGTACCAGTGTTTTATCCTCTTTTAGTCACTAAAGACGTGCTCTTCTATAGACGCTCGCCTATAAATAATTCATTTAACGTCAGCCTAAGTCTTCGTAAGTGACAAAGTGTTGAGCCGGGGAGCGTATGAGCAACATTCTTTTGTGATTTTTTCGTCTATTTCTGGCTTAATATGTATTATCGGAGACAATCTGTACAAGCATCAAGTTCACAGTTTTCTCCTCTTTGTCAAATAATTGCATTCAGGGCAAAAGATCAGCTTTGTTTGGCAGCACAATTCAGGAGTCTGGGAGGAATATGATTTTTAAAATCTTGAAGCGTGCCCATGAGGTCTGGTTAGCTTTGTTGGAATCTGTGTGCTACCTGATTTTAAGACAACGAGCAACCCGACACAGCACGAAACTCAATAGGGCTGTCAAACGATTAATCGCGATTAATCGCATCCAGAATAAAAGTTTGTGTTTACATAATATATGTCTGTGCACTGTGAATATTATTTTTGTATTTAAAAACACATACACATACATGTATATATTTAAGAAAAATATAACAATCAACAAATGTTTATATATAATTTAAATTATATAAAAATATAAATACATACATGCAAGCATTTCCTAAATGTATACATGTATGTGTTTATAAATACAACATAAATATGCACAGTACACAGACACGTTATGTAAACACAAACCTTTATTCTGGATGCGATTAATCGCGATTAATCGTTTAACAGCCCTAAAAATAATTTGGCACAAAAAGTGAACTTGTCCTTAAAAGCAGTTAAATTCATTATTCTTTGAAATGAAAATGTAATAAAAAGACCTAGGACTTGCTACATTTACAAAACAAAGCTTGATATGATGTAAAATGAAAATAAAAAAAATTCTTCACAATAAGGACACATGCTTTCTGCTTGTCAGTCTTTGTGAAAACACCAGTGGTAATTCTTCCAGGACGCCTGTGTGTTAAAATCACCTTGACAACAGTCACTTAAACATCATTTCAAAAATGTTAACATGAAAGAAGCGTTCTAGGAAAAGCTACAGTAATTTAAGTTCATTTTTAAATTGAATGCAATGACATTCAGACAAGTGTCAAAATACTCCATAGGCCGGCTGTGTTGAGATTTTATCATTGTTGAATTCTTCTGTGTTTGAATACATTCATTACTTGCATAATGCAAGACAAAATTAAAACGCTACAACAGAGCTTGTGCTGCCAGCGGGAATTTGCATTTTCAAACAGAAAAGGTTTTGCTCACTGATCTAAATATGGCAAGTAAAAAGTCACATCTTCAAACGCAAAATACAAAAAACCCTCCTCACACACAGATCTGAATTAATTCCGAGCAAAAACATCAACGCACAGTCAGGTAACAGTCACCAAAGGAAACTATATGAAGTTAATAAGAGATGTTTACAACAGCACAGTGACCCTCTATATGACAATGATAGTCGGAGTGAAGAATGATTCTATCACCGCGTTTATGACTTGTGTCTCGGGATGATAGCGTGTATCTTCACGAGCCATATTTCTGATACGGATGGGATGAATGCAACTCAAAGCCATTTTCAAAGCCAATAAAGGGCTTACAATGACTGCTTCTCGTTTTATATCTCACAAAATCAGTAAAGGAATGTGGCCGATGTGTGTGTGTTTGTGTGTGTGTGTGTGTGTGCGTGTGTTTGTGTGTGTGCGTCTCGCCTAGATTGGATTCTCCAGTCTCGGTATGAGGTAAAGCATGTTAAATTGTATTTTAATAGAGTCGTACAACCCTCTCACTTCTGATGCCGGATTTCCGAGCTTCAAAGGGATCTTCAGTTGACAGGAGGAGCAATTGAATAGAAATAACTTGCCATATCGCTGCCTATTTCCAAGATTTGACCCTGGCTTTTCCTAAGGGGAAGCGGGAATCCTTAGTGAGGCCTGACATGGATGATCAAATATAAATATCATCTCGCTGATGAAAACCAAATCTAACACAACAACATTAAAAACAACAACAAACAACTTAAATTAAATGATTCAAATATGAATCTTACATATAATTAATGGTTTTGGTTCCAAAGTGTGTTATATGAACTAAGATCTGACAGACATATAAGATCAACAATGCAGTAATGAGCACTTTGTTTTGACGACCAACAGAATTTTAAAGCATTCTGAAGAAATTTGTTTTGCTTATCATTAAAATCACCATCAATTGTTTCAAGTGAAAACGCATCCTGAAATAAATGGGCTGAGATTTGAATGATTTTCTCAGCTATAATCGCACTTCCAGGCGCAAAGAAATTGTTTATTTATCACAAAAATGAAAAACTGTTTTGCACGCCTTATACAAAAATACATTTTATTTTAAGCACAAAAACACTACATTCGAATATATTCTTAAAAGAAACGCTTCAGCGAAATCTCTTGCAACTTCATCTGCATTTTTGGCAACCTCAATGCTAAGAGTCTCTGGGTTAAACCACCAATGAATCAGTGATATTTATAAGTCTCAGAATTGCAAAATCCTGCATTGATAACCAACACAAAAGATATAGCAAACAGCCCAGTTCCAGGCCGATGAACTCTTACGAAACTAAATTACACGGAGCCAGTCATTCTGAAAGGAGAATCTGCAGATAAGACGTCGACCGGCTGAGAATGTACTTCCTGTCTGTTTCTGCTCTGTTTTGACAGTTCCTCTGCCTGACAAACAGTCATGGATTTGCGTGTCGTATCACAATAAAGACACATTCTGTTTTGCCTTCCGCGGCTCAATACACGTGTCTGCATCACCGTGCTGTTTGATAAGCAGGAGGTGAGTTTTGGGGAGGAGGAAATCAATTTACGCTCTGTCGCTCTCACAAGGAACCTAAAGACCAGCGGCAACAAAGTTGAAATGTTTCAGAAAGCTGGTGTCCTGAGCTGAAATGTGCTCGGAATGAAAATTGTCCCTGGATTTTGGATTTATACCAAAACGGCTGTGCAAGGCACATTCAACGGGACTTCTGGGTAATTCTTATTAAGTATCCATAGACGTCATGCCTATCAAAACGTACAATGCACGACACATTTGACTTCAAAAAGAATACATTTTTTATTGATGAACCATGATGCTCCAGCTTGTTTCAATGGATTTACATTCATTAATATTTCACACACTTGAGCACTCTTTATCTACAAGAATCAATAGTCACACGATCAATACTTAAACTCCCCCCCAAGCATGGGAATACAAATGAAACAACACTTCCTCATTCGTTGTGTACAAACACTGTGTGACATTAACTTGTTCTTGTGTAAATCAGACTTAAAGGCTTCACAATGTGAGCAAAATAAACATCTGCATTATGAATACATACAAGGCTCCAATATTTGATGCACAGCTGCAGCACCAATGTTTGCATCCAGTGAAAATGTCAGATGATTTGACATGCAAATAATGACCTCTTTCAGGCACTGATTACCATGCAAAGTCTTGAATCAGCGAATGAATATTTACTTCATCTGCCTCGCCTATTCTTTACATCTTTACTCCTTTTCCGTTTCTTCAAGAAAGAAGAATTTTAAGGAAAAAATGCTTCCGACACCCTCCCTGCAGTTTGCTGGCCTGGGGCATATCCCATGATTCCATGTTCAGGGAGGATCAAGCCCCTTTCTCGCTCCATCAGGGTTTGGGATTTAATCCTGTCCTCTAGGTATCTGATAGAAACAAATTAAAGACAAAAAGCACACAGGATAATTCATACTCCCCTAAGAAATGGGCTTTAAATACAAGCATTAAAGCTGCTTTCAGGAAATAACGTGCTCACACTTTCAGCGATTTTCACACTTCTTTCTCTGAGTGCAGTCATTTTTCATTTTCTTGCCTCACTTTTAATATAAAGTGGTTCTTTTAGAAGTTTTTAACAGATTTTAATGAGTTTGATTTGATGTTATTAAATGTGAAGTGTCATTTCTGTGCCATATCTCCAAAAATTCTATGCAATTTTGGATTGTTTTCAAAGAAGTTTTCCAAACACTTCTTATATCCCCTATTGGTCAGATAGAGAGACAGTTTCGCCCCAGAACTGACGCAGTTGGTCGAGCCAAAGTTGCTGTTGGGTGGGTTAGGATGCTTCAAAGAAAACAAAATGTGTCACCAAACACCCACAATGTCTTTGGGAAATCAACTAACAATCAGTTTACTCAATACAAAAAGCTAACCAATCTATAACCACATGACTGCAAAGCTGAGACCATCACCGATTTTTTGTAAAAACAAAAAGATTCCCATTCTACAGCGTGTGTGTGTGCGCGCGGTTGTGTGTGTGTGCGCGCATGTGTGTGTGTGTGACATCTGCAGAAAGACATTCTGTGTGTGCCATTGAAGCCAACAGCCGCAAGGCATCTGTAGACTTTCTCCTCATAAATGTGGATGGAAGCAGCCGCAGACCAGCTTTATGAAGATGAGGAGATGGCTGCGTTTCTCCTTGACCTTATTATGTATGAACAACCGCGTGGAGAAAAATACGAAAGTTCGACTGGTATTCCGCGCCAGACCGCGGTTATTTTGATTAGCATGCATTAGTTTCTCTGCTAACACGGTTCGCCTGCAAACATGATCATAGCAGTTGCTTCCCACGTCGACAAAATGTGCCAAAGGATAGAAATTAACATCTGTGAAAAACAGGAACTAAATGCAGGTTTATTATGCTTATTTTAAAATCGTGTCTTTTTAAATAAAATAAAAAAATTCTTATGGGTGTTAAGAGAGACGCCATACATACAGAAAAAAAAACTAACCATGCGAGACAAATTCACAAAGATGCATATCAAATTTACAGATGTTTTTGTGAATTCCTACTTTTATATTTATTGCTGTATCTTCTGAGTAAACAAGTAAACACATGGGCACTCATTTAAGACACAAACGTACGTTAGAAATCTGGGCATATGGTTGTTAACATGCAAAACATGGCATTTATTAATATGGATGCGAGCTGTGGTTACAATAAAATTTCACGTCAGGTTTCAACTGCTGTACGCTCTGTTTTTTAATTCAAGTGAAGATCTGTGTATGCTTTGCCTATTTAATATCCGAAAAAGCAATAACAAGAATGATTCAAAAGACATTTTTCAATCATTTTATTCTACTTTTCAAGCTGCTTAATAACACAAGAGGGTTTGATTGAACTTTCTAAGAAGTTCCTCTTCTCAGCTGGGCTATGTATCTTATTGTTGTAAACACTGGGGAAAGGCTTCTAAACCGTGAATTTATAGGGGTGTGAATGTAAATGCTGATTGTGTTCTGCTGCCACACTTATCAACGTACGATCATTACAAAATTGGCGGCATATACAATTGTTTCATGTATCATATGTAAAACCTGTCTGAAGATGATTTCTGTCCTCTGATCTGCAGTCATTTCTATGTTAGATTGAAAAGTCAGGCCCAATTGACATCTGTTTATCTATTAAGGGACAAATAATTAAACTTAGATATGATAGATTTTACTACATCATAACTACATAGACTGTCTCCCAAAATGTATTCTCACAACAAGGGTGGTTTTCATATGTCAAGCTCTTAAAGGAACAGTTCAACCAAAAATGAAAATGATGTTTTCATTTACCCACCCGCAAGTTGTTCCAAATCTGTATAAATGTCTTTGTTCGCACGGAGAAAGATATTTGGAAGAATGCTTGTAAACAGTTCTTGGCCACCATTGAATAACATAGTAGGATTGTAGACAAACGTCTTTATAAATGGTTTTGTTCTGTTGAACACAAAAGAAGATATTTTGAAGAATGTAGGAAAACAAACAGTTCTGGGTCACTTTTGACTATCATTGTAATTTTTCCTACTATGGTAGTCAATGGTGGCCAAGAACTGTTTGGTTATAAGCATTCTTCCAAATATCTTTTTTCTGTGTTCATCAGAACAAAGAAACAACTTGGGGGTAAGTAAATGAAGACAGAATTTTCATTTTTGGGTAAACCGTCCCTTTAAATTTTATATTTTCACATTTCCCACTAATTGTTTTGCATTGCAAAACTGTTTACCTGCTTACATTTGATACTACACATTCCGGAACATTAATATTAAAAGGTTGTTTAGAAAACCAAGTTAACTTATTTTACAAGCAAGATCTTGCCTTCCAGTGCCTCTGAGCTCATTAATAAACAACAACCGTGAGAAGTGCTGTGACTTCTTTAATCTCTGACCGGTCTGCTGGCCCTAGTTACATGCAATTACACATGATATCACATTGCACTTTGTTAGAGAGCCCATAAACACCATTTAACCTGGAGGCTTCAGAAACGATAGGGACGCATCCAAGCATCTCCGAGCGATTTTAACGATTTAAGGTATGTGCCAAGGTATCCGACCGCCTGCGGTTATTAAAGAAAAATGACACGGTAGTCAGAGAATGCCAGAGGCCTTCATACCGTCACAGAGAGACACACCCGAAGCATAAAAACCCACGCAGGTGAAGACGTTTTAGCCTGGGGGAGTTTGAAGCGAGGGTGGTTGACTGATCTTCAGTTTCTAAACCGTTAATGAACTTATTTCTAGATAAATATTTGAAGAAGACAGCTCAGAGGTCACCCAAAAAACAAAGGTTTAGCTTTGAGAATGAAGAGGTAAATATTTCCTTCGAGTGATAAACGCATGGAGTCAGACTGTCAAATCTCATCCTTCATTTGTATTCACGAGCATGACGCTCTTTGTTGCAAACAGGTGTTCATCAAACCCCTCCCACTGTTTACATACTACTGCTTATACAGGCTATTACCAACTCAATTTCACAATAAATTTGAAGTATGTGGCGGCTGTGACTCGGCATGTGGAGAAGCAAATTGGATCTCTATTCAAACGTGCCGTTTGCATCTGTAAAGGCAAGGCAAGCTGAGTGTGTCACACAATTTCCCCCCTTTCTACGTCCATTGGCCACCAGCTGCAGTTTTAGCTGAGGCATCCCAAGATGCTGTTTGCTAACTGCGGGTAATAGCTGTTTTTCTGTTCGCGTGCCATCGCATACAGGTATTGTGTGGAATCTGACCTCTGTTATTAAAGCGTCTCTTCACTCTCTCAATCAAGGCCGTATTATAGGAGTACGTTGCCAAGGCAACAGGGCAGATGACTTAGATCTGCTAAATGTTCGGGCTTGAACTGACCGAATGTGCTAGACAGAATGCTGAAGTAACACACGTTTAGATGCTATTTGGTTTGACGAAATAATGAAAGTGAAATCTAAACTTGATTTTTTATTTGAACATTTTTGGTTGAAACGAAGAAAAATCTGTTATTGAGCAAGTACATCAAAATCAGTGTTCAAAACGTTTTCCTTTTTACCCCAATTCACAACAGCAAGCTTTTATAATAAGTTGAGCTTTTACATATGATTTTGCTAAAAATGACAGTTTGACGTCTTTTGACAACCTACAGCAACCTGCAAAATATGCTTCAAATAGATAAAGATGCAATGCAAGTGTTGCTTGTCTATGACAAACTTTCTCCCGTGATGCTAGGGGGATATGGGTGGTTGCTGGGGGGTTGCTATGTAGCCTAATTGCTAAATTGTTCTAAGTATTATAGCGCATTGTTATGCAGTTGCTAGGTTTATCTGTGTGGCTATTATTAGGTGGTTTCTAAGGTTCTCTTCGCTGTTGCTAAGTGAAAAGTCAGAAGAGTCCATCCTTAATTCTCTATGACAGGGCTTGTGCCCGCCAATCATCTTTACCTGGCCCGCCTTAACATTTCAAATAAGTGGAGAGACTTTAAGAACGGTGTGCTTTAATAAATGCACGTCCTGAGACGCCACATCTTTGAAAGTCCAAAACGCTGCTACATTCAAAACAAAAGTAATTCCCGTGGCTCATAACTATACTGACGTCTTATAAAGTGATTTGATCAGTCTGTCCAAGAAACGTAATGTTATTTACAATGTTATAATCGGCAAGCCACAGCCACAGACAGTCGGTTTGCGCATGCGATAGGTTGCGTTCCCAAACGCATCTTGTGCACTTGAAAGTAACTGCAGGAAGGGTACACTACGTGAACGGTTGTCTCAGTTGAAAACTGTGTTATTTTTATTACTGCATTCATTATGTATGATTTAAACGGCTAAATTTATGAAAAAGCTGTTCATCTCCCTCCAGAACTCGCACCTCAAAGGATCTGCCCTTCTAAGTGTGTGGGGCACATGAATGCGATTGGATTTCACCCGAAGATGCGATAATAGCGCTCAGTTTTTTACAGAGATCAATTGAATCATGTATTAGCGTTTTTGACTTTCATTCATTCAACCAAATATCTTCATAAATATCTTTTTGAAAAAAACAATGCCACCCACATCTTGGATGGACTGGGGGTAAATTAACAGCAGTGGGCCCTATTTTAACGATCTAAATGCATGGTCTAAAGCGCAAGGCGCAAGTGAAGTTAGGGCGTGGCCGAATCCACTTTTGCTAGTTTCAGGACTGAAAAAATGGTCAGCGCACCAGCCTCATGGTCTACAAGGGTTGTCCCTATAGAGTCAGACGGTTTCATCTTAACAACATAAACAAACGTTACTGCGCATGCGCACTTTTGTGACCCCAGCTTAACATCCGGGACACATCCACAAACAATAGAGTGCCTGTAGATTATTTCTGATAACAAGCAAAAGAAACCGTGAAGAAACGTTACTTGGCTAAACTTGTCTCTCCAATATTTTGAATTTAGACTGCGATACCAAGCTCAACCGCTAGATGTCAATGTACTATACGGTTTGTTTAAATGCGACCAAACTACAGGACCCATTCAACAAATTGTTTATTTAATAAAATGAACATACAACAAAATTCAACAAATCGTTTATTCAATACAATTATTATACAGTAAAATAATAATGTAGATTTATATCAACATAAATTAAATAAATATAAATAGTTATATTATTAGACACTAGCCAAACTGGGGGTCAGGCGCGCGTGTCCGATGAAACGGTCTGTTCTCTTAATGAGTCCTGGGTGTGTTTTGGGCAAAACATGCAGTAAACCAAGCAGAGTCTCATCTCCCATTCCCTTTAAGAACCAGTTGCGCTCGCTCGGGATGAAACTAACAAAAAACCCTTGCGTCGCACCTGGCGTGGTGTACGATAGGGCCCTGTATGTCTTCTAGTGCATATACACGTTGTTTCCATTATTTAAAAAAATATTTAAATCGCAAAGAAATGTTACAGGTTCAATAATAGCAATAGTTAGCCTATGCAAAATACTACTGATAAAAACAGATTAAAAAAGAAATGTTTTTGAAGTTAAACATGCAAATATGCCATTAAATTATTGAAATATTTACTTAAAATCTCAGGGGGTACTTCAAGTAAATAATTTAGGGGTTTGGCTGACAAAAAAGTTTGAAAATGTTATGCTCCCTGGTTAGATCTCACACGCATTTCAATGCAAACCTATGTAATTTGTTTACCATAGAAAAGTATATGAACACATCTCCTCAACAAGCCATACGATTTGAGGTATCATTCATGCCCATAGCAGAAAAGGTGCAGGACAAGCCAAAGTTTAATACTCTGGGCTAATGGTTTGCACAGATCTCTAACCCTGGGCCTACAACAAGGATGCTTCTTTTAGCAAACACTAAAAACATACATTTTTATAAGGGAGAGAGATGCTTCACGTTGCTCCTCATTCTTTGATCTCACGTTCATTTTCACTGCTGATGACTGCACAGATGTAAACCCATCTAACCCAAACTGCACTTCTTTCTCTATGGATCAAAGGCTCTCTCAGAAGCATGTGTCGGTGAAGCTAATTAAGACAAACAAATACTCAAGCGCAGCATGTAAACTAACACAAATCCAGGTTCTGAACCATTAGCCAGAAGATAAACCTGGACCTCCCTGAACCTATTCCAGGTAATGTTCTTCTCACAGTGTTGAAGCTGATGGGTACACATATAATGAAAGGTTATTTTGTCGTGGGGACATTGTGATTTTGCTGAACAGGACAAATTCCCGGTTCAACATCTTTTAGTGGGCTTAACCCTTTCCTTTCTGAATCCTACCATAAACTACCCTTACCACACAAAAATGAAGGATATATAGAAAAATAAAATATTGGTTGTGTTGATCCTGTTTATATCCTCATTTGCACATTCACAGTCACACTAAAAGTTGATATACTGTTGGAAAAATACAACTCGACTTTGCCCTATTGAAGAAATAGTATTGAATTTAAGAATTTAATTGCCAGAAAAGCTGATATTTAAACAATATTACGCAATAAATTGTTGAGAGTATTAAAGCAGGACGGCTGTAGTGATGAGTTCCTGTGCTCTAAATCTCCTGCCAGTGTACAGTAGCTCAGTTCTGTTATGACCTACTGCATCACTGCACAGGAATGACACTGTCATCAATCATATTAACACCGGACCCTCAAATCCGGCCCGAAAAAATGCACCCCCAAGGTTTTACGCAATCAGCATTAATTACATAATTATCCACTTCATTAAAATGTCCAATATCGTAACTGGAGTTCAAGGTGTGTGCCATCGATACTGAAAAATGGCCTTCTAGAAAGGATATTAAAGCTGTTAAAACACACAAACGTTGCACACGTTACATGTACTAATGAGGACACGTGTGCCCAAAGCAATAGTTCGCTCAAAAAGTATAGTTCGTCTCGTGTTTCCAACCAAGATTTTCTGTCTTTGGTGGAGCACAAAAGTAGGAATATTACAGAACATCAAGAGCACTGTTTTCCATAATGATGTTTTGAGCTCCAAAAATGACAAAAAGCACCATAAAAGTACCATAAATGCAGTCTATATGACTTGTGCGCTATATTCATGACCACTGTCAGAGGGGAACAACTAGAAACGTTCTCTTGGCCCAGTGATAAAGAAGGCCACCCCAATGAGATTCTGGTCCAAGAAAATAGTCATATAGGTTTAAAAAAAAAGATTTCAATATCAGAATAAATGTCTTCTTCTTTTATTAAGAAAGTATAGACAAAACATGAAAACAATAAAGTAATAGTTCACAAAAAATTCTGTCATCATTTACTTACACTCTGTATGACTTTCTTCCTTCTGCAGAACACACACAAAAAAAGATCGTTTTGAAGAACGTTGGTAACCGAACAACGGCGTTGTTCACTTCTATTGTACGGACACAAAACTAATGCAAGTAAATGGGTACCGCCGTTGTTCGGTTACCAGCCGTCTTCAATCTTCTTTTGTGTTTTGCAGAAGAAAGAAAGTCACATAATTTGAACTGACGAGAGGGTGAGTAAATGATGACAGAATTTTCATTTTTGGGTGAGCTATCCCTTTAACCCTTTGCTTTTCACACCACACAGTTTCCAACTCACCCTGAACGATGACGTGGACAGACGTAGTTCGAGGTCTGCGTCGCGTCTGCACTGCGCAAATGTACTGTCCCTCGTCCATCAAGTCCACATCTTCGATCTTGATGGTGAACTCGTCTTGGTTCAGAACCACCAAACTCACCCGGGGGTCCACGGACCACTTATCCTCTCCAGCGTACAGTATACTCGATCTGTTCAGCCACGCCGTGTGTGTCACAAAGTCCCCTTGTGAGCAACTGCAAAAGAACACAACACGTTATCTCACCACCGTCAGGTTTTACAAGTCCCTCGTGACTCAACGGTGGAACCATTAAGCACGTGTTTTAAAAAAGACGTTCCCCTCAGATTTATTACAGTTTATACCTCTGTGACCGAAGCACCAGGATTCATCAATTAAGATAAATTCATGTATTCATTAACATATCAGTGTCCCTATTCGAATATTCCCCCGGTACTGTGCGTCGGAGGCCCGCACCTGTTTGGGAAGAGAGAGACGTGAACGAAACTAGCGCAAACGTATTCCCTAGATGTTCGGGAGAGAAAAGCCACGCAGCTAGACATCGATCAACCCCCCCAACCTTGAGCAGATTGAGTTTATTAAATTCATTGACCCCCTCCCGGATAATATTTAAAGCTAAATTGGCGAAGGGAGTATTAAAGCACTTTAAACTTAAAGACAATGCCGTCTCTCCGTATTAAGGATACAATGGAATTAGATGCTAATTACTTACAGACCTTCCATAAATGAGGACATGCTGCGTCTAATTACAGATATGCCTAACAGTTAGCAGCGGAGGCCAAAATTGGCCCTTTTCATATACTGTAGGGCTATTAAAACGAAATGCAATCATGCGCCTAATTGATTACTTGCCCGATTACCCATTCAATAAAACGCAGGGAGAATTTTCATGCAATCTTTGTTTTATCTCAGATAGCATCACTGCCCAAAAATCTTTGGCACACTTTCGAATAATACTCATTCTGCGATTATTAGAGCTCATTATGGTCAAAATTCCTTACAAGCCCTTTGTTGCAGATTTAGTGCGCTGAACTACTTTAGCTTCTAGAGGGCAACATCCAAAGCACCAGGGACATGTGATGTAGAAGTGCTTCGTGTCGTTTTTTTCTCAGCGGAGGTACTGAGGTACAAGCACAGGCGGACGTTTTTCACGGGAGTGGAAACTGCGGTACTGGCCCCCACCTTGTCTTTTATTGGACTAAATGAGAAAGCTGGAGATCAGTGAAGAGATCAAGCTTTTCCCAGTGGAAGGGTTCAAAATACACTGCAGGGCGTCCTGCATGTAAATATTCAACTTACCTCCTTTCACATATTTGTCTTGAGCTCTTTTCCTTCAAGTACGGTTTTGCTTCCAGCATCACTAATTGCAAAAATAATTCTTGATTACATTCAGGTTTTCCAGAACACGCCCCTTTTTTGTCATTGGTCAGTCAAAGCAGATAGCCACACCCAGGGTTGCCAAGTCTGTGGTTTTCCTGCAGAATTGAGCTACTTTTAAACCGCTGCAGCGGGTTGTTTTTTCATTCCGCAGGTAAAAGGGGAAATATTTTGTTCATCTTTTGCCATTTTTAACGTAAGAGGACGTTATTTATGTAAACTGTGTTTATAATCACTACTTTACAGTGATTTTAAAGAAGAAATTGTGTGTAATGCATAAGGTCTGTAAAAATGTATTTTAGGCATAATAGAGACTATATTAGCAGTGCGGGTCATTAGGCTAGTTTTGATTGGTTTATTAGGCTAGTTTTGTCGCACAGATCTGGCAACCTGAACACGCCCTACAGTCGCACCACTGGTTGTGCAAAGTGCATTAGCACAGATTCTATGTGCTGATTTGCCTAATTAATAAGTGCGAAGACAACATTGACATGTGGAAATAAACAATTCAGCATTTTTCCCCTCACACTTCAAGAAAATCCATAAAAATCTACTTGCTTCTGCTTGTTTAACAGGGAAAGGATAAAGTATTTTAATACGCCGTGAAGAAGACTCCACACCTCCGCTATAATTTATTTATTGATATCTGGGCATCACCCCAGGGTTGAAAAGCACTAGCGAATCAAGCATTCATCATACCCTTTAAAAATGTCTGATATAACAAGCTAGCCGTTTTGACAACCAATAGCGCGAGATGACGCGCTAGTCAAGGTTGCCGAGCATGGTAACAAAGCACACTCAAGGGCATTTAAAGTTGGCTGGAATAATAAGAAAAAAACAAACCCAATACAGCTGTTGCACAGGTAATTGAACGAAACCCCAGACGGAACAGTTTATGGGATCAAAGAGCGACGCTCTTGCTCATTCGTCATTTAGACATGGATGATATGGTAAATAATAGAGGAAGGAGAGCGTTGCATGGGCTGCACATGGCTTGCATGCATGCACGGGTGGCTGCACGTGTGCAGGCACGTGTGTTTGACTATAAGGGCGCTGTTTGTTAAACCACCGTATTGAATTCTTATTTATAGCTTCTCCATAAACCGCCGTGCATTATAATAACAGCCTCTTGGTACAACATTGGTGCCCATCCAATCAGACGTAACCTTGAGCAGTCCCAACCTTTAGGAAAGCAGCGGCGCTGCATAGTCAGCCACTGGAGCTTGTCTGAGCCGCGTGTTCGTCCCCGCACACTGAATCAGCACAATGCAACAAATACGTAAATTAATAAATAACTCGGCCTTATTCCCTTATCAGGGAAGAGCAGACAGCAAACCAATTTAATCCAAATAAAGTGTCTACCCTTTCAGCGCAATGAAAAGCATCCAAGGGCGGGAAAAATTAAGCAGCCGGCGTAAACAAGCACGGTCCGCGCCCATTTTTTCTGCGCTGACATCGAAGTACGTGCGCTAATGAAAATAATGAGATGCTTTTTGCATCATCATTACTGGATGTGCTACTACTTTCATCCCTGCATGGATCACAGGGTTAATTTTTAATGCGCCGTCATTACACTCCCTTCAAAAAGTGTGTCTACTGTACAGGTACGGGTAAATGTTTTCGGGCTATTTTGGTTATTCATTCTAAGTCGAGGTTTGACCATTACAACATGTTTGTTGAGTGTATTTAGCTAGCAGTGCATCAACTATTGTGTACGCCGCTGTACTCATGAAGGACAAAAATATATCAGGTATCAGACCGAGCGTGGTTTTGAAAATATATCTTTCCGCAGGCCCCTCTGGCTGCTTTGCGACATGAACAAGAGAGGGCATTCATTATTAATTTACTTTGGAGAAAGGGATTGATTTGGCATCGAAAGTCTACAGAGGGGAAAAAAGCGGTATTATAAAACACTGGATTACCTCCAAATGAAATTACTGTCAACGAGTTAGAGTACAGCCATGAGAACATTGCTACTACCTGGACGGTAAGGATGTATTGATTTTTTTATGCAACGTGCAGCGATGGAGAAGCACGGATTTTGAAGCGGGGGGATGAACAAACTGTCAACACAGACAGGAGAAACAAGTTGATTGTTTTCATGTTTTCTCAGGTACTGTGTACACAAGGGTCTTGGGGGTCTACGCTCTCAGTCTCACTCTTTAATTTCACATTTCTAAGTGCTGATTCATTCTCTCTCCACTTCTTCACGAAGTGCTAATCAATTATTTCATTAGTGCCTTTTAAATGCAGCCTCACATTGAAATTAACAACTTCACGGTTTTAAAAATGATGGTGAGAAGGATCTTTATTTTAACTTGACTAAAAACAAAAGATTTTAAAGAGAGTCACGCTGAGCTTGAAACAGGTCTGGTTCGGGTCAGTTAAATGCCTTTTATGGCAGAACCTCATGTGGTGAGGGCTGCGTTACTATGGAGATCTCTCGGCCGGTCTGTGAGGTGAACAAACTTTACAGTGCACTTAAAAAACTGTACTTGCTTCCTGCTGGATATTATGCTTTTAGAAAAAGTGGATATAATGCTTTTTAGAAAAAGTTAACCACTAGTGACTTTATTTCAATCTTTAGCGCAAAGCATTTCAGTGACTGTCCATCGTTCCATTCATTTTCCATTGTGTCCTGGTCATGTCAAAATGATAAATGGTGAATAAAACCTTAACATTACAAATGGACTTCGGAGCAATGGCCTTGTGGGCAGTGCTCCGACATATGTGCGCAGTTGCACTCAGGCAACCCGAGTTCGAGTCCTGGCTCGTGGTCCCTTCCTGACCCCGCCCCCTTCTGTATCCCACTTTGCTTCCTGTCCTCTCTACCACTGTACTGTACAAACAAAGGCAAAAAAAAAACATAAAAAATCTTTAAAAAACATTACAAATGCACTTCAGGGAAAAACAGTTAGTTATAAGAACTACATATCCACATTCTAGGAAATGCATTATTAATATTTCTACCTACATATGGATGGTAGTTTATTAAGTTAACATTTTTTGGATGCAACATTGCTTCTATGCCTGCTTGAAATTCAGAAACAAATGTGTAATCATGTTTTTAAGTCTCCAAGTCTCAAAAATATATATATTTATGCGAGATGAGAATCCTAGTAGCCATAAAAAGTTGATGAATGTAGGTAATGTTTGTATTTCTTACTCAAATTTTAATCTATAATACTGAAATGAAATAAAATTGGACAATTTTTCAATATGATGATTAAAAACAGTTTTTGTTACTACGATTTATTATTTTGCACAAAACAATAACAGAAGTTGGCTTCCTAAATACTGATTTCTACACTGATTTCAATAACATCGTACTTTAACTCGTCAAAAATAATACATTTCAACTTAATTTGATAAGTAATTTGATATTTTAAAGCAGCAAGTTTTTTTTATTTATTCACCCAATGGCAGACGAGGGAGTGTTTAGGGAAACAGTCATTTATTTTGCACTTCAACTCAATGCCATTAATTTGGGTCCTGCTAAATTAATAATAACACTTAGCTCTAAATAGCACAATTTCACGTGGGTGCGTGGCACACGATAAAGTACGATTCTGTGAGAAGTATTCATCTGGGTAAGAGTCCCAGTTTTAAAATCCAGCACATGCCACACACCGTCTCAGAGGGCATGCGCTATCTGTGTACTTTTGTTCTCTCTGGGCTTTGAAACATCCATTGGAACAACTGTTAAGGGAATTGGAGCCCTTCTCCCATCTATCTGTGCTGGGGAAAAACAATTGGCATTGTCCAGACTCACTGCTGTTCCTTCTTGCTGTGACCATTTCCAGTGCAAACACACACGCACACACACACACGCACACACATGCACACACACACACGCACACACACACACACACACACACATGCACGCACACAATTTCTATCTCGTTGTCTAGGATTTGTCCTTCCATATCTCTCCTCCGCACTCACACTGTGATGAAAGCAACACGAGAGGCTACACTATTTGATATAATTTTCTGCGTCGCTTCGTAAGATTGTGTGCTCATGATACTGAGGTTGCCAGGATGGCGTTCAGGCTGAACCGAGCTGAGCGGAGCAAATTACCTCTCCGCTAGTCTGTTGCACGCAAGGCCAAACCGCCAGAGGCGTCATTCTGGCCTCCATCATCACTCACGTCCAGCTAGATGTTTGTGAGCAGGTGCAGAGGAGCTTGATTTAGTGACACGCAGGTGTAAATACAAGTTTAAATATTGGTTGTTCACATAAGTGGTTAAAGATATATAATATAATATAATTATTTGAAACACATAGAAGCAAACTAACTACATATTCATTATTATGTATACAGTATCGATATGTCTGTACAATTATTTATACAATTATTTACATTTTTATGGTAATCAAATACTGGTTGTAAGTTTGCATAGGTAGTTAAAGTAGTTGCTTGTGCTTTAAGCGTGTGATTCAAAATTTTTTTAAATATTTATTATAATATTAATAATATTATAGTATATAGGGGGTTAGCAATTTTGGAATTATTTAGATTTCTATGGTAAAATATATTCCAACATGGTACTAGAAAGATTTAATTGTCCAGATATAGTGTAGACAAGTGTTTTCCTTTTTTTATTGCTCTTGGTGAATGTAAAAACCAAACTGGTTGATTTGCACATCTTGTCCTTTTAATAGTTATTTACATTTCAATGGCAATTACTGTCATCTGTTAATTCCACTTGGCATTGATGCCTGGCAGTAAATAAGTGTTTTTTGGCCTGGACAAATAAAAAAGCCCCTTATGCACAACTCTAAGCGATGAACACTAATCGACGCACAAAGTCTTGCAACTTCATAAACATGAAGCAACAGATCTAAACGTAAAAACAAGACTGCTCGGGCGAACCCTGAACCTCAACACACGTTCATACTACACAAACCAGCAATTGTGTCGTAATTCAAAAGGATAACAGTCACCTCGCCACAGTCTACATCAACCAGAACTGAAACAACCGAAAAATACGGATGCGCATTTAACCAACAATGAAATTGTCATTTGTATTTGCTTTGGTCAAAACAAGGTGTGACCGGTTTGCTGTGCGTTCGCACTGATCTGAAGTTTGAAGCGAAGCTCTGCGGCGTACCTTGCAGGAGGATTACAGCTTAGCTGAAAATCACCTTGTCTTGTGGAGTGGTGTCACGCAAATGAAGGTGCCCTTTGCAAATAATACCCATTAGAATTTCAAAGTCATTGAGTCTCGGCTGAAGAGGGTGACAGTGCTTGGATTCTCATGTTCGCTCTCTCTCTCTCTGTCACTTTCACAGTACCTGAGTCGCTCTGATGAACCAGGGCAGTCATTAGGGAATATCTGACAATTAACATTCAGCTCACTTCATACCACATATAGCGACATGACAAGAGTTTTTTCGGAAGTTTTTCACATGAGGTCTTCTAACTTTGGTCTTGTACAGATTTTAATACACTGAATTTCCATATAAAATATCCATATGAAATCCATCCATATGAAAAAAAACAGAGTGATCCCAAATTTAGTAGTGATAGATTATTATTGCTCAGGCCTCAAGGGTTAGAGGTTTGTTCAAATCTTTATGTCGAAGTATAAAAATTCAGCACATAACCTGTCACACAAACTTTTACTCGACTTGCATTGATGGAGATCAATATCATAGACACTTGGGGGTGAACACCCAGAATACCCTAAAAACACACATAAATGTCCTTTTAACCACCAACAGTGTTTTTTGCAGTGACAAGCACCACTCTAGGTTTTGTTTTAAACTGTTCAAAAAGGCCAACACAAGACTACAAGCAACATTTCTACCTCCAGATAAAACCTGACCCCAACACTGTAATGTAGAGCATTTAACCTAAACCGGCCTAATACTCCACAGGTCTAACACCGGCCAAAACTAACAAGCTACAGGGTAAACAACAGGTCATACTTACAGTCCAAGTACGCCTATAAATAACACACAAAACTTCCTGTTCATCAATCTTCATTTACCAAACCTTCTTCTCCAACTCCAAATTGACGAGCTTTAATTGGCTGCATGGAGGGAGGGGTCTATTCTGAAGTCACTGGTAGGACGATAATATGAGATGTTATGAGAAAGGTTAACCATTTCAAGGGCATAAAAGCATCCAGACGTGTTATATTTTTTCTAGAACACACAATTAAATTGTAACTAAATTTTCGCATTGATGCTGTTAAAATGATAAGGCATCGTACACCCAAAAATAAAAATTCAGTCATTATTTACTCACCCTCATGTCATTTCAAACCAGTATGACTTTCTTCTGCAGAACAAAAAAAAGAAGATATTTTGAAGAATGTTGGTAACAGAACAATGGCGGTACCCATTCACTTCTATTGTATGGACACAAACCCAATGCAAGTCAATGGGTACTGCCATTGTTCGGTTACCAACATTCTTCAAAATATCTTCTTTTTGGTTCTTCAGAAGAAAGTCATACAGGTTTGATATGACAAGAGGGTGAGTAAATTATGACAGAATTTTCATTTTTGGGTGAACCATCCCTTAAATTTGTCATTCCAATAGTTTATTCTGTGCAACTTTTAAGAAGTAAATCAAATCAAATTTGTTTCTGCAATCTAATACAGAATCTTTTTTTGCAAATGGGATGTCCATTGCCATTATACACACTATACACACATACCATTTTTTAAAGACGAGTACCAATATTTTTTTCCGGTACTTGCCGATACCGATGCCTGTACCTTTTCACAACACAGTGAGACTAATACAAATAGAATAGCTTCATAATACAAACAACTCCACATTAAACATATAACATATTTATAAAAATATATCATTTTATGTGGTTGTCACAAACTTTCAAAGCAAATTTCAAAATAAATGTCAGTCAGTTCTGTCAGTAATGTCACATGAGGTATTGGTCTTTGGTATCGGCAGTGTTGGGTGTAACTAGTTACTAAGCAATTAGTTACTGTAATTTAATTACTTTTCCCTTGAAAAAGTAAAGTAAAGAATTACTCTTATTTTTTCTGTAATTTAATTACAGTTACTTCTGATGTAATTAAACTAAATACTTTGTGTAATATGTGTGTGCAATAGTGGAATTGAGATCAAAATTCAAAGTCTAACTTTAAAATCTGTGCTTTAATGTATAATTCTCACATTTGTAATACTTTGGTCAGTTAATAATACTACTTTATGTAGTTTAATATTATTTATTTGAATGAATTAAAAGAGCCCTTTCATGTCTATCCTTCAATCACTTAACTAGGTTGATGTAGGATATAGAAAGTAATTAGTAATAAGTAACTAAATACTTTTTGGAGAGAGTAATTTGTACAGTAATCTAATTACACTATTGAATATGTAATTAGTAACTATTAATTCATTATTTTTTTAAGAGTAACTTACCCAACACTGGGTATCGGTGCATTTTTACGAGTACATGAGCTTAGTATCGGGCCCGATATCGATACTGGTATCGGTGCATCCATAATACACACACATATACCGCTATGAGTGTCAATAAAGAACATACTGTACTAAAAATTGAAAATATGTATTCTGTTCACTCTCAGTATTCTGTATGGGAATGAAAATCATGCACAAGAGATATGTACATACATACATACATATGCTCGAGCCTCTTCCATTAAAATGCTCCCATTTACTGTAGTCTGACCTGCAGTAAACAAGAACTCTTGAACTGTTTGTCTCCTGTATTATTCATCTTGTTGTACTGATTTCCTCCAAAGTTCAATGTATTGAGAAATCTGTCAGTATAAAGGTTGAAAATCCCACACAAATCGTGATATTTCTCTCATTCCTGTAAATGACAATCAATGCTGGGGTGGAGTCTGAGGTCAGGGCTCACAGATCAAAGGTGCAGCAAAATTTACACAGTCCTTCACGGAGAAGCAAAACAAACAAAGAATTCATTAACAGCAAGTCAGATTCATGAGGAAATATGGAGTGGGAGTGTGGGGGAGAGAGAGAGAGTTCTGTATGCGCTTTATGTAATGCTGGAACATTACATAACCACCCACACTAGTTACTCCCTATTAGCTATGAAATGGATTTTCTTCTTCTTCATATCAGCAACCCTACACAGTTTAACTCATTGCCATTTGACACTTCGCTAGAAGACTCTTGTTTAAAAAATACAAGACTACAAAATCCAAAACCTAAAACCTAACTCCTAAAACCTGCCTAAATTAACCTTTTGCAGAAATACGCACTAAAACCTACAGGCTTTCTATTCTGGGAAAAACTGATGACTCATCTTGCACTACACTGATTTTTGTCCAATTAAAAGCGAACAGCAGCCTACAGACTATTGTCGATCTCTTCAATATGTCCCATCCAAATGTGTTACTACAGGAAATACAAAAAAGCGATATTATGGGATCCTTAAAAGAAATTCTTGGTGTTGGCTGCCAAAAGGCTGTTGCATGTCAATTCATCTTGATGAATTATTCATTACTTTTATTTGCCATATCAATTGTCCTTCGCACTGTAAAATATTCACTGTAATTGTCAGACTTTTCACAAATTCCATTTTTGGTAATGAAAATCATCCCGCTCTGCTCCACATAATAGGTAGTGACAGCTGTCTAACTGCGCAGCGCTAGAAGAGCAACAGTCATCTATCAAATTCATCCCCATTAGCCGTAATGCGTTTTTTTTACAGCCTTAACATGGTAAAGGAACTAATGAGTCCACTAAAAACCGTTCATTTAAAGGTGATTTTAGCTGATTTTAAAGGACACGGTTTTACTTTGAAACATTAGCCACTTAGCTACACACCGTAGAGGATACAGAGTTCGCAAATGAGACGCATGACTTCACAAATGTGCCTGTTTTGCATTCGCACTCTCTGGAGTTAGAGCCCAAAGAGAAGGCAAAGACAAATGTCAGAAGGGAGATATTTTTAGGGAAAATATTTTAAAACAACTCCCCCCTTCAAGGTAGCGTCGACACTTCTCATCACTTCAGGAAAACTTCCTGTGGCTCGCATATGCGTTTCTGTCTAACAACCTTAATTTTTGTCACCCGGAGTCCTTGTTGCTTTACCGGGCCAGACGTCTATCTAACGTGTCTGAGATCATCTCATCAGATGCAACAGGAAAACCACACAGGGAGCCCAAGGAGAAATATCCATTTTTGATGGCAGGAAAATTCCATTTTCTTTCTTAAGTGAGGAACGTTCTGAATCTGAAACGGGGTGGAAACACGGTGTGAATGATACAGACGTTTGGATGTAGACTGTGGACCGTTTCCCCCGACTTTAATAAATCATTCCCCCCATCTATCTTTCATCCTGTCAAAGTGATTGTCAGATACCTCGGTGATGAAGAAGACTCGTGCGGAGTTCTGCCTCTCGACAGATGCGCAGGTAGAGCTACGGAGCGGCCAGATGTTTTAATCAGAGCGGAAGTGCTCGCAGGAAACCCTCAGAATGCTAATCCAGAGCCGAACCAAATCGCACCGGGATGATGAGCTGTGTTTAAGAATGTTTATTTAAACAGGTAGTACAGACTGTTGGAGGAAGATCTATTGCTCTGCTGGGGCCTGACTGATGTATTTTAATCATATGTGCACCTCAGGCTTTACCGTTCCTTGTGGATTCAGATTTCACTGTATACATGGACATTAGATGGATAAAACTCTATAATGCAGTGAAAAGGGTATGTTTCTTCAGAATGACGTAATAAGGGTTTAATTCTTGAAACTGCTTGAGAACAAAAGTTGTTGGCTGCATATTGCTTCATGTCTGTAGCTCTTTATATGGTTCAATTTCACACAAAAATGTGCGTCAAAATGTATAATTTGTCCTATTTTTTACTTTAAAGATGTAATCTTTACACGTGTCAAATGACGAGAAACTGTCAATGAAATTTCACTGACATTCAACTTATGAAACATTATTATAATAGTTGCGAAATTGAGGAAAGGTTTTCCTCAACGTTTTGTAATGCACTTGGATACAGATTTTTCTTCAAAAATAAAGTTTTTATGGATTGCAGCCTTAAGAAAAATAAAGACAAAAAAAATAATAAACCAATTCATTAAAAACAATAATAATATTTTCAATTTTAAACTGAACTTTTACCTAGACATGTTCTTGACAGATTTCATGATACTAATACACACGTCAACTTACAAGCCTGTTTACACTCACTTCAGTGTCAATAAATGTCATATTTAACTCCACAATTATTATTTCTCTATCCTATTAGATGACAATGCTAATTAAAAAATAATGTATTCAATAAAAATAAAACAAGACTAATTACTAATGTAATTTGGTATAGTGTTTAATTATATGAAGTGTGTAATTTCAGCTTTTCCAGTTACAATCGACCGTTTCACAATACACTTTCTCAGACCCAATAAAAGTTCATCCCCAATTCAAAGAATGTTTTGGGGGGGATTGTTTTGACAATACAAATCTACGGCACGCTAATGTTAGACTGTCATTCATAGCCGCAGAAAAAACAGCATTTTAGGACAATTACCTTCTCTGATCTCATACCGGCTCACACAGTTATGATGTATGGCCCTCTTGTCATGGGCTCCCTTGCCTGTCTGGAATAAGTGATGGTTATATTATATCCCGCACAGGGAAACTCACTTAAAGGTTATACGTACACAGGAGAGCAAATTCAAACGTGCCGCGGCCATTATACAATCAACTGAGTATAAAGAGAGTTCTGTGTGATCCACATGCTCCTCTTTTCAAGCTAATGCAGAGATCACAACCTCCTGTGATACAACAGTGCACTGAGAGGTGACCTAACAGAGGTCAAGACAAGAGGTCAGGGAACCTAATAGAACAATAACATAACCAGCGGCCACTGGGGTCCAAAGTAATATAAAAATTGGGCATAAAAGAACACAAGATATTTTGAAGAATGTTGAAAACCAAACAACAGCGGTACCCATTGACTTGCATTGGTTTTGTGTCCATACAATGAGATAGAAGTGAATGGGTACCGCCATTGTTCGGTTACCAACATTCCTCAAAATATCTTAATTTGTGTTCTGCAGAAGAAATAAAATCATACAGGTTTAAAATGACAAGAGGGTGAGTAAATGATGACAGAATTTTCATTTTTGGGTGAACTTTCCCTTTAAGGAAGTCTTTTACAGCTACAGGGCTATGACTGGTTTAGTGGTTTGCTTGGCCCCGATTGGATGCTATTTAAAAAAGATGTGTTATTGTACAGAATTGGGTCTGGCGAGACAGACGCTCATGGCGAGACACTAGAAAAAAGTGCATCTGACATAATGCAGGTCATTATGCAGTAGCCAGCGCTGTCCGCCGGAATGTATTTGAGTATAGCAGGTCTGTTTTTAACGAAAATGAATTTGAAAACTTTCCCAAGTGCGTAGAAACAGGTAATGCACAGTCCACTAGATAATAATGCACAAATCTCTATGTCAAACATATGCCAAGCAATGTCGCGCTGCTTCAGGGTAACTTCATTCGTTCTACGACCCCTTCATAATTTCTTTCACCACTCCATCTTTTAATCAGGCAAATATGATGGAAATGTTGGTGCGGACGGATGAAAAAGGCACTAAAGGGGAACTAGTAGGCTGTGGCATAATTGCTTGTGCAGAGTTTAAGCAGGATTATAAGGGTGGGGGGGGGTAAAGGCAATGGATATAAAAACTGCAGCCTCATTCACAAAAAGTAATTGCTGTTCGTGTTAAAAAATGAAGAGCGGAGCTCCTATTTTACCCCTGCTTTAAACTTCTGACTGCAGTTTTGGGCATAACTTTTTAAGTACAATCCAAACATTGAGAGAGATTACTTCTTAATAGATAGGGGTCCGGGACGTAAGGGGGGTACGGCAGTGGATCCATCATAATTAGCATTTAACAGAAAATGACATCGGGCCCATTTTACCATAAGCCTCTTACATTAATGCAGGTCCTTTGATAACACTGTCGGTTAATGGTAATATTCGAAAACTAGCGAATAAATCTCGGTGTAATGAACCTATTTGGTAGGTGAATTCTGCGCCCCTTACTGTAATTTTAGGGGAGTTTGCTAATGCATGCTTTATTAAACCGTTTCATTTGACAATCCTTTTCCTCACTTAAAACAGAACATGTGAAAAACAGCATGTTAGATGCTTGATTTTCCCATATGGTCCAATTAAACAGTTGATTGAACAATAAAGTGAGATTATGAATGTGTAGATCTGGATAATATATCAGTCCATCACTGGTTGAAAAACAGCCTAATATACAGTACAGTATACCTGAATTAACTTACTGTAAATGTTTCACTATTAACATTTTTAACTAAATATACTAAAATATTAAATATCTGAACTTACACTGAATAAGAAATATGACCACTTCAAAAAGTGTTTGTAATAAGGAGATTAAAGAAGTGTATTGTTTCAGTTCAAAATGTAAGCATGCATTTTTTCTTGCTTTGTGTTCATCCCAATGGCAAAGAATCTGTGTACTGTACAATGTGTTTTTCTTTTATATAGAAAATGACCAAAGATGCAGTAAAGATACGTAAAGTTCATAATGTTCAAAAACGTATTTTTAAGATAAACCTTAGGGTTTTATGCACAACACATTTTTTGGAGCCTAAATTAAAGTCTGGGTAAAGAGAATTCGGAGAATTGTTTCTAAACATATTATAGATGTTAGAAATCTATTGCTGAAACACAATACAAAGACTCAGAAGACTTCAACAGTTTTTCACCAATTCTCTGTTCAGGATTTTTTGGGCGAGGCTAAAACGGGGGATTGATAACGCAATGGAGCGTCCGAGTATGCATGCACCTCTCCTATCACTAGAGCGCCTAGCATCAGGTGTCTGCTCAATCACGAGCTCAGGGTTGCAAGCTCTCACTCTGCCCAACTAAACAAATCTCACGCCAAATAACAAGCAAATGGTAACGCAGACGTGAATGGATGGAGGAGAATAACGCGAATGGAAGGAGGATCACTGCGTGTGATGTGACGTGCTTCAGTGAATGATGTTTAATTAACTCATTTCGAGACAAGCGCGAGCAGATAATCCACCCGGCTGATTCAAAAATAAAGCTGTCTTTTTTGAAGCTGCTAGCTTCTGTTTTAAATGACAATCCAATGGAGTAAACCATGTTTTCAAAAAAGTTCTGAGCGCTGCTTTAAAACGCCAAGGCCAGCATCTTTTTCTGCAGCTCAGAGCATCTTTTGAGGTTAAACAAAGTTCAAACGCCCTGTCAAGCACCTTTTTTACAGCTAACCAATGACAGAGACCTGCCGTTTCCATAACAACATGCGAGGATCGTGATTGGTCGAGAAGGCTCAAGCTCGAAAAAGTAAAATGGCAGCCGAAGCGCCCGTTGGAGCATATAAATGTAAGTTTCATTTTCACTTTCAATAACTTTTGATTGCATTTCTAGCAAGAAATGAGTATTGTAGTTTTTAAATATGTGATTGGTTATAGCAAAGATGCTCTCTGTTTATAATTCAAATAGAATTCTGTTAAGCTGCCTATGAAGCCTGTCTCTCTAAGCTGCCTCCGTGCACAAATGCTATCTTTGAACATTGCCGGCTGCTATTTGTAAACACAAATACGCATATCTTTTAACATGCTCGTGAATTATCTATTGATGAATACCGCGCGTGTTTGAATTCAAATCCTCCTATAAAACGTATTCACATATAGCCTACTGGGCTGGGGAGTAGGCTGTGGGCGTGGCTTCAGCGCCAACAACGGACACGCCCCCAGCGTTTCTTCTCCATTCAAATTTGGCTGGGTGGTTAATAACACACTTTTCTGTTGTGTGACAAACTCAGAACACATATTTTAATGTCCCTTTACTCGGACTTAAAGAATCTTTAGGCTTTAGTAATTATTAAACAAAAAAGAGAATGTGAAATTTTCACCCGATGTGCCTTTAGATTACATATCGCTGCAGTCTTTTGAAACCTTGTATCTCCAAATATATTGTGATTTTTTGCCATAAATCATCATTAATAATCACCCTTTATGTTTATTTATTCATTAAAAAGTGCTCGTCAACGACAATACAGTATTTAATCATTGAAAAAATGGTGCCCCAGAAATCTAAGTTGCTTACATTCTTCCAAACATCTTTCTTTGTGTTCAACCAAACAAAGAAATGTATACAGTTTTGGAACAACCTGAGGGTGAGTAAATCATGACAGAATTTTAATTTGGGGGTGAACTATCCCTTTAACAACACTGAATCAGTTCACTCAAAAACAAAAATTAACTTTTTTGCTCTAACATTTTACATTCAGCAGATAATGTTGTCTAAGCAATATTAAACATAACACATCTTTAATTTTGGTTTAATGAACTGACAGAGCAAACCATTCTCCTGCCCCTCATGACGATTTTATGCGTTTTTTGATTTGCCTAGAAATCACTTTGTCATTAACATTACAAGTTGCAGTTGAGTCATACTTAATGCCCCTGAGAGTGGCGCACAACAGTTTATTAAAGAAGGTAAGAACTGGTTTAATCCCATGGCATGCATGCTTTATTTATGAAATCGTTTATTTGACTATCCCTTTTCCCACTCAAAACAGCATGTACTAACAAAAAGAAGGAAGGTGTCTCTATCAAACGACTGTTAGTTGCTTCATTTTGCCATATGGTCCAATTACATAGTGAATTGAACAGAAAAGTGAAATCATGATGTGTGTATTTTGTCCTTCTCAGCTCGAATCTAATGGTGTAGGACACCACACCCCCAAAACTAGCGATAGAGACACTCATTCCTCCATTGTTACAAACATTCAGCTGCCCACTCATATCGCATTCTCACTCCTCGCCCCCCACCCTCCATCTGCTATCTCTCTCTACCCCACCTCCATCTTACCCTTGAGAAGAACCAGTCACAGATTACTGCAAACTCCATAATCAGCTAAAATTATTCACTGGCATTCAATAAGGTGGGATTCTCATTCACATTTTGCCCTTTGGCCTCGTTTGATGAAAGCTATTGATATCGACCAGGGCGAAACAAAGCTGCCGGCTTTGCCGCGGCGCTGGAAAACACACACTTTAAAAATGTGACATGACAAATACGGAAGTCGATTTTTACAATTCAAATGCCAAGAAACCGTGGGGCAACTTTGGATATACGTGTGAAAAAATGGAGCTTGGATGCGAGGATACGCCCACGTACGGTGTATGTTGTGCGAGGTGACTGGAGATGGAGGTTTCAGCACACAAAAGTATACTACACCTTTAAATAACAAGAACGGGCAGCTCTCGTCCTGAACGCGCCTGTGTTTTCAGCTTGTTGGTCTTTCTCCTTTTGTAAACCTGCCAGTGGTTGCTGAAGTGCAGACTTCGAATCAAAGAGCGCCAGCCACAAACACCTTTAGAGCACCAGCTGCGAGGTGCAGTCGAAATATTGCCTGTGAGATCTGAAGCCAAACATTTCCAGTGTTGGAACTTCCATCTTTCTGGCTTGGGGATAGAAACTGGACTACACACACTGGAAAGATTAGACCACGCGGCTTTGAGCCATTAAAAAGACTAATGCATCGCGGGCGAGAATGTGCCCGAAAGGTCTTGCACATATTGTCGATTTTGTTCATCGTTGGCTGAGAAATCGTCGTCGAGAATTTCAGCCAGTGTGGCTTTTCCTAGCAGCTCGGCCAGTGTGGACCCAGTTCATTTTATCACCAGTTCCTTCCAGAGCTATTACACATAATGCAACAACACAGAAGCGTGAGCTATCAATTACAAAATTCAATATGTTTTCTGACCCTTAGGATGAGGGGTGGGAGTCTGGTCACGCCTAAACGAATGTAGAAGGCCTGAAGGCTCTCAGTATGTTCTCTGGGGAACGGAATGATAAAATCCTCCTCCGGCAGAGCTCTGGTTAAGCTGTGGTCAAGAGAGTGCACGCAAGGAGAAGTACAGAGGCTGCTGGGTTATAAAGAGTGCATGCTTGACTTCTGAATATAATTGGCAGTATAAATAAAGAAGGTAATTTACAGTTCAAGTCTACTTCATTTTAGCCAGCTCTTTCTTTTCGCATGCTGATCATTATATGTAGTGGCGATGAGAGTGTGTATTGCTATGAATTTGCAATATTAGATATTATTCAAAGGCTCAAATGAGCTTCCTAAATTAGTTTTCTGTGGATAATGATCTGATGAACAGTCTCAGAGACGTTTGACATTAGAGGATAGCGTTTTATAGAATGTGGACAATAATGGAAGTGATGCCCTCTGTTGGTAGTTTAACAAAAAAATATTTTAATCCTGTAAATAGATTCTGGTTACATTTGAAACATGGGGGCGGGTGTGAGTTTGTCACTGTAATGTTGAAAACAGTATATTTTTCATTATGTGACCACAGTGTCATTTAAATAAAGCTGCCTGGATTTAAGAGATGCATAATATGGACATTTTCGTGTAAAAAAATACACGAACATTTTTTAACTAATTAATATAGTTCTATACTGTACGTTATAGTGTAGACGGTGGGACTTTTTTTCATTGCCCTATATAGTATGTTACTGTACTATTTCTCATATTAATTGACGACAGAAGTCTTAGTGATAGTTCACCCAAAAATGAAAATTCTGTCATCATTTACTCACCCTCTTGACATTTCAAACCTGTATGATTTTCTTTCTTCTGCACAACACAAATTAAGATACTTTGAAGAATGTTGTTAACTGGCACCCATTCACTTGCATTGGTTTTGTGTCCTAACAATAGAAGTCGATGGGTGCCACTGCTGTTCGGTTAACAACATTCCTAAAAATAGCTTTCTTTGTGGAAAAAAGAAAGTTATACAGGATTGAAATGAGTATGAGTGAGTAAATCATGACAGCATTTTCCATTCTGGGTGAACTATCATTTTAAAATATAACATGAGGAAAAAGTGGCACAGCTGATCTTACTCTCCCCTGCTGTTTTAAACGGTATTGTTTGCTACATATTTCTTGTACCTGAAGTCAACAATTAAAACAAAAACAACAAACATATTGACTGACATCCAAACCATGACCACAGAGACAAGGTTTTATCTCACTATACATCACGTCAATGCCTAGATTCACAGAGGATGTTCAGTCAACCTAAACTGCAACATTTCTAAAGTAGCCTACATGAGAAAAGAAAATGTTAAAACCACACAAAGGATGTTTCATAGAAAGATATGTAAAAACATGAGCAGAAGAGGCCGTAATCTGTAACACGAGTACGTTTGGGGTTGTATAGACCACTTCACAAGAAGTAGTATATTTCTGTTTTTTTATTTAATATTATTTTTTAATCTTACATCTGTATCTATATTTTAGTAACATTTGGATTCAGTTCTAAATGTTCTGTTGGTTGCATTTTGTATAGTGTTAAAAAACTGAAACAGGAAGTTCTGGACCAGTGTTGGACCAGCATTGTTTACATATTCTGTATTATGATTATTGTAAAAGTAAATATATATTGTAGACACTAGATATAAAACATCACACTAGTGGCTGTTTTCAACTCAAGCCAGCAAAAATGAGGTCAGTCATAACATCAGCATCCTTTGAATTAGATGGGTTTGTTATTAAAGATGCCATGAATTAAAACCACAATTTCAACCCAAGCTTTTGTTATATAAGAGGGAATCGTATTCACGCCAACATCATGTAAGTGTGAGAACTGAAAACGCCCTTGTTACTGAGATTACATCTGTTATTGACACCAGGCCCAGCGAACGGCAGGTTCTGGAATGCACCTATCTATAGGATGAACACCGCCTCCACAAGAGAATATCAACGACTACTTCTCTAGCCCCGCCCACTGGTTTGCGCATGACAGTACTTAAGTAACACAAGTTGCGCGGAACCAGATAGAGCGAGCAAGCAATAAACATGCCGTTAAAGATCGCAAAATATTGTGAAGTCAGTGCCTGGATGTGGAAGAACACAGTCGCTGCATAACCTTCCTTTGGATTCCGACATTAGTAATGCGTGGCTGAAGTTTATTTTTAAAGACGTTCCAGCTTACGTGGGTAAAACATTACCGCGGATTCCTTTGTGAACAAGGCAGAGGTTGACGATGGATTTGCGGAGAGACTAAAATTAAAAAGCAGTGCTGTGCCGTCAATATTGGATACGATTGGCGCAGCAATCTTATATGAGTACAACATTTTTGTACTATGCGTCACTATAGCTTTGTTAGAGATCGCTTGATATGCCCTAAAATACAGATGTGGGGAGTTAATTTTTAAATCACACGAGGTCCCCAGATAATACTAATCCTGGGCGAATGTGTAACCTAAGCTATACAAACTATACGCAAATCCTTGCCATCACATCCGGGAAATGAGTCAGTAAATTTGAGTAAATCAGAGGCTTCCCTTGTCCCGTGCGAATGCGCCACATGAAATACAGATGTGGGGATGTAATTTATAAATCACAGGAGGTCTCCAGATAATACTAATACCGTGCGAAAACTGCGAATGGTGCTAATGTGTAACCTAACGTTACGTCTCTAACTAAATTCACAGAAGGCTCCAACTAAGTTTACTAGACAAACTGCTATCCAATCATAGCAGTGGGCGTTTACTTCCAAGTCTTCAATGCGGCACGCCCATTCAAACCGACCGTTTGTCGAGACGGCCTCAAAACCAGGGTAGAAAATAGCCTATTACTTATTGATTTTGATGTTTTTGAATGTAAAAACCACGCGAACGTCATAAGTAGACCTCATACAACAGTATAAAACAACAAACAAGCCCAGTTCATCACACCTTTAAGCACATCCTCTGCAATTATAAAAAAACAGGAAGCTTACTGAATCTAAATGGCTAACCAATTCCCACAATTGAGTTCTCTCCTAATAAATCTTTCTTTTCATTGCATTGGTACAATCTGGCATGAGACTGATCTTTATCATTTGCATAACTCTCCATCAGGGAAATCTAGGGCGGGAGAGCTTCTTTTTTCTATGCAAGTATGATTATTCAAACACCCGAAGAGCGCTAGAGGGAGAACATTGATCAAGACGCCTTCGTCAACTCCCAAAACATCTACGCGAAAATGTGTTAAGTGAGAGAAAGCACTTTAAAGATCAGATCCCATGTTTCTAAAGGACCATATATCATGCCAACAAATGCATCGTCTTTTTGTGTTGCCTCACGGGGGTTCAAGTGTTTTAACTCAGCTGCACAGTCGTGGCTCAAGTGACTGAAAGTAAAAAGGCATTTTTGACATTTACCAACATAAGCATTGCGGTATAACATATCCATACTATCTGCACTAAAGGCAGGATCACAAATTCATCAAAAGTTTGTAAAATTTGCAAAAATAAAAATATGTTTTAAACATCATCAAGCATGACATTTAAAAGCTGTTCCTGCATACAATGAGCATAAAAATGCAGCAATCACAAAATTAAGCCATTTTGTGAATTGTCCCTGAAGCATCATCAGCGAGTGAATGCTGTGTTGATTCATCCCACAATGCACCACAGCCATCACAGTCCTTTGACAGATCGCAGCTGTTTAAAAACAAAAGACCCTCTTCCTGTTTCCACACAGAAAAAAAACATGCATGTTTGGGGCATCTCCAAAACCCTTCATCCTTGAGTGCCATCAAGCCATGATGAGCGATTAACAGATTTCAAAGAGTAAACACAAACATGTAAACAAAACCAATGATCTGCATGCAAATGGGGAACCTGATGTGGTTTCAGCTGTTGTTTCCTGTGGTAATTTCACACAGAATCACGGCCGAGAGTCTAAATCTGCCCTTTCATTTCCACTCTGCATTTCAACCTCTGCTAATAAGCTTGAAATTAAAAAGACAGACACATTGGCCTGTTCATACGATAAGGTCCCGCTGACCATAAAAGGCAGAGAGAAGATAAGAGTCCACAGTAGGCCTTTTCCACCACAGGCGAGTCGCTCTTCAGGGCCTGAACTCCTTCATGGATTTGTTTGGAGAATATATGATATTAATGAATGGCGGTCACGACTGTTAAAAGCAAAGCGGAGTGACTGGAAAATAATAATAATAATAATAGAAAGGCTGTTTATTAATAATCACAAAGCAATGTATTTAGCTTTTTAGCAAAAGAAGAGTGTTTAACCGGGTCTACTTTTAGTGTACTGTATTTCTAGACATATCAGAAACCAATGGGGGCTTTATGAACAAATGCCATTGAGAGTGATAAAAAGTGGGGTATCTATTGACAGAAATGCAATATAATATATATGACTATGTCTTCAGAGGTGTATAAAGACCTTACATAATGAAGCGTTATGTTTTTATTACCTTAGAATGAGCTATTTCTATCTACATACACCGCAGGTCCCCTTGGATGGACGCCATGTTGTTTCTGCAGTAGCCCTAAACGGACAAACAGTTTCTTAAATACGTAAATATCTCCTTCAGCAAAGAAGCAAAAATGCGACAACATCTTTGTCGTGTGAGAGCCACCGTAGTGCAACCTCACCGCTAGATGCTGCTAAAATCTCCACAATGCTCATTTCATATTCTATTTAGGCTAAATCTTTAATATTATCCAACACTCAAAAATGAAAATTAATTTCATCAATTATTCCCCCACATGTCATTCCACACAAAAGAAGATATTTTGAGGAAAGTTTGGTTTTGTGTCCATACTATGGAAGTCAATGCAGGCCAACGCTCTTTGAAATATCTTCAAATATTTGCCACTTTGTTTTTTATGCAAATCTTTCTTCCAGCACCCCCAACAAATTTTTTAAACTAAATGACAATTAAAACTGCTTTGGTGAGTGACAACAAATTTAAGGTTTTGATAATAAAGCAAATCTGAATCTTATTGATGTCTGATCCAGCGATATCAGACACTCCAGGCTCAAAACTGGAGCCACGACAGCATAAGAACATGCTTTTGTTGCGATAGCGTGAGAGACATTTTAGACGGCAACATCAGATAGAAGATCGTATGCTTCACAATTTCATACAGCAGGAAGCAAACAACTCGAGCGGGAGTCTGTTTTTATCCTTAGATTTTTCGTCTTTGACACGGACACACAGCAACATACGCACCAACATCATTCCATGTCATGTGAAGTAAATATAGAACATCTTATGTCCTTCCAGCTCTCATCTCTGGTGTAACCGGGTTTGATCTTCGACCCACACATACACGTCACTCCAGCTGGACTGGCACTGAGTGCCTTCAGTCACGGATGAAAGCAAATCCGCCTGCCACCGCGCTGATGAAGCGAGAGAAGGAGCCCCTGTAGCCAGCAGAAAAGCAAAATAAAATGCACAGCTATTTATTCCCACTGGTTAAGTGTCTGTAATTGAAGTCAATGCCATTTAAGTGCTTCTTATTTGTCTTGTAATGACAGGCCGAACAGCTGATGAACCAATCTGCAAACCGGCCAACATCACGGCACAGAAGGTTGCACGCACCCGCCCGGATTTCCCCCATTAACCAGCGTACAATCAACAGTGACAGACAGGGCACCGGGGATGTGGCTAAATCCTGGGCCTGCCATTGTGATGCTCTGTTTGAACTGCTGCCCTTTAACACTTCCAATTAAGCGCATAAAAACCTATCCGACTCACAAACAGAAATGCCTGCTTGCTTGATAATCGGCTGCGGAACAGTTTAAAAAGAACACATTGTTGGCAAGATGTAAAACGACACAGAGGTGATGCCACTGTGTTGATCTGTCTCAGACTGATGTCGGAACAATTACAGTCGAATCTTAAACAGGAGGAATTAAAGAACTTAACAGTTTAGTTCAATAATAGATGACATAACAGAATTTGTATTTTCTTTCTAAAATAAATAAATAATGAGACTTATTTAAACATACATCAGTGTCACACACTCATAAAATGAACATTCTTGAATTTACCCAAAGGATCCCATTGGAGGCTTCCGATTAGTCGTGTGGGCAAGTTGCTCCGTTCTGCGGCGTCTCACGTGTCCGCGCATGTCTTGGTAGGGTGTGGTTTTGGAAAAAGTGGGTGTGTCTTAAAGCAGTTCCCAATTTTGCCAAAAATGTTAGTAGTCTGTAAGGGTGCTGTGTGTCATTTTTTTGAGGATATTTTGACAGAAATGCAATATGATAGACCGTACATAATGAAGTATTGTGTTTTTATTACCTTAGAGTGAGCTATTTCTATCTACATACACCGCGGGTCCCCTTACATGCAATGCACCATGTTGTTTCTAAAGTAGCTTTAAAGTGGTCATATGACACGGCTAAAACAAATATTATCGTTTGTTTTAGATGTAATGCAATGTTTATACACGATTTAAGGTTCAAAAACGCTGTATTTTCCACATACCGTGCATGTTTGTATCTCCTCTTTGCCCCGCCTCTCTGAAACACGCTGATTTTTTATAAAGCTCATCGCTCTGAAAAGCGAGGTGTGTTATGATTGGCCAGTTAACCAGTGCGTAGTGATTGGTCGAATACTGCAAGCGTTTCACGGAAATGTAACTCCTCTTACCATATTCGGAACATCATGTTCCAACGCAATTGTACTGACAGGTGATAAAATGTCATCGGTACTTCCTTATATCAATTCGAGCCTGAATCTGATACGGAAAATGAAGATGATCAAGCCGATACATCAACTTTGCCAGCGCAACTTGAGCACGATGTAAAGGATTGGTAAGTTTTTATTAAAAAAATATGATGTTAAATAGTTAAAAACTATAGCTAACTGTTTTACCTTTTATATACGACGTTATAAAGACTATAAACAAACAACCATATACATCATACAGAGTTTGTGTGAGATAGAAACAAGCTCGCATTACAGCAGGGAATGGTATAAATAACGCGAGCGCTTTGGCCCTTCTTGATCAACCAGTGTTACGCCACGTCTCGTCGCGACTCAACAAAGACAATAAACCCAAAATAAATACTAAATATAAAAAGACATTATAAACACGACATTTGTTGCCTCTAGTGGGAACATTATTACTGATTATTAGGACTCATGTTGACTTTTTTCACGTTGCGCGCGTGTCTGCATTTGCAGATCACAACCACACGACAAACTCAACTCGCGTTAGTCCGTAACAAAGTCTTTTACAATGAAAATATACTTACAGGTTGCGAATCTGAAGCGCCAGCGAAGTTTTAATGGTTGGAATGGCCCCACTTTTTAACCAAAGCTTTCGTGCACAGCCGGTCTTAATCTCTCTCCCAGGTTCGTGAAGCAATCTTCGGTGAAATGCGCTGCACAAACTTGAACATTCGGATTGTACTTTTCTGTAACAGTGTTGTAAATAAAATGTAACCATTCGTTTTTAGTCGTCTCATCTTTTGGCATGGCAAACAAAGAGTCTTTCTTTTCGCCACGAAACACACAGCGTATCCGCGACATGGCTGCGGCGGTGACGATACAATGAGATTTACAAGTACGCCCACCTCACTTGCGTTTAGATTTGGGCGGTCTTAAGTCAAATCATGTTACGAAGTGACGTACATTCGTCGGGGTGTGGTGACACGAGGCGTTTCAGGCAGGTCTGGGTTCGCATTCGCTTTTAGATAGAATGCATCTTTTGTTCTTTATTTTTTAAATGTTGGATTAGGTAGGTTACAAAAGCATCACTTTAATTTTAGCAATTTTACGTGTCTAATACATGCATGGGCAACTTATAACACACCAAAGACACAGAAAAACACGTATTTCCGCCATATGACCCCTTTAAACTGACAAACTGCTCTATAGAGTGCATTTCCTAAGTTATCTCCTTCAGCAAAGAAGTAAAAACGTGACATCTTTGTCCTGTGTCAGCCAACGTGGTGCTTAGAAAGGGAGGGGTGCAATTTGTTACCTCACCACTAGATGCTGCTACATTTCATACACTGGACCTTTAAAAAGAGGCCACGTGGAAAAAAAGTGCCTCCAATAAATCTTTTTTTTAATTTTCGGGCACAAGAACAGTGCAGAGGAGATAAGAAACTTGTAAATCCAGTTGAGGGATGGTTTAATCTGGTATTGACCTGAATTAATGCATTACCTGCTAAGCCTTGATCCAGAAGAAAATTTGCATTTTGCAATTTAGATTACAACAATATAATGTCTTAATGAATTCATAAGTACTTTAACAGGCCTAGAATATCTTTATTAATTTAAACATGCATAACAATCTCAAATTGCTATAAAGTATCGCATGCGGTTCTTCAGCTATTTCTATAGCTCATTCTACATACCTATTTCAGCTTTATGAGTGTGTCATGATGTCTAATGGGTCAAGAGGCAGCTCACCCTAGTGTAATATTTAAAACTGATGGGTAATTTACTCATCCCTTTCATCATGTTTTGATGTTAATTAATTCAGGCAGAGTTCTCGCGTCCATCACCGTCCCGCCGAGTTTTCTTACCCAGGCGTGTCTTATATAGCAGATCTGTGGTGTCCACACAGGACTAAGACTAGATCATTAGTGAGAGCTAATTGGATTTCAACACTATAAGTAGGTCATCCATATAACACTAGACCAACTGATCTGCTGTCTCACACACACACACGCACACGCACACACACGCACGCACACACGCACACAGACATCTAACAACACGCTATAACCCTCAGAGAAAACATAACATTTTTATATTTCCAAATATGCATAATAGTAATTAATTTTCCTCATAGGTGTAGGTGGATTTGTGCAGTCTTACACAAACCTTTAGTCATGATGTACACATTATTTTTAACACACATTAATTTAAATACTAAAATTGTGACAATATTTTCAAAAATGTTGTCTTCATAAGTATGTCCAAATCATAACATTTGCTATAGGCCTACTTTTCCCCTGAAAACCTGTTGACTTCTAAATTGTTAGTCTTGAAGCAAAGCATGATTTGTGTGTTTCACATGCGTCATTAAATAAGAACACTTCAAATATCCTCACAATTTGTGATGACGTTTTACAAAATTTGACCTTCAGAAATATAGCCAAACCTGCAAACACAAACACACAAAGTAATTCCCACATGGACTATAAACGCAAACTTAAAATATGTTGACAGAGCAGCCGCGGTCTTCTTGAACTTTCACATTGAACCGTAAATTCAACAATGATACTTCAAAACTGCCTTAGCAACTTCAACAAACACTGGAAAAATATGTACAAAAAAAACCTGAGGTAAAAATATGATGCAGCCCTGCCGAAGCTGTAGAGGACTCACGAAAAAACTCCAAATGGCGTTGAATACAACAAATCACATTCGATTGCGCTCACATTGCCTCTGAACTATGAAACTTACAGAGGATTCCAGCGCAAGCAGAGACCAAATGGTGCATTCGAAGAACGCTCTCCTACACCTGCTGAATACAGAACCTACGCTATGAATACCTGCTATAACGACTCAACGAACCAAAACGTACCCGTCAAGATTCTTCTGAATCGAATTCAACACACTCAATAATATATAAAGCGACAACCTCTCCTCAGAATGAAATCTCACAACTAAAGCTACTCAGACAGAACGCTTTGCCTCTGCAAGGTAGTATTGCATCTTGCATTGTGCAGGATGAATTTTGACTGACAAAACGGTATTAAAGGAATGAAACTTGATATTTATAAGCCAACACGCCATGTTAGAGGTAGCGAGCAATTCATTGTGATGTGAAGAGCGTGTCACTGTCGTTGAAGCTCAGAATTACATTGATTAATATGAATCCTGTGGAGAAGGCTCAGTGAGAGCTCTGCGTAAACATGATTTCTTTTGTCAGAACACCAACTGACAGGTCTCTTATGTCACATAACTGCTAAACAGAAGTTGCACAAATGCACTCTAGTTCTGTTGTATGCAATACATAGTGTATTTTATCCAGCCACCTACACATATTAGATGTCAAGTGAATTGTTTTGTAGCACAAACTAGTTTTGTCCATATTGTTGAGGTACATAAACTCTATAAACAGCCATTTTTGAGGACGACAAAGTCTAAAGTGCATCTAATGTACAATGCCAAGTGCCTACATGATTTGTTGTTCAAACTGGGTTTAGTGAATACTAGTTCTCAAGCTGTACTCCTTAACTTTGTTTTGCATGAACAGAAATCAGTTCTTAAAGGGACAGTTCACCTAAAAATGCAAATTCTGTCATCATTTACTCTTCCTCAGGATGTTTCAAACCTGTATAAATTTCGTTGTTCCGGTGAACACAGAGAAAGATATTTGCAATTTTCTTTTCAAGGACATCATCCACTACCAGAGTAGGAAAAAAACGTTTTTTTTTGTTCTGTTAAACACAAAATGAGATATTTTGAAGAATTCAGAAAAACAAACGGTTCTGGGGCACCTTTGACTACCATTTAATGTTTCCTACTATGGTAGTCAATGGTGTCCCGGAACTGAAAATGACTAACATTCTTCCAAATATCTTATAAAGTAATTTATACAGGTATGACATTACTAAGTCATCAATAAAGTAGTGCAAACACACAATAAGTTTCACACTGACAGCTTTTGTAACCTACCTCAAACATCAAAACATGCGGAGAGAAATAAACAGTAGATAACACGCAGCTCTGTATGCGTAAATACTCTGATTGAACAGATTGTTTGTCAGGAAAATATAACGCTATTAATGCAGGTAATGTTAGTCAAAGACGCATTCAGGACCGAATGGCTGCATACAAAGACTTCTCCGGTGTTTGATTACTGCATTATTAATGTATAATCAAAATGCAGGTGGGGGGCATGCAAGGTCTCTCTCCTGGAGTCCTTGCTGATTAAATGAGCGCACCGAGAGCTTCGCCTCAACCCCGCTGCTTAGACACACAGGTTTGTCTCTCGAACTCTGAGGGCTTCTATGATGTGGAAATTCCAGATTGATTTGAAGTCGTATGAACTCCCACTCCTCTGTTTCCACAAACTTGAAAGTGTGAAGCTCCAATTTGTTTAAAAAAGCCACGGGGTTCTGTTTAAATACAGCATGCAGTCCTACTCTCACGTGCCGCGTAGGAATGTCACACGTGGCGTCAAAAGTGTCGCTTCATACGAAAGTCTTTGGAACACTCTTGATTCGGTTGGTTTCGGGATCCGCAGCATCAAAAAGAAAAAGTCATTTTTTCTCCCCAGACTTTTTTGTCAAAAGACAGCGGCGGCTTGGAAGTTAAAGAAGGTCACAACAGCCTATCATAACTCTTGATTAAAGACCTGGATGGGTGAATAGAGCAGAATTGAAGCTGCTGTGAGGAGTAAAGAGAGTGACGGACAGAAAACTGATTCAGAAATTTTAACATCAGCACAAAATCAATAGTCCATCATTCTACATCACTGATTCAGTCACTGATTTAATTATAGCTGCTCAGAAACTTAGAAGAACAAGTAAGGTGTTCTTCAACACGTCTCCTTTCTTTTCTTTTGGCCTTTTATATTAAAGGAATATTTCTTCCAAAAATGTTAAACTTCCCATAATGTACTCACCCTCACGACATGACAGATGTATGTCTTCCTTTCTTTAGCTGAACTGAAAACTTTTCTTATAAAAATATCTGTCACTTTATGTAGGCCCCGAAATGTTAGAGCTTCAAAAGCCACATCCATCACAAACATTATCCAAACAACTCCAGTGCTTTAATAAATGTCTTCTGGAGTGAAACTATAGGTGTGTGAGGAAAACATTCAAATACGGTGATATGCTGATAACTCTGAATGTCATTGAGGACTGAATAATATCATATCAGGAAGTCACAAGATACGCGAGTGCCAATGAGATTTGTTGCTATAGACATATTTGAATTATTTTGGATTGATGTGCTTTTTACAGCATTAACATATTGGGGGCTGTATTTAAAGTGACATAGTTTATAAATATATATTTTTACAAAACATATTAAAAAACGTTGTGTTCAGCTGAAGAAATGGAGACATCTGTGATGCATGAGGTGGGCAAATGATGAGAAAATGTTCATTTTGGGTGAACTATTCCTTAATAAATAGAAGATGGAAAGAAATGATGATGGTTAAAAAAAGGTTTCAGGATTCAAACCCATGTCACCTGCATCTGCTCAGTTTGGGTTGCATATGCCTTTACCAATATGCCATGGCTCCAACAGAAGCTCTGTTTCAATACAAATTTATACACAGTTTAACGTGTATATTTTTATATATTTTACATGCTTTAAAAAACAGACAAAGGCTCGATTCACATTTCGCGTCTTTTATTCGTTATTTTAAATGTAGATGCGCGGCAGGCACGCACAAATAGGGGGCGACGCGGTCGTGACGCTCATGCGTTTTTCTAGGCGCCGCATCGAGATGGAAATAGTTTAACTTGTCGGAGTGCTGAGCGCGCACCGTGGGTCATTTGAAGAGAGAAAGAGGCGCGGCTCGCGTTTTCCGCGCGGTTTTAGACACGAAATGTGAATCGGGCCTAAGTCTTGAATTTTAGTCCAAGTATTTTAAATTATTTTAAACAGTAACTTTATCGATTATGGCCGCTTTATGGCCACATTAGGGTCACACTTCAATGCAGTCCAAACTACAAGACTATTTAAATATAAAACAACATAAAAGACACAAAAACATGTCTCAGCAACTGGTTATTTTTCATACTGGCCGCGTTTCTGGAGTCGCGGCTCTCTGTCTTCCGCAAATATAACTTACGAGTGCGAGCAGCGGGAGATGGTGAGAAAGCGGCGCGTCCTGCATTTTCCACAAGTTTTAGATATTAATGGTCCTAAACAATACACACCTTCCACAACCGCAAGCATTTCTTAATTTCTTCCAAAAAGTGGTGGGGACGTGACCCACCTGTCCCACCCGCAAATTACACCTATGTTTAAATATATCTTTCGTGTCTTATCAACAAATTGTGAACATCTTGCTTCTTTAATGACATACCCTCCCCAGAGAAATAAACAGTACGAACATTCTTGCAAATTGCTTCACTTTGCACAACAGACCCGGTGCCGCCAGCACCAGAAATATCTAGGCCTCAAGAGTCCTTTTATTCCAGCAAATGAAGGGAAGCGAATGATGATGGTCTATATCTACACATAACATTGATTATGGATGTAATGGAAGGGAAAGAATGATTGAGCGCTCAATTGGAACATTAAACAGAAAAACATATGCTTGCTCTTTAATAGAGTAATGAACTTTGTCCTTCGCTGAAGAAATCAAAGAGGCAATTTACTTGCCTTTACATGTTCGGTAGCAAAGAAAATCACATATTTGGTGCATGTTTGTGTAAATGTGCTATATGTGTTAGATGTGTTTTAGTGTTTGTGTGTGCGGTTCTGCACGCAATCTTTATTTTGTTAACCTTGCTCAGCCGAAGAGCAGTCTAAGCACCTAATTCAGTGAAACCTGTCTCCCACCTCTAATGTCTTTGGCGGCGGTCCAGGCCCTCAAAGCAGACACACAGGTGCCATACTCCTCTAAACCACACACCTGTGCTAGCCAGCCCTGAATTGCTTACCACACTGACGCAATAAGTACAAAATATATGCTGAAAAGCATACACATACCTCTTCCACCCGTAAACACTCCGGGGACACACATCAAACGGTTAAGGCTGGATCTGGGTGATAAAATAAACTGCAGACAGCATTTACAAACTTTTAATAGGTGTATGTGGGCAAAATATCTAGTTTTGGAGCATGTTTTGCTGTGGTGATGTATTTTAGGTACGGAGGGAAGGCGTGGGCTGTGCTGGGTATGTGCTTCTGGATGTCTAACACTCGCATGCTATGGTAAAGCTTGCGTGTTGCATTTGTGCAGAAGATATATATTAGCCCTCAAAGGAGCTGATGTGTTTGTTATTGTGAATAAAAGTATCTTGTAAGGATAAAACAGAAAAAGTGAAATTTGTTTAGTGAGCAAGAGAGATTTTTATTAAAAAAAAAAGAGCTTTAATGCGGTAGCAAGTGACCTCAACGTAGATGCTAACACAATTCTTTTAAATATATACTTTTAAAAGTCCAGTGTATGAAATTTAGCGGCACCTAGTGGTTAGGTTGTGAATTGCAACAAACGGCTCACTCCACTCCTCCCTTTCACTAATTGCTGATTTAGATTTATTGATTGATTCCAGAGCTCATTTGCCTCTTCATTTACAACTGGGTATAGTTTGAAGAATTTGTTCTTGGGTAATTATGCCACACTTTTCATCGCAAATTAAAGGAGCAATGTTGAGATTTCAGCGGCACCTAGTGGTTAGGTTGTGAATTGCAACAAACGGCTCACTCCACTCCTCCCTTTCGAAACACTACAGAGGCTGACACAGAACTAAGATGTCGCCATGTTTTCGCTTCTTTGCTGAAGGAGATAACGTATTTGCAAAATGCACTCTGTAGAGCAGTTTGTCCGTTTAGGGCTACTGTAGAAACAACATGGAGAATTCCATGCAAGGGGACCCACGGTGTGTGTAGATAGAAATAGCTCATTCTATGGTAATAAAAACATCACGCTTCATTGTGTAAGGTCTTTATACACCTCTGAAGACATACTGTAGTTATGTATATTACATTGCAATTCTGTCAATAGATACTCGTTTATCTTCAACATTGCACCTTTAAGTGTGACTAAAATAAGGCTGTGCAGCATCATACAGTATGATAAATAGGTATTAAAAATAAAAAAACAAGCAATTATTTATCATAACTGTACATGAATTATGATGATCTTTACAGGTCAACTTTGACATTTAAGTTTAAGGAGCTTTTCAAATTTATTCCAGTTTCTGAGAAAAAATACTCCTTAAGGGCTCGGCATAGTCCAGGTGAATTGCGCTTTCGTTCTGCGTTTGGGGGTAAAACTAAGCTCGAAAACGTTGAGAGACGGTATAGTGTTTTCGAACAATCCAACACCCCTTTGTTTCTGGAGGCGGGGTTTACATGACGTATGCAAATAAAATGACGTGTTATTTCCCACAGACCAGGCGGCGCTACATAACAC